>NC_135540.1:8559626-9277126 GCF_045843805.1 Urocitellus parryii | reverse complement strand
ACTGTTTGCTGATAACATGACTCTAGACCAATAAGACCCTAAAAGTTCCATCAGAAAACTTATAGAACTAGTAAATGAACTTAGAAAAATAGCAGGATATAAAATCAACACCTGTAAATCAAAAGCATTTCTGTATACCAGTGAAAAATTCTCAGAAAGAGAAATGAGGAAAACTACCCCATTTTCAATAGCTTCAAAAAAACAAAATAAAATACTTGGGAATCAACTTAAAAACAGAGATGAAAGATCTATATAATGAAAATTACAGAACTCTAAAGAAAGAAATCAAAAAAGACCTTAGAAGATGCTAAGATCTATTTCACTCTTGCATAGGCAGAATTAATATTATCAAAATGACCATACTTCCAAAAGCACTATACAGATTTAATGCAATTCTGATAAAAATTCCAATGACATTTCTCATAAAAATAGAAAAATCAATCATGAAATTCATCTGGAAAAATAAGAGACTCAGAATAGATAAAGCAATCTTTACCAGGAAGAGTGAAGCAGGTGGCATCACCATACCAGACTTCAAACTATACTACAGAGCAATAGTAACAAAAACAGTATGGTATTGACACCAAAAAAAAAAAAAGACTGCTAGATCAGTGGTACAGAATATATATAGGACACAGAGACTAATCCACAAAACTACAATTATCATATCTTAGACAAACATGCCAACAACATGCATTGAAGAAACTATAGACTCTTCAACAAATGGTGCTGGGAAAACTGGAAATTCATATGCAACAGCATACTACAGGAATACTGCCACATCAATGTTTATAGCAGCACAATTCACAATAGTTAGAGTGTGGAGCCAACCTAGATGCCCTTCAGTAGATGACTGGATAAAAAATGTGGCATATATACACAATGGAATTTTATTCAGCAGTAAAAGAGAATAAAATCCTGGCATTTTCAGGTAAATGGATGGAGTTAGAGAAGATAATGCTAAGTGAAGTTAGCCAATCCCCCAAAACCAAATGCTGAATGTTTTCTCTGATATAAGGAGACTGATTCATAGTGGGGTAGGGACGGGGAGCAGGGGAGGAATAGAGGAACTCTAGATAGGGTGAGAGGGGAAGAGAGGCGGCATGGGGTTAGAAATGATAGTGGGATATGATGGACATTATTATCCAAAGTACAGGTATAAAGATACAAATAGGTGTGAATATACTTTGTATACAACCAGAGATATGGAAAAAAGAAAGAAAGAAAGAAAGAAATTAAACAGGAAGCAGTCATCATTACTTGGACTTGGAAAAACCTCAGAGGGAGTCAGGGGATTGAGAAAACTGGCTGTATCTGTGCATTGCTTAGAGGTTGCAGTGGGAGAGCTGGAGGTGGACCCCCTGGGAGCAGGCTATCCGGTGTGAATGGTTAGTGGAGTATCTTGGCCTTTCTCTGTTTAGTCTTAAATTGAAAGTTGGGAATGGGTGAGGGTTGGGGACAAAACTGAGGGAAGCTGGAGTTAATGGTCACGTCCAGATCCACAGGAGTACATTGCTCTGTAAGTCATGGTTTAAAGTCCTGAACTGGGTGCCATAGAAGGTGTAGGTCAGAGTTTTCATCCACGTATATACACATTTGTGTGTTCATTTTCTAATCATGTACTTCTGTTTTGTGGAATTTAACGTGTATGTGAATTTTAAAACACCTAATTTGCGATCTTTCTGATGATAAAGTGTCTAAAAAGAATATAGATATAACCAAGTATATTACATGTGCATATAAACACAAATAAGACAAGGATCAATGTCTGTGTTCTGCTATCACTCACATCACCACCGCCATTTTTTTCTTTCTTTTTTTTTTCCTTAAAGAGTATTTTTTTCTGCAATCCATTTCAAACATTACACATTGGTTCTCTGTAAGAAACCCTCTATTCTTTATATCTGCTTCCATCTCTTATTTTCCTCAGTTCCAAGGAAATTGCCAGGTTAAGTGTTAATGCTATGCCTTGCATGGAGGCATCGACCATTTGATTATTTTGGTCATGAGAAGAATGTGAAAGTGATGGAGTGCAAATCCCTAGCATGCTCTGAGAAGGCCCCTGGTGTGGAGAATGATGCTCGCTCTCTTGTGATTTCACTATTTCCAATAAAAGAATTTTCCTCTAATAACCTGGTTCCAGGAGTTAAAGAATACATGAGAAATCAGCCAAAATGTAGATGCATACATAGATCAAACAGATATATTAGCTAAAGCCAACTGGAACAGCCAACGCTGTAGATGCTGATCTTTATGAAGTTTTGAGTGTATTTCTTACAAGGTAAAAACTGATGTACAAATCAAACATTGCACTGAAGCTATATGAGTATGTATCTGAATAGGGAAATAATCATCCTTTGTAATCGTGAAAGCCACTGCAAACACTTTTGTCCTCTGAGACTCCTCACATACATGAGAAATGAATCTTTAGGTATTTGTCTAATGAAGTGATTTGAGCTGAAGAGATAAGCCATCTCATCCCTTTTCCTGAGGGACACAAAAGGCTACAGTTTGGACAAGGTCCCAGAGCTGAGCCTCTGGGAGGAAACTGAGCATCATTTCTCTCTGTGTTTATATGTCAAGAAGAAAAAAGCCACAGAATGTAAAGAGATCCATGTGCCATAGAAACCAAGACACATCTTGCTCTCTGGTTACTAGAGAGAGCTTTTGTTTGCAAACCACAGTTTGGGAATTAGGTATTATGGTTTAGATGTGAGGCATCCCCAAAAAACTCATGTGTGAGATCATGCAAGAAGGTTTAGATGTGAAATGACCAGGTTATAACCGCCTTAACCTAATTAGTGAATTAGTCCTCTTGTAAGGATTAACAGAGTGGTAACTGAAGGCTGGTAGGTTGTGATTGGAGTAGGTGGGCCATTGAGGACATGACTTCTTTGGGGTATAAATTTTGTGAGCTGAGCTCACTGTCTTTCTCTGCTTCATGGTGGCCATGTCTGAAGCTGCCTTCCTCAGCCACACTTTTCTGCCATGATGTTCTGCCTCACCTTAGGCTCCCCCAAATGGAATTGGTCATTTGGTAGAGCAGGACACAGCTGTCTACTTTCCCTCACAGACAAAGAATGATACGTTTTCCTGGCTCTTTAGGTTTGGAAGACCTTTCTAAATTTTTAGGAAAATTCCTATTGATTTTTCAGAACACCATTCTAGGGAAAAGTATAGGACAAAGAGGGGCTGATACACTTATTATTACTGTGAGATAATAAGTAATAAATCTAGCTCTGTCCAAAAATATCATGTGAATGCACTCAGGATAAGCTTAACAAAAAAGACTGTTTAAAAGTTACCAATCTAATCTAATTTAGTTGAAACAAGGTAGAATTTACCTCTTAAAAGCACAAATCTATTTAGTGTTAAGACTTTTATAAAAACTATATGCCATGAGAATTTTGAAAAAAAAATGAGTATTTCCATGCATTGGCAGCCAAAATGAAGTAATCCTTAAAACAACCATTTAACCCATCAAATTGGAATTCAGATGTGGTAGAATAGATGCTCAGAAAAGAAACACTATTTTTAATCAATTGTTGAGAATGGAAGACTGTATACTAAAAAAAAATATATTCAAATACATAGATCATAATTTAATTGTTCAATATATAAAGAAATTAGTGAAAAATAACATAAATGAATGGCAGGTAACAGGATTCAGAATAATGCTAAAGGCCTTTTACATATACACTTACATAAATCTAAGAGCAATAAGTTGAAGAATGGTAAACAAATGAGAAAGGGACTTGGATATCAGCCAATTTGATTTTTTTTTCTCATGAAGAAAACTATGACCCCTGAGATTGAAATCACAAGTGAAAAGCAATTCATCATTAAATCACAGAGCCAGTCATTCAGAATTGATGTTTTAAGAATGGAAAATGGAATAAACAATGTGTCCATGTGAGGAACTGAACTAATTTTCAGACACCCATCATGTTTTAAAGGTCAAAGAGCAAGCATAGGAGTGGCTGACTTTTTTGGTAATAAATAGCTTTAAGAATGTCTTATGATTGACACCACTGATCCCTGGTAAAATCTGAGAAGTATCAGTGAAACAACTCAGAGTCTCCTTGAGATAATCACAGACAAGAAACCCACTGCAGGAATTAGCAAAGTAAAAACTACAGGTGTGGGAGATACTGATCAAAGAGAATCTCCTTAAAAGACAAATTGGCATAGAAGGAATTGTAAGCAGAAGAACATTGAGGGAGCTGCAGGAAGTTGGGTAAAGCTTGTGCTTCTACCTTGCCTGAAAATTTTGACTTTGGGAACAAGAGGTCCTGGGCTTTCTAGGAAACCCTAGAAAGGGCTGACAGATTGCAGAGCCAAGAGCAGTGAAACTTACAGCCCAGCAGTGCTTGTACTGCCTTGTTTACTTCCTGGGATCCAAGGTGAGGCTGTGTAATAACGATAGTAGTTTTACATTTTTCTTCTACAATTAATATACTATATGCAGATATACTTGATAAACAAAATTAGAATTTCTAGTTTCTAAAAGCGGTAGAAAATTAATGGATTATGAAAAAGGAAGGATGAGATGGGTATTAAATTTGCTAATGAAGGAACCTAATAATAAGTATATTGCTTCATTATAAAGCCTAAAGAGAATTTCTTTCCAAGATTAATGGTTCTAGTGATTAAATTTTCTCTCCATCTTGCTCTCCTGCTTTGCCTGGCTAACAGTTCCTTCACTTAATTATTTTTTTCAAAAGAAATAAAGACATCTGAGAAATATATGTATGTAAAAAATCCCTTGGGATCCTAACACTGAACTCCCTAAATCCATATGCTGTGTGCGTAGATAGTGACTCACTGATGCTGAGCAAAGACTCTCTGCTGACCTGCAAAAAAACTAACAATATGATATGCAGGTTCTGCCAATTAATGTCAGCCACGGGAAGACAGGAGCCAAGTTCAAATCTGCCTCCCTGACTGGTTGGTAGTGGAGGAATTTAAAGGAGGGGGAGGGGAGAAGCTGCTGCTGAATGGCATGGAGGACACAGGGGGAAGGTCTTCTGAGTAATGTCATGGCGTTTCAGGACACTTCTGAACCCTACAGCCCTTCTGGGTGTGGGTTACTAAGTTCTGTGTTGGGACTTTGAGGTCAGGGTGTTTAATGTAATTCTTCTGTGCATGTCCATTCTTGAAAAGCCAGTTTCAAGCCCATTATGGGTGGATTCTGAAGGCACCTCCTAAAAAACATCTTGAGGGCACTGTGACCTGAACTGCCATATGGTGTATCTCAGCTTCTGTGGTTTTACTGGCAGTTGCTGGATTTCCTGTATTCAACCCCAGCATATCAACTTGTCTGAGCTGATTCTTTTAAAAAAAAAAAAAATATTTATTTTTTTTGTTATAGGTGGACACAATATCTTCATTTTATTTGCATGTGGTGCTGGGGATGGAACCCAGTGCCTCACGCATGATAGGTGAGCCCTCTACCTCTGAGCCACAGCCCCAACCCATGAAGCTGCATTTTTAAAAAAATGTTTTAGTCTTCAGTGGACACAACACCTTTATTTTATTTTTATATGGTGCTGAGGATCGAACCCAGCGCCCAGCACATGCCAGGAGGGCACACTACTGCTTGAGCCACATCCCCAGCACCAAAGCTGCATTCTTAAAACCATGTCATTCTTCTGATTCACTTCTCCCCCAAATCTGTCAAGAGCTCCTCATACCTAACTGAAGACCCAAGAAGCTTGTGATCACTATTTTATAGATACATGCAAACAAAAGGAAACAAAATCCAACTGAAAAAAATTGTAGTGAGACTGTATTGTAATTATTTAAAGTTACAGTATTTCTTAATTACAGAATCATAACTTTATCAAAGCCTTAATTTTTCCTCCAGTTTATCTATGTCTAGGACAGCTGTCTTGATGTCTTTTCTGAGAATAAAGGCTCTCCTACACTTGCAGATGAGTTTGCCCATCTAACTTATGCAGGGCATCTTAGAAAGGAAAGGAAGCCTTGGTACTACAAAGTCAAAAGTACATAATAATGAAAACACTGGATGAAGACTTAATAGAAAAAGATACCTCTGTTACTGATCTGTTGAGTTTAGTTGTTTAGTAGGTCCCGCAAAAGTGCAGACCATATTTAGAAAATAGAAGACTAGTTCTGTGATGCACAAGAACATTTTCTCTCATGGATCTTAAATAATTTGAGGAATAAATTGAATGTCATTTGCATCCTCTTTAAGAAGACAAAACTGATTTATTTTACTTTCTTTCCTATTTCCCTCACTTTAAATTTCTATTAACTTTAAATGATTTTACCTTATTCAAAAGTTTATTTGTAATAGAGAAAAGGAATATGAGCTTAGTAAATAGACTTTTCTCAGTTATAGCATTAGTGTGTTTTGAAGGAGATTAGTAAATAATTCTTTCTTTGTTATTTAACTACAGAGGTCTCACATATTTCCAGATGTCTTTAAATGGTGGATCTACTCCTGACCCCCTAATTGATATTTTTTTACAGGGGTTTAATCTATCAGGAAAATAGACTGATTAAGTTATTCAAAATGAGAGTGTTTTAAAAAACACTTTAATGGCTAGAAATTCACACTTTTACTATAAATATAAAAGTCCATTCTTTGAGTTCAGATTCTAAAACCAATACATTCTACACTCTAGTTTTCTGCATAACACAATTAACCCCATTATTAATCCCATGCATTTTATATGTTTCCATGTATGAAAAGCATGATACTAACACAAAAACACAAATAAAAAGGCACTATTAAAAAATCAGCTTATACAAATCAAACTTTTTTTTAATATGAAAATGAACTTTGGTATAAATTTTCTATTTCTGAAATAATCATTAATTTGGTGGTTAGTTGACCAATAAACTTTAACATTTTTTAAGTTATGCTAAAATATTGTAGATATAACCAATATATTTGGATATATTTTAAATTATAATACTTTGAATATGTGCAAATTATATTCAAATAACTGAATCAATTCTGAGAAAAATTCAGGCAACCTATGACAATTCTGACCTGGAAATCATGTGAAATAATTAGTCCCCAGAAGGGAAAATAAGTTGTTTATATACTGTTTAAAATGTATATTATGAAAACGTGTAAGATAACAGTTTAGAAAAGTGGATGCCTTGAATGTGAATTGGGAAAACACTTTCGCTGAAGTTGCAAGCGATGGTCAGAACACATCTCCCAACTCAAACCAGAACCTCTTATCTGACTATTGGTCTCCTTTCTTGTACTGGGCAAATTGTTGTGCCTCTGAGTCTTCTCATGTTCATTTTGTTTGTTTGGTTTAGCTATTTTTTCTTAGTTTGTCTGTTTTATGAGATGAACTTTGTTGCTTAGACTGGTCACAAACTCCTGAGTTCAAGTAATCCTCCTGCCACAGCCTCCTAACTAGTTGGAACTACAGTGGCATTCCACCAGACCTGGCTCTTCTCATGTTCTATTATGAATATTTAATGCCTTTCCCCTCCTTCAAAAATATAACTTCATCTGTAAAGTCTTTCCTCAATTACACTTTCTTGTGATAATCTGGTCAATAATTTTTATGCAATATTTGTAATTATAAAAGGTTTGAAAAACAAAAAGCTTTTTATGTTTGAAATTATAAAGCTTTTTCGTTTGAAAACATAAAAAGTTTGAAAACCAAAAAGCTTTTTTTCTTTACTTCTAAAAGGAAATAAAAGGAGAATATATAGGGTTTGTTCATAGGGTATTATATAAAATATACTGGATGTGTTAGTAATATGCTTAGCATTTTGTTGCTTCTCAAAAATTCAGCAAAAACAGTAATTTTAATAATTCCATGGTCCCAATTGTTTCATATAAATCAAATATAGTCTTTTTCATTTACATATATTTTTATATAAACAGAAGGTTTTCCAAAAGTCACATCCAATACAATGTCCTTTTCATCACGTGAATTTCCTTGAAACATTAAATAAAAGAAAAAGTTTTAGTTTAAACAACTCTGGATTCATGTGTGTCTATACTGCGGCTTATCTGTTGACATACTTATGGAGTGGTATTTAAAAAACTGGTATTAACAAACATTGGTCAACATTTAAAGGATTAATGATATATTGATCAGTCTGCATATATTGAGAATGATCTATTCACCAAATTACTTGAAGAGTTAAAATAGTTAGATATTTGAGAAAGAAGCAAGAAGTTCAATTATAAAAATGGTTGTTTCCATAAAATAATGAGAAAGCATGATTTACAATTAACTACAGATGAAAGATATCTTATAAGAGAATAAATATTAATATAAAGTTTTGAGTAAATTATGTCTTTATTTTAAATTATTTAAGTCTAAATGAGTCTTCAAAAAGTGTTTGTATTTTCTTTAGACTTTAATCAAAAGTGTTAGTAACACGTGTATAAACTTTAAAGTGTTAGTAATACATGTATATTCCCTTATGCAGTTCAATGATTTCAAAGAGAATTTAAAACATAAAATAAGCATTTAGAATTTTAACTCTAAGTGTCTCCTTTCCACTTTTCTACCTGAACATACATATATTTCTCTTTCTGTGGATATAAACAACATACATACAGGCACACTTTATGTATATCTACACATGAAATATATATAATATATTATACATTGGTACATTTGAATACATATGATACATATTTTAGAAATAAGTTTACAGAGAAAAAATTGAAATGCAGTAAAGTTATTTTTAATCCAGTATAAGTAAACCATAATATATGACCTATTTGAATAATTTTCCATGCTACATATTGTAAATATTTCTTATAGAATAAAATAACATAAAGGAAACAAAACCCTTATATTATAATTGATGAACATATTTTTCTGTCAGTTTATATGTACATTAAACACATTGAAATTTTAATTAATTTTAAGCTTTGTGACCATAATATACAACTTCACTTTCTGGAAATTCTGAAATATTTTATAAAATTTAATTATAAAAGAATTAAATCCCATCAATAACTTCCTATCAAATGATTTACTTGCATTAATTAGATCACATTTGATAAGAATAAACATGATAAGAATAAACATGATATTGTATTATGGAAATAAAGATCATGTATTCTATCAAATTGGCATGAGCAGTAAGTTTTAGGGACTGAATTTATAGCACTCTGCTCTCTTGTTCAAACATGTGGGAGTATGAACTAATTGAGTCAAGTTGAGTTCCAATATTACTTTTATGAACTTAATTATTTGGAACATGCATAAACAAGTAAGATAGCAATTTAATAGAAATAAGTGAGATATCTATAATAGATTGTATGCATAAATTTACAGCTATTCAAAATATCTACTAAGAAGACCATGTCCCATCTCTTTGCCATATTATTGTGGAGTTAAAAGAAACTATAACACATGAGTCTGACTTTTATCTCCTAATGCATCCTAGGTATAATGCTTTCAACATGTGAAAATATTAGAAATAAAAAGCAGCAGATGTTCTTGAGTGAGATTATGAAATAGAGAAGTGTATTTGAGGAAGTAAGATGTGATTGGAAATGTGTTCCACTGATCAATACACTTTTTTCCTAAAAACTGACCCTTAACATTTTGTGAGTAGGTGGAAACAAGAACATGACAATTACAAGAATAAAGAAACTTCATAATGGAAGTGGCGACATTGGAAACAGCCAAGGCTATCCAATTCTGAAAAGCAGGAAACTCTTAAATATATAGAAAGTAAGAAGGTATATGCAAAAGCATTCCCTTTTAGTGAACAGACCTTTCATAATAACAACTGGCCTATGTTGGACACTGACTAGCATCATCAATTTGATGTGTCAACTTGGCTTGGCCACAGTGCCATGGTATTTGTAAAACATTGTTACAGTTGTGTCTGAGAGGGTGTTTTCTGGATGAGATTAGCATTTATGTCAGTGGACTTTGAGTTAAGCAGATGACCCCACCGTTCAAGCAGTGAATAACACCATCAGTGGAAGGCTCAGATAGAACAAACCACTTATATTGCCCTAGGAATTGTGCACCACATGGCCATGAAATTTGAGCTGTAAGATGGGCTCTGCCCTGGGTCTTTGCCCTTCAGACTTTAAAATAGTTTCAGCTCTTCTCTGAGTCTCTAGCTGACATTTTGAACTTGCCAACTTCTATGATCATGGAAAATAAAAAAAATATCTTTCCAGATACAGACATGTACATTGATTGTGTTTCTTGAGAGAACCCTGAGTAACACAGAGACCAAAGAATATGATGTAAATTACCTAAAAAACTACAATAATATTTATTTTTCCTGTACTTAATATTTCTCTGGTCATCTCCAGAATCTGGATGTATCAAAATGAAAATTAAAAATTATATTAAAAATTCTGTACATGCTAAACATAACACAAACCATATATCCTTATTCTACATTTAGCCTGAAACATTAAAATCTATTCTCATAATGAAAAGCTTTAGCATTTGACCAATTTTTTGAGAATTATATATGAAAATATATTAATATTCTGTTCTTTTCTCTCAGTAAAATCATTATATTTAGATTTGATTATATACATAACTTATATTTTGAAAATACATGATATGGACCACGATATTCAAGCAGTTGAATAGACTATGCTAGAAAGAATTATGAGGTGTTAAGGAATGTTGCTTGACATATTTGATTGATTGTAAGACTTTCTACTAATTTCTTATTTTTACTTAGTACACTAATACTGCTGTTCTGAAATGATTACTGCCTACTAAGATACCTCTGTATTTCTCTACTAAATCTGAGAAAAGAGAAAGAAATAAAAGGAGAGAGACAATCTTTTGTTACTTTGCAGTTAGAATAAGCTCTTCAGAAAGACCGAGAAATGAGACTATGGAGGGTTTTCTACAGTTGAAAAATATAATTCATATTAAAACTTCAATTTCTATGGTTGTATTTCCTATGTGTGTATATATATTTTTTAAAAATATGAATTGTTCTTCTCATATTATGTTAAAATCATAATTTAATTAACCTTTGGCACTTTATTTTAAAAATTATACTGACTTTCATATCACCTCTGAAAATTATACATAAATTGAATTTTTAAAGTAACTCTAGTAAAAGAATTACACATATGAGACTATAATTAAAAATGTATTATAGCAAGAAAAATGAATGAGAACTAAGGTGAAATTTATGCTTCATTCAATTTGTTCTAGAGAAAGACCTTCTGCTTGTCCTTGTACCCCTTTAACATACTGTAATGTCAGAGATGGTAGAAGAACTCTGGACAAGACTCATTTCAAACAGAATTCATCAAAATGCTTTGCAAAAATACTTGATTCTACAGTCTTAAGATGGGATTTTTAGCTCTTTGTTATCATCATTTACATAACCAAGTATGTCTGAGTTTTTAAAAATAAATTAAAACATTCATAGAGATGTTTTAAACATTAAACTTAGTGAAAGAAACTTATCATTAATGTATTTCAGTAGATGTTTTTACTAAACCATTATATTTTATTCTGATTTGTAATTGCAGAGAAACAATAACAATAGTTTACATTGAAAATGTGTTTACTTGAGCTAATAATTCTAAAAATTGATGAATGCTAAATCAAACTTAGATCTAAAGCTATCTTCATTACATATGAGAAAAAACATAAGATGCATACCCATACATATTGTTTATAATTCCATTATTGAATTTTGTATACCATTTGACAAATTAGAAGGGCCATGTGAACTTGGCTGAGGTTGGGTACAAACATGGTACATGGGTACATGCAAAACGTGGAAAACCCAGGGTCATCATGTAACTTAAGTATCATTCTTGTTGAACTGTGAAATAAATTTGATTAAAAGAAAATTAATTTAAGCATTGAAATTTTGTTGAGGAAGGCTCAATATTTGGGAATCTTTAAAAGGAACACTGATAAGCAGTGATTAGAGAATGCTTGAGTTTTAAAGAGGCAAAACCCAAGGCAGCCATGCATACCTAAAGCAAATGGATGTGGTTAGGCACACAGAGCATGGAACACAGAAGCAGAGAGGCATCTTTGCATTATGATTACATGTGCTCTTTAGCCTGTGCCTGGACTGTCCTTTTACCTCTGACATCTACTGTTCAGTAATCTTCAGAAGGAACCCTATGCATACTTCCCCATCTCTAAAGTGGAGATGATGGTCATACCTAGCTCTAGAAATCTTTGAGGAACTAATGAACAATGTTACCTGAAACAATTACAAAAATCTACATATTTGCACTTAGTCAATACACTTAGTTCTGTTTATAAGCGTATGTATCTATTAGCATTTTTAAACATTGAAGACAATGCTATTTGATTTCACACTGAATCACTGAAGTTATCAGATATCCAAACAATAGAAAACAAGACTCAATAATCCATTTACAAATGCTTTAAGATGTTTTGTGTAAAGTTTATGTTTATTTTGAATTTTATTGTATCATTCCAACATCAGACATCCATAGAAACTACCCTTATGAAAATTGACAGTTGTATGATGCAACCAAAAAAAAAAAACCTATGTTTTAGAAATAGCTCATGGAAATGATCTCACACCACACAACTGATGTGAATTAGTTCTGAACAGAGCACAACCTTAGAGATTACAAACTTGACTTGTAATTATAGATTGTTAATAAAGAAATATAAGGAAACGAGGGAAGTACGTTAAATACGTGCAAATGGAATATTGTGTTACTGGATGAGAACTGCCCCACATGAAAAATAATGTTTTATCATAAATTACATTACTAGACCTTAAGGGTTGGACTGATTATACCCCACCCACCAAACTTACATTAAATTTGTACCTCCAGTTTATAAGCAAAGATATGAAAAATTGAGCTCCATATGTGTAATATGAATGATAATGCATTCTGTTGTCATACATAACAAATTACAATTTTTTTTTAAAAAAAAATGTGCCTCCAGGACCTCAGAATGTGACCTTTTTGAAAGTATGGTTGTCCAAGATGTAACTATTTAAGATGAGGCATTAGAGTTGACCTTAATCCCTTATAAAAGGAGAGACTGGGACAGTGGGAAAGGAAGGAAGAGATTGGTGATTTTTCTACAAGCCACAGAATGCCAGAGATTTCCACTGGAAATTAGGTAAAAACAGGGAGCAGTTGTTTCTCACATACCTCAGAAGGCCCAACCCCTTTCAATGCTTGATTTTTGGACTACTAGCCTTCAGACATGTGAAAAAAAAAAAAAGATTCCGTGCTGCCATGGGGGGAAGTGTTCTTGTTTTTAGTGCATATTTTAGTATATATGCACTAAATGGGTAGCTCTGATGTCATACACATTAATGGGTTTCATTGTGGCATATTTCATATTTATACACGCATACAAACTTAAACCTAGTTGGTGTTATCTTGTTACAGAACCCTTCCAAATTAACACACCAGAAGTTAAGGAAACTTCAGTCTTCAAAAGTTATTTTAGCAGAATCTTAATAGAATATTATTTGTACTTTTGTGTAGCCTAATTTACTAGATAATTATTATATGTTTATTCCTGATAAAATATTAATGATATGAGGTTTTTTAAAATATCTAATAGACAATTTTTTTAATGATTTTAACATAAGGACTAGCCCAAATAAGATGTATCCATATGTATATTTTACATAGTGCATTTCAATAAAATTTATCTGATCAGCTCCATCATGCTAATGACTATAGTTAATTATAAATGCTATTAAGGGTACATTTTATAAAAAATAGACAATTATAATTATGAGTTGCATGCTCCATTTTATTTGACTGACAGCACTGAAGAAGCTTCATTTAGTAGGTTATACTGAAAGCATATCACATATTTTCTCTAAATCATAAATTAGTTATATTTTAGGAGAAACCCTGTTTGCATAGCTTTTTAGGCAGGTTAGGGATATCAGTTCTTCTGAATGCTAAAATTAAAATCATACATGAACCCCTTTTGTCTTTTAGAAAATTTTATGAAGAATATGAGATTTTTAAAGTACCTATATATGGGAGATTTTGCCAAAAAGTGGCAAGACTTTTAACTTCCAAGAAAGGCATCTTGACAGAGTTTGCTATTTCATCTGTCTCCCAAAATGATAGTTTTCACCCGTGCCCTTCCTAGAACAGAACAAAGGGAAATGGAATAGTGTTTTCATGATCTGCAGGGACAGCTACTTCCCTTACTAAGGCTACAGGGAATGAGCCTTTGATTTTTGTTTTTAATTGGGTATACCAGTTTTCACTAGAGGCTTCAAAAAAGACATTGCTAGGATCTTTAGCAATGTCTACTAGAGCAGTATGTGACAAAATGGAAGAAATATGAGAGAAAAAAATCCTAGTATTTATTTATATCCATTTTATTCAAAATAATAAATGATGTTCATTATGGAAATAACAAATTTTACTGTTTTATACTAAATTGACTCTGGAACCATCATCCACGGTGATGGTGATGTCAGATGAGTGTGCATAACATTAAACTGACACTTATCCCAGCATGGCAGATTACCTGAAACCTTAGAAAGGGTACCTTATGCATGTGAATATTTTATGCATTCTTAGTTCATGATGGTCTACTAAAATTTTATATGCCAGTTTAATTCAAATGATAGCATTCCCAAACCTTTTGTCGCTTACAAGGAGTCTGTAAAGAATGCTTAGAAAGAAAATACCAGCAATGATTAAAAAAAAAAAATTAGGCAACCTTCCCTTCCCAAAGCAAAACATACTACCCTTCAATTTGTGTGAGTGTTTGTGTAGTCAGTAATGTTATAATATAAACATAATGATGATTTCAGTATATCTAATTAAAAGTCATCTTAAAAATTAAAAATTAAGATGATTAAAAGGATGGGTTTATATCCTAACACTAAAGATAATCATTTTACATTGTACATTGAAATATTGCCTGATAACAAATATGTGTCACTACAAAATAAGGTGTGAGGATTTATTTTAGGGAAAATATGTAAAACTTTAATCCAATTTATGGGGAAATAAAAATGGCCAGGGAAATAAAATAAAAATAATAATGTTCCCACATGAGTTTCTCTAAGATTATTCTTTCTAATACTATTACTCTTTCTTTGTTGCTCTTCTTTTCTCTGCTAGTGTTTGTGCTTTTTTTATATAAATATATATAAGTAGAGGAAAACTGAGTAAGTACAGCACAGAGAATTTTAAAGGCAGTGAAAATATTCTATATGACACTATAGTAATGTATTCACTGTGTACATTTCTCCAAACCCATAGAATATCCATCACTAAGAATGGAACCTAATGAGACCTCTGGACATGACCTGTGGTTGTGACCTGCGAATGGCGGCTAATCATTCTTAATAGTGCGCCACTTCCATGGTAGAATACTGAAAGTGGAGAGACTGTGTGTGTGGTGACAGTGAGTACCAGGGTTCTCTTGCCTCTTTGAACTTTGCTGTAAACCTAAAACTACTCTACAAAAGCAAAGTGTTTTCAAAAAAATACATGAAAACTATAATATCACCAGAGTGATGCTTTCTGTTTTCCTTATCAAGTTGATTTAAAAACACTATGGTTGTTTATTCTAAATTTATCATATTTTTATAACATACCATGGCAATTAGTCTGAAATTAATTCTTTTTAAATTATTTTTTTTTTCATCAGAGAAGATAGCGCTATATGAATGAGTCACAATTTCCCTTTCATTCCTCTGATTATGGGCATTCTTTTTGTAAATTGTTCTTTTGTAAATAATGTACAATGAGTATATTATCTTCATACATGTCTCCTTACTCAAATGCACAAGGTTTTCTCTTTTAACTGAATTGTACATATTTGGTCAAGCACAAATAAAAAAAAAATACACTTGATGTGTAAAATAGTCAAATTATAAAAAACCCATATACTTGACATGTATAATAGTAATAGTGGTATATATAGTTTAACTTTTATTGAGTGTAATTATTCTGTGTGCTTATGCATGAATATTTTCCTTTGTGGCCATGACCATACTTGGAGAATAACATTCTAGTGAATGACTGAGCCTCTCATAGAGATATTTCCAAACTTTTGTTAAGATGTGCTTAGTATCTTTGTAAATTTATCAAGAAAGCCTTAAGACAAAATAGTCATGCCCAAACAACTCAGTGAGAATTTATATCTTGCCAAAATTGCTGCCTTGTTTGGGAACCGGAAAACTCTTAAGAATTTGGAATCAGATGGAGCACTTTTATCTTGATTTCTGTTCTACATAGATTTCTATATGGTAATTGTTGTTTGTCAAAACAACCATTAGAAACTCAGCTTTGCAAAAATACAGCAACTTCAAAAATAATGGACCACTTGAAATGAGTTTCCAAATGATTTTAAGCTCCTATCTACATGGTGGCTCCATGAATTTGCTTTCTAACTTCAACCCTAAAAAACCAAGCAATAGAAAGTGTTGGTGGTGTCCTCCTCTCTTGTGTATACACAAAGGATTATTACAGGACTAATGATTGTGTTGACTCAAATACAGGTATTTTTGTCTACTTTTATGTAGCTTTAAACCCTTTGAGACTAGAGAATCAGCTTTTTTTTTCTTTAGAAACTAAAGTGTAACAATAACAATTCAATAAATCTATGCTGAACTTGTAAGCAGAGAAAATACTGAAATGCCTATACAATTTGTTGTTATTGTTCACATCTCTTCACGTTTCTGCTATTCATTATCCCAGGCCATAGAGGTTGCTCAGTTCAATACCTAGCATGTTCATTATTCCTTTCATGCACCCATTATCTCTTTTATTGAGCAGATTCTCCTTAAAATTTCTTATTTTCTCCTCCTCATTGTGTAGACACATCTACTTTTCCTATTCCTATGTCTTCAATGTCCTGATGTACAGTTACAAACCAAATGGCACTCCTTCCCAGTAATTCATAGTCCTATTATCGAGTTCACATTGAAAAGAATCTCATTTTCCATTGTTTTTCATTCAAGTGATGGACACACAGTTGATTTTAAGCCTGCCATCAAGAAAAAACATGCTCAATAAATAGAAACACACACACAATTAAGCCAAAAGAAAAAAGCAGCAGAATACAGAGGTAAAAAGTAGGGGAAACCAGACCAAATTGAGAAGATCCAGAGATTCACTGGGAAACGGGAAACAGGAGCCCCTCTTAGACAAGGCAATTCTCTGACAGTGCACACTTGGTCATGAGAGGTCAGTGCTGGGAGCAGAAAGAGATGACTAACCATTTCTAAGATTAGTAATCGTAGAAGAGTTTTTCCTTTCTTTTTATTTCCTTTTACTCCCCCACATTGACCCAAACCCCCCAGGTGGAAAACCATCACTTTAGCACTTGCCTTCATTCACATTACTCTTTGAGGGGTTGTAGGAATGTAGAGGAGTTTAACTTGGATGTAGACAGAGAAAAGTAAAAGAGAGAGAGAGAGAGAGAGAGAGAGAGAGAGAGAGAGAGAGAGAGAGAGAGAACAGAATTCTAAGGAGTTCTCAGCCACAGAGCATAAAGCCAGGAAATTAAAAGAAAAAAAAAATATTTCAGGAAAAAAAAAAAAAACAGTATCAAAACTCTGGTGACACTTCCAGGCTAAAGCCAAGTACAATGTTTCCCACTTGAAGGATATCATACTTTTGTTATTAAAGTAAAACAAAACAAAACAAAAACCACTGTCCCAGCAGTATACTGACATAGAAATGGGCAAATATTATAGTGGCAGAGAGTGTAATAATACACCCGGTTCAGTGGTGCCATGTGATTCCTATTAAAGTTCATGAAGCCAGTGCAGGGAAAAGCATTCATAGAGACGATCTGGACAAGCACTGTTGTTGGAGAGGAGTGGGAAGATGGTGCCGAGGTGTTTGGAGATGGAATGGCTGAAGAAGAACAGGACCTCACCAGGAACTGTCCCTTGAGATCCTAGGAGAACTAGGGATGTGTTGGCACATTATTCTCCATCTGTAAATAAATCTAGACAGTGAAAACTGAATAAAGTTTCCAGAAATTAACATTTGGAAGAGAGTTAGCCAACCAAGAAAATGTCAGAAGAATTCTCTGAGGAGAGAAAAAAAGAAAAGATGCAGGTTGACTGTGTTTTAGTTAATAATATTCTTTGTTCATTGTGTAGGAAGTAAAAACAGTACCATGTTCTGGTGGTAGATGTTTTGACAATGCCTATGAGTTCGCCTTTGAATAAGCATCTGTACTAATTGTATCTGTGCAAGGTGATGCTATGGATCAGAGACATGCTCACCACCAAATCCTTCACAGTAGATAAATGTGCTGGCAGCCCTCCCCTATGTCTTACTCCTCAGATAATCACAACTGTTCTGAGTTGCTGAGCATTCCATGGGTGAAGACTGAGGGGGATTGACTTTTCTTCCTTATAAAGGGATAAAAGGCAGCTACTTCTCTCCTCATCTCAAAGGGACTTTGGAAAACAAAAGACCTGAGTCCTTCACTGTGTGCAAACCATCTATCCAGGACCCAGACAGCTCATGTGTGACTTTTCAGATCTGGAGAGTTCTACAAGATTTGGGACTCCTCTATTTAAGACAGGTAAACATCTGGGGATATATCTCTTTTGTGTCCCTCATCCACCAGGCTCAATTTGAAGATGATTCCGAACCATAACCATTTGACTATGTCAAGGAGTAAGGGAAGTTTTATTATCCTTCCAAATCATTAAAGCAAGTTACAAAACAAATGGCTCTAGATCAACTTTCTGTAGTGTTTGAAAACTCTAAAACAGTTAAGACTTTTGCAGGACCATGGAGAAATCTGGGGAAGTTTATTTCCTAAGCTAAGGAATTCAAAATTCCATAACCTTTCTATCAACACTGCTGAGAAATTACAGCCTAGATATACTTACAAGCATTCTTCAGAATAAATCTGACCCCATGGCAGTGTTTATAAAAACAAATATAGGATGATTATTTTCAAAACAGGGAGAATTAAATGTGGTCTTCTGTATCTGGAAGGTTATGAATTAACAAGCACTAGTCTTCAAGGATAACACTAATTTTATTCTCCTCCTGTGACAACTTACAAGATCTTCATGTCTCTTAAGTACCCACTCCTTCTAACCTAATAAGAATCATCTATCTTCTGAAATCATAGAAACTGTATCTCCTTTTTGCTGTCATCTTAAAGTATGCCCATCTTATGGGAGTTGATGTAGTCTTATTCCCGATTTCTGATATTCAGATGCTATTTGATGTTTTGTCATAAGTGCACATCCTTCATTTATACTCACAGATTTTAATTTTAAAATGTAACTAATGAGGAAAAATGACCTGCTTCATGCTCCTCTCTTTAATCTTGTTCAATAATATTTCCACCCTTTCTAACAGCATTCCTATTTTATTCTTTATATTCAAAACTCAAACCACTGGAAGAAAACCTTGATACTAGCTTCATTTTGGCAGATCACTGATCATGATCTTGTCTAAATATTTCTCACTGCATGCAAAAACACTATTTTATTTGCATTTTATTTTTAGATGACTATAACAAGTTTTCCTGCAAGAATAACAGCCTGAGAGTGCCAATGATTTTATTAAATCTCAGTTTTTTGTTGCTCTTTGTGATTTTACAAATACTATTTTTTTTTAACTTCAGAAATGTCTGCTTGGCTTCTTTTTGCTGTGCCTCCTTTTCAGCTAACAATTTACACTTCTTTGAGGAGATTCTTACTCACCAAAGCCATGCTTCACTGAGGATAATTACAGCAAATTTTTAACAACTTCCAGCTCTTCTGGATTCAGCATTCCATGCACTTGAGAATGTGGCACAGGTTTTATTTATTCACATTTCAGTTAATTTTGTATTGTAGCTTTGAGACCAAACATTTTAAGTTGTGGTTATTCTAGGTTCTGTATTTCTTTTTTTCCAGTGAGTATTATCCCTTATTTTTAATAAGATATATTTGACTGGGTTTAAATTGCAAACACTTTTGTGTGACAGCTCTGGTCTTGGTTCACGTCTTGTTCCTGAAAACAGATGGATATGAATGATTCACCTGTTTGTGGTTTAAGGTTTAGTCAAAATAGACCTTGTTTGGAAAACTCCTTTTTGGATCCTTCTTTTCTGAAATTCTAATTATTTTAGTGTTTATAGTTTATAGTCAGCTTTAATCTGGTTTCTCAGGCAGAAGATCGGGCTTGTCTATATGTGCCCTGCAGATGGCTGTATATGTTACTGGATCTGCTTGAAGTTGCACTATTGCTGGGACATTAAAACCCACAGAGAAATGCAGGGTCTTTTTACTTGTCTATCTGTCTGTCTTCAAAGCATGTGTGCATCCTCCATCAAAATAGTTCTGATTCTAGTCATTCTCTAGGACTATCAGGGAGTTGATTTTCTCATTGTTTGAATGTTTTAAAATCTGTGTATTTGCGTGTTTGTGTGTGTGTGTGTGTGTTGTGTGGGTTTACACTATCTCATGATTTGGCTTTTAGAAAACTTTATGATGACTCATAATCAATCTCTTTTTCTTGGGATACCTCACATCATATTTCAATAGACAAAAGTCCATTTCTCAAATATTTTTAAAATTTTAACACACAATCCTGAATTATTTTATTGACTTTAAAAGTATAGGTGATGACAGTTTGCTACTAAGAATTGCTATAACAATATTTTTTATTTCAGTTTAAACAATATTTTATGCCCTGAAATACAACAGAGTATGTGTTCAATATTTACACATTTATAGGGAAGATGATATAATGACTTTTATTTTAAAGGAAGGGATAGAGGAGTCAGTTGAGAAAGAATTAGTGCAGAGGGATTGAAGAAATTTACATAATTTGGTACCTTATGTTTTTATATGCATTTTATTTTCTTTAACATTCTTTCTTATCCATAGTAGTAAGAACTTTCTATTTGATACTTGTTCATTAGGAGAGAAAAGTAGATAAATTTCTCATTTGATAGAATCATTTTCTTCAAAAAACCCAAAAGTAAGCACATACATACCTCAGCCTCACTGCTAGGGCCTATAAAATTCATTTTGGGTAACATAGATTTTTATAATGATTTCTTTGGTGTGTAAGTTTAATTTCTTTATACAAACCCTACCTACCCATATGTACAAATCAGGAATAATGCAATGTCTCATGTTATTGTTGTGAATAATCTTTCCTTTTTCAAAATCACAAAATGTGTGAGGAAAAAAAGTGACTGTCCTGATGGCAAAATTGTCTCCACTAGAAGAGCACAAGACTTCATTTAATGAGTGAGGTCGGGTATTTTTTTACTCTAAATGCAAGTCACCATGGTTAGTAGCAAAAACCACAGTGTCACTAAATACTTGGTGCTCACGCAATACTTATTAAAAGAATAATGTTCAAATAATTAAACACATGTTTATTATATATCCATCTGTTTGAAAATATGAAGGAAAGAAAAATTAGTTGAAGATCTCTTTCAAAAGCAATACTTTTAAAATAATATAGTCAAAATTTAGCCAGAATGTGCTGTAATGAAATTAGAAAGGAAAAAAAAAACCTGGAAAATATTCACCAGAAACTTGTAAAATAAGTCAAAATTCCCTCCAACTTGATAAGGTCAATATGTTTCAATTTGTAATGAATAGTATCACAAATCCTGATTGCTTACTGCCTATAGGACTCCCCATAAACCCGGATTCCCAGAAAATGAGCCAAAGTCTTTGATTCTCGGTTCCCCTGCCAAGCAGAACACTGAACACTCGATTGCACTTCAAGTCCAGAGTAGGCAAGATGGAGGTCAGGATGGAGTTGCACAAAGGCAATTGCCATTTGAGTTAAAAAGCTTTTTTTAAGGTGCCTTGTGAAATCCTCAAGTCAACAAGTGTCTCCTCCACCCTGTCATTAAACTGGACATATCCTCCTGCGATAAGAGATACTCCATTATTAGAAAAGAATATAAATATATGCTGGAAGCCAGAAACTTTAAATATGATGGTAGGTGAAACGTTTCTGATGGCTCTCTCCTCAGAGTTAACAGTTCCCTTGATATCATTTGCTTACACATTTCTCACATGAATGGTTTTGCCAAATGAATAGCTTTCACATTAATAGACTGGGCTCACAATGGCAAACTGCCCTTTTACAGAATGCATTAGTGGCAGGGCTTAAAATGAATAGAGTTGTGTCTTCCCTGTCACCTCCCTTTCTTTTTTTCTTTTTTCTTTTTTTTTTCCGCAATGCTTATAAGAGCAAAGATGAAATGAGGTCAGTCCTTAAAAGTAATTTGATGCAGAAGAAAGCATATAGAGTCTCACATGGTAGGTGACGTGACAGTTATGAAATTTGGGGAAAATTTTAAAAATAGCATCTGCCACTAATTATCCGTGTATATTCTCCTGTAATAGAGAACAAAACATTACATTGTTTTAGGTAGAATGAGAAAAAAAAGATGTCCTCTGAGAAAAGCATATGAAGAAATAGATTCATCGTTCTCAGGAGAGTCTCAGGGAATGTGGTTCTCCTTATCTTGATTTATTTTGTTTTTGCAGTTGCTAAGGAGTCCCCTAGGTAAGGACATGCTAGCATATTTAAAGGAAAAGGGAGGAGAGAGTTGGTCAGGTAATATGAAAGAGCTAGCATATTATGGAGAAGCAGGATTTTCAGAAAATCTTTAACCTTTGGAGCACACCAATCACAGGTTCTGTTGCAGGGCATCAGAAGTTTCTGGCCATCAAGAAGAAGCACACACACACACACACACACACACACACACAGTGCAAATGAATGGAATGACCCATCATTGGAAAGTTTTGGTGTAAGTTTAGCAAATTTATCTGACACAATGCACTTCACATAATGAGTGATGATCTGCGGTTTTTCAGGAAATTTGGTGATGCATGATTTGCAAAGAGAAGCTATGGCTTATTGCTGAAGTTATATATTTCGGAGAAAAAAAATAATGTGCATTCTGAGTCTTACAATGTTAGGTGTGTGGTGTGTGTGCATGTGTGTGAATGTGTGTGTGGGTGAGCAAGCTGGATGAGTGTCAGTGCATGTCCCCGAGCTTTCTAGTGCATAGTTCCTCCACTCAAGGATAATGCAGGAAAAAGAAGGGAATGAAATTAAATTCATGGAAATGCATGACAGAAAGCCAGAGAGAATATCTTCTTGGATTAAAGAACACGAGTTCTTGATGAAGGAAACTGGAAAGATGAGAAATTTGATTTATGCTCTGTAAATCTGTTAACTTATAAAATGATTTCTAAGACATGTAATGAGAAATGATATTCATCTGTTATTATTTATACAAACCATTTGCATTGTAAGTTCTTTGTATAAATAATTCAATGAGAGGTAACTTAATCTTAGCATGTGGTGGATCACAGTTAAATCAAATAATGCACATAACTCATCATCATATTTACACAGTGATGGTCAAGGCCTCATTTTAAATACTAGGTTCCAGCAATTTGTATTACTCATTCACTTAGATGTTGCCTTCCTCAGATCATCAGATGAAAAATCTGAACACAAACTGGCATTTTACATAGATATATCCTAGGGACGAAGGGAGCTTAGAAAATTTATTTATTTATTTATTTATTTATCTATCTATCTATCTATCTATCTATTTATTTATTTATTTTGACATCATGGGATTAAATGCAGGGTGACTCTACCACTGAGTTACATCCCCAGTCTTTTCTAAATTTTATATTTGAGACAGGTTCTTGTCAAGTTGTGGAGCTTGCAATTCTATTGTCTTAGCCTCTGACACATGCACTCCACATCTGGCAATTTTATTCTCTTTAGGAGAATAAAATGTCCTTCCATGGAGAAGAACTATTTCCACTGTAAAGAACAGCTGATGCTTTGCTCCTTTGCTTCACAGCCTTTTATTCTTTTTCTTTGCACCTGCCTTTGTATGAACAGCACTGGGTTTCTATCTGAGAGAGAGTCTGTCTTTCTTTTTGATCAGAGCAATACCACTTACTTCTACTGAAACTAACCAATACTAGTTTACAGAAGGTTTATCTGCCACAGTGACCAATGCACATGGCAACCCATGAGTGAGCCAAAACCACATTTACCTAAACCATGATGGACACAAACAGGAGTACTGAAAAGTATTCCTTTGAATATATTATAGATTTTGAAATAATAACTTAATATGTACAGGAAGAGGAGAAATCAGAACAGTAGATAATTAATATCTCATTTATCCATCCACACATACCAGGTTCTCTTTGCTAAGGGTTTTAATTTTTTTTTTAAATTTGTTTTCTAAATCATGTGTGTGTCAATATCATTTAAATATATATATATATATATATATATATATACATATATACATATATATACATACATATATACACATCTTGCAGAGAAAATAAAAAAATAATTATTACAAAAAGTTTTTTGTTAAATATTTTGCAAAAGTGTATAAAAATTAAAAGTAACATGTCAAGAAGGAAATACCTGACATCACAAAAATAACAGAACCCAAGACATTCCTTTCCTTCTAATATTAATCCCCCTCTCCCTATGTATTAGTCTCCTTCTATGACTATAAAATAGGCAAAGCAGGAAAAAAAGGAAGTTATTATTCCTTTTATAAATTTATTTGTGTGTATCCTGAAGAAACTAATGTAGACATTTTCATGCAATAGCTTCTCAATAAGTGTAAAATTTAACAATCTAATGGAATTAAGTTGGCAGGTTACGTGCATTTGACTTGTATTTCAGTGTTTATTTTTAAAAATAAAGAAAACAATTTTAAGATTAAGACACCTAAAATTTAAGTGTAACAGTAAAGTAAACATTATAGCCTATCAAATAATTAATTCAGAATACAGAAGAATGCTATGTTTCATTGTAGAAGTATGGGGCATTTTATGAAATTTGAGAATTATTTATGTCAATGATGGACAATATAATTGAATGTTCTATAATAGACTCAAGACTTTACACAGATTATTGCATTCTTTTAATACTATTTTTATTGTGCAGTTTAAATGGTTATATCTGAATCAATTTTTCTTAATCTAATTGACTTATGTGACAATATAATCAATACAAATTAAATTTAAAAAGATTTGTGCTAAATATACAATGAACCTAAAGATACCTGGCATCCAGTTGTTTAAGTAACTCATTCAGTGACTACATCTAACACCAGACATGGGTATTTGTTGTCCATCATCCTTGATCTATCACAAACATTTGACACTCTTGATCATTAATTTCTCATGGATTTCCACACTGACTTCTAGGGGACCTCCCTGGTTTGACTTTGCTGTGCCCCAGGTCTTCACTGCTTGGCCCTTTTCATTGACCCTGTATCTAAATAATGAAGTGTTCAGACTTTAGAAATGAGTTCATTTTTCTTTCTCCTTCTGTGTTCCCTACATGATCGCTTGTTGGCTGTAGATGTCACTCATGCTTTTCACATACCCAAGCATATGTGTTCACACATCCTCCAGAATCAAAACTGACTTATGCAATCACCAAAGTTGGGTAAGTTATGGACATCTCAACATGCTCAGCAGTGAATTTGTAACCTACTGCGAAGTTGACTGTCTCCTCCTCTTGTTGGAAAAGCAATCTTTACATTGGCTCAAAACAAAACATAGTTGGAAACATTTTTGATCAAATTATCTTCTCTCATATACCACGTAGAATTTATGTGAAAATCTATAGGCTTCATTTGAAATATAACCTGACTTCTATGCCTTTTCCCCACCCACAATGTCATCACCCAACTTCTATCACCATCATCTCGTGGAGGCACAATTTATCTCTTAACATATAATAATTGCTCAATCAATGTTAATTTAATGAATACATAAAATTATCCTTCCATGTGATGCAGAAAAATTATTCAATGAGCAAATAGTGCTTTTTTCAGTTTGTGTATATGTGTAATCATTATCCTCACTAGAAAATTTTATACAAGGCATAGGGTACATCCTTAAAAAAAGTAATATAAGAAAACAAAAGTTAAAAGAATTCGCAGCTAGAAAACCATCTCTTCAAAAAATCCTTG
The DNA here is from genome assembly GCF_045843805.1 of Urocitellus parryii. Lineage (NCBI taxonomy): Eukaryota > Metazoa > Chordata > Mammalia > Rodentia > Sciuridae > Urocitellus > Urocitellus parryii. The sequence goes on along the minus strand of NC_135540.1, from coordinate 9,251,180 downwards.
GCAAAACATTACAGGAAGAGGAAATGGAAAATAACATTGAAAACCAACAATGGGAGGTAGGACAGTAAAGGGGGGAAAGTAGTCAAAGAGGATAACAAATCAGGTTTAGTAACATCAATAAATAAATATGGCTAGAAGAACAAACCATATCTCAATAATAACCCTAAATGTTAATGGCTTAAACTCACCAATCAAGAGACACAGGCTAGCAGAATGGATCAAAAAACAAGATCCAACAATATGCTGCCTACAGGAGACGCATCTGATAGGAAAAGATATTCATAGACTGAAGGTGAAAGGTTGGGAAAAATCATACCACTCATATGGACTGCGGAAACAAGCAGGAGTGGCCATAATCATATCTAATAAAACAGATTTCAAGCCAAAGTTAATCAAAAGGGATAAAGAAGGACACGTCATACTGCTCAAGGGAACCATACACCAACAAGACATAACAATCATAAATATATATGCCCCAAATAATGGTGCAGCTGTGTTCATCAAGCAAACTCTTCTCAAGTTCAAGAGTCTAATAGACCACCATACAATAATCATGGGAGACTTCAACACACCTCTCTCACCACTGGACAGATCTTCCAAACAAAAGTTAAATAAGGAAACTATAGAACTCAATAACACAATTAACAACCTAGACTTAATTGACATATATAGACTATACCACCCAACATCAAGTAGTTACACTTTTTTCTCAGCAGCACATGGAACCTTCTCAAAAATAGACCATATATTATGTCACAGGGCAACTCTTAGACAATATAAAGAGGTAGAGATAATACCATGCATCTTATCTGATCACAATGGAATGAAACTGAAAATCAATGATAAAAGTAGGAAGGAAAAATCAAGCATCACTTGGAGAATGAACAATAGGTTGCTGAATGATCAATGGGTTTTAGAAGACATCAAGGAGGAAATTAAAAACTTCCTAGAGTTAAATGAAAACACAGACACAACATATCGGAATCTATGGGACACATTGAAAGCAGTTCTAAGAATGAATTCCTTGGAGTTCATTCCTCAAAAAAAGAAAAAAACCAACAAATAAATGATCTCATACTTCATCTCAAAATCCTAGAAAAAGAAGAGCAAAACAACAGCAAAAGAAGTAGAAGGCAAGAAATAATTAAAATCAGAGCTGAAATTAATGAAATCGAAACAAAAGAAACAATTGAAAAAATTGACAAAACTAAAAGTTGGTTCTTTGAAAAAATAAATAAAATTGACAGACCCTTAGCCATGCTAAGGAAGAGAAGAAGAGAGAGAACCCAAATTACTAGCATACGGGATGAAAAAGGCAATATCACAACAGATTCTTCAGAAATACAGAAGATAATCAGAAATTATTTTGAATCCTTATACTCCAATAAAATAGAAGATAGTGAAGGCATAGATAAATTCCTTAAGTCTTATGATCTGCCCAGATTGAGTCAGGAGGATATAGACAACCTAAACAGACCAATAACAATAGAGGAAATAGAAGAAACCATCAAAAGATTACCAACTAAGAAAAGCCCAGGACCTGATGGGTATACAGCAGAGTTTTACAAAACCTTTAAAGAGGAACTAACACCAATACTTTTCAAGCTATTTCAGGAAATAGAAAAAGAGGGAGAACTTCCAAATTCATTGTATGAGGCCAACATCACACTGATTCCGAAACCAGACAAAGACACTTCAAAGAAAGAAAACTACAGACCAATATCTCTAATGAACCTTGACGCACAAATCCTCAATAAAATTCTGGCGAATCGGATTCAAATACATATCAAAAAAATTATACACCATGATCAAGTAGGATTCATCCCTGGGATGCAAGGCTGGTTCAATATACGGAAATCAATAAATGTTATTCACCACATCAATAGACTTAAAAATAAGAACCATATGATCATCTCCATAGATGCAGAAAAAGCACTGGACAAAGTACAGCATCCCTTTATGTTCAAAACTCTAGAAAAATTAGGGATAACTGGATCATACCTCAACATTGTAAAAGCAATCTATGATAAGCCACAGGCCAGCATCATTCTGAATGGAGAAAAATTGAAGGCATTCCCTCTAAGATCTGGTACAAGACAGGGATGCCCTCTCTCACCACTTCTGCTCAACATAGTCCTCGAAACACTGGCCAGAGCAATTAGGCAGACGAAAGAAATTAAAGGCATAAAAATAGGAAAAGAAGAACTTAAATTATCACTATTTGCAGATGATATGATTCTATACCTAGCAGACCCAAAAAGGTCTACAAAGAAGCTATTAGAGCTAATAAATGAATTCAGCAAAGTGGCAGGATATAAGATCAACACGCATAAATCAAAGGCATTCCTGTATATCAGAGACAAATCCTCTGAAACGGAAATGAGGACAACTACTCCATTCACAATATCGCCCCAAAAAATAAAATACTTGGGAATCAACCTAACAAAAGAGGTGAAAGATTTATACAATGAAAATTACAGAACCCTAAAGAAAGACATAGAAGAAGACCTTAGAAGATGGAAAAATATACCCTGCTCATGGATTGGCAGAACTAACATCATCAAAATGGCGATATTACCAAAAGTTCTCTATAAGTTCAATGCAATGCCAATCAAAATCCCAACAGCATATCTTGTAGAAATAGATAAAAGAATCATGAAATTCATATGGAATAATAAAAGACCCAGAATAGCAAAAACAATGCTAAGCAGGAAGTGTGAATCAGGCGGTATAGCGATACCAGACTTCAAACTATACTACAGAGCAATAGTAACAAAAACAGCATGGTACTGGTACCAAAACAGGCGGGTGGACCAATGGTACAGAATAGAGGACACAGCAACCAATCCACAAAACTACAACTATCTTATATTTGATAAAGGGGCTAAAAGCATGCAATGGAGGAAGGATAGCATCTTCAACAAATGGTGCTGGGAAAACTGGAAATCCATTTGCATCAAAATGAATCTGAATCCCTATCTCTCGCCATGCACAAAAGTTAACTCAAAATGGATCAAGGAGCTTGATATTAAATCAGAGACACGGCATCTGATAGAAGAAAAAGTTGGTTATGATCTACACGCTGTGGGATCGGGCTCCAAATTCCTCAATAGGACACCCATAGCGCTAGAGTTAACAACTAGAATCAACAAATGGGACTTACTCAAACTAAAAAGTTTTTTCTCAGCAAAAGAAACAATAAGAGAGATAAACAGGGAGCCTACATCCTGGGAACAAATCTTCACTCCACACACTTCAGATAGAGCCCTAATAACCAGAATATACAAAGAACTCAAAAAATTAGACAATAAGATAACAAATAACCCAATCAATAAATGGGCCAAGGACCTGAACAGACACTTCTCAGAGGAGGACATACAATCAATCAACAAGTACATGAAAAAATGCTCACCATCTCTAGCAGTCAGAGAAATGCAAATCAAAACTACCCTAAGATACCATCTCACTCCAGTAAGATTGGCAGCCATTAGGAAGTCAAACAACAATAAGTGCTGGAGAGGATGCGGGGAAAAGGGCACTCTTGTTCATTGCTGGTGGGACTGCAAATTGGTGCAGCCAATTTGGAAAGCAGTATGGAGATTTCTCGGAAAGCTGGGAATGGAACCACCATTTGACCCAGCTATTCCCCTTCTCGGTCTATTCCCTAAAGCCCTAACAAGAGCATGCTACAGGGACACTGCTACATCGATGTTCATAGCAGCTCAATTCTCGATAGCAAGACTGTGGAACCAGCCTAGATGCCCTTCAATAGATGAATGGATAAAAAAAAATGTGGCATTTATACACAATGGAGTATTACTCTGCATTAAGAAACGACAAGATCATAGAATTTGGAGGGAAATGGATGGCATTAGAGCAGATTATGCTAAGTGAAGCTAGTCAATCATTAAAAAACAAATACCAAATGACTCCTTTGATATAAGGGGAGTAAACAAGGACAGGGTAGGGACGAAGAGCTTGAGAAGAAGATTTACATTAAACAGGGATGAGAGGTGGGAGGGAAAGGGAGTGAGAAGGGAAATTGCATGGAAATGGAAGGCGATCCTCAGGGTTATACAAAATGGCATATAAGAGGAAAGGAGGGGTAAGACAAGATAATACAAATGGAAGAAATGATTTACAGTAGAAGGGGTAGAGAGAGAAAAGGGGAGGGGAGGGAAGGGGAGGGGGATAGTAGAGAATAGGACAGACAGCAGAATATATCAGACACTAGAAAGGCAATATGTCAATCAATGGAAGGGAAACTGATGTGATACAGCAATTTGTATACGGGGTAAAAGCGGGAGTTCATAATCCACTTGAATCAAACTGTGAAATATGATGTATTAAGAACTATGTAATGTTATGAACGACCAATAAAAAAAAGTAATATAAGAAGGAAAACTGAGAGTTTTGTATTTTCATAGTGATTTATTTGAATTTACCAGTAAATAGATATATAGACTATATTTTAAATTTTCATGATTGGACTACATGCTGTAAATAATAAACATTTTATTTTCTAAAATATATTTGAGGGATTTCATCAATTACATGTTTATAATCTGGATTTTCAAAGAGAAGTGCAGTGTTCTGAGGTTCCTTAAAATGCAGTTAAGCAACTTCAGCCTCAGTTCTCGGGGAATCTCTGTTCCAAGGTGAAAGACACACTGCTCCTTATCACAGCAAGGCTCTGATTTCCTACAGGGCTGAATGCTACAGCCTGGTAGAAAGACTAGGTACATGTCATGAGCACGCACAGGAAGGGCCATGCCATGTCACACAATGAAAGACAAATAACGTGCTCAAGAGGCAGTACAACTCACTATGACTCACCTATCATGTCCATGTTAATCACTGCTGGTGACGTTGAAGAGATAAAGCACAAGATATTTTCTAGGAAGATCATTAGAGATTACTAATTACAGGAATCATTACATGGTGACAGAAAAAATAAATCTTTTGTCAAGAGTTTATTTTCCAGTGATGGAAAAGTGTTTTAACAGATATCTATTGCATTTTCAAAAATTTGCAAACACAGAAAATAGGATAAAAAAAATAAGAGAAACCAGACGATGAAATATTATTAATTTTTTTTCAATTTAGACTTGGGGAAAAATACTCAATTGTAAACCAATTCATAGTATGGAAATATTTTTCAAAAGCAACAGTCATTGATCCTTAATACTAAATTCAAAACTCTTAAAAAAGTTTTGAGCAGTATGGTAATCTCTTAAGGCTACAGTTATTTCTTACTATCAAGAAACTATTATTATGCATTTCACATAGCTACTAATATCTCACATATACACACGGTCATCAATGTTGCTGGAAAGAAATCAGCCCCTAGAGGACTGTAATGCAGAATGGAAAGTGTTTTCTTGCCAATGTAGCACTGCCATTTCAGAAACCACCAGAAATTTATAGAAAATAACATTTAAAACTACAACGAATAGGTGGTAGAGAATTTGCAAACAAGGATTGAGATGAACTCTCTCAACAAATTAAGGCCATTTCTGACACCGTCTTCTTTTTCTGAAAATATGTTTCAACTATGTAGTCCAGAGTTATCACAATCACTAATAGGCAGAAAAAAGTTTATTGAGGTTTTTTCCATTGCTCTATTTTTTTTTAAATGGGACTACCCTTCTCATTGCTTAGACATGTAAGCAAAATATGCTTTTAATGTGATGTAATATAAAGGAAATTATTTTTACTTATGCAGAAGTATATGCTCTACACAGAGCCAAATAGTTCACTAATATTTGTGTTTCAATTGATTTATAAAGCTATATGAGATACATAAAAATAATAATTAGAGAGCATAGAGTCTCATCAGTGTGGGGTGTTCTTTCTTTAAGGCATCTAAAGATTATCTTTAGAAAAAAAAGTAAGATGCTTTATGCAAAAAATATCCATCACCAAAACCAAACTCTTGTTGACTTTCTCTTATATTTCTTTGGAATTTTGTTTTGTACTTTACTTTTAGGTTTATGACTTCATTTTTAAATGCAGTATACTTTTCTGTGCTGGGTCTTTTTGTTTTGTTTCCAAATATATTTTCTATTGGTCAAGGACTATTTGTTGAAAAGACTATCATTCTATCCTTTTGCCACTGATTTGCCTTCCTTTTACTTCATCTTCTTCTTGCTATTATTATTATTATTATTATTATTACCAAATATGAGTTGGTGTACATGTAATACCTAGGCACCTGTTTCAGAGATTTCTATCCTGGTGCACCAATCATTCTCTTACCACTAACAGCACCATCCCTACCAGAGACTCCCTTGGTCCTGAAGGCAGAGCGTGTGAATCACATGACTTGGTTGAACTTTCATTAATTTGAGGATATTTGTCTCAACTTCTGATCAATGTCCATGATTTTTGGCTCTTGAATTTTAAAGTCAAATTTTAGTCAATTGATGGAATTTTCATTGCAATCGAAATTAATCTATAAATCAAGTTGGGAGAGTGTTATCTTACTAATTTTGGATATTTCAATCCACAAATATAGGAGATTCTGTATTTACATATAATTTCGATTTTCATCACTAATCTGTCATTTTCCACATTTATGTCTTATGCATATTTTTCATATTTCTATATAAAATACTTATTTGGGGTGCTATTTTAATTTTAAAACTCTAGTACTTTTGCTATCATATAGTAAGTCAATGACTTTTGTATAATAATCTTCTATTCTGTGGCTTCACTATATGCCATTATTAATTCTGAGGGACTTTCATTGGTTTGAGGAGATTTTCTACATAATCATGTTTATGAATAAAGACTTGTATTTATTCCTATTTAACCTATTTATGTTTTGTTTACTTTTGTTTGCAGCATAAGCTAAGATTTGTGATACAGTGTTTTACATGTGTTCAGTCATTTCATATCATTTCTGATCTTGGTGAGTAAAACACCAGTTTCTCAAATCATTAAATGTGCTGCATCTATCTTCTAAATTTTCCTTAAGAATTCTTCTATCAGAGTGAGAATATTCCCCTCCTTTTATTTTATTCTTTTTTTTTTGGTGTGTGGGGGGACTGGTCATCAAGCCTAGGGATGCTTTACATCTGAACTACATGCTCAGTTTTTTGGGGGGTTTATTTTGAGACAGGGTCTCACTTAACTGCTGAGGCTGGCCTCTAACTGGGTGTTAGAGTCTGTAAACAAGTCAAGATGGCGCCTGGCATTTTGCAGAGGGAGTGGTTTATGAAGTAACACCATCGAGCCATTGAGTGTGGAGATTCCTTATTGGTTGACTGCTGTATCTAGTTTATGATAATTAAGATAAGCTGTGTGTAATGTATATATACCCCTCCTGTCCTACCATAAACGGCTCCCACTCCTGCTGTATCAATCTACACAAGTTCCTCGTCACCCGCCAGTTATTTTGCTGCAGCCAGACTGCGGCAACTGGGGACTTCCTTCTGTGGCCACCTGAGTCTCTGTTGATTACAAGTGTAATGTACCTGGCATTCCCCACTTTTCCTAGTTTGTTAGAACTAGGTAGTTCATGAATGATAGTTGGATTTTTTTCAAAATATCCTCTCTGTGACAATAGTTAATAAGGTGATTTTTATTGTTTACTCTATTAAAATCATGGATTATTGCAGTAATGGACTTACAAATCATGCTTCTGGTATACTTGGGGAAAAAGACTCACTTAATTAAGGCATATGATTTATTTTATGCAGAGTAGGATTTGGTTTATTAATATTTTTTTGAGGATTTTCCATCTGTGCTAATGAGAGATACTTGTATGTTACTTTTTCTTTCCTGCAGTGTCTTTAACTGTTTTTATTATTAGGAAAATATGACCTCATAGAATGTGTTGGGAAGTGTTCTTTTGTTGGTGCGATGCACGAAAACAGAACCAAAAAGTGTTCTGTTTTCTGGAATCACTTGAGGGAATTGCTGCCATTTCTTCCTTAAATCTTGGGTGGAATTCACTGATGAATTGATGTAGGCCCTGTTCTTTCTTTTTGGAAAATCAATTATTCATTTAATATGTTTAATACATATGATCTGATTAGGTAACCTGTTTCTCCTGTGATTTTGTTCACTTTTATTCTTGAAGAATTAGCCTGTTTTGGATATCAAATTGCTGGAAATGGAATTGCCCATCATATCCCTCTTCCTCCCTTTGGATACCCTGGTACTAATAGCGTTGCCACCTCTTCCATTCCTGATAGTGATACTAACTTTTCAAACTGCTGAAATCTAAGTGAGGGTTCCAGAACTCTATAAGACTCATCTCAGTTCTCATATCAATGGACAGTTGCCAATGCTCAGCTTGGCCCCTTTACTCCTGCCCTTTCGCAGCGGTCATGCTCTTTCCCCTTGGACTTTGATATGTGCCCAGTGCTGCTCCTTTGGACCTTCTCAGGCCTTGGTGCTCACTGAGCTTCCCTTTCTTAATTTTAGACTTCACAGTTCCTTAATTTTGCCTCCTTCATTCATCTTCTTTTCTTGGTCTCTATCATCTAGATCCTTTTCATTCTCATGAAAATGTGATAATGAATTTTACTTATAGAAAATTACTTATAGTTTTTTTTGTTTGGTTGGTTTTTTTGTTTGTTTGTAATCCATCCTAAACTTGTTATGAAGTCCCAGACTCATGAAGGCAAGTGTTCAATTAGAAGGTACACTTACCCTATCCCCCCAAATTTTCTGCCTAAAATTCCCCTCTGCCCACCCAAACTCTGTTACTAGGAAATAATTCCTAACATTGTGCTTTCTCTTTCTCTCACTTTAAAACTGATGCCAATCCAAGCTGGGCACTTCTTTCCACCTCACAACCACTGCCCATGTGGCATCAGTTTATGGCTGCAGTCTGCTAACCTATAGCCTTATAGTTTAGTTCTGTGACATTTTCTCATCATATGAACTACAGCCAATTTTAAAATTAAAAAAAAAAAACATTTCTCATTCTCCTGTTTATTTTTCAGTTTATTCAATTGTGCTTGAGATATAATTAATTTAAATTACAACACATTCTTTAACATTCCACCTTGGTCCTTCATGATGGCTTCTATTTTCTGTCAGTCTCACGCTTGTTTCTATACTCATGCAGAACAAAGCTGCTTAATTTTCTTATCTGCACCAAGTGCTGTGATTTTTCATACACTTTTCCACAATCTGTATCCTCTGTCTGTGATTCCTTCACTGAATCTAAAACCTGATTGACTCTTTAGTTTTAGTTTAATTATTGCTTTTTGAGTGGGCATCTTCCCTGATTTTCTTACACTAAGTTAGGTCCCTGTTGTACTCCTTCACAGAATCCTACACTTTTCCCCCTTAACACTAATGATTTATAGTTACAAATTCATAAGTGACTTTTGTGTTAAGGTCTCAGGATCAAATCCAGGATTTTCCAGGATACACAAGATTTCACTCACCAAGCTGCCTCTCATTTCAGTCAGTATTCCATCTTAGAATATAATCTCATGGCAAAGTTTGGTTTCTGCATTATCACTATATATGCAAAGATCATCATAGTTCCTAAAATAGTATTCCCTCACTAAATTTTGATTAAAGAGACAATAACTCAAAAGTCATGTTATTGACTCTGAAAATAATAGAAATTATAAAATTGAACAAATACCTATTTCATTGCAAATGACAAAAAAAATTACTGTCTAGGACTTTAAAGGTCTATATAAACCTGAATGCTTTCTACACTTATTACAATTATAATTCCAAATAACCATAAAAATAGATAACCAATATTTTCTTCATATATGTATATGTAAACATATATGTATATACACACACTAAGTTACCAATATAATTATATTTTATAATAAATCATTATTTTTGGCATTATATATCAAAAACACTGATATTCCTTACTACTGAACTATGTCTTCTAATTTCATAATTACACCATTCTGTAAGAGATGTCTTTTAGAATCTTATATATAGGTATGTATGGATTTAATTATACTTATTATTATAAAACTTAGAATTTGTTTAAAGGGGAAAATTATTTAATTGCCTTTATAAACCAAAGTATTAAATACCATGGAAGCAATTCTATTTTGTTTTGGAACTATTAAACATTTTTTTGGCCTACAGAAATCAGTGTGTGCTTTGAAGATTTTGTTGTTAGTGATATACTTCAGATGTTTACTTTCTTATGAAATCACAAAGAGAGGACTTGTATAGGGATAACTTGACCAAGTAATTTTTCCCCCATTTTTTTCACTGTAACCAGGCCTTCCTTGTGCACTATTAGATACACAAAAATTGAGATAGAAACTTAAAGCTATTATCGAATTAGACACTTAGATATTTCAAAGTAGCAATAGTCATTGTCCTATAATTTTTTCCTTTTCCACATTTTGTTCTCTAGACTGCCCCACTTTATAATTACAGAATGCATCATTAGTGCAAGTTACTCTCTGGTATCATTTGCCGCTTCCAATTAACACCTCTACCTACAGCAGTGATGGCTATGAAAGTGAACCTTCTTCTGGCCTCAATTAATGCTCTCATTTTTCCTCCTCAATCTCAGCCAATTTTCAGGAGAAGCATAACAGAACAGAAATATAAGTTAATGTTATATAGGTGTACAACTTCAGAGCCTCAAAAAAAAAAAAAAAAACAAGCCCAAAGAAAGACAGGTGATTAGGCATCCTTAAATTGAGTAATTTTTTTTTTTTTTTTTTTTTTTTTTTGGTACCGAGGGCAGGGGACACTCAACCACTGAGCCACACTCCCAGCCCTATTTTGTATTTTATTTAGAGACAGGGTCTCACTGAGTTGCTTAGCACCACGACATTGCTGAGGCTTGGTTTGAACTCATGGTCCTCCTGCCTCAGCCTCCCTCCACTGGGATCACAGGTGTGCACCATCTAGTAATTTTTAAATATCACATTTTTTCTCAGCAAGTTCCTGGTGGGAGAGTCAGTTACTAACATTTATATTTTGTTGTTTCTGTCCTTGCAAAAGCTTTTTTTTTTTTTTTTCAGGACAAAGTATCATTCTTTATCCTTTTATATTTAAGGTAAACACAGCAATGATATTCAAGCAGATCAGCCAAAGGTCAGGCTCTATCAGGACAACTCTGACAAATTCAAACAAACACAAACAAATAACCCCTGATACTTTTATTTCCTTGTTTCTGAAGATCTGAAATTGTAACAGCATTAAATACAAAACTTGGCTTTCAAAATCAGCCACAGAAGAGGCTATACCTGTGTGAGAACAAGGCATACATGTGAAATCTCTGTAATTTCTGCTGAATATTGCCTTGAACCTGAAAGTGCTCAAAAATAAAGTCTATATGTTATAGAGAAATTATGTGAAAACCTAAGAAGTACACAATACATAGTTTTAAAAACTACTTGGAGAGATTAACCATAACATAGCACTTCTTTGTTGCTCTAAAAGTCATGTTTACTGACTTTTCCCGTGAAGCTAGGGTGTTCAGCAACCTTCTCTCTTGCATGGAGTTTTTGTGGATACACCATAAGAACCTGCTGAGAGTGACAGTTACAGAAAAGGTGACTTTTTTTTTTTTTTTTGGTACAGAGGATTGACCTCAGGGTCATTCAACCACTAAGCCACATCCCCTGCCCTATTTTGTATTTTATTTAGAGACAAGGTCTCACTGAGTTGCTTAGTGCCTTGCCCTGGCTGAGGCTGGCTTTGAACTCAAGACCCTCCTGTCTTAGGATCCAGAGTGGCTGAGATCACAGGTATGGGCCACCGTGTCTGGTGAAAAGGTGAATCTTAATTAAAGTTTTTATTCATTCTTTTGCTTAAATGTCTTCTGTTTGGTGCTACATTATTATGTTTCTTTTAATTTTCATTGATTTCTTAATCCTTATAACAGAAATTGTCATATTCTGAATCTCCATACATAAATTAAGAATAAAATGTAAATATTGGGACCATGTCTACTGTCATCTTAATGCTTCTCAAAACTTCTTCATCCCCCTCCCATGAAATACATGAGGTGACATAGTCAATTCTCAGAAAACGTTTCCCGGTCAATTCAGTGAGTGAGTGAGTGGGTATAAGGGTGGAGGAGGCATGACCTTCTTCTTCTTCAGTCAAAACAACAATAAAAACCTGGTGCTGATCTATTTTGTACATCTGCATGGCTGGGCTCTGGCAACCTGTCCTGTGATCAAATACTAGTCTGGCTATTACTGTATATTTTAGATGTGATCAATATTTATGCTCAGGTGACTTTATAGGAAAAGCAAATGACCCTGTGTAATCAGAGTGGGCCTGATTCAATCAGCCAAAGTTCTTCAGGGCACAAAGTAAACCTCAGAAGAACTCTCCTGTTGAAATCTTGCCTGTTGTCACACTGCTTTTCTGAAGAATATTCACTGATAGATATCTTAATTCACATATATGTCAAATCTTATTTTACTACTTTATTGATTGCTTATAATCAAAATCAAGTTGAATACTACAAGGCTCAGGTTGCAAATTAAATACTAAATGTGAATTTATAGCAATCAAGACTTAGATAAAACTATGGCATCTCATTGGAATCATTGATTCCTTATGCTGTTTTAAATTGTGATGTCAAGTTTTTAAAATCTTCAGTGCCAATTATGTCTTCCATACAAAGCCTAACCCTTAATATTTAACAGTAATTTGGTCACATATCTGAGTCATTCTGAGTTTAGCAAGCACCTTAACAATTTAACCTAGTATGCTGTACTTTTAATATCAACAGTTTCTCCGTCAATGTGTATTTCAATTTCTTTTGTCAATATAAACTTAAAGAAAATAACTCACATCCACTTTTCACTCAATTACAAAAATATTTTAATATATTCACACATAATTAGACATGATTGTTTTACTGCTTATAAAAATTTTCCCTTTTGATTTATGAGCTGCTTAAAAATAAAATGTGTTGACACCTTTGTTTAGTCAAACATTTATAAGAATAACATGATACACAATGATTTAAAGTACTGAAAAATGTATTTTCAAATGTCCTCTTGCACATTTTTTTCTTTGTGACATCAACGAGAATTACTCTATTTTGAGGGAATGATGAAATCAGATATTAACCAGTAACCATATTATAGGTGAAAACATAGGACAAGTAAACCAAACCAAATTATAGTAAGTTTAATTTTTAGCATTCATGAATATCTATACACTCATTGATAAACAAATGTGGAAAAATAAGTTTAAAGCTTTGAACATATGATTTTGATATTTCCTTCATTCCTTTTAGACAGGCAACATATTACAATAAAAAATCAACATTCACTGGGCAATTGAGGATTTAATGTTTTCATTATTTATTTTTTTTATATTTAATTTTTTTCAGTTGGAATAGCCAGAATATTTTCTTTTTTTTTCTTTTCTTTTTTTCACATCTTTTCAAAACTCTCTTTTTCCTGGAGGAAGTAAACAGCATACATTTGAGTCATTTAAAATGTTAACGTTTCACTCTATTTAAACATGAATTACATATTTCAAAAATAACAATACCTAAACAAAATTGGAAAATTACCAATTGTCACTGGGAGAAGATGAAACATCAAATAAGCTGTGGTTTCAAATGAAGCCTGAAAGATATTGATTACTTCACATTGTATACTAATTTGTGGACTTCCTACACAAGCAAATACATCAATCTACATATGAGATATAGGAATAAAAGTCAAATGACAGTCTAATAGTGATCAATCACTGTACAAGAATGACAATAATAGTAATATGTAGCTGTTGAACTGCAGTGTAAGTGACTAATGTCATCTCGAGAATGAGAGTAGAACAAAGGTATGAATTGTCAAATTGTCTAAAATTTTGAAAACGCTTTCCAGCGAAACTCAGAATTTTGTTATGCTACATTTTGTACATCCATACAGTATATTTCATATTCCTGTAATATTAGATGTAAGTGACTAGAGAATGATTATCATATTGAAAAGCAGTGAATAGATCAAAATGATCAAAGTCATGAAATTTTCTTTCAGGTAAAAATGAGCTTTTGGTTTTTTTTAATTGTACAGAACTTTTAAGAAATAGTGGAAAGAAAATATTATTTGGCCTAAAGAATCAGGTAGACTGTTTTAAATTGATAAAAAAAAAACCTTTGAGCAATACTCTACAGAATAAGCATAGTGCAAATACTTCACCCTCAATTAGACCTGCCTCCTTTCTCGTGGCAGAAGTGGTTGAATAGCTGGGATCCCCTTCTATAGCCATTGTTGAGGACATGTCCCCAGGGGAAAGAAGGATGAGCAGTTGGTCTAGCACACAGGCTCACCATCTTTGTTAGCCAGAGTATTTTTCATCTCTGGATGTCTCAGAGTAGGATGTTTCTGGTACTTACAGAAAACATTATAATCTGTAAATTTAGGATAGTGTGGCTTTCTGGAAAATGGGACTTGTGCTCTAACATCTTGTTATAAATGGACATGTCTTAACCTCAGTGATCTCTGTCACCTGATGGGACTCACAAACCTTACTTAAATTCCATCACCATTATTCTAGCATGGGGGATGTGTGCCTGATGTTGGAAGGAAGTACCTGAGAATTCAAGCCAGGACACCCCAGGACTTGCTTAGCCTTGACTGATGCCGCCTGGGTTGCTTGGATCATTGAAATTATTAGTACAGCTTGACACTGCAGGAGCTAGGATTTTGTAAGTTGCTTTGGCAATCTAGTGGATGGTAGGTAGTTCTGCTTTGCACCATAAGCTTTGGTCTCTTTCTGTCAGGATGCAACTGCATATTCATTTTTGGTATAAAGTGGCCAAAGCTTTGAGGCAAAGGGCGGGGAAAATCTCACCAATGGATTTTGGAGAAAATAGAATTGTACCCAAAGAGACTGGATAAATGAATGAGAGGAGCACATGGATAAAGAAAAGTTCAATAGAAATATTATTGTCCCACAGCTTTGGGAAAATTCAGATCTTTGAAAAGGACAAGATTATAGAAGTCAGTAAAAACCGCTAATTCTTATTTTTTCAATGCATAAATTTACAGTCTGCTTGCCCAGTTTTCATTACCTGGAGAGATGCCTAATTCTTTCACAAAATAAGTAAAATAAAAATGCCTCAGAATGTTTCAAAAATGACAGCCAAAAAGGTTATTTACATAGCTGAAGGCTACATCTCATGATAACTGAATCCTGGGGACAAGGTCCTGCTAAAGAACTCAAAGACTTTAAATACAAATAACAGAAGTCTGCTGAATCGTTAATGACCCAGTTTCTTAGAATTCATAATAAGATGTCAAGTTTTGAAAATCTTCAGTGCCAATTATGTCTTCTAATTTTAAATACTATTAAATTTTAAATACTATTAAATGTCACTAGTTTTAAATACTATTAAATAGAATAACTTAAATCCTTATCACTGTTTAATCTTAGTTTTTGGAAATGAAAAATATCCATCTCAATTTCATTCAAATTGTACACTTTTGATTTAAGTCTGTTTCAGAGCAGCATACCTCTGACATTGAAGTGATCTGGGCCAGCTGTGCTGCACATGCTTCCAAGGAGGGTGTCGGGGTTCAGTGTTGTTTTCTGGGCAAAGCAAAACAGAACAGAACAGAACAAACAAAAAATAACCCAAGGAAACAGAGTTTCTTAAAATATGTTGAAGAACATATAAAGACACACACACACACACACACACACACACACACACACAACTCACACAAAAATATTCATGGGTGGAGCATGAAGGGTTCGAAACCAGCTTCAGCTAAAGCAAGGCACTAGGCAACTCAGTGAGACCCTGTCTCTAAATAATATACAAAATAGGGCTGGGAGTGTGGTTCAGTGGTCCAGTACCCCTGAGTTAATCTCCCCAGTACCAAAAAACAAAACAAAGCCTTTCATTATTGCATTCTTTTAAGTTTTCCTAAAATATTATAAAATATAAAGTTGTTGCAAGACTACTAATTATCTAAAAAAATGTGTTTTCAAAGTGGTTTCAGGATTTTCTGTTATTTTTAACTAAAACAATCAATAAGCATAATAAAAATAAAACAATAATTCTACTCCATATGGTTGCATTTTGAACTTAAAAATTTGTCAACATTAAAATTTTTTATTCTATTTATATCTTTGAGACATTAATTTTTATTTCAATATCATTTTGTTTCATTCATATAAATGTGCAGTACTCGTCATCAGAGTCAATGGGAAGAATAATAAAAATTAAAATCCTGTCTTTGCATTTGATGACAGTTGATTTCAAGTTATCTAGATAAAGCAATTGACTTTATTTGGGAAATGCATTCAAAATATATGCATGATTCTTCGTGTTTTGACATTCATTTAAAATATGAAAATAACTGTCTGCTTTTAAGATTACCAAAGAAAAACATTTTCATATAAGAAGATTCATATGATGATTGAAATATAAGAAAGTACAGACCACATATTATTTCAATTTCTAGTCATAAGTGCTATAAAGATTTAATGTATATTATCCAATATTTTGCAGCACAATTACACATACACATGAATGGATTCATGTAATTGAAATGATAATATAAATTTCCTCTTTAGCTATATTCCCAAGAGAAGAGTTTTATTTAATACTCACTGGTGTTGACTACAAATGTTCTCATTATTTCCATTTAAACAATGTATTTTTATATAAGTTTTATATTTATTTTGACTCAAGTATAAAATTAAGTTTCTTTCAAAAATCATTTTTCTACTTTATCACTTAATTGTATTTCACTGTAATAAAATCATAATTTGGGAATTTTTCTTTTTAGTTTAAAGATAAAAATTTAGTTTCTGCTTCAATGTTTCAATGCTACTCCTTTATAGAATCCTCTATCACTCACAAAAACATTTGTACAGCCTTATTGTTATTGTTTTTACTAATTTCCACCATTGTAGATGTACATACAATTTGGTATTTCTCTCTGTTAGAGAACCGAATCTTGATTTTAAATAAATTCATCAAGTGAGGTTTTTCTGTTGTAACATTTTTATTAATTCTCCCAATTATGTAGTGAGTTCCTTTGATCGAAGCATGTGCTCTCTTAGATCCATGGACTCTAAAATTACTATTGTATGCCTGAAACATTTTTCCTTTTGTTTACTCATTTTTATAACTTTTAAATGTTCTTGTGTTTAGTTTAGAATCTAATATACAATTCTATTTCATTTTGGTGAGATCATTTGAGTAATTCATCTTCAGATTTTCTCTTTATCATTGGATTAGCTTTCTCTTCACACTGCAAAAAAATATGAATATATGGTCACATATTATGACAGTTCCTCTGATGAAAACTATTCAAACAGAAATGGCTCCAGACAGGAAATTAATATTTGTGTTGAGTAGTCCAAAATAGCCAGCCTTGGAAAATGGCATTTACAGAAATACAGGAAAGAGTAGGCAGGCATTGGAAAGTGAAGGAAGCATATTAGGAAGAGAGGGTGTTATGAGAGAGTTTAAGTTGGAAAAGATTTTTCTTGAACCAAGTATTTGAAAAAAACCAAAGTAACTGAAGTAAATTATGAGAAGGAGAGACTGATATACTTGGAATTTGGAGATGTTGGTTTGTTCATTCTGAAAAAATAGATTGAATATTTATGATGTGCAGGTCATTTCAATAATAATCATCAATACGATTTGCCAGACATCAATCTAAATGCTTCACAGATGTTAATTCTTTAATCTTCAAATACCCCTCAGACATAAGTGCCACATGTAACAAATTAGAAAATTCAGTAATTGATGAGGTGAGTGAACTGTTCAAGGAGATAGCTGAGAAGTGGTGGTGTTAAGTTTCAAAGCTGATAATCTAGCTATCTAGTCTGCTTTACCAACCAATGTACTGTACTGTCACCGATTCTGCATTTCAATCTAAGAGCAATGGGAATCCATGGAAAAATTTTGAAGTGTTGGAGTAATAAGATGAACTTTGCTCTTCAGTGTCATATGTGGCTCTCTTGTACAAAACTGGGGTGTAATGGGCAAGAATGGAAGAGCTATATTCTGAAAAACTACTGTAGTTTAGGTAGGGGGAATGTTGGCTTTCTTTAGGGTGGTGTCAGTTTCAATAGGGAAAATTTGTCATAGTTAAAAATATAACACAAATGAATTGATGGATTTTTATTGTCCAAATTGTAGTTTGAAAAAAAAGAGAAAGAAATTGTTTTACGGAAATTAAAGAAAAATAACCGAGAAAATAGAGTAGAGGGAAAGCAGATTATAACTTATAAAGTGTTAATTTGGAGATGTCCCAAATTATCTAAATTAAAACAAATATTTTACTGTTGTATAAGCTACTTGCTCAGAAGAAATAGTAACTATTGAAAGGGAAATGGGTAAAATTGAATTAAAGGTACAGCAGGACATACTTTTAAGAGTAAAATATTATTTAGAAAAACAATATTTGGATCCTAACTGTGTTCATTGATGCTACAATCTCATTCTTCCATTCTTGGTTTTCATTCTCATACAGCTGATTTCCATCTGTTTATGCACATAATACATATAACTTCTGTAAAACATGTGTTTTATACAAATACACACACACACACACACACACAAATATATAGCTACTTTATAACTCTACCTCTTCCTGAACATATATCTGTATACTAAAAAACATGTTTTTTTTTTTTTTCTGATACTAGCTCTGGAATCCAACAAAAAGGATTCATTCTAACTTTCTCCTTTTAAATATTTGAAATATATTCTGTCATACTAAGAAACCAACCCTGACTAGTCACAATAAGTGTACTCATGTCCTCAGTGGAGAATTTGTCTGTAATAGTTTCTGAATTGTTAGTCCACACTCAACTGACAACTGTAACAACAACAAAAAAGATTCATTAATTTTTAGTTCTATATTTGTTGACAGGTTCATAGCTTATTGTTTTGCCTTTGGCCTATTTTCATATAACCAAAACATTGCTTCTCAATTTTAAGTTCTTTAGTTCCTATTTTTGTTGTTGTTGAGAGTGATTAATTACATTTATCATTTGAGATACAGAAGATCTCATTATTTCTCTTTAATTTGTTATTGTTGTTTATTTGCTTTTTTGGTGGGGGAGATACCAGGGATTGAACTCAGGGGCACTCAACCACGGAGCCACATCCCCAGCCCTATTTTGTATTTTATTTAGAGACAGGGTCTCACTGAGTTGATTAACACCTTGGTTTTGCTGAGGCTGGCTTTGAACTCACGGTCCTTCTTTCTCAGCCACCTGAGCCACTGGGATTACAGACATGTACCACTAGGCCTGGCTCATATTTGTTTTTTACCTCTTTCAATTTTGTCTTTAGCACTAAAAAAACATTTTAATCACAAATATTTTGGAGCCATTTCATCTTTTATGTCTTATTTTTCAGAGCCACATATACTTTAATCTTCTTGTGCGTGTGAATACCTCATGTGATTTGCATGTACTTTTTGCTTTTCTCTCCTTATAATTAATAGTTGAATATCTGAAATTCACGTTTCTGAAATTATACAATCACCATAAAATGGAGGTAGATTGTTCTAGAATGGCTTATACCAAAGTCAATGAGCTGCTAAGACATCATGCTCAACAACAGTTCAACAAAGTTAGTTAGGCCCTTGCTAAGTTGCTGAGGCTGGCTTAGAACTTGTGATCCTCCTGCCTCAGCCTTCATTCCATATGTCTCTTTTAACACTGAATTCTCATTTTATGAAATGAAATTATTCTACTTTATTGGATTTTATTTGGGAATAATTCTAATAATATTTTCTAATTTTGTTATAAATTATTAAAGAAAAAATATTTAAATAATAAGAATTTTCCTAGTTTTATATGAATTTGAATATTTGGCAAACAATTCTTAGTGTTTAATTTGCTAATATGATGTATTGTAACCTTTATGAAGTTTCTCCCAACATATTTTATCCTCTGTTTATTTCTTTTCTTTTTTGTCAGTTCTTAAAATCCTTGTTTTCTTAAGACATAGTGCTCTACTGTCCTTCTAATAAGTCTGAATTTAAAAGTAATTAAATGATAATATATTGTAAACTGTATATCATTCATACATATATGCCTACTAATATTTATACATTAAAAAGGGACTTTCAATGGTCTCATTTTTTTTTCTTTTTTGTGTTTAAATAAGGCAGTGACATAACAATTTATTATTTTTTAAAATATTCAATGTGTAGAGCTCCTAAAAATGCAAACTGTAATGGGAATTATATTCTTTATATTAATATTTATGTGCATCTAATGAGTTCAAATAAATGTGCAAAGGTTGATTCAACTGATGGTTGATCTGAGTAGTTTGGTTTTTTTTTCCTCCTACAGGATTAGAGTCAATCATACATAAATTGACTATCTTCATACAACAACCAAAATAACCTCATGGCAAATATTATGTTAAAATATGGTTTTCATGATTTGAGAACAAGTGTTTGGCCATAAAATCACATCCCTGAAATTATAAGTAGACTGAATAATATGACCATATAAAATCATTGGAATTACATGTGAAGTTGAGTGAATTTGTTCACTATAAAAGTAACAAGCTACGAAAAAAATAAAATGTAATAGAAATCTAGTAATTTTCCAACCACAATTAAGTCAAATGATTTTTCTAGGAAACTTTTTTTTTCCTTTCAGTCAACACATTTATAAATTCAATATCAGAATTATTATAATATTTCCATAATTTTATAATTAATGGCAAGACAATTTATACAAGCAACTATAATTAAAATAGTCAATGCCATGTACCCTTAATGACTAAACATTGACTATAATGCATGCCTATAGGATATTCTTGATATTAAGAAAACTGGAAGAGAGACAACACCTATATCTATGTTGTATAATGCAATATAAATCATCTGTACAAAGAGCACTAGGGACTTGATTTAGGACTGTCTACTTGAGAGACAGTCTTGCTCGAATATAAGTCATTGGGAGTCCTCTCGATACTAAACGATTGTCTGACCCAATCGTTGTCATGTTTACATTGTTTTTATTTCCAATATAGTTCAACATACTTTTTGTCTTCAAAATTTAAAATGAATACAGGTGTCATACCCAACCTAGATCTAAAAAATATTCAAAACACAAACATGAGAAATTTGAAGTATAATAAAATAATATAAGTGGCTACTTAAAACTCATAAAAAAATCGATTGTCAAACTTTGCTGAACCCTCAGAATAATGATGTTTTTCTTAAGATCCCACTGGTTTATTAGATTATGTAGCAAATTCAAATGCTAAAGATCTCTGAGTAGTTTTTATATCATGGAAAACATAATACTATATAGAATAGATGCTCATCAAGTCAACCTATAAAATACAGTTGACGACAACTTAAAGCTTGAAGAGTTTCATGGTTGCCATCTCAAAAAATGAAATATCTGTATTCATTTCACTTGTAGTGATTTGGCTTTAGTATTCGAATATGGTACCACTTAGTAAATGGTAATACTCTTGTATAGCACTCAGATGAAAAAATTTAAAAATGCCAAAACGTTACCTTTATGTTACAATTTACTGTATAAATTACTATACTTTAAAAAATGACAAAATGATTAAAGAACAATGAAAGAAACTATAAGCACCGAATCTTACATAATGCAGATATCCATGTAACTATCTTTTTTTCATAATCTTTTACAAAACATTCTTTCTTCTTTTTCATGAGTTTAAGAAAAATTCATAATCCTTGGTGTGGTTCTTTTATAAACAAGCTGTGAGATGGATTTGCTTGCAGGAACTTTCTTGGTGAGTATACAGAAAATGGAAACCTGGGTAGAGAAGAGTGAAACACCAATGAAGTTTCAAATAATGATCACTTTATCCAGTGGGGAATCTATGATGCTGGTGGGTTTTCAGTTGTCTAGAATTGAGTCCAGGGAATAATTTTGCAGTAGCCTATTATCTAAGCTTTGGAAGAATGTCAGTCATGAGGAAGGCTGTAAATATGGGTAGGCACAGAAAATACATGAGAAGAGACCCAGCTCTGGGCTAGTGGCAGGTGACATGATGAGTTCCTCAATCTTAAATGAATGTCTTGTCTTAAAGCAGATATGCTTGTCTTGGAGCAGAATTCTAGATTCACCTACTTTAAAGCCAGGATTTTTAACTTCTATTTTTGCTTTGTTCTTAAGTTATATCTTTCAAAATATAAAGAAACTTAAGTTAAATATAATAAGATACTTTGCCTGTTGACATTTTTCTTAACAATATTTTTTCAACCTGAAACAGGATCACAATGAGAACCTATAAAAGAGGAAAAAGCAAACCAAACCAAAACAAAAAATAACAACAAAAACCAACAACAGGACTCCATTGCAGAGGATGATCTGTTTAGGTTCCATTCTTTAGTTCTTTCTGTGTTCTCAGTGTTCAGAGATGGGGATGTTGTTTCCTATTCCAGAGATGCCACTTTTATGTCAGCCAAGTTGGTATTTCTTTTTCCAACACGGGGCACTGGACTAGGTGCTGTTACAAGCCTTAGACGAGAAGAAGCACTTTTGCAGAGCCATCCAGCCTGTGCCTCAGTAGATGCCATTATACTTTTTCTTCTCTGGTACTTTTTTGTATGCCTAAAATGGCTCTTTCTCATTTATTCTGCTGTCCTCTTCATCTAAGACTCACAATTTCATAAAATTTGTGAGCTTTATTGCAACTTGACTGATTCCTTTCTCCTTGACAATATAGATACTTCTTCCTTCAAAGTTCTTCTTTTCTTTAGAAGAGCCTTTCTTACTTTTCTGAAGAACTAAAATCATCATAGATTTCCTTTATTTCCATCATTTATTTGACTTTGCTTCAGCATGTCTGCCTGTTGTATTGGCTTTCTGTGGCTATCACGAAACCCTGGGAAAATCCAAGGAAGGGGGAGGAAGGTTTATTCTGGCTCAAGGCTTCAGGGGTCACAGTCCACTGTCAGGTGACCCTGAAGCCTTGGTCTTGTGATAGCAAAGTCCATCATGGCAGGTAGACGAGCTACTCACCTTATGGGGGATGGGAAAGAGGAAGAGAGCAAGAAGAAGAGGCAGGCACCCCAATACTGCCTAAAAGGCGCACCCCAATGATCTAATTTCTTCTAGCTAGGCCCTGCCTCTTAAAAGTTCTATCACCTCACAACATTACCTTGGGCTGGGGAACAAGCTTCTAGCTTTTAGCACATGGAGCTTTAGGTCATATTTCATACGTAAACTATTAAATCCCATCCCTGGCTAACAAAGTCTCATGTCCATCCCACAATGAAAAATCTCTCTCCAAGAGTTCCCAAAATGCTAAGAGTTCCCGGATCACACAAAAGTCTAAGTCCAAAGTCTCTTTTGAAACTTAAGGCAGAATCTTAGAGGTGAACCTCTCTAATAGTAAAAAGAGAAATTTCCATGTCTCCAAGGTACTATGGCAGAGGGTAGACATTCCTATTCCAAAATGGACAAATATGGGGGCCGGGAGTATAGAAAGAAGTAATTGGATCAAGTAAGACAAAAGCTAAAGTCGGGTAGTTCCATATGCAGAATCGGTGGCACACAGTGGCAGGACATGAAAACCAAAGGGCCTGTGGCCTTGCCATCTGCAGCTCAGGTGGCCACTCTCTCAGGTTGGCTCCACTCCGTGCCTGCAGCTTCCCCTGGCAGGCATTGAGCTTTGTTGCAGGCATCTCTCTACCTTCCTGGGGTCTCCACTGCAGCTCGGGCTTCCCTCTCACAGCTCATGCTCTGCCCTCTCAGATGCCCTGTGCAGGGACTCTATCCCTGCCACACACTGCCTCATCTTCCAGATTTTCCTTCAAATTCTCAGTGTAAGCAAGCCTTCCTGACTCCATAAAACTTGCATTCTGCGTGTGTGCAAAACCAGCATCGTGTGGATGACACCACAGTCTGCCAATCACGTATGCGCTTCTGGGACCCACCTGAGCCTTGTTTGCAGTGGCCTCTGAGCGCCTGGATGCCTGAACATGGGAAATGAATCCTGGGAAACATTTCCTTAGCTGGTTCTATGCAGGGCACTCTGGGGCACCCTTCTCAAACATCTTTGAAACAGGTTTACACTTTGAAACTTTTGAGCTTTTGATTCATGGAGCTTGGCCAATTCCTTAGATGCCTTGGAGGCAACTTTTCTATTGTCCTGGTACAAAGCACTTGGCTTCTTTTAATGCAGCTAATCTCTTTAGCCACTGCCCTTTCGGGGGATGGAACTTTACACATGCTTCTTTTCTGGCTAAACTGCAAGTTTCTCCAATCTTTTCAATCTGCCTTTTGTTCCTTATTCTCACTGTAAAGTTGGCTAATAAAAACCTGTAATACCCAGGAGCAGTCTGAATGTTATGCTGCCTTGAACTTTCCCTTGCCAGATTAATGAGTTCACAATTGTTAATCTAAGACTTCACAAAGACTCAGGCCACGGACAAATAGTAGACAAGTTCTTTATCAGAATGTAACATGGTTGGCATCTAATCTGATTCCAAATAAAGTCGTTTCCATCTGAAACCTCGTCGGAACAGTCTTTACTGTATTTCTATCATCATTCTGGCCTTCTGAGCTGTCACCGATATTGCCTCTCAAGCTACATTTATAATATTCTAGGATTTCTAGAATAGCCTCCTTCTCCACACCTTTCCAAATCCTCCCATAAATCAGTACGAGCAGCTTCTTAACCACATCATCAGGTACAATCACAAATACAACTCTATTTATTGGTACCGACTCTGGGGGCATTATCATTCCATTGCTGTGACAAAATAAGTGAGAAAACCAACTTATAAGAAAGAAAGATTCCCTGGGCTCATAGTTTGGGTCCATGGCCACTTAGTCCTTCTGCTTTGAGCCTCTGGCAGGAAATCCATCATGGCAGGGGCATGTGATGGTGAAGCTGCCCTCCTGCTGTTGGATGTGAACCATACAGAGCAAGTGGAAGTGGCCATCACTCCACATCACCTTCAAGTCACACCCTCAGTGACCTAATTTTCGTCATCACAGCTCCAGCTCTTAAACTTTCACCATGTTGGACTAGCACCATGGTGACCAAGCTCCTAAAACATGATCCTTTGGGGACATTTCAGATACCCACTATGATACCTGCTCTTTTTCATCTCAAATGTATCAGTCAGATGCCATCTTTCCCCTTATACACAATGATGATTAACTCTCCACCATTTTTACAAGGAGTTAAAATAATTTCATGTCTCCTGTTCATAGTTCTCGTTCATTAATTTTCTTACCTTGATAGAAAAATTCGGAGGAACTCTAATTTTTACTAGATACCAGTTAACACACACTTAATGACTCTCAACATAATGTAATCATATGCGAGCAGATATATTTCATTTTGCTAAAAGTATTTTATCAAATTTATTCAAAGAACAATCAATTTTCAGACCTCATTTAAAGATCTATTTGAAAACTTTCCCAGGGATGAGGTCTTCAATAGATCAGAAAGAAGTCCCATTTGAACATTTATTAAGCCATAATATGCCTCTTTCTATGATTGTTTTAGTACCATGTTCTAAAAAGAAATATGTAAATTAAAATTACTCACTTGCTCACTTCCTTTCGTAAAAGATCACTCCTTTGTGTCACCTTCATTATTTTTATCCCAGATAAGCACATTTAATAATTCTATTGATTTTATGAGCACTCCCTCTGTAAGTTTCTTCTACTGATCATATCAATTCAGTTTTACATATTGCATTAGACCAAGAGTCTCAGTCTTGGAAGTATTGGCATTTAGACTAGATTATTCTTTATATGGGAGATGTTCTTGCATATGGTAGGATATTTAGCAGCATCTTTGACCTCTACCAACTAAATGACAGTAGCATTTCCACTTTAACTTATGACAACCAGAAATATTTTCAGACATCGAAACACATTTTCAGAGAAGCAACACTTACCTCTTTTGGAAACTATTATAAAAGTAAATACAGAGAACTAGAAATCATATAAAAATTAATATGTGATAATATTAATAGTTTTGGAGCATTTGATGCACGCCAATTATATTGTTGTACATTTACAAATTTAACTGCATTTACATAATCTTGATAAAAACACTATGACATAGTGTATTATTATAGGTATTATAGTCCCCATTTCATACATGAGGAAACAGATATGCAGAATAATAATTTAGATTACCCAAGTATTCAAAGGTTATAAGTGACAGAACTTGCTTTTAACCCATTTATTCTGACTTAAAAATCAATGCTATTAATTAATATAAAAGTGTGCTTTTAATATCAATTGCACAGAATGACCAGAAAGATAGGGAACTCAACAAAATACCAGATGGACAGAAGGAAAGCTTTTTCAAACCTTGAGAGAAAATCACAATAATCACAATGAGGACAAAAAAGAGAAAGAAAATCAATTATGTTTTGGAACAGATAAGAAGTGAAGGGGGAAGGAATACACACACTAAAGTAATTTATGGAAGAGAAGAAGAATATTTGGCCACAACCAACAAGAAAAATAAGAATTAAAACCATTACGTAGTATGATCATTTTTCTACTTTATTACAAATATATTTTTTCTTATCCATGATTTTTTAAAAGAATATCTGCTTTTCCTTGTTTCACAGATTGAGGTCATTGGCATAGAGAAAGATAAGGGAAACAGAAATGGTTATGTAGCAATTAGAATTCTAAAAGATATACACTTGCAAAGCAGATATTTTACATGTGTCATAGAGATATATTTTGTTTAATTTTGTTGATGACATAAGAAAAATAAAATAGGTGCCCATAAACATAAAGTGTAAATGTTATTTTTTATGACAGTTTGCTTTTTGCTTTGCTGTGAGTTACCATTTGCTCATAACGACAAGATGCAAGAACATTTACATGTAACCAAGCACAGGTAAATCATACAGGTGGGTCCTGCCCTTCAGTTCCTGGGGAATACAACCAACTGGTGGCAATATGTGGCCAGTCAGGTGGGAAGGCAATAACATGGTAGAATGAAGTAAATTCTTAACAAAAAGACTCAGATGATTGCACGACTCAAAAGACTGGTAAGTCTATGTACAATGGTACAAAGAGTGAAGAGCATTTTAAATTGGGTTTTGAAGAAGGAATAAAGGTAAATTCTGGGTTGACTAAGCCTAATGAAAACTCACATCGGGCTGTCTGGTCTGGTGCACACAGCACAATCTCTAAGGTTGGTGACACATCTGACAAAGGAGAAAACATTTGGAGATGGACTCAAAAGCAATAGAAGCAGTTTCTCTTCTGCTCAGTCCAGTGTGAAGTTCAGAAGGTAAAATGAGCATTATCTTCAAAAGCTGTGTCACAGTTGATGCAACCACATATTAATCTGTGGTCTGAAAATAAACGTATTCTCTCCTCAGAATATATGCCATTGTATCACTCAACTGAGAGGAAAAAAATTAAGACTCCCTATCATGGAATTATCTAGAGTATGTCCTTCATATTCACGCAAGGATTCTGTTTGCAGGGATTATGTGAAAGAGAAGAGAGAAAAATAGAATATGAGGGGTTGGAACAACATTCTGAAGTACTTTGAAGTAGTTAAGTTTTAAGTTTATTTGATCTCATGGTCATTAGCAAAATTAACTAAATAGGATGACTTGGTGTATTTATAAAATTATGTATTTATAATAGAAATAGAAACATTTTAATGAATTCAACAGCTCACCATTTAATTCTTCAACCTTATAAAATAGTCTTGGTATAAGATTTGAGTGGTATTATCCTTATATTAGTAGAGTACAACATAATAATAGTTTTCCTATATAAAAATGTGTTATTATATTTTTAACAAACTGATGTGTTCTAGTAAATGCCTAAAAACATTATTCTTTAATCCAAATAAAATATATAAATATATAAATCTCATTGCTATAGTTGCAATTTACCTACATTTAAGAATGTGCCATATATTAGTAGTTCTTTATGAATTATTGTGATATTTTGATTCAAATGTTTCTCTTTCCTATTTATAAAAAGGTATTTTTTAGAAGATGACATATGAAAAGTTTATGAAAAACAATCAGAATAGGGGTGAGTTCCGGTATTTCAGGGCGTAGCAGGCGGAAGTAGGGGTGAGAAGCGGCTGCAGCGCCGAGAGGAGGCAGAAGGCAGATAACGAGAAGCCGCTGGGTGGGCACCATGGCCGGGATCACCACCGTCGAGGCGGTGAAGCGCAAGATCCAGGTTCTGCAGCAGCAAGCGGATGATGCCGAGGAGAGGGCTGAGCGCCTCAAGTGGGAAGTTGAGGGAGAAAGGCGGGCCCGGGAACAGGCTGAGGCTTGAACCGAAGGATCCAACTGGTTGAAGAGGAGCTGGACCGTGCTCAGGAGCGCCTTGCTACTGCCCTGCAAAAGCTGGAGGAAGCAGAAAAAGCTGCTGATGAGAGTGAGAGAGGTATGAAGGTTATTGAAAACCGGGCCCTAAAAGATGAAGAAAAGATGGAACTCCAGGAAATCCAACTCAAAGAAGCTAAGCACATTGCAGAAGAAGCAGATAGGAAGTATGAAGAGGTGGCTCGTAAGTTAGTGATTATTGAAGGAGACTTGGAACGCACAGAGGAACCAGCTGAGCTGGCAGAGTCCCGTTGCCGAGAGATGGATGAGCAGATCAGACTGATGGACCAGAACCTGAAGTGTCTGAATGCTGCTGAAGAAAAGTACTCTCAAAAAGAAGACAAATATGAGGAAGAAATAAAGATTCTCACTGATAAACTCAAGGAGGCAGAGACCCGCGCTGAGTTTGCCGAGAGATCGGTAGCCAAACTGGAAAAGACAATTGATGATTTGGAAGATAAGCTGAAATGCACCAAAGAGGAGCACCTCTGTACACAAAGGATGCTGGACCAGACTCTGCTTGACCTGAATGAGATGTAGAGCTCCCCAGTCCCGCCCTGCTGCTGCTCCTCCCTCTGACCCTGACTCCGCCTGAGGCCAGCCAGCCCGAAGCTGACCTTGAAACTGAGGGCTGATCTTTTAACTGGAAGGCTGCTTTCTCCTTTCAACACCCCCTCAACCCCCTATCCCCCTTGTCTTTTTCACCAAACTGTCTCTGCTTCTTCCCAGAGATTCCAGCTGGGCTAGAGGCTGAGCACCTTTGGGAACAGCATTTAAGGGAATGTGAGCACAACGCAAAGTGTCTTTAAAAGCATGTTGTGATGTACACATTTCGTAATTACTTTTTTTGTTGTTACAGTAACCATTTGTAAAACATTCCAAATAATTTCATAGCTCTGAAGCAGCAATCTAATTCCCTTCTCACTTTTGGAAGGTAACTTTCCAGCCTAATCCCTATTGCCCTCTCCGTAGAGGAGGAAAAGAGGAATGGGCCTGCCTTACTGAGAGCCAAACAGAGCCCAGGGAAAGACTCTACTATGGCAAACCTCATTGCTCTGTGCAAAGTACTGGCCAAACCAGAAAGGTGATTCCAAGAGGAGTTAGCCAAAAAAACAAAAACCTTGCTATTCAGGTTTTGTTTTATTTTTAGCTTTAAGGTATCTTTAGACAACTGTATTCTTATTTTTTACTTTTTTTCATCAGAAATGACCAAATTAACATGGTGAGACCTCTGAGACTTTTTGTTTTTCTGGTGCTGGGGATTGAACCCAGGGCCTCGTGCTTGTTCGGCAAATGCTCTACCACTGAGCCATATTCTTAGCCCTGAGACCAAATTTTTCTCCCATCTCTACCCACTTCCCAAGTGTTCAAAGAATGGATCATGGACCCCTTAATCTTGCGTGACCACTTAATTGCTCTCCTGCTTGCTTGAAAAAAAAAAGAAAGAAAGAAAAAAATTATGTTTTGGCCACTGATTTAGCCATATGAACTCATCTCATCACCCTTTTCTGGGTCTGAAGCTGCTGTATCTAAAAGTGCCATCTCATTGTGCTTTGTATCAGACAGTGCTGGAGAATCTTGAATAGCTTATGTACACAACTTTTTAAATTTTATATTATTTTGAAACTGCATCTTTGGGGTGGGGTACCTGGCCATCTCGTCTGGCTGTGAGAGTCCTGCAGTCTGGGCTGGCAGTGTGCTGATCTTTCAAAGTTTCTTTCCCAGCCCAATCCCCACTTTTTTAGGTGAGGTTTCGTGAGGTCTGTTAGGTGTACATCCTGCAGCTTATTGGCTTAAAATGTATTCTCCTTTGTTGTGGTCTCTTTGGGGCCAGTTGGGAGAAAGACAAACAATAGTGCAACTGTTTTGATACTGAATATTGACAAGTGTCTTTTTGAAATAAAGAACCAGTCCCCTCCAAAAAAAAAAAAAAAAAAAAAAAAACAAAAAAAAAAAACAATCAGAATAAAATTTTTAATCAACCTCTAGAAATCTATTCTCAAATAGAAAGTCATATGGATTACATATTCTGTCTTATAGATAAATGAATTATATGTGAAAAAGTCACCTTTTTATGCCCATGAAACACACATTTTTATCTGCATGGATCATGTAGAATAATTTAGTCATTACAATTTAATGTAATCCTAATTAAAAAAAAAAGATGTCAAGCTCAGATTAAATTAAAATTTCCAATCAATCCAAATAAGAATGTAATATAATTACATTGGTTAGTTTTTTCCACTTTCTTAGAAGATATGATTCCACATCATGTTTTTCTATGTCTCACAAATTTAGTAAAGAAAAGTAAAAGAATGCTCATTGAAAATTTTTCTCCTTTCCCAAAAATAAAGGAAAAAAATTACAGAACATTCAGGTTGAGTTAGAATTTGCTTTCTGTTTATCTTTTTTTTTTTGACATGCCTTTTAAAATAACATCCTTTGAAAGAAAAGGAACCTTTCCCGAGGAAAGTCTCCATGGGAAATCCAGGAAAAATATAAGCAGCTACATGGTAAATTCACAGTCAAAACATTTGCATCCCAAAGCCCTGGTGATTTAGTGGGATCCCCAGGATACTCCAGTGAGAAGAGCCTGTGGGAGTCAGAATATACTACTATACTCATTTATAGACCCTTCATTGACCTTCTGGGATTCCTTACAATACTGAGATCATCTTCAGTGTGCAGCAAAGCAAAGCTTCTTTCTCCTTCTCCTCCTTCCTCCTACCTGCCCACCCCTTCTCCCCCTCCTTCTTTTCTTGTTCTTCTCCTTTTCCTTCTTTTTCTTTCCTGTTTCTTCTCTTCCTTCCTCCTACTTTCTCTCCTCCCCCTCTTCTTTCCCCTCCTCCTCTTCTCCTTTTTCTTCCTCCAGAACCAATGTATTATTGTAACTAAAATTCCAGTTGAGCAACAATGATTTTTCAAGATATTCCCATTCTAGAATATAGGTCCTCGAGAACAGAGATGGTGCATCTTTGTTTACTGCCCCATCCTTTGAAGATGTAGCTGGAAAATAGATAATTAAACCTAGTTGTCGGAGAAAAAAATCAAAGGGGAAATGCATCTAACAAATAAGAAAATTTAAAAAAAAATTGAAATCCAGTCTGCCTCATCACTTGCCAGCTCGCATCCCTTCCTGGACTCAGTCTTGAATTCCCTAAGCATGCAGTTCCCTCTCTCCAGGATGCTTGGTCACTGTACTCTTCCTATTAGTACTTTGTATCTGTTTTTTCTCTCATATTCAAATTTGAAACTTGATGAAGACATCCTCTAAATGTATTCCCCAGTCACTACTATCATAACAACTATGACATCATATTAAAAGAAGGCATCTTCTGCCTTCTAGGAATTTAAGATCCCTGAGAATCTAAATTCCTTGTAAATATGTGGATCCTAGTATGCTATATCACTTAGCATGTACTGAATAGCATTTTTACTATGATGGTTACTTTCACATTAATTGCACTGACTGAAGGGATTCATGGGATTCGCTGAAAAGCTTTTGTACTTGCATACATCATGTCTTGCTCAATGCCACCTCCCCTTCTGCTCCCTTACCTCTCCCTCTGGTCCTCTCCTTTGTCCTGATCATCCTTCTATCAGGTCATCTTCTCTTCTCTTTTTACTGCCCATGTATGATAGAAACATGGTGTACTTGTCTTTATGTGTAGCGAAGATTTCCTCTCATTATGTAGGTTATCTCTTCACTCTCTTGATTATTTCTTTTTCTGTGCAGGAGCTTTTTATTTGGATGTAAATTTCATTTCTCTAATCCTTGCTTCCGATTCTTGGGTTATTGATGTCTTATCCAAGAAATTGTTGCCTATGCTAAGATTTTGAAGTATTTTCCTTATATTTTCTTCTAGCAGTTTTATGTTTTCATGTCTTATATCAAGGTCTTCCATGTATTTAGGGTTGATTTTTGCACAGGTGGGAAATAAATAAGAGATCTAGTTTCAGGCTTCCATGTGTGGAGACACAATTTCCCTAGTACCATTTGTTGAATAGCCTATCTCTTCTCCAATGTATGTTGTTGGGACCTCTGGTAAGAATCAGTAGCTGCACATGTGTGGACTTATTTCTCACTTCTCTATTCTGTGAGATTGGCTGTTTTTATGCTGTTCCTACTATTATGACCCTGTAGTATGTTTTGAAATCCAGTATTTTGATACTTTCAGCATTGCTCCTTTTGGTCAGGGTTACTTTGACTATTTAGAATCTTTTGTGTTTCCACATGAATATTTAGCTTATTTTTTCAAGTTCTATGATAAATATTATTGGCATCTTGTTTCATATTGCACTGAATCTGTGAATTGCTTTAGGAACTATGGCTATTTTCACAATATTAACTCTTATTACAAGAACATGAGAGATGATTCTATCTTCTAGTGTATTCTTTAGTTCTTCAGTGTTTCAGAATTTTCATTGTAGAAGTTTTTCACCACCTTAGGTTCGAAATTATTAGATACATATTTTTGAGGCTAATGTGAGTAAGATTTCTTTTCCGATTTTCTTCTCAGTCTCCTCATTACTGGTGTATGGAAAAACTGCTAAATTTTGTAAGTTGATTTTGTATCCTATTACTTGGCTGAACTTGTTCATCAGTTCTAAAACTATTTTGGTGAAATCTTAAGGATTTTCTGGAAATAAAATCATACCATCAGTAAACAAATATAATTTGACTTCATTTTTTTCCTATTTTTAATGTGCTTTATTTCTTTCTAATGCTTGGTTGCTCAGGTTTAATGTTCTAACACTACTTTGAATTAATAGAGGGGAGAGTGAAACTCTTTGTCTTGCACCTGGTCTTACAGCAAATATGGTCAGTTTTTCCCCCAATCAGTATGATATTGGCTATGGGTTTGTCACATACACCCTTTATTGTGTTGAGATGTACTCTTCTAGATCTGATTTCCTAGGATTATTATCATGAACAGATGTTGAATTTTATCAACGACCTTTTCTATTGAGGTGATCATGTGATCATGTGATTTTTTATCCTTAATATCCTGTATGTCATTAATTGATTTGCAGATATTGAACAATCCTTGCATCCCTACAATTGAATCAGCTTGATCAAAATGTATGATCTTTTTAGCGTAATTATGAATTTGATTGCCAAGCATTTTATTAAGGACATTTGCATCTTTGTTCATTAAGGATATCAGTTCATAGGTTTTTTTTTTTGTATCACTATTATATTTTGGAAGAAGGGTAATACTGGCTTCATAGAAGAGCTTTTAAGAATTTCTTCCTTTTGTATTTTATGGTATAGTTTGAGGAGAGCCAATGTCAGTTTTTAAGACTGGTAAACTACAGCAGTGAATCCATTCAGACCTGAGCTTTCATTTGGCAGGAAAATTATTATCAATGCTTTAATCTCATTACTTGTTGTTGTTGTATTAAATATTTTATATCATCAAGTCAATTTTGATAAGTCAGATCTGTTCAGAATTTTTTTCCATTTCCTCTTGATTTTCCAATTTGGGGGAAGATTGTGAAGAAAAGCACCTTCTGTTCTCTGACATGCTACAGTCTGGTCTCCCACTAGTAAAACTGTGCATTTCAGTCAGTCCCATCCCCCGGGCGACACCGATTCTTGAGGACTCCGCTCCCTGAGTTAGAGCAGTGTTATTGCTGTGGGCTCCCAGAAATGGGAAGATTAAGGGAACATTGATTTTGACAGCAGAATTCTGAGGCAATAGGGCTCTTTGGAAGATGACTCCCAGTTATGGCACCATGAGTATGTGCTGAGCAGGGCTGGGAGCTTCTCCAGTGCCAACTCACTATGAGATCTCCAGGCCTATTGCTTGTTCAGACTTCCTTGCTTCATTCTTTCAAATCTGATGCCAGTGATGCTCCCTGCAACTGTCCCTCTTTCACCCCAATCCCACCAAAGCATCATTCCTCTGACCCTGCTACACTTCCCTAGATCATTGCTGGGCTCTGCCACCGTTAATATTTTTAATAACTTTTTATTTAATGACTAAATTAATGCATGTCTAATTGAATCAATGAACAAATTTGGACCAAATGATTGCTTCACTGAACTGCTCTTCTGTTAGTGCAAAGATACATCCTATGTTTTTGTTTATCCAACAACACTATTTCTCCATATATTTGCCCATACATGCGAGGCAATGTTTAAAAAGAAATTAACAACCATTTCAATTAATGTGTACAGAAACCTTATTATGCTTCAAAGTGTACTCTCCTGATTAGCAATAATGTTAAGTGTATTTTATGGGATTATTGCCCATGTAAGTATGATCTTTCTTAAAATATCTATTCAGAGATTTTGCACATTTTATTAATTTGGCTATATTCTTTATGACAAGTTCCCAGACCAGAGATTATTAAACTCTTAGAAGAAAACATACAAAACATACAGTCAACACTCCAGCATATAGGCACAGGCAACAACTTTCTCAATAGAACCTCTAAAATTTAGGAATAATGCCTAAAAATAGTAAATGATATGGCATCAAATGACAAAGCTACTGCACAGCAAAGGAAACAAGGATGGGAAAAATAACATACATAATGGGAGAAAATCTTTGTTAGATACTCTTCTAACAGAGGATTAATATCCAAAGTATATAAAATACACATAACACCACCAAAAAAAGCAAATAACCCAATGAATAAATGGGCAAATTAACTAAACGCTTTTCAAAAGACTGAGATATATATTATTACCCTATATTACATCTATGATTATACTACAGGTGTGACTCTGCACCATGTTCAGCCAGAGAAATGAGAAGCTATGCTCCATTTGTGCCCAATGTGTCAAAATGCATTCTACTATCATGTATAACCAATGAGAACAAATTGAAAAATAAAATTACAAAGATGAAATACAAATGGCCAAGAAGTATCTGAAAAAGTGTCTAACATCATTAACAATTAAGGGAAATGTAATCAAAACTACACTGATATTTTATCTTAATCCTGTCAAAATAGCAGGTATTAAAATATTACTGATAATATATGCTATAGAGGACGTGAAGGAAAAGGAACAATTCTACACTCTTGATGGGATTATAAATTGGTACATCTGTTAAGTATGTACTAATAATCAATATTAATGTTCAAGAGACAATACATGGAACAAACATATGACCATTTCTGCCACCCCTTGGTATTTACCCTGAAGAATTAAAGTCATCATAATGCAATGATACATGCATACACCCACATAAATTTATAGATATATAAATTGTATATATTCATATATATATGAGTTTTATTCATCCTTAAAGAAAAATGAAATTATGTCATATGCAGGAAAATGGATGGAACTTGAGAACATTATTTTCAGTGAAATAGCCAAACTTGAAAAGTTAACAATTGTATCTTTTTTCTTATATGGAGAAGGTAGAAAAGAAAAATGACAATAAAGGTCTGGAGGGGATCTCACGAAAATCAGAGGGATATTAGTAGAGTGAAGGAAAGGAATAAGTGTAGGGATGGGACGAGGGGAGGAAATGCAGAATACTGTAGAATAATATGTGATATCATCCAAATTATATTCCGATATTGTATGCGCTTATGAATATTTAACAACAAATCCCACCATAATGAACAACTACAATGCCCCAATAAAAATGTGGAAAAATATCACATGAATGTATTAATTTTTAGTAAACTATTAATGAAGTTAATATAAAAAATATAAGTGAATATATTTTATATATAGTGTATAGACTCTAATGTTGCTGTATATAGATTAAAATAATGTAAATATAAGTAAGAGTTAGGGATTTTTGCATATTGAAGATGTTTATTTCACAGTCATACTTGATTGATCCTTTGGTTTGATAGAGAGGTTCATTCATTAACCTGTTTCTCCATTGTGTTTTTTTCACTCAGTGTCACATGGAGAAATATCAATCATTGTGATTTCTAATCCTCTCAATATGATTTATTTATTCATTTTTCAATCTTTGGAAGCTCCAATAATGTTTTTCCCTTTTTATATAATATTTCAGTGAGAAACTTTGAAAGAAAATTGGTATAGATAGACAGGTAATAGATTCAAACACATATATGTAGAAATGTGGATAACTTATTCATTTTACTTTGTAATTTATCAACTATTATCCTGGTATCATATATTACTTTAATATTGATACATTTTCTAAATTATTTTGTTCATAATTTTTTTCCAACTTTTTTCTGTTTTTTTTTTTTGCAACTTGTATCTTTGTATTCTGTTTTCTAATTGTTTTGTCTTCTGTTCTTTCCATTGGCTTTATTTCTCCTTTAGTTGGAAAAATTTTGAACCTGTACTGAATCTTTTATTGGAAGAATTTTGATTTGTGTTATTGTACTTTCATTTTCAGTTATTTCCCTCTTTTTAGTATATTCCTTATGGTAGAACAGTTTACTTTTATTTAAAATGTGCTTTATCCTTTTTCTCACTTACATTTGTGAAAATTTTCTGCAGTTTTGTCTCCTCATATAGTCTTGTGTTTCTTCTATTTTTTTATATATTTGATTTTTCATTTTTCCTTTCACAATTTTTTTAAATATTACTTTTTCTTGTCAATTCATCATGAAGAGTTGATGACCACAAATATATTTGGAAACTCAGTGTGTGTAGAACTCACTGTCTTTAGCTTGTACTGGATGGTAGTTTCGGTTACTTTTGGTGTACCTGAACAAAAGATATCAGGAACTGAGTCTTTGCTCTTGAGTTTTCTAGATTCATCTTCTAGACGTCATCTCACAGTGTTCTGTATAGCTGATGGAATAAGAGAATTAAAGTCTCTGATTTCAAGAGCATGAGTTCACTTTGTTGCCCCAGCTTTGAGCAAGTCACATATCCTCAATCCTTTTGACTGTCACCAGTTGGGACCTTGTTCATTTGACCTTGTGATCAGGAGGCTTTCTCTAGTTGGAGAAAAGTCACTTGAAGTCCTGGGGTGGAGACCTAGGAAGGTTATCTGAAGGTGTGACTGCTCCTTGGGGTTTCACCCAGCTCCATTCCTCCATTCCTCAGCTTTCCACTTTCCATTGCATTCGATTACGGTACCCTAAGTTCTCCGTCCTTTCTAAGAAATCTGTCACCATATTTTTTTCTCATTAGTTTTCTCCATAGATGTATTACCAACAGCTTTCTTGGGTTTGGAAGTCAGATATCAGACTCTTATTTATTTTTCTGCTTTCATTTTTTAAAAAAGTTTTTCTACAGATTTTGTGGACTTTTGTTTGACAAAAGTAGATACAGTTTGTAATCTGCTATTTACCCTCAGAGTAAATACAGACATTTTAAAGGACAAGTACCTTATATTATGTTTATCCAGTTCTACATCATCAAACAATACTGTTATTATGAAGAATAGAATTCTTCAAAATTTATCCATTTATCCATTTATATATAATTATATATCTGCATTTATTATATATTATTTATAAATTTATATATTACACCTATAAATTTTTGTATGATAGATTACAAATGTAAATTTTCCTGAGGATTCATGTCCTTGAAGAAAATTGTTGTTAAATGCTCTGCTACATCAAGAATTTTAGTTTCCATATTACATATCACCAGATGTCTTTATAAATAATTTCATCAATAGCTTTTAAAATGTATTCATACAGCATTTCTCATTAACATTGTTTTGGATCTAAAATAATTTCTGAAATTTTATGATTTATCTACAAAAGAGCATGTGCACTATTTTTTTCAAAAAAAATATGATGTTCAAAATTATGGTTTCTCCATGCTCTTTTAAAACAATGTTAATTAATGTAAGGCTGCTGACAAAAGGTCTGATGGCAGTTTTGTCCAGCCAATATCTACTCTTCAACTCTTCCCCCAAACAAATATCTCACAAAATATCTGGCAGTCATCAGATAAGGGGTGACTTTCATCTTTCCATCTCAGGATGAGTGCTTAAGGCGTCATCAGAAGACATTGAGTTGGACCACCACAGGGAACATGAGCTCTTCAACACCCGACTCTCCTCCCAAATCCTTGAACATTTGGTGGTATAGTCAGAGTTTCTGTGGTCATTTTATGATCATGAAGAATACATGGGATTAAAGAGACCTAATAAAGATTGTGGAGCAAGATCGCTAAAGAGCTAAAGTATGTAATTACGATGAGCTGTTAGAACAATCCTAGACAGCTCACATTTGTCATTCTTTTGAGAAAGACAAGAGAAAGACTTTTTGTCTTTGCTATGTGTAACCAAAGTTATTCCATGTTGATAAACCAATTTATTAATAACAAGCTCTCCTGATGTCCCCCATTCTCTAGAATATGCCATCTTTGATCTATCTCCATGAGTTTGATTTTTTAAGATCTCATACCGGACATTTCTCTGTTTCTGGCTTGACTTACTTAACATGAAGAAACATAAAAATCACATAAATAAATGAATGAATAAATAAATAAATAAATTCCAAGTTCATGAATTGGAACGGCTAATATTGCTTCTATGTCTATGTTACCCAAAGTGATATATAGAGTCAGTGAAATTTCTATCAAAATTTTAAAAATATTCTTCACAGAACTAAATAAAACAATTATAAAACTCTTCTGGAACTACAAGAGACTTTGAGTAATTGTCAAAGCAGTTTATTATACCAGGTTTCAAAACATATTACAAAACTGTAGGAATCAAAATAATGTGGTACCAGCATAAAAACAGACATGTCAATGAAATAAGAGAGTAGGCACAGAAATAAACCCACAATTCTGCAGTCAAATTCCCTTTTTGGCAAAGGGGCACAAACACATCTCAGAGACCTAGAGAATCCTCAAAAAAACTGAAAATTGAATTTCTATACAATCCTGAATTCCACTGCTGAGTAATTTTCCAAAGGCATGTCAAAGAGATGTCTGGGCCCCTTGAGTTAAGGCAGCATCATTCAGAAGACTCAAGATGTGAAAATAATATGTCTCCATCAATGAATGGATAGATATGAAAATTTGGTATGCAAACAAACAAAAACAACAGGAACTTCTGTCATTTATGACATCATGGATAACATGGAAGTGAAATTTCTATAGCTTGATTTGTGTTTTTACATTCTATTCTTCTATAGTATTAGCGTATCACTTATTTATATGTATGTAATTATACACATGTACTCTCCATTGCTATTTGTTGTATGTATTTTATCATTCCCTCTACCTTTTCTGTTTACTCTCATTAGATTAAATGTCTTCCACTTGATGAGTCTTTTCACTTTCACAATATTTTCTCTCTTCAAATATGTCATGATTATTAATAATGCAGTCGGTGTCTTTCCTAATTGGACATTTAAGAGGCCTAGGCGTTGAAGAGGGTTATTATATTACTTTTTTGTTGCTGATATAACAAATTATCAGCAAGTTAACAGATGAAAAGAACACAAATACATTTTCTGAGAAACTTTTAACTCCAAATTCCCGCAGACTTGGGTGGTTTCTCT
This sequence comes from Urocitellus parryii, assembly GCF_045843805.1. Taxonomy (NCBI): domain Eukaryota; kingdom Metazoa; phylum Chordata; class Mammalia; order Rodentia; family Sciuridae; genus Urocitellus; species Urocitellus parryii. The sequence goes on along the minus strand of NC_135540.1, from coordinate 9,211,479 downwards.
AGTCCGAGTCTTACAAATCACGGTGTAGGAAGGCCTGTGTTCTTTTCTACAACACAGTCTTTTCCCAGACTTATTCAGGTTATTGGCAAAATTAGTACCAAGCAGTTGTCAGCCTGAGGCCCCTGGTTTTTACTGCCCTGGACGAGGTCCCTCATGCCACCTGCAGACCTTCCTCCATCTCCAACACCAGCCATGGGGCAATGGCTCCCTCGCAGGCTGGTCTCTCTTTCTACCCTATTGTTCTTGCCTTTTCTGACCTACTCTTCTGCCTTTCTCTTCCTTCCTTCCTTCCTTTCTTTTTTTCTTTTTTCTTTCTTTTTTTTTTTTTTTTTTTGGATCCATGTGATTACTTTGGTCTTACATGGATAATAACACAAGCTAATTTCCCTAGTTTAAGATCAGATGAAAAATAAACTTAACTCTGTGTCCAGGGCCTATTCAGAGCAAGACAGCAGTGATGTTTGATTGAACAACCAGGGAACAGGAGTGAATGTGTGAAAGACGACCTGGGGACAGGATCTCAGGGCCCGCCTTTATAATACATGCTGCCTGAGAGAGGATTCTACTATTGCATCCCCATTCAGGGGGGCTTTAGCAGCTGCCCTTTCACATTTACAGCTCCTCTTGGTTTTAGGGCCAGGCTCTTGAAGTGTTGCTGACTCTCAGATGTCTGCACTCCCATCCCTGCGTCACTCCTGGAGGAAGACACTGCCGAGCGCCCTTTGACTCTCGAAGGATGAACATGTGAATCATTTGGCTTCTGATGCCTCTGCTCCTCAACTCATCACCCTCACCTCTCCCTGGATTGTAGTGTGCTACTGCCCTGCACCATACTGACCAGGTAGGGTCTGTTGTCTTCAGCTGTAGTGTTTCATTTAATATAAGTCCATTGGTTTTATGTGCAGAATGAATTGCTCCTGATTTCTTGATTTCCCCCAAATCTCTTTTCCAATTTTGGATGTCTTTGTTATTATATAGGAATGTCTTTCTATACATTCCAGACATTTGGTAGGCCTGCTATAGTGGCAAATGATCCATACACTGTCTAGATAGAGAAACTCATCCTACAAAAAGCTACCACAGAAGCATACAGAATATGGATTATGAAATTTTCTCCACTTATGAATCTTTATAGAATGTAGACATACATACATATATATATATATGTGTGTTTATATGCATCAAACATGCTTATTACTATCACTTTCTTAGTTCTAGTAGTACTTCAAACAATTAAAATTAAATATTTAATTGTAATGTACATCGTGATCGCTACCTTATGCTTTATGTTGTCTTTTAATTTATATTTTAAAGAGTAATAATTAACCCTAATTGACATTTTACATACACAAAAGTGTGTACATATGTATGTAATTAAATACATTGCTTTTAAATAAGATATCAATATAATTTGTAATGTTTTCATCTTGCTACCTAGAAAATGTTTTATACACAATGTGTATTTGAATACAAACTGAGTAGGAAACTTTGGACCGGAAATAAGAGTCATTGCTCATCTTTCTGTTTCCAGTCCAGCCTGTGTCAATGAAGACAGCTGGTGTTTAATGTTTGGCAGCTGCTCAATAGGCTCCAACATATGAAATAGTTGATTGGTCTGATTTCACTTTCCATTGAGTCATTGTCAGGTAGTGATTATTGGCCTTTGAGGAACTTGGCAAACATACGTGATGTTCCATGTCGGAATTCTTTTCTATCCATGCATACTCTGTTCTTAATATCTGCAGTACACTATGCTGGCAGACAAATCGTCTATGTCACCCTTTCCTACTGTTCAATAAATGAAAGACTTTAACTGCCAGTGCAGATTACATCTTTCAAGATATTTCAGTGTGAGAAAGCTTGAAAAAACTAATTATCTAGTACCAAAACCAAAAATGTGCAGGAAACATTTTCAAAAAATGATTAAAGATATTTATTCTCTACATTCATAAAAATTTCACAAATGAAACATCTAAGTGATGTAGGCATTTAGTAAATATTTATTGTTGGCTGATTTACTATTAACTGTTTTCATTAGACTTAAACAATTTTTTATTTTAATAAGAATAATTTAAAATAATTTTACAAACTGCATAACTAGTTAGAATTCCATGAAGCTGCATTGCATAATATCTGGTACACAAGCACTTAAATGCCTTTCTTCAACAAATAATTATTAGGTTTATACCATTATTGCAAGCCCATTATTCTGTTATGTGCTGTTGATCCAAGAAATCAGGCATTGTATATTTTCCTTCAGAAGTCTACAATCTAGCTCAGTGGTCCATGTAGTGGAAAATATTCTCTGCCAAGAAGTATTCAAGACTATCTGTGTGCTGAAGGTGTGGAATATTAAACTTTCTATCTCAATTTGTTATACAGATTGATTCTTATTTGGTCTATATGTTAAATGATTGATTTTGGCATATCACATTCTGGTTATCATAAAAACATTGTTATTTACAAGTGCATATAAACAAACACATTGTTCCTTTAGAATATTTTAAGAGTGTATCATTTTAGCTGTGGCTGCATAATTTTAAATTTACATCAGTTTTTCTTTATATTTAATTATGATGACAATCACAAAATGGCTTAGGGATTTTTGCATAGAGGACACAGATAAAGATATAAATTCAAGCAGAAGCATACAGAAAAATGTGGCAAAGTTGAACATACTTTTTCTTGTCTTGTAAAAGTATATACCAACATAACAAGGTAGAAATGATAATCTGATACAAATGAAAAAAAATAGCTAAAGTGTATAAAGTTATAAAAATTTGAACTACACATTTTTTTATGAAATTTGTATTATTCAAATGGAATCCTGTATAAGGTCTCCATGTGCCTTGAAATACTAAATAATGAAACATTAAGTCATTGTTATTAGCAAGACCCTTCAGAATTAAGCATATATCACAAAAAAAATACTAAATTTTTTTTCAGCAACTCAGTCTATGTTTAAAACCCTATTCTTTAAAAATTCCCCTTATAGTAGTAGCCCAGGTTGGTGGTGCACTCCTGTAATAACAGTGGCTCAGAGGCTGAGACAAGAGGATCCTGAGTTCAAAGCCAGCCTCAGCAGTGAGTAGGCGCTAAGGAACTCTGAGAGACCCAGTCTTAAATAAAATGTAAAATAGGGCTAGGTATGTGGTTCAATAGTTGAGTGCCCCTGAGTTCAATTCCTGGTACTAAGAAAAAACAAATCCCTAATGGTACAGATTTTGATGATCATTTTGTAGCTCCTTATTCAAAAGTAAAATCTGAATACCCTGCACTATCACAGTAATGCTTGTTCTTGTAGCCACAATGAAGCTGCTCAAATAGAACACAGGAAATAATTTGGAGAGGAAATAAAGTGAATTATGTGTCACAAATACTGTCAGAAATGTTTGTAAAACATTTCTGAGGATCTAAAAAATATGTTTTATAACATTTCAAAGTGGAGGAAGATTGCTATAAAATTGGTTGAAAGTATACAGGTTTCTAGTGTGTCTTATACAGCAGTTTTTACAATATTCTGTTTCAAAAATGAATGTATGAAATACTATTTTTTGAACAATTTGAAAAATATGTACTAGACAGATAAAATCTGAAGAGTGAAAATCTGTAAAATGTGATTTATATTTAATAACTCCATACATGTTGCCACTAATAGCCATTTTGTTAGTCTTTTAAATTTTGGGGTAATAGGTCAAAGTTAATAACACAATAAAAAATGAATTGATTCTTAGAGCATGAATTAATCCTGCCTTTCATGAACTATTATTCAAAGAACTGGACACTTGGTTATACAGCAAAAATAAAAGCAGGCAGAAATTCCTGTTTTCATGGGACTTAAGATGCATGAGGAAAGACAAAAGAAATGCAATAAATTCAATATATTGATGAGAGCCACAGAGAAAAATTACACAAGAACAAGAAATAGGGAGCCTTCATGAGCTGAGAATGTACACACACTATTTTTATAAAAATTATATATATATATATATATATATATATATATTAATTTTCCATTTTTTTCTGACAATATAATCCTTGAGCAGAGACCAAAAGGTAGTGAATGGGAGAAATCCTACAAAATATAGGTAAGGGGCTGTTTTCCAGGAATAGGAAACACCAAGGTCAGTGGCTCAGGATGTCCTAGGCAAGGCTTGTTTGAGGAACAGCATGGAAGCCAACAGCTTTAGAAAAACTGTCCAGGAGAAGAGAAATCATGAGAGAGAGTCTGAGAGACTCTATCAGGTAGTGCTGTTAGACCCTTCCACAAAGTCTTATGTTATTGAATGAAAGTCAATTTAACACCTCTTCTTCTGAGCAGAAAAGGAATAGCGTATGTGTGTTTTTCAAAGGATCATTAGCTATAGCATTGAGAAGAGATTTCAGAGGATCAAGAATTGCAAAAATAATATTTTATATCATAAATTATTTTACTATTAATTAAAATTTGTAGTTTAAATCATTTCATAATTTTCTCATCATTTTACTGTATTTGAAGTTTTATCATGTTCACTATTACATTAGTGCATGTATATTATTTTATCATAAATAGGTGTAAAAATACACAAAAGATATTTATGTTTAATTCACAATCAAACATATTGAAGATCACTAATCTGGAATGAAATGCAAACAAGTAAACAGGCAAGTAGGGCACATTATGCAAAGTATGATGATAGTTAACTGTAAAGGATACTAGCCCAGGTTAATCTGTGATGGGTGTGTGTGTGTGTGTGTGTGTGTGTGTGTGTGTGTGCGCACTCGTATGATATTCAATAGATGTTTTCTAAAATTATTTGCTTAGTCATTCAAGGGAAAGAACATGAAAATTGTAACTAAAATAATTTAATTCTGCTTAACTAACTTGTGTTGCAACAATATTTGTGTATTCATTAGGAGACTAATCTGCAATTAGCAATGCCTTAATTACTGACTCAGTTTCCCACATGCTATGATTACAGGCATGCACCACTACACTCAGCTAAAATACTGTTTGTTTTCCAGTACAGAACTAAGCCATCATCCCTGTCTGCCTTAAATGTTATTTTTCCTCATAAAGAATATTTCTTACTAAATGATGAAAAATTAAAATAATATCTATCTTTTTTATGTATGGATTGACAAGATTCCTAAGCCTGTTGCACAGTTAATTCTAAGAGCTTATTAATTTTGCTTACACTACTTAATGCTTTCTTACATCATAAGATCTTGTAAAGGAAGGAACAGACACTGACGTTAACATCAGCAATAATAATAATAATAATAATGTATTAATAATATATAATAATATCTTCTGTTTTCAGTGCATTTTTGTTAATTTTTCTTATAATTCTCTATAAGTGTGTTGCTTAAACACTTTAAATTCTCAAAATCAATTCAATTTCCACTTGAAATTTTGATGAAATGCAACTGTAGCCTTGAGGTATTCCTTTTTTCTCCCTTGTATTGCTTCCAAGTTTAGCTACTCTGGAAGCACCAATGTTGGCTTTGAGCTGTGCTTCCATGGTGTTAATGACTAGTGTAATTGCTTTTTAAAGAAACATCTCTACTTGGAATAATTGCAAAGAGTACCTTTGAGATAGAATTTGCAGAATGAGAAGGGTGGTGAATGGCTATTATGCACAAATTCATTTCCCCAAACCTCAAGCTTTGATCTAATATTAGACACTAAAGCTAATAGTCCTGATGGATATTTTTAGTAGAGGTTAAGGATTCCTGCAGTTATTTATTGGAAAAGAGGTAATATGCTTTTAATCAGTTAGCAACATGCAGTTATCCAATTGAAATAATGACATTCTGTATATTATCTGTATCCATGACATTCAATAAAAATATACTTCATATATTCTTACAAATTATCAAAATTAATCCAAATCCAAGTATACCTTGCAAAATATAATGCCCCACAGATCATGTCCAGATGAAATCCAGATGCTTTATTCTCTATTGCAGTAAAAGTGATTTATAAATAATGATGTTTTTAATGCTACATTCTAGAACAAGTATCGCTAGCTCCATTATGATGCTGTTTGACCAACTCCTAATTCTCAGGAAGAAGGCCATGGCAGCAATGGCTTCTCCCATCACAATGCTGCTAAGAGTTTATGTTCTGAGCATGACCATTATTGTCATATACTAAAACCAAGGCTGCAACACTCTATTTTTAAATCATATCCCATATAGATTATCACTTTAAATTTTTTATTATAAAAATAATGGTTATGTCTACAATAGTACAAACAATTCTTACAGATCAAATTATTTTGTCAAAATAAATGTGCAACCTTTCAGTTATTAACATACAATTTGTGAATAGTCTGTCCCCATGTGCTATTAAACACCATTCTTGAGTATTTTTCCCCAACTTGACACACTTGTGCAAATAATGAGAAAAAATATTATCTAGTATGTTTCTAAAATTGGAAGTTTTGCAGACTTTCAATATTTACCGAAATGGACAAATTGTCTTGTGAATATTATTTTTTAAAAATCCATAACTAGTGTGGTTAAATATGACATTCTACTCATGTTTGAATTTGGTTTTCTGTTCTGATGGAGGATTAGCACATTTTCATATCTGTCTCAGCCACTCATACTTTTGCTTACTCATACCTTTGTTTACTTTTTTTATTGTTTTTAGATACTTCCCTTTCAGTTTTTTAGAACATGGTTTATGAAGATAATTAGCAAACTGTTTATTTCAATAGAATCTTTCAAAATATATCACTGGCTTTTTAAACTTGCAGAAGAAACTTTTATTATTTTATATTATATTTAATTTATATTGTTCTGAGTTCATGGCTGCATTAGCAACATTTTTTTCTCCCTGTCTCATTTAAAACTCCCCCTTTTAAAATAATAAAGTTATTGCATTGTTTTAATACTTAAACTTAGTGGGAAATTAAATACCCATTTCCTAACAAAGAGCTAGTATATTCTATATACAAAGTATATCAAGTGTTCTATATTTTATTAAATCACCACAAATATTTGCATCTATTTCATTATGCTTTATCATATTACACTATTTAGTTGATTAATTCTTATGTCAAACAATATTAATCCCTCTAGATGCATAATGTATTTTCCTATCTTGCGATCTGGCTGATTGCATCATTCATTTTCCTTTTTGAAATTCCTACCTGCTCTTGAATGTTTAGTTTTCTTCTTAATATTTAATTTTTATAACTACTTTTCCTCTCATAAATATATCTTCTATAAAATAAACATATATGATTCTATAATCACATTTTCATTTTTTTGTTTGTTTTTAAATATTTATTTTTTAGTTGTAGTTGTACACAATACCTTTATTTTATTTATTTTTATGTAGTGCTGAGGATTGAACCCAGGGTTTTGCATGTGTTAAATGAGTGCTCTACTGATGAGCCACAACCCCAGCCCAATAGTTTTATTCTTATTGAGGAAACCTTTGATTCTATGCACCAAGAAGGAGATGCAGAGAATATAATATGTACATAAATTTACTACATTCTATTTTCTTTCTAAAGAATATTTTTTTTCATTTCTTCAATGTTTTTTTTCTTAACACTCAAAAGGTACAGTATATATTTGTCTATCTGTGATCACTCTTTAATTTGTTTGTCTTTCCTCCATGTTTCAAAAATTATCAACTTCTGGTCCCAGGTAATTAGGGTGTATTTACTAACCTCCACCATCTCAATGTTCATGCACTAATTTTTGCTCAAATTACTGGAAAAGATGATATTTGATTAGGAATTCAGCCTGTTAATTGGCATCTTGCATGAAAGGAATTGTTTTGTTACCAGTTCCATCTGCTTCTGGCCCTCCAAAATCATTGTAGTTTCATAACTCTGGTGATTCCAATCTCCTGTCAGTACTCCAATACATTCACTGGCTGTGCTCTATAGCAATTCTTGCAAGAAATTGCCTATATGTCAGAAACTCTTCTGGGCCTCAGGGACAGATTAAGGAAAGAAAATAGCAGTTTCTCTTAGGTAGATGGATCAGAAAAAGATGAAATGCATAGAAGAGTCATCTGACCAATTGAGAGTCAGGCCTTCAAGATGCATGGAAGTTGTTCCAGAAATAACTATTGGAACTGGAGAAAATATTGATGCCTATTAAAAGGGTAAAAATAAGAAGGCACCATTCATAATGAATATTTTGAATGAAAATGTTTTATCAGCATAATTCTAGGTTCTCTAGGTTTAGAATATTTTTGACTAAGAAAATTCATGGTTATAAAAAATTATAAGCTAGATCATGCCACCAGTCCACTTAAGGATTCTTATGCTAATTTTGTAAATGGGCAAAGCTGATATGATTATTTTGATGAAATGTAATATTTCTAATAATCAAGTAGATAAATCTTGGTATTGTACAGTGAACCCTCATACTACCAAAATGTTCAATAATAATTGTTAAAACAACACAATGGTGCTCCAAAGAGGAATTGCCACTATAAACTCATCCTAAAAAAAAAAAAAAAAAAAAAATTGAAAGTTTGGATCACATCAATGAACAGAGATTTAGCTGGTTAGCAGAGTTGCAGACTAAACAAATGAGTAGTGGAAGAATATAATCTTAAATTATGCTATTTATGAACTGCAGATGAAGAGATTTTAGCAGATGAAGAGATTTTACTTAATATGATTATGCCTTAATCTTCATTTTCCTCCCTCCAACACTGTATGTTGAAGGCAAAGCTGATGATGGTTTTTGTTGTACTACGGATCACAGTTTGTAATAGAAACACAACAAAAATAAAAGTGGAATGGATATCCATTCAAAGTAATGGTGTTGAGCATGTGTGGCAATGAAGACATTCAGAACTGGATTCTTTAAGGAAAGTGGGGTGGGGGTCCCATTTTTTAATTGTAAAAGTGGTGATGTTATGGAAAGCTGGCTTCTTGTTCATGGCAGAATCCAATAATGAGGACACAGTTTTGAGAAAAAGGAAACAGAAGGTTTATTGCTTTGCCAGCAAAGGAGAAGCACAGGGGACTCCTGTCCCAGAGGCTATGATTGTCCCCATCCAAACAACAGGTTTTTTTTGTTTGTTTTGTTTTTTTTAAAGAGTTGATTGAAAGGCTACATTCCACCTTCTCTCCTGAGTTATAAGGAGTTGGAATTCACTTGTTAATTTGGGAGATAGTCATTTCTGAGATCTTCTACTGCCATCCCCAAAGACTGTGGTGAGTGTGTGCTCAAGGACAGATAACTCCGTCTAGGATAGGGAAGAAAGGTATTTCTGTTTCTCCTGAGATTCGGGAGGAGCAGGGAAGGAGGAAGAGAAAGAAGCATGGCTTTTTAAAAAATAATTCACAAGTGGCAGAGCAGTAAAGGCCAATTCAATGCTTAAAGTGGACCACTGTAGGCAGAGAAACAATTGGAAATTAACTGCAGAAGAAGGATCCAACAGGATTCTCAGTATGTCTGAGCTCTTCCTTTTACTTTTAAAACATCCTTCCTCTTTTGTTTTTCCTGCTTCCCACTAGTTTACAATACCTGTCTGAGTCTAGCTCATTTCCCTTAATATAATTCCCTCCAGTGCCATCCATTTTACTGCAAAGCACAAAAAAATTTTATTCTTCTCTATGACTGAATAATACTCCATGTGGATGTATGCTTATGTATATATGTATATGTATGTTTATGTGTATATATACATATCCCATTTTCAACATCCATTTATCTGTTAATAGAAACTGAGACTGCCATGATATGGCTATTATGAATTGTGCTGTGATAAACATGTATCTGTACTATGCTGATTCTAATTCTTTTGGATAAATACTGAGGAGTGCTACAGCTGGATCATAAAGTAGTTCTATTTCTAGTTTTTGGAGGAAACTCCAACTGATTTCCAGAGGGGTAGCATTAATTCATATTTCTACCCACAATGTATGAGTTTTGCTCTGCCACCGCATCCTCACCATCATTGTTACATTTTTATTGATTGTCATTCTTACTGGAGTGAGATGGCATCTCAGTGTAGTTTTGATTTTAATTTCCTGATGGCTTTAGATGTTGACATTATTTTCATGTAATTTTTGTCAATTCTTCCTTTTTATTTGGAGAATATCTGTTCAGTTCATTTGCCCATTTATTGATTTGTGTGTGTGTGTGTGTGTGTGTGTGTGTGTGTGTCTGATTTCTTTTTGCATGTTCTGGATTTTATTTATCTACTAAGTGTAATTGAAGACAAAAAATATTTAAATGTTATTGGTTTTATATTTAATTACAAATTATTATATTACTCTTAAACCACAGTAGCTTTTACCATTTTCTGTTGTTAGTTGTTAATCCCTCATTATGGGATAAGAAGGAAATAAGCACCTTTTTTCATATGTTCTTCCTATTACCAGTTTTTTGTTAATTATTTTAGTAAATACAGATCTAGTAGTGCTTGAATCATTCGTTTGTCAGCAACAAATATTATATATTTGACTAAAACTGTGAAATTTGATTCCTCACACTTCCCTCCTCAATGGTTTACTAATATTAGTCATTTTTGTATCCACTTTTTTAGTTCATTCTATTTAGAATATGTTCTGTAAAATGATTTTCAATAGAGCTACTACTATTTTTCCAAGCATCTTATATTTTATTTATTTACTCAATTGTTCACCATTTTTCCCTTTAAGAATAACATATATTTATTAAAATATTTGCAAATTTTTACTTTTGTTTTACTAGCAGAATCTTTCTTTCTTTTTGGTTTAGAAGAAAGGATATTACTGTCACTGAGACTTATAACACCAGAATCTATGCTGACATCTCCTCACTATCACACACACACACACACACATACACACACACACACACACACACACACGCACGCTCATACACATATCACCAATAAATGACTTGGTGCTTTTCTTGGTGCCCCTGTAAACATTCATTTTTTTGTTTTCACAATTCACCACAAGAACATGTCTTTATATGATTCTCTGCTTTATTTTCACCAACTTTTTAGATATAAATTATGCATGTGTTAGACTTTTCTGTTTGTATTATATTGGACTGATTATAAATAACTATAAACTTTATGTACTTTTCCATTTTATTTTGCTTGATATTCTTAAACATATATGCTTGCTCCTTTATAATAATATAATCTTCTTTTGCTGCATTAAATATTGATTTTATTTATATTCAGTTTCTTTTTCTCTATTAGTACTGTCCTGTAATATTGGTTCACGACTTTTGCTCATATTTTATCATTTCCCGTTGAAGTGTTTGAACCTTTATTTAAGCTTTTGGTTTTATTTTTATATAATCACTTAAATTATGTATTTTTCATGGCTTTAGTTTCTTTATTTTTTTGTATTATGTAGATATAGGTTTATATTTGCTATCATTTATTCATCATCATGAGTGGCTTCAAGAATAGATTTTGGGACCAGAATGGGGATAAAGTATAGTAGCAAATTGTGACCTGAAATACTTGCAAAAGTGAAAATAAGCAATTTTCTTGGAAGTTTTTTCAAATTCCGTTTCCTGCTATGCAATCTTCCCTAGGAGTACATCTGTGATCCAGCCTCTCAGCGTTTGGTGATGTCCTCCATCAGAAAAATCAGCAAAGCCCTGCATGTACTGTATTTGTGGTTTTATTTCTGTTTTTGCTGTGGAGTGGCAATTTAGCTTTATTTGTTTGTCTTCTTCAGCTGGCTGTAATTGGCAGCTGCTGTTCTCTTCTTCATACTGTCACCTGCCACACTGAGAGCCAGTTTCTTGTAAGGAGGTTGAGCCACATGCATGCTCATCTGATTGAACCAAAATCCTCCTCAAATTTCGCCTTTAAAAACAAAGGTGAACATTATTCACTTTTTGGAAAGTATAAAACTAACAATCCCAGAACTTTGTAGGCTGTGTATCGTCCTTTGATTTGATCCAAGTACCATCAAATTACCTTGGGATAATGATTCAAGGTGAATTTAACTTCTGACTTCACTGAAAATTATTTTTCTGTTTTTGCATGGTAGCTATACTCTATGTGTTCAAAGAAATTCACTAGATAGTATGTCAATGCAGCAATGATGTAGTAAAGTGGAATTTATAATCAGATATTATACACATAATTTTGTGGTAGAGTATAGAAAATTTTAGATTGGGTGAAAACAAAAAGAAACTCAAAAGCTGAAATATTTTGTAATAAGATATAAAATGTTTTTCATGTGACTTTTTACATTTATTCTGAAAGTTTAAAGTTGTTTTATGCTATTTCATTGTAACTGATGATACTTATATGTACTTATGGATTAAGCATTGTATATATAAGAAATAGTAAATCAAGTTAAGTATTTTGTTTATTACCTAATCAAATCATCACAGCTTTGTGGGACGAATCTTTAAAATCAACTCTTTCAGCTTTATGTAGTGACAGTATCATAGCCAATGATGTTTACCTAAGGTGCGACTATTGCTAAAATCAACTCTTTAAGCAATTTTGAAACTTAGGAAACATTATTATTAACTATAGTCAATTTGTTAATTGATAAAATTCATTATTCTTGTCTTACTGACACTTATTAGCTTTTGACCAGCATCTCCCCTTTCTCCATCCCTCCTCACTCTGATATACAAGTCTATTCTTTTCTTTCTCGGGTTGACCCGTTTAGACTCACACCAAAGTAAAATTTTCCAGTGCTTTTCTGTTTTAAGCTCGATACCCTTCACATTATGCTCTTCAGATTCATCCATATAACAAATAAAAGGATTCTCTCTCCTTTCTAAACATCTAAATGTAATTCTATTATTTCTATTTCTATTTCTGTTTCCTTTTTCCATTCCTTTCTTGATAGACACTTCGGGTGCTTCCACATCTTGGCTGTTGTGAATGTTGCTCCAATGCACACTAGACAAACCTCCTTGAAATAGGGATTTCAACCCCTTCAGTTATGTACCCAGAAGTGTATTTGATGGATCATATGGAAATCCAACTTTAGATTTTGGAAGAGCCTTCATATTACTTGCAATAGTCACTGTACCTTTACATTGTATCAAGGTTTCATTTTCATAGCATCTCTGCCAAACTGGCAATGAGACGATATCTCACTACATTTTCCCTGACAATTAATGGTGCTAAGCAATTTTTTCATCTATTCATGGGTCAGTTGTATGTCTTTTAAGAAATATCTATCCAGATATTTTCCTTATATTAAAATAATTATTTTCATTCCATTGACTTGGGTTCTTTATATATATTGACCTTAATCGCATGATTAACCCCATAATAGGCAAATATTTTCTTTAATACACTAGGTTGTCTCCTCACTCTGTTGGCTGTTAATTATGCAAAGCTCTTTGGTTTGGTACAAGCTCATTTATCTATTTTTGTTTCTGTTGTGGATGAAATATAAGAACTCATTCCCTAGACCAACATTGTTAATTTTAAACCCACATTTATATTTTCATATATGGTGTGAGATAAGGATTCAGTTTCATTTTCATGCTACTCCAATACCATCAGAGCATAAATTAAGTTTTGTTCAACATTTCCTTTCTCCCCATCATTTCAATGACTTTGGGCTCATAGCTCTCTGTTATTTTTAATTAATTAGGCTCATTTTTGTTCACAAAATTTGCTCTATTAATTAATCCTTCTTTCATCTGTAACTCGAAACTCTCTCTGGGTCTTCATTTGCTTTTTCGTTTATCCATAAAGCCAAAAGCAACCAATCAAAGAAACAAACAAATAAACCTATTCAACTAGGTATTCTCATCACTTTACTACTTTGATCCTCACCCTCAGAGGCACATTATCTCCACAACTTGCTCTAGCAAGTTTTCTTTGTAAAGCAAAACCTCTGGTAGAGTTTAACAAGGGTTTTTAAATTGTTAAGAGTCCAATGGTCAAATTTCAAAGCATTGCCTCTTTGATTTCACTATTGTATTAAAATGTCTGAAAAAAATCTCTCTTTAAACTCAATTATTCTTGTACATTCAGAACAAGTGTTCCTTTTGCCTTTTTTATTACACCTTAATTCTCAGATTAAGATTATATTTGTTTTCCTGTCCTTCTCTGGAGGATCTCAACTCTCCACACCATATTAACTACATGTATAGGATGATTGCTTCAAATACAAATACATACACATATTATATATAATGTATAATATATATGCATGTATATGTATAACATATGTATAATATTATATACAATGCATTTTATACATATACAAATATATACACAACCTATATGCATGCAGCATGTACGATTTTAATTCTCATACATTCTGTTTCTCTGGTATATAATATAACAATATCCCTGTAACAAGTCAGTTTTCTGTTGCAAAACCTTCAGTGTCTTCTGACTGTTTTCCAGATAAAACTTGACATTCATAGATTGAATAAACACAGCCAGGACCCAACTCTCCTGCCTTACCAACAGCCATGCCATTTAATATGCTCCAGAAAAATCAATTGTTCTGTATTGCCTACTAACAAACTCTCTCAGTACTTCTGCCTTTTTGTTTTTTAATCTGCTGTTTCTGTCATGTAATACTCTTTCCACTTTTTTTCCCCTGCATTTACCCTTTTTCTCCTAAGATTTAGCTCAAATTGACTGCTTTGGAAAACCTCTGCTATTCATCCCTGTTAGCTTCCACCAGCCCCTGGCACGCCTCCGGATCAGATCTTGCTGGTGGTAAGCACTTTGCTCTCTCTTGGGCAGATCCCATCTTCCCAGTCAGCACTCACAATTTATAAATCAAGATTTTTAATGGAGTACACAGGGATCTGTTGTCCCCTTCTAGAAATCATTTGGTTATACTTGTGGTTAAGTGTAGTTAAAAGTGACATAATAATCTTCATCCCCATTCAAAAGGAAATTGAATATATAATATATATCTCCACTCCTCTCTCAATGAAAATTATATGATTTTTATACAATATATACAAGGGCTAGAACAGAAGGCTTTAACTAATTCTTCACTAATAATATGTCCTTCTCAAGAAGCCAGTATTTGTGGCCCAAGAACAGTATGCAATATGTTATTCTAATTATACATTTGGTGACTAATACAGTAACTGACGGGGAGGAGGTGGTCCAAGAACCAGTGGGCCTACTGTGAGCAGACCTTGCTGAAGACACCACCTATTACCCAGCCTGCAGATATGAAGGTTTTAGATCTCCATGTTTGCACAGAATTTTACTGTATCCTAAAGTCCTACCTGTATCTCCTCATTGTAGAGAAGTCCCCACAAATAATTCTAAGCTTTTCTTATTTTCTTTCATTATTTAAAGTGAGTGAAAATAATACCATATATACTTGCAAGGCTAGTAATTTTTCACTCTTTGAGTTTCTAAACAGTTTTAGATATGGAAAATGGACAAGAGATCATAATATTTGATTGGGGCTGTTCCATGTAACCTGCTAGCTTGCAAGTCTGCCTTTATGGGCAGAAGTTCAGTATTACAATATCATCCTCTCCTACTTGGCCCTGTAATGGTTAATTGTACAGCTTAACTTAGCTAGACTTCTGGGTACACTTGTTTCTACAAATATTGATCTAGATGTTGCTATGGAAGTATATTTTAGATGAGATTAATTTTTAAATCAGTGTGTTTTGGGAAAAGCAGATTAAATGCCATAATATATGTGAGTCTCATCCAAATAGATGTATCCATAAGAGAAAAGACTGAGATCATCCAAAGAAAATATAAATTCTGCTTTTAAACCCATGGCCACAACTTCAATTCCTGCCAGAGTTTCCAGCCCACTAGCTAGCTCTGCAAATTTCAGATCTTCTAGGACCACAAATAATCAATTTCTTAAAATAAATCACTCATTAGTGGCATAGATGCACAAATACATAGAGGCATGCATAGATAGAGATGTTGGCTCATGTGTATACACACACAAATACACACACAGACACACACACCATAGTAGCTTCTTCTATTTTTCTGGATGTATCTGACTAATACAACCTCTTTGAGCTGTTACTCTCATCTTATTTATCCTGGTAAGTTGCTCAACTTGGCCTCTGATGTTTCAGTATCTTTCTCTCTCTCTCTCTCTCTCTCTCTCTCTCTCTCTCTCTCTCTCTCTCTCTCTCTCTCTCTCCAGCAAGTAAGTCTAGTTCTCTAGTGGACTCCTCAATAATCGACACAGGGCTACAAAGAGATTCCTTGCTAAAACGCTCAGTGATGTATTGCAAGTTATCTTGCCATCTGATAGGCTTCCTCTCTTCCCTCTTCTCTAACAGGAACCCACTTCTCTGAGACTTTCACTTTCTCTAATTTCCATAGAAATGCTGGCAGATCCATCTTACTCAGTTTATGCTTGGAGGGATAATAGTAGCAAACTTGTTCTACCTCGTGGTACCCTCGACAAGGATAGTACCCTCAAATCAGTAAGTCTTCATTGTTGTACTCTGGCCCCTGTGATTACACACTTTCAAAATCCATTTCCATGCAGTATCTCTGAGCTCATGATGTTCTACCTGAGCTAGGCTTAGCAGCAGCTTTTTAATACTGATTTTCCCTTCCTCACCAGGTCTGGCATGTTCCCGTGGCATAATGCTGAAGCTGCACTCTTGTTATAAGTCTAGAGGACAGGAGTGTATGTGTATGTGTGGGGGGGTGGATTCTTGGAGGGATACATGATACATGGTGCCTCACCATATTTTCCAGCTATAAACAGGGAGGGATAAACCAGTTCTCTACGGTTCAGACATATGTGAGAAATAAAACATTTGAGGGACAAAAACTCAGCTATCACTCTCCCATATCTATGATTCCCTTTATTTTACAACCAGAGTCTCTGTGTTGGCATAGGGGATAGATCATTTTTCGGGAGTTTAAACTTCTTTGGAGCTCAGCTACTCTGATTCTTAAGTCCTAGGCCTATCCCTAAGCTCTCTCTGTCCTTACATGATATGAAAGCTTCTTTTTAAGTTGTCAAGAGAAATCTTTGGCTTCCCATAGGCTTTCATTTGCTTATGAATTCCTCTCAGCCTTTTGTTATCTTTTGTCTAGAATTGGGTAAATCCCTAGCCAGAGACACTTAGTTCATTTTTCTCACAATTACTGTTTCTTCCGGTCTTCTCTCAATATGCTGGTATGTTGCTTTGACAGTAATGCAATCAACATGCATTATCAGTAAAAGTTTTAAAATTAAAATAGCCCTCCTTGTAAGTCTGTTGGCAATCCACCTGCAAAAAGTGAAGGGATTCTCAAAGCCCAGTGGCAGTGACTATAGATCCAAGGCACCATCTTATCACATTCTGGGATCACTTCCAGCTAATCCAGGGCTTTGCACATCCTAGGAAAGTGTTCTACCACTAAGCTGTTTTCCCAACCCTGCAGGTTAGCATTTATGAGAAACAAGCCCTGAAGTGAAGTTTGCTATGCATGAGTTTGCTATGGCTGCCATAACAAATACCGTCCACTGGGTGTCGGAAACAACAGAAACCCATCTTCTCACCATTCTGCAGCTAGCCAGGTCAGTCCTTCTGAGGCCCCTCCCTTGGCTGGCATAAGATCATGTTCCCCTGGGTCCTCACAGGCTCTTTCCTCTGCTCACAGACTCCTTGAGTATCTCTCTCTCTTCCTGTAAAAACATCAGTCACATGGATTAGGCTTACTCTAATGATTCCATTTTAATTTTATTTCCTCTGTAAAAGCCCTGTGTCCAAATGCAGTGGCATTCTGAGGTACTAGGGGAAGAGGTCAAAGCCTCAACAAGGAAATTTCAGCGGAACATGACTCAGTCCCATAGCAATATGTGAGCTATGGTTAAAAAACCGGTTAGGACCAATATTTGTGGAAGGAAGCAGGACTGAGCCAAGGGAAAAGAGGGGAGGTTGTGCTGGAGACCTGAGTCACACCGTGGACCACCTACGAGTAGCACTGAGGCACTTAATGCTCTCCACTAGAGTTGACCCATCCTGGACCAAAGAATCTGGGCTTTATAACCTGATTTAATCAACTGGGAGGTGTGTGGACCTCAGGAAGCAAACAGTTTGTTATAGCTAAGGCTGTCTGTGGACAGTTCTTACAGAAAACGAAGTTAAAAACCTCCACTTTACAGCCCAATAGAGGCAGTACGTTACCTTGCTGTTCACAAAATTGCTTTCTCTAGGCTCATTCTTATTTAAGCATAACCAGATTATATTTTCAAGGGTAATCTTCCATAAAAAAAATCAAATATATGAAAAGGTTGATGGTGAATTTTTAAAATGACTTGATTTTCTATGTTTATTTTTGTATCTGGGGGCATACAAAACTCAGGTTACTTCAGGTTATTAACTAAAATAATACAGGTGTAATGAATTGAGCAATATTTAGTCTGAAAAGTGAATACAATTTTTAGAAAAAATGTCTTTAGCGTGCTATAGTTTAGGTACCAGAGAGAATCAAAATCAAGATTTAATGAAAGACAGATATTTCATCAGTTAGAGGTAAAGAATTCCTGTCATTATATATTACTCATGAATTCTGAAACAGAGCTTTAAACAGCATGAAGAATGTGTTTTCATATCCCCTTAGATCATTTCTTATTGTCTCTTGGCAGTTCTTACAAGACCAATCAGTGCTGAGTTCTCAATTCTGAAAAGCAAAGGGGACTTTGTCTGGAATTTCCAGGACTTAATTAATGGGTCACTTACACCACACAGCAGACTGTTTGTGTTATCCAAAGGCAGTTTGGAATGGCAGGTGTTTTACTACTTCTTAACATCTCTAGTCATTGCTGGCTTGATGTTTTAATGCCTGAAACTACATATAACAACACTCTCTGTTGTGAAAATGCCACACAGACACTAGCGTTAGGTGGTGTGCATGTATGCGAAGACAGCAGCAACAGGGAACAAATGGCAGCAGATCTCCAGATGTGCTGCCTGGAATCTTGGCTAGACTATGGTTTCACAGCCAGATGAACAAAGAGGCAAGTTCTGAAAAGAAATTCATTTTCTTCTCATTAAAAGGGGAAAGAGTTAACTCTTTTAAAACTGCCTCCTTCTGGTGGGATTTCTTATGACAAACATTTCTAATATGGGGTATGCGGAAACATGTTCCATTTAATTGTAATAAATTGGGTGTGTTTGGTAATGGCGGCTGTGAGCTGTGTGGCCTTGAGTAGGTGTGTTGGGTACTGGACAGTCATGGCTCCAACCTCCTCAGCCCACCCATGCCCTAGTCTATCTCTTTGTAACAAAGACTTAAACTATCAGTTCCTAAATAAATATTTACACTTAGCATCTCAACTTAATCTTTGGAAATAGGTTTTTGGAAGGATGGCTGTGTCATATTCTGCCCAAAGCAAATGAAAAATAGAGAAAATGAGAAAAGACTATAAGTATACATATGCAAACATGAAGCCATTCATAACATTTGACATTTGTTGTTGTAATGATCTCTATGATGTTTTGTTATAAAATATTTGGTGGAACTGTTTACATGGCAAAGTTATTACATAGTTAAAACTCTTTCAATGCAAATAACAGAGGCTGTTCAGCTCAAATAAACTTTCATAAACATAAATGTCTAATTTAACTATGATTGGCATGTACTCAATTATGGATCATATATATATATTATACATATATATATTTATTTATACACACAAAAAATAGATATACATTTGTGTGTGTGTATATATACAAAATTATCTTAGCCATACTAGTGGTAAAATTACAGGGCCTTCACAAATATGAAAGGTACTAAGCAATACATTTACAAAAACAATGCATGACTCATTGATTGTATTCCTTTTGAGTCAGTTAACAAATAAAAGTAAATATAGACACTATAATTTGAAATACGTCATAAATAATACTAAGACATTACTCCACTTTGGACCAGAGATAGCAAAATACATAATTCACATATGAGTAAAAAGTATTCTTGTGTTTTCCATACAAAGAACAAACCTGGCATAGGATCTTGATACTCATTAAGCCAATTAACCTATTCCAACATAACCTTCAAATGAAAACACAAATCCCATGTCAACGTGCCATTACTGGTTCCATTATGGTGCCCTAATCCATGGCTTCTCTACATGTGGAACACTCACCTCCTTAATGGCATCTTTTCCAGAAATGTCGGGCAACAGCGGGGAAGAAACCCAGTTGAATTCCACCCTCTGTACTTCAAAGTTTTAAAGCTGAATCATTTTGTTTGCTTAATCTGGGCAGAGAATTGCAAATGTTTAAACCTTCACTATTTTATTAAATATTATGCATAATGTATTGGGAATTCCATTTTACTAACATAGAAAGCATAAGTGAGATAGGAAAAAATATATAACTAGTACTAACATGTCACCAAATGGTCAAAAGTATGGATTTAGGCAGTAATAAAGAGCTTCAACTTCAGGTGTATCTTAGATGTTAAACTTTACTGAAGGAATAACTCCCCTTTGGTTTCTCACTTGGTTGCCTGAAACACTAATTCTCAGCTCTGAAGATTATCTCACACTCCAGTGGCTCCGGTGTCTTAGTATAATCATCTGCTGTGAACTTTTTCTGCACTTCACAGATACACTGTAGGGAACAGAGCAGTCATAAAGGATAAAAAGCTATAAAAGGCTACAGACAACTTCATCCTAATAACTACTATTTTCTTTAGATTTCAAGCAAAGTCCCACAAATAGTATTTTAAGTAGAATTCAAAAACAATGTAGATTTACAGTCTAGGGATTCTCCATTCCTGCCCAACCTCTGTTCTCTAGAGAGAAGATCACTAGTTCTCTTGTGGTCAGATATTATGGGTAAAGATTTTAAGTAACTTCTTCCTTTCTCAATTTAGACAAATATGATTTCATTTCCATGTGATTCAGGGACTTGAAATTTATTTTAGAACTGACTATGCAAGCATAATTCCCCATACAATTTTCTAAATTAATACATGAAGGAAGGTGAAGATATTAAAGCAAACACATCACTAATATTCTCAAATATTTTATAGTAATCTTCTTGTTATGGATTTTAAACAAAATCATGTTTTGTAATCATTTATATATTAACTGATCCATTTCTAAACTGAAATCATATACACTGTAACAATAATAAATATTTTTTTAATTTTCTTATTTGTGTGCTTTCATGATCTTAAGCAAAAGACTACATATGTACATCTGTAAGCATGGTAACAAATGATATATTCTTTTAAATCATAAATTGTAGAGTTTTCATTATCATCAAATGTAAAATTATTAAGAATAAGTTAATAGCATAGCTGTCCAAGTTATATACGTTCGTGACCTCTTGGCATTTTCTTTTTAAAAAATGTATATATATATATATATATATATATATATATATTTAGTCTTGGACAGCCTCACTTACTACAGAATATATATACATTTTTTAAAAACAATGCTAAGAACTTTCATATTTTCAAGAATATACATAAATCTTATGTTAAATAATATAAGTCAGGCACAGAAAAGTAAATGACACATTTTCTAACTCGTGTGAGAAAAAGTCGATTTCTTGGAAGGAGTAATAGACTAGAGTTAAATAGTGATAAATAGTCTGGGACTATTGGGGTGAAGGGGGTCAGTCAATGGATACAAAACAGGCAGGAGGATTAACTCCTAGTGCTCTACAGCACAGTAGGACCACCATGGTCATCAATACTATGTTGTACATTTCAAAACAGCCGTAAGAGAACACAGCAGAGAAATGCTGAGCATTTACAGGAATGGATATGATAATGACCTTGATTTGATAATTGAACCTTGTGTATGCATATGAAAATATCACACTGTACCTATGTCCTATCACTGTATGTCAATTAACTTTTTTAAAAGACTAGAAATGTAGTCTCTGAGAGATTTATAAGCCTATTTTGAGTAAATTTCTAAATTTTACCAAAAGAAATAATAGAATACCTGAGTCCGTGAAGAGACCTCTTGTTTTGCTGTACAGTGTTAATATTATTTGATATATGTTCCCCTAAATTTTACCTGGCATCACTATGCTAGTTTTCTGTCACTGTCACAAAGCTCTGAGGACATCATCTTAAAAAACAGGAAAGTTTGGACTCAGTTTTGGAGGTTGTCCTCCATGGTCAGCTGTCCCCTCTGGCCTGTGTAGTAGTCAGAAGCAGGTATGCCATGGGGCGCAGCTACCCACCCTGTGCCTGGGATGTGAAAGGGAGAGGGAAGATAGGGACCCACGTGCCCCTTTGAGGGCAGGTCCCAGTGACATGACCTTCTACCAGGCCTCGATGTCTGAGAGATTCCACTACTCCCCAACAGGACCAGGAACTGGGGACTGAGCCCTGAACACACAGGTCTGGGGGAATATTCTAGAGCCAGTTTGCAGCAATCCCCTACAATTCTCTACTCTTTCGATTAATTTTAAAAGATTATTTAAAGCCACGTGAGACATAAATTCTCAATAATATTCAAGAACAAATTAGAAAGAATATAAGATAAAGGACTTATTCTACAAAAAAGTAGCCTATTAGAAAATTATAAGCAAAAATCCATTAAACAGCAGTAAATTACTGAATGCATACACACATGTATCTCTGAAGAGAAAAAAATGCAAATACAGTGTTGTTTGTATAGATTTATCAGATTTCCATTTCCATTAAGAGGAGAAAGAATGCATCAATTTTCTATTCATAAATTGGATCTCATCTTTATATTTTACACACAAATAAATTCCAGATGGATTTAAGAGGTGATAATTAGTTTACAGTAAAAATGTCCTGAAGTTCTGTCATTTTGGATTGGGATAACTTTGTTTAGCAAATAACAATTAGGAAATACTAAAATTATTAAACTATTAGAAAGTTTTTAATGAAGAATTAAAGGACAATTGACAAACTGAGAAATATTTGTATAGAACGTATTAGACAAAAACATAGTAATGGAGATTGTATAAGAATCAATTCCTTTATGCATTTATTAATTTTTACTCTTTTTCTCTTCTAGGAGTTCATCTATAACACTACATTTCTTTATAGTCTTATTAAGTTTCTCTAGATTATAACAGTTACTCAGATATTTTTACTTGGTGTCCATAACAGTTTTGAAGGATATTTCAGAGATTTTATAGAATGTCCCCTAATTGGAGTTTTTCTGATGTATTCAGTGGTTAGAGTGGGCTTTGGGGATTAGTAGTGTGAAGGTAAAATCTCTTCTCCACCCGTTGCCCCAAAGGCACATGAGGTTACATGACAGTCATAGTGACCTTGCTCACCTGGCTGAAGAAATTAATTTTTATGGTTTATCCATTGTAGAGTTGTTTATTTCTCCCCTCTATTCTGTTCTTTATAGAAATAAGTTACTATGGACAGCCCACAATTTAGGAATGAAGAGTGTTTCTGCTCCTACAGAGTGGAATGCATACATAAATATTCATGTGTGATTTATCTCTTCTACCTTATTTGTTCATTTATTTATTTAAGAATGTGTTCACATCCATACAGACTTTGGGCTACAGTCCAATACTCTGCTACATACTGTGATTCTCAGATATATCCAACAATTGAAATTTTTCATTTGCCTCCAGGCCCTTTAGTATATGCCTATTTTGGAGGATTTTGTTAGTTGTGATCGTTTCCTTTATTTCTGACTTTTCTTAAATAGTACTCTTCCCTGTCCTTGAATTGGTCATTTTTCTTCCCAAGGAATTATAATTCTTTTCACTGAAGAGTACTATTAGAAAATAAGACATGGGTTCAAGAACTAGTTGCTATAGAAACTAGTTGCTGACAAACCTTACTTCGGTACCCTCCCCACTGACAGAGCAAGAACAACATTCCCTAGAGTATGCCAGCTTCTTTATGTCTATGTATCCAAAGTTATTTCCAAATGGGTAGAGACGTATAAACATTAAGTTAAACACAGGGGCAAAGTGATCTCCACTGCTATAAGCTGGCACCACACAGGTGTTTATTGCTTTCCCTTTATTCTGGGCAAATTCCCATCCCAACCGTGAAAAATCAAGCCCTCTCCATATACCATGTGCTTTAGTTGTCCAAGCACTGCACACATGTGTAATGCTTTCAGAATTGTGAACCTCATGGGAAGTAAATTTATTAAATACAGAGCAGTGTTTATGTGTAGCTCTGTTTTTTTTTTTTCTTCTAGCCTTCCAACATCAACTTGTTCTCAAAGTTTGCATTTAGCGCCGTTTTCTCTCACCTCTGTCAATGAGGCTTTTCATCTTGTGTGATACAGTCCGACTCTTCTATCACAGTCTTGTTCTAGTCTTGGACAGCCTCACTTACTAAAGAATATATAAGGAAATAACTGCATACATTAAGGTTCGGCTTTCATGCAGTGAATTTCCGTGGGTTTCAGGGATGTCTAACACCTGTGCAGTAATCAGGTGGAATAGCCCAACCACCTCAAAACACCTGCACTTCAACTTTCAGCCTTTGCTCTTCCCTAAACTTGCTGTGACCACAGAGCCATTGTAATCTCTATACCATTGCTGTTCTCAAAAGTTCATATAGAGTCACAAAGTGCTCAGGGTTGAATTCTACACCTCTCAGATTTATGTATTGAAGCCCTAACCTTCAAGGTGACTGAATGAAGAGAGAGAGCTCACAGGAGACAATTAGGCTATGCGAAGTCACCAGGTGGGGTTTGAATAGGAGGAATTGTGGCCTGATATCAAGAGGAAGAAAGAATTCCAAGTAAAGTCCAGATTAGAACCAAGCAAGGAGGTAGTTTTTGAGAGCCCCTGTCCCAACCTGACACTGACTTCCAGCCTCCAGAACTATGAGAAAATGAACCTCTGTTGTTGAAGCCAGTCTGTGGAACATTTATTGCACACAATTACATGCAGTATTACAAAGTAGCTGACAAACACCGTGTGAAGACTCCAGGCAGCCTTCTTCCACCCAGCAATATGAACTAAGATGCGTGTTTCTTTGCGTTCCTTTTTATTACCAAACAACCTTCAGTTCTGTAGATGACACAGCCTTGACATCCAGATCCACTTTTCAGAAAACCTTTGGGTTGGGGCTAGTGTTGTGACTCATTGGTAGAGCACTTGCCTCGTACCTGTGGGGGACTGGGTTCAATCCTTTGCACCACATAAAAATAAATAAATAAACTAAATATATTGTGTACATCTACAATTAAAAAGAAAATTTTGAAAAATTCTTGGGCTAGAGGATGTAGCTCAGTGCTAGAGCGCATGCATGAGTTCCTGGGTTCTTATCTATCTTAAGCACTCCCACAAAAAAAAGGAAAAATTGGGGTTATTTCTATGGGATTAAAAAGTGTTTTTAATATTTGTGAATATACTTTATTTATTAGAAACATGATTTAAAAATAGCTTGTCCCAGATGGTGACCTCTGTTTTCATTCAGTAAATCATTTTATACAGTAAATCTAGAAATTCTGTAGGGAAAGTATTCCAGTTTTGTTTTCCTCCAGTATTGGGTTGACTCTTCCCAGTGCTTTAATATTGCACATCAATTTTCTAGTCAGCTTGTTGATATCTACAAAACAACATTCATTCTGGGTTGTTAGTTGAGATTATTTGAACATATGCATCAATCTGCAAATAATTGATGTCTTAACTATTCATTCTTACCATCTTTGACCACATAATATGTTGGATTTAGATCTTTGATGTCTTTCTCCAAAGTTCTAGAGTTTCTACTGTAAATCTTATAAATATTTTGGCAGAGTTATGCCTTACACACCCCTTTAAGGTCTTTATTGTAAATGGTATTATTTATATTTCTATTTAAAAGTCTGATCATTGCTTCTTTATAGGGAAGCAATCAGCTTTTTTTATATGGGCTGGAACCCTGTGACCCTGCAGTTCTCGCTTATGAGATCCAGGTTGTTGGATGTTTTATTTTTGTGTTTTCTCTTTCCCTCTAGAGCTTGCTTCATAGGAAAGTTCATATTTTGCAAGTAGAGCTTTATTTATGGCTTTCAATTTGCAAACGTATTACTGCTACATAGTCTGTTTTTTTATGTTCTTGTAATGCTTTTATCTAATTTGGTTTTGGGATTAATGCTGGCATCATAAAATGAGGTGGAAACATGTGTATGTGTGTATATTTTTTTCTGTTGTGTTCT
Organism: Urocitellus parryii; assembly: GCF_045843805.1. Lineage (NCBI taxonomy): Eukaryota > Metazoa > Chordata > Mammalia > Rodentia > Sciuridae > Urocitellus > Urocitellus parryii. Next base: position 9,185,476 of record NC_135540.1, on the reverse strand, counting down.
GTAAGGTGTTGCCTAAATTCATTTTATTTTCTCTTTAGATGTGTGGTAAGTTCTTTCAAAATCATATATTTATAAGAATCTCTGTCTTAGTCTGGTCTTAAACATCACCTCAAATTTTAGTATTTATAGATTCATTTAAGTTTATATTTTTCATTGAATGAATTTGGTAATTGGTATTTTTCAGGAAAATCATATATTTTATGTGAGCTATCAAGGTTGAGAATATAGAGCAGTTTGTGATATTCCCTTATTATTCTTCTAATGTTCACAGAACCATTAGTAATAGTAGTTGCTTTATTCCTAATAATGTTTTTTTATGGTTTTCCCCCTCCATTATGTTAAGTAAAGCTAAAAATTAGTCAATTTTATTATTTTTTTTACAAGAACCAGCTTTTGATTTCCTTAACTTTCTATATCATTTCCTTTTTAAAAAATTTAATTGATTTATTCTCTAATTTTAAAATTTCTTTTGTTTCCATTAGGGTTAAATTATACTTCTTTCTATAGATCTTAAAATGGAATCTTTTGCTATTATTTTATTATTTATTTAAAATATACAACTTTACTTTTATGACTCCAAGTAATCATTTATCTTAATTCCAAAATATTTTACAATTTACATTTTTGTTTAGTTCAAATTACTTTATAGTTCTTAAAAAATTTTTATCTGTGAATAAATTATCATCATTACTTAATTTTGGAGATGTGCTGGATAGTAAACCCATGGAATTCTTCCACTGGGCTTCACCCCCATTACGGCTTATTTTTTTACTTTGAGACAGGGTATCACTAAGTTGCCTGGCCTTCAACTTGCAATTGTTCTGTCTCAGCCTCCTAAGCAGCTGGTATTACAGAGGTGTGCACCACAACTGGCAACTTTTTAAGATACTGATAAAATTTCATTTCTCTGTTTTTGATTTTCTGTTATTAAGTTCTTCTAACTCTTGATTCCAATGTGTTCCAAGAGCATAGTTTGAATCATTCTCTTCTTTGACATTCAGGCAGGTGTGTGTGGTATATTATGAGGCTCAGAACATGGTCTCTCTTTAAGAATGCTCCACCAAAGCTCAAGAAAAAATCAACTCTGTTGTTGTTGGATAGAGTTTTCTAAATATGTTGTCTGGATCAAATTGACTGGTAATGCCACTGAAGTCATCTCTGCCTTTATTAATTTTTTTCCCTGGTGACTTATCAATTACTGAAAGAGATTTTTGATATGTCAGAGTATGAGTAGATCTGTCTTCTTTTACCTTTTGTATTTTGACACTTTGTTGCAAGCTGCAAGGTTTAGGGATCCTAAGTCTTCATGGAGAATTCACCTTTATTGCTCCTATGTGATGCCACTCCACTTCTTTGGCAGTCTTTCTTGTTCTGGAGTTTGCTTTATTTAAGGTGAATACGCATGCTTCCTCTTTCTTTTGATGAGTGCTGGCACAGGATATTTTAACTAATGTCTTTACTGTCATATTTCCCTTTATATTTAAGGTGAAGGTGAATTTGATGCCAACAACACATGCACATCTTGTTTTTTTTTTCTTAAATTCACTGTAGCATTCTCTGTTTTTAAATGTCTGTTTGTGTTCCACTTAAACTTTAAGAGTATTAATAAAATTGGATTTATATCTACCATCAATCAGTTTGTTACTCATTGTATTTTGTTTATTTCTCTCTTAAGTCTTTCTACTCATCTCTAGACTTTTTTTTTCATTTCTTCTCTTTAGTTATAAACGAGTATAGAATGTATTTTGACATATTATGTATACATTGAGTGTAACGATCCATTCTTTCAGTTTTGCATAATGTGGAATCTCACTGGTAGTGTGGTCATATACAAACACAGGAAAGTTACGACGGATTCTGTCTACTGTGTTTCCTATTCCCATCCCCTTTTCCTACTCCCATTCCCATGTCCTATTCCTCCCTTCCCTTCATTTCCCTTTGTCTAATCTATTGGATTTCTATTCTTTGCACTATATTCTATTGTGTGTGAGCATCCACATATCAGAGAGAATATTTAGCCTTTGGTTTTTATGAGGGGTGGGGGGTTGGCTTGTTTCACTTAGCATGATACTTTCCACTTCCATCCATTTACCAGCAAATGCCATAATTTCATTATTTATGGCTAAGTAATATTCCATTATGTTTGTATACCACTTTTTCTTTATCCATTCATCTATTGGAGGGCCCCTTGGTGGGTTCCATACCTTAGTTATTTGAATTCAGCTGCTATAAGCATTGCTGTGGCTGAATTACTATAGTATGCTGATTTTAAGTCCTTTGGGTATATACCGATGAGTGGGATAACTGAGTCAAATGGTGGTTCCATTCCAAGTTTTCTAAGGAAATTTCATACTGCTTTCCATAATGGTTGCACCAATTTGCAGTCCCACTGGCAATGCATGAACGTGCCTTTTCCCCACATTGTCAACAACACTTATTCTTCCTTGTATTCTTGATAATGGCCATTCTGACTAGAGTGAGATGAAATCTCAGTATGGTTTTAATTTGCGTTTCTCTAATTGCTAGAGATATTGAACATGTTTTTGTATATTTGTTGGCCAATTGTAGTACTTCTTTTGTGAAGTGTCTGTTCAGTTCCTTTGCCCTTTTATTGGGTTATTTGTGGGTTTTTCATTGTTGTTGTTTGTTTATTGGTTGGTTGGTGTTAAGTTTTTTGAGTTGTTTGTATAACCTGGAGATTAATGCTCTATTGAAATACAGGTGGCAACGATTTTCTCAGATTCTATAGGTTGCTTCTTCATATTCTCAATTGTTTCCTTTGCTGTGAAGAAGCTTTTTAGTTTATTACCATCTCATTTACTGATTCTTGATTTTACTCTTGCATGATAGCAGACTTGTTGAGGAATTTGGTGCCTAAGCTGACATGATGGAGATTTTTGTCTTACGTTTTCTTTTAGTAGGCCAGGCACAGGATCTCTGCTCTAATGCCTAGATCTTTGATGCACTTTGAGTTTTGTGCAGGATAAGAGATAGGGGTTTAATTTCATGTCGCTACATGTAGATTTTAAGGTTTCCCAGCACAGCTTGTTGAAGATGCTATCTTTCCTCCAGAGTATATGTACTGCACCTTTGTCTAGGATGAGTCATCTCTAGTCTTAATTTCATGTTTTATGCAATTCATTTCAACTCCCTTCAGAATGTATGATCCATTTAATTTTAAATATCACATTTATTTTTATTTTTAAAATTGATTTTACAATTCATAACATGGAGCCTGTTGTTGAGAGTCGTAAATAGGCTTCCCTTTTATCTACTTATGCCACATATAATAAGGATATTTGTAAGAAGCTGTTTGAATTCTCTGGACTTTACTTTTGTCATGTTGTTATTGAAAGACTGAATGATCACATATATTTTGAAGAATTATCAGGAAGTACAAATATAATAAAGTTGCTGACACATCTCTGACATTTAGAGGAGTAAGACATAGTACTTACTGTTGTCACAATCATTAATCATCACCAGAATATAGTGTAATCTTATGCTGTTCCAGAGAGGCAGACTTTCCAGACATTCGATGGGGACAGTAAATTGATGAGGCATTTCTCTTTCTAGTGAAGAAAGCTTTAACTATTTTCCTCAGGAAAAAATTCCAGCAAATATTTTTTTTTTAAAGTTTAAAATACCACTTCAAAGACCAGAATAAAAGAAAACATAGACAACCTGACAGAAAACAATGTTCAAATAAAGGAAGATAAGACTTCAGGGTTGTTCACACAGAAAGCCATTCTTGCAGTTAAAGCAAACTGACAGAAGTTGTATCTATTTGGAAAAGACTAGTAAAATTATGCCCATAAACTGAAATTTTTAAAATTGATAAAAGACTGCCAAAAACTGATAGAAGACTATGCATACCTTAAGAGATTTTCAGAGTATATATGTAGCATAGGTGACCCAGAAAATAGAAAAACTTTATAGTATCCACGGCGATGAAATTGGGATTTAATGAGACAAAACATCTTGTGGCTACACTTTCTCAGAGATGATTCTGTTCTGAGTAAAAAATTGTCCAGAACTAATTTTTGTATTTGTTGTAATTTTTTAAAATCTGCAATTAATAAAATATGGTTCTTTTTAAATATGTTAATGATCAATTCTCAACAAGTTTGTATTTTATTTTCTCATAAATCCCATAATTGGAAGTATTTTTATCTTAGGTGTGATATGATGAATGTTAATTTGATTTTCTATGGTAACCATACAGACACCCAGATACACATATCATAACAACATGTTATATACTTTAAGCATACAAAATTAAATTTATTTAAAAATAAATTTAAAAATGTATGACAGAGAATTTTCATGGTAGAAATATTTGTCTCTATGATACTATAATGATAGGTACAAGCTATTGTACTTTTGCCTAAACATATAGAATATAGGATACTTAGAGACCAATCCTACAGTAAATTATGGGCTTTGGTGATTATAATGTATCAATGTAAGTTCAACAGTTATAAGAACAGTAGCCCTCTGGCAAGACATATGGATAAGATGGAGGGTTTGTTTGTTTGTAGTTAAGAGGGGACATGTGAAGTCTCTAAAACTTCCTTTTAATTTTGCTGTGAACCTCAAACTGCAGTAAAAGTGATCATTTAAAAATGGAATATATTACAGAACTATAGACACACAAAAGCTGTTTTCTTTCTTCAGATGGAATCACCACAATTTTTTTTTTGCCCTTGCTAGCAAACACATCACCACCCTTCTAGTAGATGATCATATTTGAGTTCTGATTATATATATGTAAGTTGGAGTCATGTGCAATGTCCATTTATAATTAACATTTTTTACTATTATCAAATTCATATGGTTTAAGCTAATAAAGCCCTGAGTACTAAAAACTTCCCTAAATAATTTATTTTTTATTGTGATATACTGAAGTAAGCAAAAATTACTTCTACCACGCAAAGGAATACTGAGAGGGTTTAAAAGGCATAAGTGGTTTGGTTAAGGATATATACATTTGTAATCATGAGGACAACACCCGTGACTCCCTAAATAACTCCTGGAGGTATAGATAAACCCTGTGTAAAATATCTCTTGATCTGTTTTCTAAGAAATAAATTCATTAAAATATATGAAAATAATTTTTAAATGAAGGAATTAATTTTTAAAAGTTTATAGATACAGGTGAATATGTTAAGATAATAGCTATTGTTAATTTTATGCAGTAATATTCTTAATTCATTCTTAAATAGGACTTTAAAAGTAATGCAGCCAGACATGGTGACACATGCCTGTAATCCCAGATGCTCAGGCGCCTAGTTCAAGGCCAGCCTCAGCAAAAGTGAGGCAGTAAGCAACTCAATGAGACGCTGTCTCTAAATAAAATACAAAATAGGGCTAGGAATGTGGCTCAGTGGTCAAGGGCCCCAGAGGTCAATCCCTGGTACCCCCCCCCAAAAAAAATAAAAAAAACAAAGCATGAACATAAATTGTAAAATTATATGCATACCAATGATTCTAAATTTAACATGAAAGCAAACTGTTCATACAAACTGTTCATCCATTCATACTGAAATTTCTCAAAGATATCCAACTAATCTTCTAAAGTTAGTATAAGTGACCTAAAATCATAATTTGCTTTACAATTATTATAACTCAATATATTAACTTATTGACTACTTATGATCATCTATATAGCACTTCAAATTATTAACTCATGTTGTGTTAAACACTAATCAGTGCCTAAGAAAACTTGCAGTGAGACAAGAAGGACTGTAAAGACTGTGATAATGAAGGAAACAGAAAGGAGCAGCTGCACTCAACTTATGCAATTTCTGGGTCATGGATCAAAACAGTGGCACCATGTTCGGCAAAAAAAGTCAAACTCAGAAGGTCAAGTGTCCCATCTTTTCTCTCATCTGTGGAAGCTATGGAGAAAAAAATAAAAAGAAAGGTGGGGCTCTCATGAAAATCAGAGGGAAATTAGTAAAGCAGAGGAAAAAAATAAAAGGACCAGGGAAGAGAGAAGGAAAGGGAAAGGGAAAATACTAGGGGATGATATTGGCCAAATTGTAATGTTTTATTGTGTGCAGGCACAAATATATAACAACAAACCCTAATATTATCTACAAATATAATGCACAAATTAAAAATGAAAAAAAAGAAGCAAAAAAATGTACTGATGAAATTTCCAAGGAAATGCAGCGGGCACACTCTACCTATATATATGTTCCCTGGAGTTGATGTCATGTCCTCCACCACACCCTTCCACCGTGATATTCTGCTTCCCCTTGGGCCCAGAGTTATGGAGTCAGCTGACCATGGATGGAGACTTCTGAGTCCTAGGCATGGTGGGGTCCTTCCCTGAATCTCAGCCTTCCTCTGCTGAGGAATGCATGAGTGATGAGATGCCCGAACCCTCTCTGAGGAGCCCTATAAGCACTGTCTTTAGGATACTTAAACAGCACACTGGAGCTTTTTTGATCCTGGGGCTGAGCAGTTGGTATAGTTGGCAGAATCCCAAATAGGAACACGCTGAGTCAACTTCAGAGTTAGAAAAGGACTTGGGATCTTCAGGTTTAGCCATGAGGCATCCTCCAAAAAGCTCATGTGTGAGAAAATGCAGGAAAGTTTAGAGGCAGAATGATTAGATTAAGAGAGGTTTAACTTAGGTAATGGTTTAATTTTCTGACATCTATTAACTAGGTGGGAACTGTAGGCAGGGAGGTTGTGGATGAGGAGGTGGGTCACTGGGGGGAGGGGTACCTTTGGGGTTTATATTTTATACCTAATGAGCAAAGCTCTCACTCTCTGCTTCTGGTTACCAAGTTTTGAGATGATGTCCTCCACTACACTGTTCCACCACGATGTTCTGCTTCCCCTTGGGCCCAGAGTTATGGAATTAGCTAACCATGGGTGGAGACTTCTGAAACCATGAGTGCAGAAGAACCTTTCCTCCTCTATATTGTTCTCATCCGTTCTTTTGGTCAAAGCAATGAAAAGGCTGACTAAAACATGGAAACTGTGGTAAAAATCCTGGGCTAGCCAAAAAGTCTCAGGATGGTTGGAGGTGGCTTCCTTACTGAGGGGTTGTGAGGTACTGCAAGAGTTGGAAGGAGCACCCAGAATGTTGCAGGAAAGTGAAAGAAATTCAAAGCAGTCAAGGAAACGAGAAATGAAACCAACAATGTCAATGTGGCAGTGGCAAGGCTCCTGTTACGTGTCTGAACGTCAGCCCTAGAGAGGAGTAGTCCACTCAGGCCAGGTTCCACAGAGCTCAGAGAGCTAACACTGGCAAGAGACCCTCTTTCTTTGCAAGTTGATGGCAGAGATGTGCAGTCATAGGGTTTAGAAAATGCGGAGAAATGATTGAAAGTCACCGTCTGACATTATGCTGAATTAAGGTCACCTCATGGGTCACCACAACCTGTGTTAGAGCCCTGGTGACTAGTGAAAACTGGAACCCTGAGGTGCAAGATCTGCTCAGGGAATGCACTGTTTTCAGTGTTTCAGAAGTCCAGGTGCAACAGGGAACCATCATGGAAGCAAGGCCTGTGATGGCCTCAAAGGTAAAGAAGACCCAGCAGGATGCCCTGAGGGGCACTGAGCTCCCTATCCCAGGAGACCATTTATTCCAACACAGTGGGTGGAACTGTGTTCCAAGTTCAGGCAGAAAATGAAAGAAAGCCTACAGGCATGACTGTTCTGCCTGTGGAGCCATGGAGCAGATGGGATAGCATAAAATGGCACAAAGTTGAATAAAAAGGGCTCATCAACTGCTCACCGTGCTGTGTACCTGTGGCTTTACACCAATACTGCTGATGAAAGGGTGGGGTCATTAGGAGTGGGGTTGCTTTTTGCCACTATCAGTATGTGACCAAATTTAAGAAGTATCCAATGCCCAGAGGCATCTGGATCTCCGTAGAAGAGCCATAGGGCTGTTCACAGGAGCTGGGGATGAACTATGCTATTTATGTGCAGTCTTTCTCAGGACTGCACAGTATGACTTTCCCTGACAGAAAGAGAGATGCGGTGTTACTTGCTGTCTGTCCATCCATTTATTATGCCCTGCCTGGTATCAATATTAGCCCCATTATTAGGGCAGCTCCCACCCCCTACCCCCAGCAAGAAGCACAACTGAGAGCGGATCTCAGGGAGAAAGAAAATTTGGGGGAGAAAATCTGTAAAACCCAGCCCAAATTCGGAGGATCTTTACAAGTTTCTTATGAACAAATGTGGGTAGACTTAGGGAAAGCAAACGTAGAAAAAGATGTAGAAAATAGAGAAAAAGTCTAGTGCTACCCTGGTAGAGTTATGTTCTGATCACCAAAGGAAAAGGTGTTTTAGCCATTGCCTCAATAATGAAAAGTAAAGGAATATAGTCAGAAATATAGAAACGGAGTCTTACTCCACAAAGTGTCAAAGACGAATGTACCAGGAAATGCAATAAAAGCAGAGCACACAGCTCCCCTGAGAGGTCTTTAAATCCTTGGTTTTGGGTTGACAAGGGGAAAGATCAAGGTTCAGGGGTCTGAGCCATGTCTGTGGACCAGAGGCCAAACATAACATTGGCAATACATTGATCTTCACACAATGTTCAGAGACTAACAGCATTGGTGGATGTGGGAGCAGAGGGTACACTGATATACGTTCATTGTGACAAACTCTCAGATGGGGAACTGCTATTGAATACAGGGGAAATACAGTCTGAGCCATAATGTTGACAATTGTCTTAGAAGCCTCCCCCAGCCAATGTTCATAGCTTCCATTCCTTAATAGATAATGTGTTGATATTTTGTACAGTAAATGCTTACAAAATACCATAGGGGAGTCCATCTGCATTTCTGAGAGACTAAACATGTGTCAATGATAAAGCCCACATTAAGCAAACATGCCAAACCCCTGCCTGGGGTTTTGCCTGCTCCCTGCAAATTGTTGCCACCAGATAGTGTTAGCTCCCCAGGGGTCCTCAAGAGATAGCAGAGACCACATGTGAATTGGTTAAAGTAAACATAATTCACTCAACTCACAGTCCTTTTAATGCCCCTGTGTGGCCAATAAGGAAGATGGCTAGAATTTGAAGCATGACATTGGATTACAGGGAATTAAATAGGTGATTCTTCCACTTTATACAGTGGATCCCAATGGAGACACCATCATACAAGAGCTCAGTATTCAGTCTGGAACATATTATTGATTATTAGATTTTACTCATGCCTTATATGGCACAGATATAGCCCATGAGAGTCAAGACCAACGGATCTTCATGTGGGGCAGCCAAAAATCCATGCTTATGACATTACCTCCAGGATATTTCCTTTGTCCCACATGTATCATGATATAATAATGAACCTTGTCCTCTTAGCTGGTAAAAATGTTTACCAATTTATCACATCTGATTCTCCTTTTGTGCTCACCAAGGCTACCCCCATGCATTTGATTCATTTGCAAAAGAAAGAATAGGCCACAAACCCTGACAAAATGCAGGTTTCCAGCTTATTGGTGAAACTCTTGGATATGGTCTGATTGGATCAGACAAAGATTATACTTATCCGTCTCTGATAAATTTCATGTGTTTCCACCTCCCAACAGAGTAAAGCAAATACACGAACTCATGAGGCTATGGAGTGACTTCTCATTCAACTCAGTGATTATGACCCCTGGATAATTCATGAAGGAGGGGTCAGTAAGCAACTGGTCTGAGCAGCATACTGACACTTTAACCAAGCTAAATGAACAGTAAAACTGGCACCAGCCCTTGGGATTTGAGACACATGGAAACCTGCTGAGCTTGTCATCCATGTCACTCTGGATGACTTGGGATATGATTTATGGAAGCCTATTAAAGGACATAAGGACCACCTTGGATTTGGGTCACAGTTGCGGAAGGGGAAAGAGGAATGTTACCGCTTGTTGGAGAAATAATTGTGTGCTCCTTTTGCTGCTCTGACTGCCATAGAGCTGGTCATCAGAGAAGCACCAAGCAAGTCTGTACACTGGGGAAGAAGCAGAAGACATTGCCACTTGGCTACACTGTAGATGAAAGCATGCAGGACAAAATACCTGGGCAGATCTGACATGCTGCTGACTACCCACGAAGAGGTCAGATGTTGTTGTTGCATGACAGAACTGTCTTGCCTACTCTCAGCGCTATTCTTGATGATGGGTTGTCAAAGCAGGTGAGATCCCTATTCAATGGCAGATAGACCATTGGCTTTCTCCTGTTTTCATAAAGGTCTAAATACGCTTTGACTTGCATGGACAGAGATACTGGCTTGATGAAACCTTCCCCAGCAAGAGTAACAATCAAAAGAAAGCTATTTAGGGACCGATTTGGCTGGATGCCATGTATGGCACACACAGGTAAGTGGAAGTGACCAAGAAACTCATTTCATAGGCCATGAACTACAGAAGTGGGCTCACGATGAGGACAGGTGATGGATTTTCCATCTGCCATACAATCTAGTAAGAGCAGGATTAAGTGAAAGAATAAATGGCCTGCTGAAACAAGCCTTAGAGACTGAAATAGCTCTACACAGGGGTAGATGGTTCATCTGCCCGAGGCACCGAGAATGTTAAATTAGAAACCTGGACATGAGCAGCCTACAGCCATTTCTATATTATCTTCCCCTTAGCTACCAGCATTAAGGTTACAGATAAAGGACACTTTTAACTAAACATCTTAAACCAGCCTGAGGCACAAGTAACAACTTAGTGTTGCAAGCTCCTCAAGATATCTATAAGAAGAGAACTGGCATCTTAAAAAAAAAGACATCATATCTGAGACAAAGAACATTCATTTCCCACAACTGTGTAAGTAAACCCATGTTTTTTTTTTTTCCTCCGCTTAGTGACCCCATGAAGAAGAGAGAATGTCTACATTTACAAGTGAAGCCTACAGTATTGGGAACTGACCCTCATAAGTATCAGGGATGTGACCCTTGGAGGTTATCACCCAAGGAACAATTTGTAGCCATTTCTGGGAGTGATATATTCCAGAGGTGTCTTTGACTTTCTATACCCCTGAAGAGCAAACAGATAGATTTTTATGGAACACTGAGACAATACTGTGCAGGTGACTTTACTAACATGAGATTACACAAGACTCTTGGGGCTGATTTGTTGTTATTGGTGTCTATTAAACATTTCCCATATCCTCTATCTGTCAGCAACAATAACCTATCCCTGGATGGGCAATGGAAGTTATAAATTATGCTAATCAGACTGATTATTGGATCTGTTCAGGGCCTGAGAACTCCTGTGACCGGAGCACAGGATGTCCCTGGGTAGTGCAACCTGCAAATGAGACCAAAAGAAACTCGGATAAAGCAAAACTGGGCCAAGGATATGATATCACTCATGCTTTCACCCAAGTGTCTAAACAAATGAAGGCTACCTCACTGACTGCAGCACGCTTGCTGATAGGTTCTGGCTCTTTATACTGCTGTTGTCAGATATCCATGCTTAGGGCCTTGAGAGCCCTGCCTGGGGACTTCACGCAAGACCTGGGTGGTACTTTCTGGGACACAGAAGGGGTGGACCATGGGGTTGAGCACTAATCAGTGCCTGGGAAAACTTGTATTGAGATAAAAAGGGCTCCAAATAATTCAATAATAAAGGAAATGAGAAGAAGCTGGACACTTCTGTTATCTCCTAACTTGAGGTGAGATTCAAAACAGAGTGATCTTGGTGGTAAAGTTAAAGAAGGCTCTTGTAAAACCCCTAAAGAAATCCATTTGCACTGTCTGCATGCGAACTATCCTATATATCCCTGCCCTCCACTGTATCCTGTCCTGCCACCACAGAGGACAGCAAGCAAGATAGAATGTCCCAAACCCTCTCCGTGGAGTCCTCCAGGGTCTGTCTTTGGGATTTGTAAACAGAATTCTTGGTAGTATTTGCAGCCTTGGGGTTGAAGACTTCATAATAAAAAGGATGATGTGACAATCCAAAACAGAGTTAACTGTCATATTCAAATATGTGTTTGAAAAATTGTCATGTAGGAATCTATTAAAAGAAAGTTATCAGAATAAGATATTTAAATTTTAACATCACAAAAAAATTAAAAAGTATAATAGCTATTAGTAAATCTATTACTTATATATCTTTCGAAGACAATACATTTTCCTTTGGTAATTATTCTGAAGAATTATAATTGTTTTTCCAGAAAAATCTGATATAAATATTATTCATTATTAACATTCTATAGTCTTAAATTGCCCTATATTAGCCCATTGGTTTCTAAAACTCTCAATATTTGGAACATTCTATTTTAACAACATATACATAATGAAAGGGGTGATAATTAAGGATACCTTATAATTTATTTAATTTCACAGTTTATTTTAATGCAACTCATAGCTTTTAGGTCTTTTGCTTTGAAATTCAGTTTTTTTTTCCCAAAATTACCAATGACTACCTACAAAATAAATAAATAAACAGTTGTTTAACAAACCTTCACTATGAATTGGATATTAATGGATTCTACAGTATATACAAAGTAGAAATGTAACTGTATCTCTAGTTAAGGTAATATACAGGCATGGACAAATCTTTAAACAAAAAGTGCCCAGGAAAAGCCTAAGAATAATTTCAAAATAAATGTTTCCGAAAAAAAGAAAGTTTTAGCATTTGAAAATAAGGACAGATTATATCGAATTGATGTGTGGAATATTTGACTGAATGAAGCATTTTATGTTATCCCTTTCAGTGTTAAGATTATCTCCACAAAGTTTTTTTATGTGTAATTTAAAAATGTGATTCTGTTTCTAAATAATTTCAAAGTAGATACTGGCTGTGAATTTCCATATCAATTAGAACAATATAAAGAATGAAAACTGGCATACTGAGTACTTACCATATGCTCACAAATATAAAGTACTAATCTTGTGGGTCTATTTAAAATACTATGTTACATTTTCTCTTGGTGAAAGAGAATAACTCCTAAAACTGAATAGTAGATCTCTATAAAAATAATAATAATGATGATGAAGACAAAATGGCAAATTTAATGAAAGTCATACAGTTGGAGAATTCAGTGTATGGGTACACGGCATTTGGGCCAAAGGTTCAGAAAAGGCTTTCTTGATAACTAAAGTTAAAAATGTAAAATAGATTGGTAAGAAAATATTGTATTTTATAAAGAAAAAAATAAACAGAACAGAAAGGGTAGAACTTCTTATGAAAATAAACAGAATTAGAAAGAATAAAGTTTCTCATGAGATAATGTATGACCTTATCTCAATCATGTTAAAATATAAAACTGAAAAATATGTACGGAGTAAATCAGTGAAGTTTGGATACAGTAAACTGAGGGTGAATAAAACTTTACTAATTTTGATTAAAAGTGTGTTACCAAAAAAATCACTGAAGTTTCAAAATAGCCCACACTTACTTCTGCATTTGAAAAAAATATATTTTAGAAGAGTTGCTGCTTCTGTAATTTATCGTAAACACCCAAGAGTCCACACTTCATTTTATGTTTGATCATAATAATATCAGCATGCTAATTCTCCATTTGCAGTAACAGATTGGTTTCAGAAAGCAAGAAATTAATGGCAAACAAAGAAAATACATTCAGATCCCTTGCGACTAAAATCAATAAACTGACCAATTTTAAAACTGAGCTGTTTTATTATGTAGTAATGAAGTTTATTTAGGTTTTTGACAACCACATTATAACTCAGGGATGTATTAACCACCCTCAAAATATATTTACATACTTTTTTTAAAACTAATCTAATTCTTCTTCAGACAAAAATATTCACTTTTTATTCTTAGGATATTTAGTTTTTGGTACCTTTGGCTTGTTCCTTCTTCTAAGTCTTAGGCCTTTTGTTTTGGTGTTTGATAGTAGTAAACAAAACAAAGAAAGAAAATTGTCTAAAATTTTCTATTTTAATATGTCTTTTTTCAAGATTTGCATCACTAAATTTCTGGCTTTAGTTCTATTAAGTCAACTCAATCAAATTCCTATTTACTAACATCACAAGCACATACTACTGCCAAGAGCAACAAATCAGAAAAAAAAAAAAACATTGTTTTTTATTTGAAAAAAAAAAATGAAGAGCCCTAATCTCTGCTTAGATACATGATATTCTATCACCATTTTATGGAGAATAATTGAGTTTTGTAAGAATAATCTTTTTTATTTAAAAAATACTATAAACAATCAAATTTCATCCTTTAAGTAGGACCACTAAATAGAATTCTACTTTTTGTAGCAACTGCATAGAAGAATCTTAGTTCTGTCATTGGTCTTTATTAACATTGGTCTTTATTATTCTGTTTCTGTGGAAAATTCAGAAGTCATTCTAGCCTATTCAACTATCCCAGTGGAGAAAGGACCTTGTCTACTGACCCTCTTCTCTTTTTCTTTGTTGCCTCCCTGGTTTAAAACATTAGCAACTCAGAGCCAGGCTGTCAGCATGCATTTTCTGTGAGTTTGTAGTCTACCTTTCCACCCGGCGACCAGCAGAAGAATTTGATGCTGCCATCTCACTTGGGAGCAAGTCTCTGTTGGCTTTGGCTGAATTGGACTCCCTGTTTCCCAGCGCTCAGAGATTTTCCTGTGACGAAGACATATCCTTGGCCTTATTAATTTCTAAGGATAGGACTGATTTGCAATTCGCATCACTTTTATTTCATCAATAAAGGAGTATCCTGTCCAAGAATAACTAGCAAATGCTCAGCAGATCAACCATATGAACAGATGAACAACAACAAAAAAAGGACAAATTCAGTGAGATGAATGTTTTAGATTCTACACTTTAAATCTTACCAGAGGCAGGGGTGGGAGGTAAAGGAATAGAGAAGAGGAGTTGATCAAAAGATACAAAGTTTCAGTTAAACTAGAAGAAAAAATTCTACTTGTCTATTGCACAGCATAGTGAAGACAGCTAATAATAATGTATGTTTCAAAACTGCTAAAAAGATGTTTCTAAATTTTTCCCACAAAACAATGGCAGACTATCAGGTGATACATATGTTAATTACCTTCACTGAATTTTTCTACTGTGTATACATAGATCAAAACTTCACATTGACCTCATGAATAAATTACTGTTACTTAAGGTTAAATAAATTATTTCAAAAAAGGTAATTTCAGTATCAGGAAATATAATTTAAAAAACATTGCTTTACTCATCCCATTGATGTGTTAAAATTTTAATGATGAGTTAAAAGAAAGAGCTGGGCACATGAGGAAAAATAAATATTCTGATTTAATATGTAATAGAATGGAAATCAATACAACATTTTGGAAGAATAATTTTAGAACTTATAAAACTAGGGGGGAAATGCCCGTATGCTCTCATTCAGTAATTCTATTTCTAGCAATATTTCTATAAAATATTCACAAAGGTGTAACCATGTTTATTTATACTTAATTAAAAATTATGTGATTTTTTTAACATGAAAAATCATTTTGTATTTTAAAGCTGACATTATATGACACATTGTTGAAAATGGTTTTCAACAAAGGAAACAGCAGTCATACAATGTGATGTAATGAATCTAAAAACTATTGACAACCTTTTAGATATGAAGTGAAAACAGATGCCCAGTGGTACAATTTATACATGTTGATTTTCCATTCAATCTTTTTTTCATATACTTGCCCTCCAAAGTTTAGCTTTCTTCATGCCAATGATAAACTTAATTATTTCTCATTTGAATCAAAATTTTGACATAATTTTTTGTTATCCATTTTATACTTCTGTATAAGTATCGCCAAATTAGTATATGCTTCCAAGAATTTTAAACTTTATCCAATGTCAGATCTTACTTCTAATGCCATTTTGCAGGTAAGGTAAATGACAGATTAAAACCAGCAAATTTATACAAGAGAAAATTTACTCAAAAATTAGTGAAAGATAAAGAAATATATATATATATATATATATATATATATATATATAATTAATCCTTTCTTGAGCTCTTAAATTCTTCCCTTCATTTAAAGTGCAATTATTTGTCATTTCCTCACTCTGAAGTAGCTGCTGAACTTCCCTCTGCCCCTTTGTACTATTCTTATATATCTCCCTTTGTGATAGAGCCCACTTTAAAATTTTATGGATACAGTTTTATACAGGATTTTATTTGTTTAAATTGGTTAATATAAGAAAGCAGAAAATTCAACTATACACTTTTTCACTAATATCCATGTATTTGTCTTTACTGTTGCTCTCTACCTGTTCAAGATTCACATTCTTCTCTGACATAATTTATTCCAGTATGATGGATATTCTCAGTATTCCTTGTAAAGCTGGTCTGCTGGCCACAAACCATCTTAATTTTTGTTCACATGATGTATCTTTATTTCACATGACTAACTTTGAAGAGTAAGTTTGCTGGATTTAGGGTGCTATATTGACTTGGATATAGGATTCTAGATTGACTCTTTCCCAAACAGTTGTGGAGATCCTTGTTCCTGAAGTCGCCTGTCAATGTCATTAAGGGATCCCTGAGTATAAAGACCACTCTTTCTCTGCTGATTACAGTGTTTTCATTGCCTGTGGTCCCCAACACTATGAGCATGAAATCTTTAGCTGTCTCTGCTCTTGCATCAGTAAAGTTCTTGGGTTTTGCTCAGTCTCTTGATTGTAAATGTTGATGCTTCATTTCAACTATTGTACTTAGTAATATCTAAAAATTCATTTTAAAAAATTTCTAAAAATATTTTCCAGTGTGTCATTGTCTTCATACATTTTTGCACCTTGAAAGTTTTTCTTTAATCTGGGTTCACTGAACATGTTCATAAGAGCTACCTTGATGTCCTTGTCTGCAAAGTTCTTACCTGGATTTCCTCAAAAGTAGATCATCTTATTGCTTGCTTTTATTACCATGTATAGTTCTTAATTAGTGTTTATGTTTCTCAAGATTTATTTTTGTTGAAAATTATATATTTTATATAATATATAGTAACAACTTGGAATTCTCATCTCCCCAGGATTTTCATTGCAATTTTATATCAATTTGATTATTAAATGACTTTATACAATTGATTCTGTAAAATCTATTTTCTCCATTCAAAAAGGAAACACAGTGTCTCTATTATTTTTGTAACACTGCTGTAACAGAATATTGCAAATTTAGCAGGTTATAAAAATATAAGTTAATTATGATATATTTTCCAGGTCAAATCTGTAGCATCCTTCTCTTGGGCAAAATCAACTGTGGGGAAAATCTTGGCTCACCTTGTGTTATTTGTAGAAGAAAGTGCATTTACTGCTTTTCAACCTCTGGAGATGGCCTGAGATGCTTGGCTCATGCACCTGCTCTGGATCCACAAAGACAGTGTGGTGTGCTGTGTTCTCTTTCTCTCTGACTCCAGCATGTCTGTGCCTTCAGATGATGACACTTGGGGCTGCACTGTGTCTTCCCATCTTTTGCAGTATGATATCAAACCACACCGTCCTTAACCTCCTCACATCTACAAAGTCCCATTTGTCATATAAGGTAACATATTTACTCTTTCTGGGAAACAAAATCTAATACCTTTGGTCATTATTCAGATTACCAGGGTACCTAAAATCGATCTAGTTAAAACCAATCAAACATCTTTTAAAAAGTTTTTCAAAACAACTATTCTCAAAATAGGAGTATTATGATAGCTCCTTATATTTTCTACATTTAGTAGATAAGCAAGTTTAGCTAAAGTCATAAGCTATCTATTAAACTTACTATATTAAGTTATGATAGTAAAGTTTGTTTTCTAAAACTGATAAGCTTAAGTATTGCCTATCAAATATATTTATAAATGTGCATTATATATGATTAATTTCTATTACATCACTTGGTTTCCTTTTCTATAACATATAGGAAGTCATGAATTATCTGAAACTTCTAACTCTGAAAATGGTTTTAATATTAGATATCTTTTGCTTTTTACTCTGGATACAGTAACTATATCCC
This sequence comes from Urocitellus parryii, assembly GCF_045843805.1. Lineage (NCBI taxonomy): Eukaryota > Metazoa > Chordata > Mammalia > Rodentia > Sciuridae > Urocitellus > Urocitellus parryii. The sequence goes on along the minus strand of NC_135540.1, from coordinate 9,167,590 downwards.
CCAAATTGGCACCCAAATCTTAAGCACAAACAGAAAAGAGCCATGAACTTACGTACTATCAGAGAGGCACCAAGAAACACAATGGCGAAGTAAAAACAATTTAGCTGAGACTCTAAAAACTGAAAACATGCATTCTCCCATAAAATATGGTGGTTTGTACATTCTTTTGAACATATTAAGCAAACAAATTCATTAATTATTTTAATCAGACAAACAACTCTAAAATCATTAGGTATTTATTTTTATAATGAGATTATTATCATGATAGAAAATGTTAGATACAAAGGAACAAGATCTCCATAGGTAATATATACACTTCCAGGGAAAAACATGGGCAAAAGAGCAAATACTCACACACAGACACACACACACACACACACACACAAAAATGCTACAGCATAAGTAAATATGAAGAATACCAATAATTCTTTTTTTTTAAAGTGCAAAACATGAATGTATTTAGAGGACACAAAAGAACTTACTTTGAGTGAACAGTACTTGTAAATGACCCTACAAGTATTGAAAGAATAACAATTTAAAAACATATTAATTTACATTTTACCTCATTAATATCAATAACTATTCTTTATTTAAGAATTTTATGTATAAAATTTTAGTTCACTTTACAAAACTATTCATAATTTTCTATGAAACAAATTTAGATTGATGAATGTTAGTTTGTGAATTTGTAAAATAGCCAGCAAAATCTATGTAAGCATAAATAATTCCTTAGGGTAACTCTAAAAATGTGCTAAGCTTTCAACTGGCATAATTAATTATATACTAAGCAAATATTGAGTCCTCTAAAGTAGATAGAGCAAGTTAATTTTGCATCAAAATATATTCTATAAAACAAAAATATTATGGATTATTATTGATTTTAATACAAAAATCTAAGGATTTGTAATATTTAATAATTCAGAAAATCACCATTCCTTGTTGGTAATGAATAGAGATAAAACTTATTATTTTTTAAGTTGTTTTTTTTAAATACTTGAGATACATATTTATGTGTTGGCAAGAAATTTCTTAGGTCATGTCCAATATTGTTATTCAATATATCTAACTATAAATATACAACTAACATTTTGATTTGCCAACATTTCTAAAACCCAATAATTTTATAATGACTTCACTCTCAATAACAAAATAGTTTTTTGATATATTTTTGTTTTGAGAATTGTGAGGTAAGATGACTGATGTATCCCACTGGATAGTGGTAAGTATCACTTTAAATGGTTCAAAGAGCTTAGAATTTTGTGACAAAGCTCACAGCTTTATAAATATTTGAAAAGTTTGACAGCAACCTGTTTAAGTGCTGGTGGGGTTTGCAAAATTCAAGGAGCTGTGAAAGTCTGAGATTGAAAGCATTTCCTATGAACTGCAGGGGGAAAATTGGTCAGTTTCACACACCTCAAATACAGATATGAATTGTAAGTCTTTGGTCACAGGCAATATTATTCAGTTTCAAAAATGCTTTTATTTTTCAGCTGAGAGAGCTGTTTTTTTTCCAGCTATTTATATTTTCATTCTGCTGCTATGAATCACTAAATTTTGTTTACAATTTATATTTCTTGATTAATAAATACTAGTACTACCAATAATAATTCTGAAGTTTTATATATATAAATCTGTAAACTCTTCTCTTAGTGACATGTGGGAAGAATATTGTTTTTCCTTCCCATTTTCAATTTTTTGGTAAAGCACTGAGATTTAACTCTGAAATAAGCAGCCTGTATTATCACTTATCTCTTCAAATCTGCTTGAGAGCATGCGTGCACATGCAAAATGTATTTTCCAAGGTACCCTTTGAGGCAGAAAGCACATAGGAAAGTGCTATTTGGCCCTCAAACATACTGTTTATGTTTTCTCTAAAGAAAACAATTTACAGTATTTCAATTTTAAATATTTGATAGCATAACAGTAAACCCCCTATTAAAATAAAATAACTATTAATAAATAAGTTTTCCTTTAAAAAGAAAAACTGAAAGAAAACATTTATATTACCAGAGTTAGATTAAAATTCTTTGTACCCCCCATACAAATATGCTTATTTCATAGTGCTAATGCAAAGTCCTGATCTACAGTTTTTCAAATTTTATACTATGAAGATTCCCAGGATAAAATAACTTATTTAGAATGCTATCTGAAACAAAATTGTCTAAAATCTTTAAATGGCTTCAAAATTCATTTTGTTAAAAAGGAACTAAGAATAGTAAAGATAATAGACTGCCGAGCCAACCTCTTAAAAAAATGGTTTACATGCCATGAAAGCTTATTTCAAATTACTGAAGTGTTTTCAGTAGATATTGACATATGCATAAACAACTTGAACATGAGGTGTGCAGCCAATTATGGGTAGTACATACATTGGTAGATCCTGAGTTTAGCAAGTAGCACCTACAGAGACAAAGGGTGATTTGCAGCCAAACTGAGTGTTGTGGGTGTTGTCACCTCTTCTCAGTCACTAGAATGATTTGAGTGATAAAGAGCCTTACAACTCTGAGGAAAGGAAAGCTTACCAATGTGAGTTCTCCCCTTGGCCTTGATGAGTTTGTCAGTTCCCAGCTAAGAAGAATGGAGTCCAAGCTAAAAATGGAGTGTCTTTGAGGTGGAGAGGTAGGGAAGGCAGGTTACACTGCTAATGTTGCTGGTCCTTAAGCAGAAAAATCCTAGAAAAGAAGGAACAACAGAGAAGTAAACCTCAAAGTCTGCCTGCATTTATATCCTGTCAATTTTTCTTCATTTGAATTTTAAGCTGCAAATGTTTTATGGAACAACTTTCCAAAGCTGATATCAAGCGGAAGTAACATCCGAAATTTGTAAGTAGATAGATACACAAAAAAACAGGGGTTGGCATCCTCAACTATTCGAGGTGAAAGAGCTCTTGGAGTAAATGAAATTATAAATTCTAGACAGGAGAAGACCTGCATTACAAAAACAAACAAACAAAAATGACAACAACAAAAATATATTATTAATTTCTTTATGGTGAAGAAAAATAATACCACATGAAAGCCCAGATTTCCATAGGAATAAACAACACCAGAATAAATACATATATCCTATTACCTAATTGAGCTCTATACACATTGCTTAATTGTCTGTACTTGGGGGCTTCTATTGGTACCATCTGAAATAAAATAAATAGAAATCTTTCAGTACAAAATATTTATGCACTGATGATTTTCACAATCAGGCAATATTGAGAGTTGCTGATGTTTAGTAGCAGGCATTACTATCGCTCCTGTTGAAATGGAAATATCAGTTGTGTGCCTGTCTCACCACTGCATTTTGAAGCTCATACATTGTTTGATTTCATAGATTCATAAGTGAAGAACATTTTATTTAAGAAAAAAATCATTTATTGAATATGATCCATGCCTGATTAAAACATGAATATTAAAGTTTATTTATTGTAAGTTAATACATTATGCCTCTCTCTCAATAAGATTGAAAAGTAAATCAAACTCGTCTTTATAGGATCTTTGTGATACATATAAAATGTTACTGAAACACAGTGGATGCAATTAATGGGTCAGTTGAATAAATAAATTTTAACCCCTACTTTAGATGATACTCAAAAATTTAGGCCAGAGTGAATGTAGATATGAAACAAATTAATAAGATATTTTTTATGAGTGAAAACAAAAGCATATACTGAAGAAATTATGTTAAATGTTAAACAAGAATATTTTATGAGTGAAAACAAAAACACATACTGAAGAGTTTGTGTTAAATATTAAAGAATTATTTCCACATGACAGAAGAGCTTCAACAGTAGGAAAAATAAAGGTTGATATATTGAAGTTCATTACAATTAAAAACATGTCAACAACATTATAAGTGTGAAAAATATAGAGTATAGAAAAAGAAGCAGGTTTCTTTTTGAAATGTGATTAAAAACCACATTAATACAAATTAACCATAAAAAGAAAAGATATCATGCTTTACACTCTAAATTAACACAAGTAATGGTGTAAACATTCAAATGGACATGTACTATATACAAATATGGGAAACAACATGAGTCTCCATGGAAAAGAGAATCAAAGGCCACAGTGAAACCCTGCAATACAGAGACCCGTAAATGAATGCTGAGGACACACTAGGAGCTATGGTGAGAATGTGGATCCAGAAAAAGTTCTAATTCTTCCAAAAAGTAAACCAGTTTGAGTGTGAAGTAAACTTAGCCTAAGGCTACGTTATAAACCAGCATGTTTTTTTTTTTTTCTTTTAAGTAAGCACCCAGAAAAAAAATAGCCTGGGATGATTGGTAAAATGGTAGAATCATTCTATGTTCATTAGCACCATTGTCCAAAACATCCCTGAACTGGAAATAATCCAAATGCACATCAAATGCATGAACTAAATAATGAATTTTTAATAAGGTGGTGTAGGTGTATTCTTAACAATAGAATACTTTAAAAAAAGTGAATCGAAAAGAAATGTGTTATAATGTGTATGCATTTCACTGATTTAACACCGAGTGCAAAAAGACTGAGAGAAAACAGCGTGTATTCTTACATTGAGTTCAACAACAGGCGAAGCCAGAAGCTCTGGTATTGGGAGTCAGAACACTGCTCAGGTTGCATGGTTACAAAGCCATGCACACTTCACATTTTTTATGGTTTTCCCTTCTCATCATTTTGGTTTTATTTTATGAAATTTATATATATTAGGGAAGCACCACATTATGCTTCATATATGCATATGTTTTGAAATGATTAAATTAAGCTTAATTAGCATATCTTTCACCACATATGTTTATACTTTTTGTGATAAGGACAATTAAAATCTACTCTGTTAGCAATTTTAAAGCATATGATATATTATAATTAACTATCACCACCGTATCTCTTCAGTCTCATTCCTGCACATTCAAAACTTCTGTTACCACATATCTAATTTCTAATTACATAAGTTTAACTTTTTATTATATATATATATATATATATATATATATGAGACCATTAGTATTTTTCTGTGACTAGCTTGTTTCACTTAGTATAATAAAGAAATTAAGATTAAAAACTACATACTATCTAATGTGAAAGCAGAATGTTTAACTGTCTCTGTTTATGTATTGCATGATATTATGCAAAAACACCCACAAAGACTCACTAAAAAACTGGAAATTCAATACAGTGATCATTAGCCTTTCTATACAAGAAAAACAAACTATCCAAAAAGGAAATCAAGGAAAAGAATCTCACCTGCAATACCGCAAAACATACTTTGGAATTCGTCTCACCAAAGAAGTGAGAAGAAACATCTGGACATTGAATACTACAAATCATTAATCAAAGAAACTGAAAACATCAGAGAACAAATGGAAAGATATCTCATGTTTATGAAGCAGAAGAATCATTATTGTTAAACTGTTAATACTACAGATTTAAGGCATCAAAACTTCAATGATATTTTCCACAGAAATAAAAATAAAAGAATCCTGAACTTTGTATGGAACTACAAACTTCCATAGGAAAAGCCCTGACTAAAACAATCTTGAGCAGAAAGAACAAAGGTGAAGACATAAACCTTGACCTCATAATCTACTAAGAACTCCAATAATCAAAGTAGTGTGAGCTGGCACATAAAAAGAGACCTATGGCTGGGCATGGTGGCACAGGCCTATAATTACAACATCTCAGGAGGCTGAGGCAGGAGGATCACGAGTTCAAAGCCAGGCTCAGTGAGAGCCAGGCGCTAAACAACACAGTGAAACCCTGTCTCTAAATAAAAAATACAAAATAGGGCTGGAGATGTGGCTTAGTGGCTGAGGGCCCCTGAGTTCAATCCCCAGAACCAATAAATAAATAAACAATCAAACAAACAAGCATATGGACCACTGGAACAGAGCAGAGAGCCTGGAAGTACATCCACACATCTGAGGTCAACTGACCTTGACTATAGGGAATAGGAAAGGACAGAGTATTAAGTGGTTTGGGGAAAACAGAAAATACACAAGCAAAATAAAAGAATTGGACACATATCATATCATACGCAAACTCAACCCAATGTCATTATGAACTTATATTTAAGACCTGAAACGTCCATGATATCTGGCAGTTCCACTACAGGGGACATAACTCAAGGAAATGAAGTCAATATGTCGAAATCTGTGTCCCCTTGCTTATTGTGGCACTAACGACAGTGGCCACCCTAAGGATGGAAGAACAAGGAAAATGTGATAAACGTGTGTACCACGGCATAGGACTCTGCCTTGAAAGGAGCCCTGCCGTTTGTCACAATGTGGGTGAATCTGGGAGGTATTTTGCTGAGAACATTACTTATCTTGACCTTGGTGGTGTATGTGAGTGGAGAAAAGCCTTAAAACCCTGTATACTTAATGTTTTTAATAACAATGCATATAAAATTGTTATTAAATTCATCTTTGTCCCACCAATCTGAAACAACGTGCTTGACATCATTGGTATATAGACTTTAATATCAAAATAGTACAGTTGTAATCTTTTCTGCTTTTTAATTTTAGAATACTAAGATAACTAAGGCATACAGGAATCATTTTTTTCAAATATTAACCTGTTTGATCCACATATGTGGTTTAAATCATCCCAATTTACATGCACAAGTACCAAGATACAGGAAAGTGAAACACCTGTGCAACATGAGGTGCCTACAGGTGTCAGCTGGCACTCAAACTTTCATCTCTCTGCTGCTGTACATGCTCCTGACACCACACTCTTATCACTTCCTCAATCTCTCTTTCTCCTTCTTCATTTTGTTATTATTTGAGTTTCGTTTGGTTGCTGCATAACTTCTTTGGTTTCCTATAATTTTGCTCATTTTTAAGTAGACACCTAAGATTCTACTGTACTTTTATCAAAGAACTATTCGTTAAAATTTTAAGGAAAATTTTGACAAAAGAGTTCCATATCTGTTCCCCGATTTTCTCAACCAATACATGAGATAATGAATAATAGGAATAGTGAAGATGTTACTTTATTAATGAAAAATGTATGATTTAGTGTATGTGCTATTCTGTTACAACACTAAAGAGTTTGTAATCAAGCTTCTTAACATCGTTTGGTGCCAGGTGCACACCTGTTATCCCAGCAGTCAGCAGCTGAGGCAGGAGGATTGGGAAGTCCAGGTCAGCCTCAGCAAACTAGTGAGGCCCTAAGAAACTGTGAGACCTGTCTCAAAATAAAATATAAAAAGGGTGGAGATGTGACTAAGTGGGTAGGTGCCCCTGGGTTCAATCCCTGGTCAAAAACAAACAAACAACAACAAAAACCATTTTAGCATTCTTTTCTGTATATTTGTTGGTATTAGTTATGCTTATCATGCTTATACTAGCAACTCACACAATTGTGATGTTCCACTGATTTAATGTCAGGAAGGAACTATGCAAATCATAATTGTGGTGTAGAATACAACTACTTATTACTAATGCTATTAAATGGAGGTCTGGTGGACTATGTTCATCCATATTGCTTCGTAAAATTTCTATTTCTTCTCTATGATCATCCTCAAAACCATTCAAAGGAGTTAAGAGTAGCTTCTGAGATCAGGAGGTAGGAGGAACCTACTTGTCATAGCTGTGCCCTCAGGATACCCAAGATGAGAGGACAGTTGAGCCCAGACCTGGTCTGTGCTTAGATGCATGTATGTAACTACAAAATTCCTAGTGAGAACATATTGTTATCTATTTCACAAGTATTTCTCCTTTCGGGGAAAAAAAAAAAACTTTCTAAGAAAGGGTAGTTCAACTTGGGGGACTCATCTTTATTTAAACAGGTTTTATTCTTTATGCAAAATTAATTAGTGGGAAATTTGTGAAACTAAGAAATTGTAAATCTCAGAGTGGAGGTTGACAGAGAAGTGAGAAGTGAGGAATTCAAAATTGCCTTGGATTGTGCCCATACTTAAGTTTTTATTAGAGTCAAATTTTTCAGATAGCTATCCAGAAGGTTCAAACGCCTACCCACTGGAGACAATCATAAATACTCAATACAGCAGAAATTTCCACATAATGAGCATAAATATCCTCTGAAAGAGAAAATCATAATCAAGCCTGCAATAATCAAGTCTGCATTGCTGCATAAAGAATGCTAAGCAGCTGAGTATGAGGAGATGTTGAAAGAAAACCGGAGAGAAATTATTTTGAAACGTTTTTCAAAAAACATTATAATCCCTAGTTATTCAGCTAAAAGTAATTATGTTATAATTTATAATTAGGTGAGAGTCTGTATTCTTGCTAATAAAATTCTGAAATGAGTTAAAATTTCTTGAAATGTCACTTCTTTCTATACAGTCAGACTTAAAGACATTTTTGTCTTAGACTGAAACTATAACTCGAATTTCAAAAATGTTAATAAAAAGTGATAGATTTAAATTTTTTTAAGTTGTCAATGGACATATTTATATGTGGTGCTGAGGATCGAACCCATTGCCTCACACATGCTTAGGCAAGCGCTCTACCACTGAGCCACCACCCCAGCCCTAAATTTTTAAGTATATCATCTTAAATGTTTACATCTTGCTTGTATAATGATAAATATATTTAATTTAAAATTTGCTTTAATACAACCTAGTAGACATTGTGATCATATTTCTCATTTTGAAATGTCTGGTGTTGGATGTTTAAAAGAAAAGTGGAAACAATCAGAATAACTTTGGAAAGGACATTCACTGGTTCCATGAGACACTGAGTTTATTTGTAAAACTGGTCAGAACTAATGAGGAGACTTTTAAATATGGATGGAGACATGTTTTCCTATAGCAGTATCTCCCTCCTACTTATTTTATTTTATGTAAATCAAATTTGAATTCTATAGTAGTTGCAGCTATATTAACCATGGTCTTTAAAAACAAAAACAAACAAACAAAAACATTGTTTCCTTTCTTTCCAAGATGAAAATCTAAAAGCCTCATGTTGTGCACCTGGAGTACATACTTATTCATGTCAAGCTTTTTTCAAGGAAATAGGTATTTCTAACTGTTTACTTTACCAGATAAGTTACATGAGGCACATATATATTTTATTTTATATTATATATTTATTAACACAATTAGGAATTTCTGAATTCAAGTCTTTATCTATTTTTAGTTAGCTAAATAATAACAAACTTATAAAAGAAGAATACATAATGAGATCGAAATTTCCTAACCTATTACAACTTTCAATCTACTGATTTTTCAAAGATAAAAATACATCAACCCACATCATTTCACTAAAAAGAAGCTACATGATTGCACTGTAATGTGTTTTTTTCTAATTAAACTAAAAATATCAATTTTTTAAAATAATTACCAGGAGGAAATTTTTAGTTTAAGGTGAGATTTGCTCTGCCTTTGTAGGACTACATTGTGAAACTAGCCATAATCAATTACTTAATGCTAGACAGTGTGGTGAGCTAAATAAAGCAACATGCTAAATGAAGTGTACAGCTCAGGCAATAGTAAAGTTGAATAGTGTGCTAGTTTCTTCTTCAGACCAGAATAGCTGGGAAGGTCAGGGTTTTGTTTGTTTGTTTTAATAAAATTAATCAGTGAAGCAAAATTAAGAGTCAATTGTAGATTTATAAATTTCATTCATGTACAAAATAATATATATTATAGAATAAAGTTTGAAGAAGTGTCAATGCTGCTTCTGGACTCCTCTCCACAATTGAGAGGACATAATTCTTCCTCTGCCAATATTTTTGAGAAATAGGGATCAGACAATGTTAGCAGGAACCCAGGAAGGCTCTTATACACAATGTGTTCTGTCCATCTCCATTGTGACTTACATTGAGTTTTCTTATAATGTATCCATGGGCCATGACTCTTAAACTTGATTTTTTTCTCAGAGAAACAAGATTTTTTTTTTAAGTTCATCTTTCTTCTTTTTTTTTTTCCATCTTACTTCTTAAAGCTTCTTTTCTAAATTATCTGCTTCATCTTCCCCCCACCCATAAATAGATAAAGTTCTAATACACATTGTGGTCATGGCACTGAAGAACACACAATTTATCAATGTAGATTTTTGTTATTTATATTATGAATAAAACTGGGTTTTCCTTTTTGAACACAAGAGAGTTATAATATCAGTAATATTGAGTACAACTGCAAATGTGGCTAAATAAAAAATGTATTTATTTGCCTTTAGCCTGCTCACTATTTATTTAAGAAATATGTCTTTTCACAGCACTGAACATATGTCAGGGACAATATTGGCACAAGGCAAATAAAAACTATTAATACTGCTGAAGGTGTCCACAAGGGGCATCATTTTAGATAAAGGCGGATGTATAAGCAAGAGAGTGTAGTAAAATTGTGCTTTGTCAGTACCAAGAAGCACATAAAAGAACCACACAAGACCGTCGGGAGTTTTCTCCTTAATGACTCAAAAAAGACTTCACTGTGGTCAAGCTGGGCTCCTTTGAGAGATGATTATCAGCAGGTGGTCCTGGAGGGAGTGTGGATTGTGCCCCAGAGAAGGGGAAGAGGCATGGGTGTTTCTGCCACAGGGACAGCTTCTGCAAAGGTGCCAGAAACAGCTGCTTGAAGTACTGGAGAGAACCAGAGCAGTCTAGAGCAGGCGCCTAGGTAGTGGGTGGTGGGAAGAAGTCAGTTTGAAGTCATAGGCAGTGGTAGGGTAAATATAAAGCTTTTATTATGTAAACTCTACATCATAATAATGAATAGTTTTAAAGTAACACCATAGTTTTATTATGTGAACTCAGCAATTAATGGCTTTTCAAGAATACAGGACAATAATTGATCATCACATTTTAGGGGAAAAAACATGTAGAATTTTGATAGGAATATAGATATATTCTGGAAAGTGTGGGAAGGGAGAGGAGGACAGTTAGGAAAACATCACAATTTCCTAAGTGGGAACACACAGCAGACTCAACTAAGACAACCAACCAACGGTGTTGCAAACAGAAGAAAGGACAGAGTCAAATCCTGTTTAGTGATTTAAATGGGATTACTACCACTGTTCTCTCTAACTGTGGATACTATGGGGTGAATATGTTCTGCTTTCATCCAGTCTCATAGCATTTCCTCCACGTGAGTATCTCATCTCTGTACCTGACCATGGACCATCTTCCCACATTTTTGTATCTTCACCCCTTTCCTTCTTGTGCACACCTGTGAATGCAAAAACATTCACCTCTGTGCCTCTCTTTGATTCATCAGTTTCTTTCTTTCCTTTCTCTTTAGTCCAGCTTCTTTCACAAGAGAAATATTCATTCTGTTTTATCTCAATATTCATTCTGTTTTATCCATTGCATCTTCAACACACAGCGAGCTGCTTTAGACTGAGAGCCATCTGTAGGCAGAAGACGATAACAATGTTTTCCATTCCTTCCACTGGATTTTAAGATTAAAAAAAAATGTAGTCATGGCTTGGACATAAGGAATGGCAGTAGATAATAGTTTGTCCTACAGAACTGGAAGTTAGGCGATGGGGTTTTCTGTGATGTTCCTAACCAAGAGGGGAAATAGAAGATAGAAAGTGTGACTTCTTCTAATTTTTTATTTTTTCATAAATCTGAAGAGACTGAAGAGAGCTGATCAGCTCCATCAGTATGAATGCTTTGATGAACTTTACAGCTGTGGAGGTACCAGGTGACAAAACTTAGGCCCAAATGTGACATTGCCTTTGGCACTAGCCAGCTTCTCTGGGGGGCTCTGCAGTAGAGGATTAGGAGGCTGAGGGTTGACTGTGACTCAGTGTTAGGGATGGCCGGGGACAGCAGCTTAAGGGAACTGCAAAGTGCTCAGGTGCACTAAGAGCACAGGCTTTATCACCGCAAAAACCTGTCCCTGATAATAAATAGCCCTAAAGTTAACCCAATTTCTCAACTTCTTTAGGATTCAATTTTCTCATCTCTGAAGAGAAAGCAGTAATGCCTAGCATCAAAGTTAATGTGAAGTACAAATAAGAGAATGAATTTAGAATAGAAGATCACACAAACATCTGGGTCAGGAATTTAGCTCATGAGTGGTTATTGATTTGCGAACCATCATCACAAAGTTGTTATTTGAAGTCAGGAGAATAAATTAGGTAATTCATCTAGAATATGGGTTTAGATTCTTGGAAAATCAGTATTAAACTTTTGGTGAGAGCAAAAGAAAATCCTACAGAGTTACTGCTAGCAAAAATAAAGTTAGAAGTAGTCAAGAAAGAAGTAACCCAAAAGACCAACCCATGAAAAAAAAAAGATATTTTGTTTAAAGTGTATGATTCTACAAAGGCACATGAAATTGGAATGTTGAAGAGAGGGACTTCACCGAAAATAATTAAAGGAATATCAATGTCATTTGCTAATATAATTGCTTTGAATGGAGAGCAGGCTGCTGCATGTCAAAGAGAGAATGAATGAAACAAGAAGAGTGGGATATTTTTGTGAAATAACATGTATGTAAAAGAAAGGAAAACACTAAAGTGAGACTACAGAGAGGCACAAAGTCTGGGTGGGTTTTTGTCTGAATTCAGTTGCAGAAGAGAAAGGCTGGAAATACAGAAAAAGTGAGATTATGGTACTCAGGGAAAAAAAAAAAGAGATAAGATAAATATCACAGGCAGAATAGTAAATAGGAGGCCAACAGAATCTAGAACTGCTGCATCACTTAGGATATATTTGCAATTACAGGAAATCCAGTACTATATATATAAATATATAGTATATATATATAAATATATAGTATATATATAATATTTATACTATACTATAATATATATATATATTTTTTCTCCTCCTGTTTAAAGCAAATCATGGGCTGAGCATAGTTGAAAGTTCAAGAGGCTCTCAAGAAGTCCCATGCAGATCTGTCAGTGACAGAGAAATAAATGAGCTTTCAAATAATTGAGCTTATTTTACAATAATAACTCAATACATCTTATTTTTGAAATTTATCCTAATTTGGATCTTTGTGAGAAAAAAATACATCAATGGTATGAATATCCTACTAGAATTTTTAATTAACCACTTAGGTTTTTTTTTCTTTTCTGTTTGTTTCACATAGATTAGACTGTATGGGTTAATATCCATTGGGACTAAATTCGGAGGTAAATCGAATGTAGATACCTCAATTTGAATTTTAATAAAAAAAATAAATTATTTTTCTGACAAATTCTAATGTTGTCTAATGTAATGTTATGATTATATTTTTTATTTTTTAAATCTGTAATTTCAAAGTCTATATTCTAATTCTATCATGTAAATAGGTCAAAACCTGATGCTGAAATCAGATATAAAAAAGGGAAGCTATCCTATCTTGAATCATTGAATATATATATATATATATATATATATATATATATATATTCAACAATAAATATGAATATATATTTAAACATACATGTTGAAATATATTCAATTAATATATATGCATATATACAAAAGTATATATAATATATATATATATATTTATATTATAAAAATATATATACGAAAATATATATATACATTTATGTTGTCTTAAATGGCCATTATAATGTTGGAACTAACATCTGAGAATTTTCCCACAGAAGTATAACTAATATTACAAAATGTGTTTAGCTAATAAAACAAAATGAACCATGTGCCCTATGGGTTAATAAGTGAGAAATAGTTACAAATGTGAAAAGCAACCTTTTGAACTTCTAATTATGGCCTTTTACACCTATGCAATCACAGTTCTGTCACCAAATCAGATCCTTAGTGTCACGTGCACCAGACATACTCTACACCAGCTGTGTTTTGGAAAGAGTTGTCAACATCAACATAACCTCCTTTGTTGAATCCACCAGTTCAATAGTAAATTTTAGTTAAAATATTTATTGGGTTGGTCCATTTTGGCTTAGAATAAAAAAGAAAAAAATAAAGAAAAATTCAGTAGCTCTTCAGATTTTTCCATATTTAAATTTGTGTTTGTGTGTGTGTGTCACATTTGGGATTTATTTTTGTCATTTATGTTGATATGTTTTTAAAACATATTTTCTCAGTTTATTAATAACAATAAACACAAAGATAGTACTTTTTAAAATTATTTCTTATCAAAAATGTGTTTTATAGCATTTTCAAATTTATTGTGATGTCTATCTACCTACCTATTGGTAAAAATAAACTCAGGCTACTTTTACCAATTATATTTTATTTGTTTCTAAGACAGAAGCAAAGCCATTTAAATATTAATCTCAAGAATGTATAGTTTATAAATAATGAATATTAACATGACCTTCTGGATAGTCCAGTGTTAAATGTAAAGACTACATTTACTTAAGTATGGATATTTGGGATCTAATGAAAATAAAAAGATACACTGTATTCAGAGAACTTTGTGACTATTGTGGATACTTTTTATAATTATATGATATATGTTCTTCTTGCTCAAAAGAGCAAATTGATGAATATGACATCAAAAAAATTGTCCTTTTTTTTTAAATCATTAAGTCCTAAATCAGTGAATGGTAATCTTTCAAAACTGTTGTTTAAGTGAACATAAAGCAACAGATTTTCAGGACTTACCATAAAGCTGTTATTTAAAATTTATGTTTACATAAAAGGAAGTTTAAAATAGAATTGTTGTCTTTGAGTACATTGTAATTTCTCTAGTTCTTTTATGTAAATTTGCTCATGTCATCATTAAGACCAATTTTTATTTAAATTCTATTGCATGCATTAGCAATAATTCCGTTTAGTTTATTTTGAATCTGTAAAGGAGACAAATGAATTCAGAACAACTCACCACTCTCATAGAGGCAAAGCAGGACATAGATAGGAAGAATTCTGTTCCACAGTGTTCAAACAATTGGGGGTGTCAAGTTAGTGAGGACAGTTGGGAGCCAATTTTGTTTGTCTTCATGTCTATGTATTGGGCTGTGCTTAATGTTAATTGTAACAGATGGTATGTAGTTGTGTACCCCTTAACACCTGGAATGCAGTCTGATAACTGAACCACCAAGTGATTTCCTTGTCCTTGGAACATCAAAGAGATGAAAGAGTGTTTAATGTTGTACATTTAAGCCAACATAAATTTGGAAATATTAATGAATACATATATTCAAAGTAAGTTCACAACAGCATCCCTAGGTGACATAGTCATATAGGGTCACCGTCATGTGCGGTCTGACCCTGACCCAAATGTCATGCTATATCACATGGCTGTACATCGATGAGGTTCTTTCCTTTTCATGGAAAAGTAAACATTTTTAGATGAGTTTTTTTTAAAATCCCTTTGTAGTCCCAAATCACAAACATTCTTTGAATTTTAAGTGTGTATATTGTGAAAAACAACAGCAACCAAAACAAAAACTGGCTTCTAAGATTTTCAGATTCGTATTTTATTATTTGTTTTTTTTAAAACATCTTTTACTTAAGTAAATTTTTAATTGACACATAATAATTATATATGCTTGTGAGATACAATGTGGCATTTAAATACATTTATAAAATGTTTAAGAATCAGATCAGGTGAATTGACATATCTATCAACTTAGACATTTATCATTGCTGTTTGTCAGAAACAGTAAAAACCCTATCTATTGCTATTTTTAAATATTGAATTAATTGTTTCACACATAGTTACCTACTGTGCTATAGACTATCACAAGTCCTTCCTTCTAGCCAACTGCTCTCCTGTATCCTTTAACAATCATCACATTTTTTTGAAGAAGTGTCTTTGAAACTCTGGTATTTTTAATACCAGAGATAATCAGTTCCAGAGGTGCCTGTCTTCTTGGTCCCCAGGACAGTGATTAAACTACCTATTCTGTAGCATGGTGTAAGAGGATCCCCAGAGTTCTGGGTAGTAGAGCTGTGCCTCCTAATGATGTAAATGTGAATAATTAGGGCTGTATAGTAGGGAAGAACAAGGGTGTAAATGAGAGGAATAGTTCTTCTTTACTGGTAAGCGAACTAGAAGTCTGAGTTTAAAAACATTTTCAAGAAACTGGGAATTATCCTTTCTTTTTAGCTACTCCAGAGAATTGCAACAAAATTTGAAAGCTTCCTTTCCTAGAGGAGTTTGGAATTTTCTAAAATATATAATTAAATAATACATATACCTATAAAGCTGATAACAGAAACAGAAAAACATATACAATAACAAACCATTAAAATACACGAATAGTTGCAATAGGCCAAGTACTGAACAAATTGCAAAATAAATAGTCACTGTATGCATTGTATTGATAGTGATATTATGGACAAAGAAACAAGTGATAAAGTTGAAGAAACTTAATTCTTTCTTGATAAAACAATGAGATACAACTCAAATACTTATGTAACATCAGGGAAACTGAAGGTGTGATGTTCTCATGTTCTGCATTCTATCAATGACTAGAAAGACTCGTGAAAGGCCCACGTTGAGAACATGGTAAGCACATTTGACATTCAAGGTCAAAGCCTCAGTACTTTTTCTCATATATCTGCAGTGGAGTGCTCTATTTACCGGTTGGTGTTAAATAAATACAGGAACACAGTACTTTTAGGTTTGTTGCTTATTCAGGTTACACAAACATAAAATCATAAAACAACAATTCATGTAGTTTGTTTTCAAAATCTTCTTTTCTACTTCATATTAAAATCGAGAGTAATTTTCACGTGAAAAGAAACAAACTTGTTAGTTGTGTATTTACTTTGGGCTAAAATATCTTAAACTCATATGAGAATATTCTTTGGTGGAAAACCAGCCTCCAAGTGATCAGAATGTCTAATCCGACTCATGGCTCCTCGTTTTCAATTCCCTGAATTTAATTGCCTGTGTGACTTTGCTTTCTTCTTTAAATCTTTAAATTCTGTGCTCCTGAACCCTCTTTCCAGGATACTCTGATCTTCATTGAGAACTTGAATTTCTCTAGTGTATTATGTAACTTCTTGAAATCAGTTAGTCTTCTTAATATTTTTCTAAGCCAAGTGGGAATAATATGTTTAAATCCTGCTTAGATATTTTTGGAATTATTTTGAAGCTTTGGATCACTTCACTGATGTTGAGTTTATCTTGATGCCTAAAATAGGGCAAACAACAACATCAACAAAGAAGAAAAAAAAAGGAAACTCTCAATCATGGATTCTTATCTGAGTTTTATTCTATCTCAGATTTGGACTCCTCAGTTCCTTATTACATTGGAAATCGTCCATGCCCTCAAAGATATATTCCCAATACTCCCTGGATTTCATAGTTCTACTGAGTTACTTTTTGATATGATGCTGGTGTATAATCACTATACTTCTAGCATCCAAAAATCTGGCTGACAGTTGTGGCCTTATTTTAAACACCGTTAAAGATTTTGGGTAAATGGCTATGATATTATATCCAGTTAGACATGGCACATCTTCACTTACCTGCTATGAAATCATACAAGCCAGTCAGAAAATTAATAATTGAATAAGTTAGAAATAGTAATATTTTGCAGATTCTGTTATTACAAGTTGAAAGAGGTTATAATTAATAATGAAAATTAGTGATGCCATTTTCAGAAGAAACTGATATCTATAAGGGTTAGTTTTTTACAAAAACTCAAGGAGATGTATTGGCTAATAATGAGCTAATGTTTCAGTTTTCAAATCCTTTACTATCTCCATTACATAAAAGGGTGGGTAAAAGAGAAATACACAATGTTAGATATTAGAAAGATTCTAGAGTAACTAATTTACTAATAAGGAAAACAAGATTCTAAGAGATACATTTGAGCCACAGAAAAACTAAAATTGTTTGCCATTCTCTCACATTAGATCTTGTTCCTTTGAATTTACATTTTGAGGAGAAAATTTAAATTGGATTCTTGATTTTTTTTCTGAATAACTTCATAAAAATGTCAGTGCTAACAAAAGTATCATTTAAAATAATTAAGTAAATTTTGTGTGGGCCAATTGCAATAAATAAATAACTTGAAAAAGCAAAAAAAAAAAAGAACAAAAAGACAACTTGATAATGAGATAATAATACACCCTGTGTGAAAGCCAGTTAATTGAAGGTTTGTCATGACCAGTGAATGCTACTTCTAAATCCTCTTGAGAAAATAATAGCCTGCTAAAAGAAGAAAAATAATCAAGAGGAAGAGATGGCAGAGAAGTACAAATTAACATATTCTTGATCTATGCGTTGTCAAAATATAATGGTCACTCTTAGTTCCTAAGAGAGGAGAACATCTAAATGGATTGGTTAATTTAGTAAAACTTATTAATTCCAAATTTTATAGCAACCCTATTAACCTTTTTCTGTGTGCATTAGGTCATAGTCTTTCCTAGAGAGTGGGTGAGGAGTTTCATTTTGAAGTTATTATCCAATTAGAAATGGCGCATCTTCACTTACCTGCACAATCCTACAGGTAGAACTGTTCTGCAGCAGCCTCCAGTTGCAACATGGATCATGACTCAGGGATGCCTCCTCAGGTCAGTTTCTTTTGTTTTGATATTATGCTCACCTCCCTGAAAATACCATTTTTCCTAGATGGTGGAGATTTGTTAGGCACACAAAACACTGTCGAGGGATCAATCAGGTAACAGTTGATTTATAATGGAAAAATTAAAAATGAACTCTCATTTTCTTGTCTTTTATAGGTAATTGGTGACGGCTGTCAGTGACATGTCTTCTGCAAATGTCTGTCATTTCTTCATCTAGACTTATATTTTAGCCTGTTGGATTTTATGGGTCAGATGTAGACCATACTGGAGAGCTTTTCATCAGATAAACTGGCTTCTGTGACTAGCTGCTTCCGGATATACTTCCTGTAGAGATCCTTCTGGTGGTGACGCTATCTGGTCCAGCTATTAACATGGGAATTGGAGCAGTGAATATCCGGTGACTTCAAAGACTCACTGAGCTGACAATAAGTGTCCTCTGTTTGAACACCATTTATTCCTTGCCTCACTGGTATGGCCTAGCGGCCTGTAGAACCTTCAGGAATTAGAGTTATCTCAGAAATTCACAAACCCTCAAAATATCAACATCCGTCTTTAGGCATGGGATATTTTTTTCTCCCTCAGTTCAAATACACCCACTTGAAAATCTTGAGGTCATATCAAAGGAAAATAGAAGACAAGCTCTGCTAAACATTCACATGTAGACCATTATCCCTCCTCTAACAATCAAATTATTATATATTTAAGGACCCCAAGTCTAAGAAATGAATTAAATTTGAGAAATAGTTTGAGATTCCCTTACTTGGTGACTCATTCTTGTCCAAAGGCTTTATATTTCTATAATTACTTATGATTAATAATATCTGGTTCTCTAGTAGCCTTTATTGAGATTCAAAGTTTGAATTTTAATCACAAACACACACACACACACACACACACACACATACACACATACACATACACACGATTAGCCATGCTAACAGGATGGAGACAAAATTTCAAATATCTAAATTCATAGAATAAACACATAATAATAATAATAGCACAAGCTTCTTTTTGATTATATTTTTAGCATTTTAAGTGATTTACATCAGCAATTTTCTGTAATTTTGTTTGTTTAAAGGCTTTCCCATGCTAGTGGATAAGACAGAAGCTGTAGGTATAAGACAGAAGCTACCAGGATTCCAAGTAGCACTAAAAGAACTCCATTTCCATATACTACTATTGAAGTTGATAGGTCAAGCTCCCTTTTGGTGTTTTTACTACCAAAATTCAAAATTTAATGAATGTCTAGTTAGATGAGCTCTAGCCACCAATTCAGAGAGAAAAAGTTAAGCATCATGATTCATAGTCTATTTATATATTCATACAAAATATGGCAGGATTAGTAATTTCCCAAATTTTTGTGTAAGAACATTTATTGGATGTAAGATGCCTAAGCAAAGCAAGTTAATAAAGTCTCAGATCAATTATATAAATCAACTCCACATTCCCAGTTAACAGAACTTCTTGAATTCATACTAAACTCTCTGGTTTGTCTTCTAATTACAACAGTGAAGCATCGTCCCCCCAAGTGTAAGGCCACACCCATGCTTGTGATCATGGATCATATCACTTCTAATCTCAAAATTTACATTGTATTATTTTTAAAATTAATTTATTTTATTTATATATAACAGTGGAATGCATTACAATTTTATTACATATATAGAGCACAATTTTTCATATCATATTCATTTCTGCATATTCAAGCTCTTGTTCAACTTGAATTTTCCCCACAAGTAAAAGAAATGCTCGTTAAGATGAAAATGTTAAAAGTGTTAAAAAGTTCCTCAGAAAGCTATCTATCATTAAAAACTTGGTAAACAATTCTTGTTTTCTACATTTCCTGCTCTTTTTCTTCACCTCTAAGGTAACCTCCATGTACCCTGTATGCTTTGATAAGCATCATCACACAGGATGACTTTGTACAATGGATTCAGCTCTGTGGAATGCTCATTGCTTCTGGAAACACCAGCTTCTCCATAAAACCACAGCCTTGAGCTATTCTTCCTGCAGCCCCACTTCTAGCCCTTGAGAATCCTTTGCTAATTCACCTTCTGCAATTCAGCCTTAAAAGTACTGTTTTTCTCAGCATTGAGTCTGAAAGCCACTTTTCTTCTCATTCTACTTCTTTGCCACACTGAATCTTGTCCAGACTGAAATTTAAAATATGATATAAATGCCCTCTGCCACTTAGCCATCTCCAGCTCAGAAACCGTTGCTAAGCTGTTGTGTCATACACTCACCTTCCTGTGTTGGGCATTATCTCCTTTATTCTCATAGTTATAGAGCATGGGACACACTCATTATCAAACTCATTATTGTGTCTCTTAAGTATAATAAATATTTCTCTTCCATTACCTCATCTCTGAGTGCCATTGACATTCACCTAAACATACAAGCACTTTATAATATGTAAAAATGAGACATATTTTGTCACCTCCATGACTGGCTAGACCTTGAGTCATCAAGTATTAATATATATATATATATATATATATATATATATATATATATATATATATTATATATAAAGCTCTGAAACTGCAGAAACATTTAAAGTTTAATTTAAAGAATGATCGTGGATTTTCTTAAGAATTAATTTAGTAAAATACCCTCATTGGTTATTGTTTTTCTTTTTTATGTTAAGGTGGTCAGTAGGCCTAGAAATTGAAGGTTAGCAAAGGAGATTAAAGGAATTGCAGTGCTCTCGTTATATACCAAGTTAAAATATACTAATTTTTATATTTCTAAGGATGCCCTGGATAATAATTAAAGCAGCAGGTGATGGTATTGAAGGAGATGAGAGGACCTTGGAGGAGGTAAAAACCTGAGATGTGTAAACAGCCCATGGGCAGCTTTCCTACATTGCCACAAGTTGCTCTTGTAGACACTGGTATATAGACATAAGGTGTTTGGGGACATGTGAAGTGTACCCAGCAGTTCAACAATCCACCAACATCTCTCCATTGACTGTTATTTTCACAATGAAATGTTAATTTAAAGCAGAGTTCAATCATTGATCTTATGGTAAAATGTTCTCAACAATTCAGACATTTTTTTTTAATTAACAAACAACCCATTTACCTTATAAAGGCAAGTATTTATATTAATTTTATTTTGATTTGACCTAATGATGCATTATTTGTTTTTTTTGTTTTGTTTATTCAGTACCAGAGATTAAACCCAGGGGTGCTTAACCACTGAGCCACACTGCACACTTCTTATTTTTATTATCTTGAGACATAATCTCACTAAGTTGTTTAGGGCTTCATGAATTTGCTGAGACTGGCTTTGAACTTGCCATCCTGCTGCCTCAGCCTCCTGAACTGCTTGTATGAACCGGGACATCCTACTTAAATGACTGTTTTTAAATAAAGAAGGGAATTCTACATAACCATAGAAAGACCATATTTCTGATAAAAGAGAACATTATAAAATCTCCAAAAAAGCTTGAATGAATGACCAGACACAAAAATATACATGCATGTTTAATCAGCATCTTGGAAGAGAAAAATAGGGCCTTTTCCTGGACAGGGCAGGTTTGTTTTCTGACCAGGATAAACAGTGGGTCTTTTGCTGGGAAAGTTGGGCAAGTTTGTTACCATTTACCTTGCAACATCCATAATTTCCTAAACTTGGAAGTCTTCCATTTTTAGTAAAAATCCTGTGCTTTGCAGAGTCCACTGAGAGGTGCCATCTCCATTGTCCTCCTTCTACTTGGCAGGGTGGGGCCAGGCAGGGCAGGGGAGCAGGGAGCAAGGGGGAGGACAGGC
Organism: Urocitellus parryii; assembly: GCF_045843805.1. NCBI lineage: Eukaryota > Metazoa > Chordata > Mammalia > Rodentia > Sciuridae > Urocitellus > Urocitellus parryii. The sequence goes on along the minus strand of NC_135540.1, from coordinate 9,145,464 downwards.
ACTTCCAGCTCATGCTGCCTGCTTTGTGGAGACAAGAACATTCTTTGGTTGCCTACCTTTGCCAACATCCACAAACTTTAGCATGCGAGCTTGTTAGCTTCTGAGCAGAGTGAAACCTCAGACACATCAAAGATCTTCACACACTCACACACACACATACAAAAAAAATTATCATATTCATTTTACTTATTCATTTTTTAAGCTAAATATTTCCTTTAGACTGTATGGCTTATCTTTACCCAGCGTATTCCCGAAATTCTCAGGAGAGTTAAAATGGCAGTTCAGTTATCATTGCAGATGTAATATATTAAGGGGAAAATAATAGGAAAAAAACGTTATTTATAAGTATATTATGTTCTGTCTGAAGAGTATTTAAAGTTTCCAATAGAATGAACACACCTCAGAATTTGAGTGTTTTTCTTGGTTTTGACAACATAGCCAGTAGTGAAGGTTTTGACAATGAGTGGCTGGCTACAGGTGCAATTTGAGTGCATAGTAGGCCTGGGTATTTGAAATGGAATCCTAAAAGAATAACCATTTATTTGGACTAATAACTGTGAACCTTATGAGGAGTTCCCATGGGTAACATGATTTTGGTAAAGCCTCAACTTTGGCACTCAAAGCAAAAAAAAAAAAAAAAAAAATTATCTTATCTATTCTTTATGTCACATATCTACTTCTGATTAAAAATCAAAAGGATTTGGGGCCTAGTGGAGCACTCCTATAATCCCAGCCCCTCTGGAGGCTAAGGCAGGAAGATTGCAAGTTCAAGACTAGGCCTCAACAATTTAGCAAGGGCCTAAGCAACTTAACAAGACCCTGTCTCAAACAACAGGGGATGGGGTTGTGGCTCAGTAGTTATGGACCCCTGGGTTCAATCACCACCATGACCAAGGAAATAAATTAAAAAAAAAAAACTAAAAAGATTTAGGTTTTTAAAAAACTATGTTAGTGAAGTATATCTTGATATTGTAAGTTAGTTGAGTATAGTATAATTACAATTGAAGCTGCCTGTTTTTAATGATGAATCAATGTCAAGTGAATGAATGAATGAGTAAATGAATGAGTCGTGTAGAAAGCTGGATTCTTCTCATCCAGTGTTTTAAATTTCATGAGAAATCATGAAGTTCAATAAAAAACGGTGTGATCTATGTTCTTCTTATTCTTGGTGAGGACAGTGTTCCTAAGACAAGGAGGTAATCAAGCTATATAATTCAAATTGATTTATTTGAGAAATGTAGAAAATTAATATTATAAAATCATGGCTAGTTCACCTTTGTCTGTTAGATATAAATGCTATGATATGCAGGAAGATATTTTAAAAGCTTGCTATTAGAGTTTTTGTGATTTCATTCAAATGTGATCAGAACTATAAGGCTCCTGACAGTCCTGAAGAACAGCAGATGTAGGGGGAAAGGGCACAATTAGAAGTCCTCCAAAATCACTTAATCACTAAGCAACTCAATTCATAAATTAATTCAATGCCTCAAAAGCAGGGAGAAAGAATAAATGTTCCATTACTGGTCTGAAACAAAATTTACCTTTCTTCCCAGCACTGTCACTGGTAAAGTATGGGGCCACTTTTGATCTAGGTCTCCTTTTAGTAAAAGAACAATCACAACAGCACAATATCCCATAGAATGATTTTTGAGACTCAGAGGAACTTATGCCTATTATTGTGCTTTGAAAAATTAAAAAAGATACAAAGGTCATGAATATTAAATTGGATAATTAAAAGAAGGATTTATTAAAATCCTGGTACATGCTAAATGCTAAATACGGTTATTATTGCTTAAGCTCACGTTCCACTACAATCTCACATGGATTTACATACGTTTTCTTCTGCAACAGAATCAATCTCAAAAATTTTTATACCTGTATCTTCATGTATGGATGGCGACTATGTCAGGAAGATAACCTCACCTATCATTTTCATACCCAGTTATCGCAAATAACCTAACACTATACACTCAAGATGTGTTTCCTAAATTAAATAATTTTTAAACATTTCAATATTTTAACAAGTGAAGTATATTAATTTGACTTAATATTTTTTAGCCATAGGAAATAATAACATAATAGTTCATTTTAATTAAATAATTATTTAAATAACTTTTAAGGAAATAATTAGCATAAAAGTGTTTTGTAAAATGAAGAATAGCAAATATTGCAGCTGAGGTTTGCTAAAGGAGAAAGATGCAAAATTATTTTTTTCCTTTCAGAAGCAATAGTAATTATACCTATGTATTCATGAAATTTATAATTTTCAGAAATAAAAATGATAAAAATTCAAAATTAAGAAAGACTTAGATTTACTGAACTTGCAATTTGTGCCACCTATAGTAACAGAAGTCATAGAATGATGACTAAATATTTCACTCATGAATGCTATATTAAATAATAGTTTTCACTTTTAAAACAGTAAGGGATTTTAAATACTTACTGTGTGGCAGATCCTCTGCTAAATGTTTCATGTACATTAATCAATTTTATGAATTGCAGAACCTTTCAATATAGATAGTACTATGATCTCATAAAAGCACCGAAAACCTAAGCAAAATTGGCTAAAAATATACAATGGCAGAGTAGATTTAAAAATGAAGAATTTTGGTTCACAAACCTCACATTACATTAACTTTATTGCTTTGAATGTTAGCATTTATAAATATGCTTGCTCTAAGCCTGGTGCAGTCAGAAATCTAGCAAATTATAATTTATCTTAGTGCACAATAAACTATGGGGTTTGTGTTAACAAAGCCTCTCTTAAGAAATGAGAAGCTAGGTACTGTATTTTCTCTTGGCAATCTGCTGTAATTGGCAAGGTTAAAATTGAGATCACCATGACACTAAAGTTTCTCTATGAGCTTTAAATAAATTTTTCTGGGAAATTTTTAGAGAAATATAACTAAAGGCCAATAGAGATAATTGGATCAATATTTTACCTCAGCATATCTTTTGCTTAGTGTTCCTAAAACCCTAAAGTTATTCTAAAAATAAAGTTTATCATTTAAATTACAATATCTTGACAATCTACACAATGAAAAATATTCATTACATAATTACCACTCTATCTTGCTTTTTTCTCATTTTTTCTCTTTATTTCTTCATAATTTTCATTGAAATTTACACAACATATGAAATACGTGAAATTAAAAAATCAGAATTTATATGTCAATGATGTGATCTTAATTATATGTTCTTCTAGGTTTAATTTTAAAGCTACAAAAATTATTTTAATATATCTTAGTATTTCAAATATATATATAAGCTAGTTAGTAATTATTATCTAATGTTTATTTAATTAAATATTAGAAAATATTTTCAAACTCTCATGCTATATTAATAAGGAAAATATAAATTAAGTTTGTGAAATATTTAAGTTTGTCTAAATTACAGGGCACTTAATACAAGCCATTTAATGTATTTCAATTACCTGTCACATTGAGATTCCTCACCAGATTTTGTTGACCAGTTAAGCATGTTAAGTTAGAGTTAATGCCTCTGAAGAGTAGACAGAAGAAATCCGTTCACTTCTCTCATCTTCCCTATTATTTTCTATCTTAGTTATAAGAGTACCAAAAAATTTCAAGAGTTAAGTCACATAATTAGGAATACCATAAGTTGCCCTATTAATTTTGATATAAATAGTTATCTAGATATTTCATTATCATTTATGGTAACTTTGACATTACAATTTTTTGTAGTCATTTGTTTAATGTTTTATCTCTGTGTCTTTAAATATCATGAGATTAGGGAAATTTATGATTTTGTTCACCAAATAAACATATATTCCTTATTTAATTGAATACATGATGTTTGTATATTTTACTAATTACTACAATGTAAGATAATATCACCATTATATTGACATGGGCACAAACATACTCATAGACAAAGCATATATAACCAAATGATCTATCAGATAAAATGTAAATAAATAATATTTACAGATTGCATTCATTTGCAAATCTGCATCTATACATTTCAAATTTTGTTAAAGTTTTAGTCAGTCTGAGACTATAGTCAGCCTCTTGGAATTTGCCATCAGTCCTTCTCAGCTTAAACACTAAAAATATATATTCTAAGTATGATTTATTTTGAAGAACAATAAGAAATCAGAGTACAAACAAAAGAAATCTTATTTTAAAATGTTTCTAAATACCTCTTCTGTTTTTATTTCTTCATATGTTGTTTTCCATTGTAAACAACTGTAGAGTTGGCATTGCCATTTCTAGTAAGATAGAGCTTTTAACTGGCTTGCCTTTGTCATCTCTGCAAAAATTCAGTGACAACTCAGAGAATTAGCAGCTCTCCTTTTGCACTTAATCATTTTTCAGTAATCAAATTACATAATCATAAGTTCAGGTGTTACTGACATAAATTAGATTTGGAACCAACACAGCAGACTCTCAGCAAACACACAAGTAAACTAGTGGTAGTACCCACAAGTGTTGGACATAACACACTCAGCATCCTCCAATCACTTCCACAAAGGAAATCAGGGACTTCAATGTCTTGGGTACAGGGTGTGTGGAGTTGTGTGGAGGTCAATTAGAAAGGTGACTCTTTCTTCTGCATTATATTTTCATGGGAATCTCAAAAGCTGTTCACATGGTCAAAACTGCCCTGCTTTCTTACTAAGTGTGGAAGAAATAAGCGATTGCTACCTCATCCATTAAAAATTAAATAAATAAATAAAGGTCATGTCTGTCACAACAGAACATTCATTTAGATAACTATGGGATGAATCCATTAATAACCAATGAATGAGTAAATAAAATGGTTTGCTTCGGGTAACCTACTAAAAACTGTGGTTGCTATTTGAAAATAATTATTAAGAAGGAATTCTTTTTTGAAAATAAAAACTTTTCCTTTGTGTCTATATTACACATGAGGGTGAATACTTGCCATAGGAAGAATTCTGTCATAGGCTGTGGCAAACAAAACAGATCTTACATAAACTAGATTCTTTTCTATTTGGAAATTAATAATGAAAATTTAAGAAAATACATTAGAAAACTTTTCCCAAACCAATAAAGATTACTTTAGCAATATTAATAAATGATGATACCATTTTGATTGCTCACAATTATTAAAACTAAATTTGTGTTATAATCTGTGTGCACTGTGAGACTGATGTTCTTTTATATCTTGTAGTGATAGCTCTAGGGCAGAAACCTTGTCTATTGAAACAAATTACTGTGCCTTCTGTTTTCTCTTCCAATATCTGCCAGCATATTGAATGTATATAATATTTATTTCTGAAGGCAGACCATAAGTGTACCCAACCTCAACCTTAGAGAAATTTCAGCCCCACAAATAAAATTAAAAGTCCCTAAATATTTAACTGATCCATGAGTGATTTTATGGAAAAGATTTGAAAAGTTCAGAGGGCTTTCCCACCTCTAAAGCTCATCTACTGCCTTAAAGAGAATCAGCTGGTATATATTAAGTCTTCGTCTTCCTGGGAAGGAGAAGTTGATGACCAAATAATTTTTTCTCTATAGTACTTTTTTTTTTTTCAAATTTTGTTTAAAAGTGTCCTTAGTATTGAGAGATAATTAATAATTTTTAAATGGTCACACATCGAATGTCAAACTAAAGTTTCAGGGTCTCATAATGTATAGTATTTATTAATATGACTTACAATCCTGTCTGTTCTTATTTTTGACAGCCCTTAACACCCAAATTATGTAACTTGATGATCTAAATTTAAGAAAAAAAAATGTGTGTGTGTGTTGGGGGAAGACTGACCCATAAAGTATTAATGGTTTACCTGCCTTTTCAGCTTCCTCTTTGGAAAACAAGCAACATCAGTGCAATGAAGTATTAAGGAAGATGCAATGAGAAAGCTTTACTGAGATGACCATTTTTAGCATGCTAATGGGTATGATCTTAAACCATTAAGCAGTTCTGCAAAAACTCCTGAAGAGCTATGCTGCCATCTATTGACGATGCAGATGTCTTTCCAGGGCTGTATGGCACAATACAACAAACTTCTATTACAAGTCTTTGAAAATCAGGTGTTTCTGAAAAATACCTAAGTTAGTAAATAGGTGACATTCAAAACCACTTATAATACCCTACTAATTTTCCCTTTTACTGCCGAAGCCAAGTGCCAATGACTCGGCTTGGCACAGAATCACGAGCCACCACACAGCTTTGTAGGTTCAAACAGCAATTCTTTATTCCGGATCTCACACCAGCCTCCACACACGTTCAGGGACAGTCTCGTTCTCAGCCACACTCCTACTCCACGAGGCTTTTTCCAAAATCCCATTTGAATCTCACGAGAACTCAACGGGAACAAGCAGCAGGAACACCCTAATCCCAGCAGCCATAATCTTCAACCTCAACTTCCCTAAAACCCATATTCTTAAACCGGGAAACGCCTTAAACCGGGAACACCCTAAGCCCAAGGACCGGGATACTTCCTCAAACCTGCAGGATACTTCCTCAAACCTGGATCCACCCTCGATCACCTTGAGCAGGGTCATCTTTCTCAAACACACAAGCAAGGTCGCAGCAAATTTCCAAGGCAAGTCCATTTAACATGGGGTACACTGGCAAGGATTACGATGCGTCAATACCTACTTGGTAATGGCCCTCAGCATTTTACTATCAGTTTACTAATGAATTATTTTACACTGGCATATTTATAGAATGTGATAGATATTTTGAAGCAGTTCATGTCAGCAGTTTGCAAGATTTACTGGATTAAACTGGATCCGTGCTTATACATCACAGTGGTACACTTACTATATTCAACTGAATGAAATTAGTATGCAATATTAAGAGTGTGAAATGTTATTTTAAAAAGTTAAGAGAGAAAATAGGCTTTAAAGAGAAGGATAGTTTCAAAAGGATGTACAAAGAAAGAGATAAAAAAGCATGTTTGCAGATTCTGTTTTCATTGTTTCATGACATATTTCATTAAGGTAAAAAATACCAGTTTTGATGCCTTCTGAAGTCTAGGCTTCCTGAAGAGAACAGGAAGAGCTGAGGTTGGACAGGTAGAAAGATTGTATGTTGTTAACCATTTTGAATCTAGGACATAAATACATTTGGGAAAACCCTTTTGAAAAATTTTCTCTTCTCTTTTGCTATTGAAATATTGTTTTGTTTTTTAAGCCAGAGTCTAGGCAAATAAAAATATTTAAATATACTAGTTGATTCTACTACTACAGGTGGAGAGAGCAGGTTATTTGCAACTCCAATTGGCCAGGGAAAATGCTTGGCAGAGCATTGTAGTTTGAAGGGTGTTTGTATCTTAAATTCTTTGATCTCAATACTAGGAGATGGAGAGACTGAATAAGAATTCCTCCGTCATCTTTGTAGGGAATGACCAATATTTTTCACCTTCTATTTTGAACAACTTTACTCTAACCAAAGGTTTAAAAATGGGAGCCAAGAAAGAATGGATGGAAATAGGCTGGAAAATTAACGTCAGCACTCCCAAAGGACCTGTGTACTTGTGATGTAGAGCCTATGTCGAGACTGGAAGCCTTTCTGATTTCCACCACACTGACCTAGGTTGGGTTTATACTCTATTCTTTCATGCTAAAGCATGGGATGTGAATCCGAAGACTCAAGCTCTTGCAGTCCTGTATCACAAGGACATCTCTGTAGCAGCAGGTAAGCATGGTCTGGATTGGCAGAACTTCATTCCACCACCCTTCCTGGGGATCCTGGCTGCAGAGCTGGAGCTCATCGGGTTCAGGTATGTTAAGGTGTATTTCTTTTCAGTTATTCCATTTCAGAAGCGACCCTGCTTCACAACAGGAAATGAGCAAACTCTCAGAATTATTGCACTTCCTTAAGAGTAGAGTATGATAGGGCATAAGTAGAAGTTTGAGGGGCAGATGGTGTCTGTATTTCTATTTCTCACTGGTAAAGTGATTCCATTTCTTTAAGTTTTATAATCATGGAAAAATACAAAGAACCAAAAATGAACAATGCATATTACCCAAAATATAAATCAAGGGTAAATATAATCCAGGATTCCTGCAGAGTACCACTGCACAGTGAGGTTGGAATCGCCTAAGTCCACTGGAAGTTTTCTTCTCCAACATTAAGGGGTGCTTCCTTGTAAAGGATGCCTGGGACAACTTCAATTTCTCTAAGAATGGTATCCCCTAAAATAGAAAATAAAATAATTGTGCTGGTTTTTGAATTCTTTCCCTCAAAATGTTAGCCCCCTACTTGTGGTATTTATTTCTTTATAAACTTACTATATTATATAATAGCACCAACTGTGCATTCTCTATTGTCATTCTTTGTCCTACTCTTCTAACAAGATGAAATAATAATATTATGATTTATTAATATTTATGTCTAGTAAAATGTGATCTCTCATACATAATTTCCAAGGGGATTTATTTAATTTTCCATTCTGTATAAACATTACCATAATCTACTTTATGAATGAAACAATTTTATGTAATACAACTGAATTTAAAACTTTTTTTTTTCCAATTTACTCTTTTGCATTGTTCTTACTGGCAATTGAACCCAGGGCCCTTATCCACTGAACTTCATCCCATTTACGAAGCACTTCAGAGTATTGAAGAAAAAAGATTTGCCTTGTGTTGAACATCTTTGATTTGTGTGTGAATGTGTTTATATTTTAAAAATACAGCATACAATGGCACCTATTTCTATGAAGTGCTGAGTTCCTGTTCTCCTTGATTTACAGCATAAAAAAAGGGGAGAAAATAATTACAGATGAAACAGGAATATGAATGACTTCCTTTTGCCGTTGGAGTCCTTAATTTCTTGCTTTTATAATCCAATAAATACACAAATAGAATAAAATCTCAGTAATTACTATGAGTTTTGTATTAATCCGTTTTTGTTGCCAATCACACAGTACTACAGATGGAATGCATCTTGAGAAAGAATGCATTTGACTCATGGTTCTGGAGACCTAAGTTTGAGGGGACAGCTCTGGTGAGGATTGCCTTGCTGGTTGAATCCCAAGGTGGTACATGGAGGACCTCACCTGGGAAGAGTCAAGGAGCATATGTGGGTTTGCTCTGCCCTTTTTCCTTTTATAAAGCCATTAGAATTTAATCTGGTGGTTTCATTCTAATGACTTTATCTAATCCTAACCAGCCTTCAAAGGCCCCACCTCTAAACGCAGTAGTTCCCATCTTAATAAAGTTTAACTTGCCTATTAAATTTTAACCTGCAAAACTCACATGTTATATTTTAACGCATCAAACTCAAGGGACACATTCAAGTCACATCCAAATCATAGCAAGCTTAAATTAAAAACTTAGAATTTCAAAGTATCTAAACTTATAAAGCAGTTAAATGCCATTCCTGTGGTTACTTGGTGTTCAATCTGCTTCAACCAACATAACTCAAAAATTCAGCAAAATCAGAGAAGAAATAATTGTAGCACAGTAAGAAGATACTATAAGGTGCTATGGGGTAAAATAAAAAGATAGATATTCTCCTTTCCCATTCTTGTTCAATTTTTCTCTAAGTGACAAAAACTTCTGCTGAGATAAAGTATTCTAGAAGCACCTTAGCTTTATCTCTAAACCACAAGATAAAAGTGAATTTATCTGAATTACAAGGATCATCATTTTATCCACTAATTTGTCCAGTTTGGGTATATAAAATTCTAAAGTTCTTTTGACTTCATAAATGTCCTCTTTCCAGTTTTCTCCTGACACAGGAGAAAAACTTCTTGGGTTCTTCACCAAGAAGAAGAGTCAGTATCAGTCACTTTTTCACTTCCATTCTGTGTGTCTATATTTTCTTCCCTGTTAACTAGACTCTTCTTGGTTTTTTCAGGGTGAAGTTGGAGTAGGAAGGAGTGTGAAGGAAAGATCTTACTTGAGTAGCCCTGAAGTGCTGCTTTTCTCTGAAAAATTTTTTGAAAAATTCATTTTCTTCTTGGGTGCTCTAGGGGGTTCTCTTTTGGATTTTCTTGGGGGCTTTCTCAGAATTAGCAAGATGTGGAAGTGGCTCTTTGTTCTTGGGTAGTCTGCTTTCCTGGGCTGGCTTCTTAACATTGTCCCTCAACCTCTAGACCTCTTGATGTATGCCAGCCTCTTCGAGAGTTGGTGCTGTGTTGCCTTCTGACACCATGCATAACACAACTGTCCCTGTGTAAAGCAACTCTGGGACGTTGTTGGGATTTAGATAAAGAATCTCATCAGTTGCCTCCTAACAGAAGCACAAGTCATTAGAAAGTACAAACATCTATCTTATTGCTGGAGCTCATTCCAGCAGCAGCTCCTTCTTTTATCTTGCAAGCGAGTCAGACACCAATTCATAGTTTGCTATATATTCTGGGACACATAGCAGTGTCCTGAAGACTTGAAAAGAGAAGTGATTTATTACCAACAATTTGCAACCAATGTTGGGAGGTCTTTCAGAACACGGAATACTGTCATCAAAGAAATCCTACAGATCCCAGTATTCTACACCTTTGTTTTTATACTACAAAATAGATGAGGGCAAGCTAGTTTAAAATACCTTCTATATAATTCTGCATCAGTTATCTCATGCCTTACCTTGGAATGTAGAACCACTTGTTTACTTATTTTATTTTCGGCATTTTAGGGCCTGAGCATAAAAGAGCAAAAACCAAAGAAAAGCTACATTGTCATTTCAAGGAGCCAGCACCAGGATGTAAGGATGTCACATTAAATTTATTATGATGTCCCATGCTAAAAATATGGAAGAATAAGATGATCATAGCTACTCTCAGCAAATACTTGTATGTTATAATATGCTTTACCCCTTCAATCTTAGAAATCAAAAATTAGGCCAAAAGCTAGAATCACATAGACATGTAGAAATGTAGGGTTACAAGTTGCTGCCAAATTACTGCATGTGAAGTTTTATGCTCTTTGGTATGTTAATGAGAGGATTCTATGAGCTAATTATTATTATTCTACTCAGTATAAAAAAATAATTTGATTCTTTAGGAAATTAAACATTCTTAACATACCCTTTAAAATAGGTGAGGAAGCTGTGATTGACAGCAGAGACTAAGACTTCCATTTTTTGGTACTGTCTTACTTCAAGATTTGTAAAGAAGGTCATCATAATTTCCAATAGTATAGATGCATCCATTGTTTAAGTGGGCATTTGATAAAATGTAATAAATTAATGGTAAGATCATTGAAAAGCAATACAGTGATTCACATTTCCTATTTATCTTTTGAAATTGCTCTTTAAAGTAATGAATTAGCTTTTCCATGACATAATCTGTAATTGCACTCTGTTCCAACAGACAAGGAATAGGAGAGGCAGAGCCGATTGTACCTTCATCTCCTCAATTCGATGATACACTTCATGACAAGACTTCATATGGAGAATAATGAAATACCCAAGCTTCTATATAACCAGGATATAGGTAACGTATGCTTTTCATATTCATAAATCATAATTATTAATATTCTAATTTGAAGAACAGGTTTCATCTACCTGGCATCCTGAGACTCATTTAAATTCAATGGGTCTTCTTTTTCTTAAGTTTACTTTATTTTCAATTGACAGATGAAACTGTATGTATTTATCATATTCAACATGAAATTTTAAAGTGTGGGCTTATTTTGTCTTGGTTTTGCATATTTACATATGCAAGGTGATGATGACCAAGCCAGGTGATGAATAAGATAAGGATAATGATTATGGAGCTTACTGCTTATGTAAAGTTTTTAGTTTTGTTGATGCTAAAATGATGATTTGGGAAGTGCATTGTAAAGACTACAAATGTTTTTTGAGGGACTTGTCAGTGCCATCAGCCTTACATTTACAAAAATATTGGCATTTGCACTGCTAGATTCTTCTTCTACTCTTAAAGAGAATATGGCATGAAATTCCAGATCTTTTATCTCAAAAAGAAATAAAATAGAAATATTAAGATATTGATGAATATGGCACAGTTTCTATTGCTTTTATTTGATCTGGTGTCAATCTCTACAAATAAAGTGGGAAACATTTTCATTATTTATTTTCCATTTTTCATGTGTACCTGCATACCATAAAGATAAGCAGATTCTAATTTTTCGCCTTAAATTTATTATGGCTGGAAAGACTTCAGTAACATACACTTGAATATGATTCTTTTTCAAAAACATAATACTGTCATGAACTTAGAGCTGAGTGAGAGATTTCAATCCAAAGGCACATGAATGTCATCCCCTCCCCCACAATACTGTTAGTATTAAATATCTAAAATATGTAAAACATATAGGTCCTTAGCTATAACCTAGGTGAAATTCATTCAAGTTCAGAGTTTTTGCCATTTTGTCAGGCCCTTCTTTCAGATACATTAAGAATAATTCATCCTTGTAAAAATATAAAAAAATAAATTTGAATTCAGCACAAGATTTCTCCAAATCCCAGTTCATCCATTTACTAGTTGAATTAATTTTAATGGGTTCAAACTCTCCAAACCTCAACTTCGCATCACCATGATTGTCCTGAGAGTGAAAGGAACATAAGGTGATTTGACATGTGGCACAAAGTCAATAGTGAAGTTGTGATAATTTTGAATGTAGAATAATCCGGGTTTATTCTTTGGCCAAAATTACTGTTTTGGAGCTTCTTGGCAAAGAGTATTTTCTTGACCAAGCCAGGTGATAAACAAGAAAGACATGAAGGCATCTCTGCACAGAATGAGAAAGGGAACTCTATAAAGGTTTGATTTCATGGTACACTTCTAAAGGAAATGGCTCACAATAGACCTGTATCCTCTCTACAATGAGAAGAAACTATTTATATTAAGGTAACAGTAATTAAAGCTGATAATAAAGGTGATGCTTTTATAAGGCAGAATTTTTTTCTTACTTGAGAATCAGCATAGTGTAGGAAGTACTCAAACTCTAAAACTAGTGGGCCAGAGCTCTAGTTCTAAACCTGATACTCCTTAACTTTGTGTTGTGTAATTTTACCCGATTCTCTTAAACATCCATGTATCTGTTTCCTCATCTGTGAAACAGACAAAATGTGAAGAATAAATTATTTGTTACAATAAATTTTATGCTCTGTGTGTGTGTGTGTGTGTGTGTGTCTGTGTATCTGGTGGTAACTGAGGTTGATCCCTGGGCCTCCCACTCAGTAACTATGTGCTCTACCACTGAACTACATCCCCAACCCTTCTTGTTTTATTTTAGACAAGGTCGCATTAAATTGCCCAGGTTGGCTTCCATTTTCTATATTCCTGCTTTGGACCCCTGAATAGCGGTGATTACCCATTACCCATATGGGCCACCATGCCCAGCTCTAATACTTATCAGATCTTATACTTTATTTTTCTCCTGCTTTCACTGGTTTCCTTCCAATGTTTTCTGTCTTTCAAGAAAAAGACATATAGCTAAACTAGAAAATCAAGAAATCAAAAAAAAAAGACACAATTTCTAGTGTATTGAATTGTAATGTCTCTATAATTTATAAACAGATAAATGATCATATAGGAATATATGCACTATCTCTAATAATATTAAGGTTTCTTTTGTAAACAAAATGTTAGATTTTTAAAAACCAGAATGATACTTTATTCCACTTCTTTGCAATATAGTAGTCATGTCCATTTTTCCAACTTAACCAAATTCGGTGGTCAGACATAAATACTTGTGTCAGTCAGAGTTGCATCAGTATAACACAATGCCTGGAATGACCAACTTGGAAAAGTAAAAGTTTGTTTTGGCTCAGAGTTTTGAAGACTCTATTGGATGATTAATCCTGTTGCTTTTGGTCCTGTGGCAAGTGAGTACATCATGTCAGGAGCTCAAGGCAGAGTGACCCTGCTCACCTATGGCCAGGAGCAAAAGCAAGAAGGAGGGGCAGGTATCCTACAACCTCTGTAAGGGTACACCCCAGTATCATAAAGACCTTCCATTAGGCCCCTCTTCTTATTCTTACCTTCCACTGTGGGGAAGACCCCTTAACACACAGGCCTTTGGGGAACATTCAAGTTCCAAACTATAGCAACATTGAAGAAATCAGCCATGAAGAGAAGAGACGGGCAGTGTGCACAGAGGAAGAGCCACACTGCTGTCTTTCTTCACTAAGAAAGCTTTAATGCTACCAAAACATGTTTTGGAGATCTTCTGGCCAAGTCCCATTGCCCACTGCTTAATGTTTCATACTCATTAAAACTTCATCTAGCATGTATCATTAATTTGACATTACAATCCTTCTTTCATTCAAAGTAGATGGTAATAGTGAGTTTAGTGAGAATAATGGTTATTCCCTCAACGACATGCCACATGCTAATCCCAGAAATCGATGTTGTGTGGCAAAATACATGATTCAGAATCTTAAAAGGAGGAGCTTGCTCAGGACTATTCTGGTGGACCCTAAGTGCACTGAACATGTCCTTGTTAGAAGGAAACAGGGAGATCTGACAAAGAAAATGAAAGGATGCAATGTGTCCATAGAGGAATAGGTTGGAATTATATAGACACTGCAAGGAATGTCATTAGCCACCAAAACCTGGAAAGATTCTGATTCCCCTCTAGAAGTGTGAACTGTTGGCACCTTGATTTCAAACTTCCAGACTCAAGAACCATGGAGGAATAAATTTCTATTATTGCAAACCAAATTAAGTGATAATTCATTTGGGCAGCCAGCCATGGGAAGCTCATGCAAATGTCAGATAACTTATGAATTTTTTTTTTGTTAAGACCACAATAAAAAGAGGTTAACTGAGAAGGTGATTCATTCCTTTTATAATAACTTATTTTTAAAATGCATTTTTTGAGATAATAATCTTGTATTAATTGTCTGAGTGGTGTGTTTCCAAAATTGATATATCACATCATACAGAAAAGGAACCTGTATCATGGTATACTTGAGTAAATGGAGTTCAATATACGTATATGTGAGCATGTGTGTATGTTAAGAGGGGGAGGTGATGGCATTGAAATAAGGATTCTGCAAGTTGGAATTCACACTAGTCACAAGGCCACTACCTCACTTATACCTCCACTGTTCTAAGACAGTTCACATAGCAATGGTTATTTATAGGAACTGATGACTAAACTACTGTGAGTATTCCTAGAATTTTGAGAATATAAGCACAACTGAAAGTGAAATTTGGGGAACATTTCAATGACCACAGGATTATTTATTTATTTATTTTTTATCACTTCCCAAACATTTTGGAACTGTCCTGAATAAACAAACACAGTATATAAACACACACTTGCATTAGAGGCAAATATCCCTAGAGCTGTTAGGGATATGTACAAAGCTAGGTAAATAGACAGAGTGCAATACTCTCACATACTTAGAATATAAACAGAACATCTTCTGAAGGAAAATACATAAAGCACATTTAAAGAGCTAGCAATTACAGTAGAGTAAGCACCACTGAAATAGTGGTTTAATTGAAATATTATGTGGCTTACAGAGAAGGAATATGTCAAGAAAAACCAAACAGTAAAAGCAATATCCATTTTTCTATTATTTCAAAAAGTTTTCTGAGGAATTTAGAAAGATTTACAAAAGTAAATCTTTTTGAGAAAAAAGTAAGCATTTTGATCTCAGAACAATACTTTAGGCAAATGACTGAGGCGAAATATACTCAGTATGGACATCCATGGATACTTGTACAAACACACATATTCCCAAATTGTTATTCTTGGATCATCATTCAAAAATTGATTTGAGTGGCTATATAAAAAGTTTCTTTGTATTTGCCATATTAAAATTTCACACAAGAAAAATTGTACTGCTTGTTTTGTTGTTGTTATTGTTAATCTTACAGATTTGTCTTTATTTCAAGAATGCATATAATCTTTGTAGCAACGAGAAAACATTTTTTGTTGTTGTTGTTTAGTAGGGGAGAAAGTTTATCTGAGTATCAAGATCTTACTTCAATAGCATTGATCGAAAGTAGCACATCCAGGCTGCTGAGCCCGAGTACATCTGCATCCTGAGGTGAGAGTGTCCCTCCGGACACTGTCCCTGTGTAGTCAATACACTTCATCCTCAGTCCTGCTGTTATTTTTTTTTTAACCATAATTTCACTTTTGGCTGTGAATTTCTTCATGCTTCATTGAGAAAATTGTGACAAGCCTCATATCTCCTCATCTTGTCGTCAACTGCATACAGGATTTCTTTGCACATCGCTGGGCGGTACCCATGATCTCCAACTTGATGGAGAGCAGAGTGTTGATTCTGTCAGAGTTCAGCTTCTTCACCTCTGTGCTGGCTCCTGTTTCCCTGACTTCTCAAGTCCATGGCTTCCACAGTTACTTTGCCCTTTGTCCATATTATTATTTTTTAACCATTCTCTACAAGATCATTTCCACGAGACATCCGCCCACAATAGTAGCATTTATGTTAAGGAAAGACAAGATTGTTTCTTTAATTCCCATCTCTTCTTTGTTTTACTGCATGCAAACATTTCTAAGAAGAATTTTTAATAAGTGTAGCTATGAAGACTTTTTCTCAACCACTTTAAATTGGACTATCCTCCCCAAATCTCCACTGAATATTTCTTTTTAAAAATGTAAGCAAACCGAGTAGTTTGCTTTCGATTATTCTTAAAACTGTCTTTGCTTAGTTTTTATTCTCAAGACACACCCACTTTTACACAGTAGTTCAGCAACTACCTCTTTCCCGTCTCCTCTACTGGCTCCTCTCTTTTGATAACCCCTGAGAGTTTCTTCATGCTTCATTGAGAAAATTGTGACAATCACCTGACAATCACCATATAACTCTTTTCATGCATTTGTTTCAATAACATGAGTAACATTGTACAAATTGTATTAGTAATTTCCAGCATGTCTGTCCAGTACATGTTTAAGTATATACCTAAATATCGCATTTTTTTAGTATTTAAAAATGACATTGTTTTTTTCAGTCTTGACATGTCACTGTTGATAAATAGAAATACAATTAAAAAGTAAAAATAAAACATTTCTATCTTCAGGCCCAATGTATTCCTTGAATTCTAGACTATTTATATAGTATCTTCACTTAATATGTTCCAAATAAAGAGCAGGATGCATTCAAAATATACAAAAAAAAATCTTGCTATAAAGCTATGCTTTAGCAAGGACTCTTGTCCCAATACATGACATTCAATCATCAAGTTTCTCCAGTCATAGATCTAGGACTCATCCTTGAATGCTCTCTTTCTCTCAGTCTCCAGATCCTTTGCCAACTGAAGAGGTGTGGAGATTGAAGAGGCCCACAGGAATCCACAGAAGACACTCATGCAAGGCTTGCCCTGGTGACCCAGGGAAGATACTGGGAGTCCAAGGGGCATCTAAGAAAAAGCTTCCCTTGGTCTTTCTCTTTCTCACAAGGACACAATTCTTCTCAAGACTGAACTGCCGCGATTTGTCTGACAAATTATGATTTCAAGAGAGTTCAAGGCAAGAGTTCCCAGCAGGGTACTTTACATCCCTTTGGTCATATTGGCAAGCTCCACTGTCTAACCAGTCAGGTGAAAGCCACTGATAAAAACCCAGGGCTGGATGTTCCCAGGGAGTTTCACACTATAAAGAGCACAGTGTAAATCATCTGTTAGTTATTCTGTTAGTTGTCTTTATCTCTGCCAACTGTCAAAACCAGACATCTACATGTCCCTGGAGATCAAGCATAAAGCTGTCCCATTTCAACTGTAAAATAACTCCTGGAACCTACATCATCCTGCAGGAGAGTGTGGTGACTCTGAAACTATATTCCTATATTTCCTGTCAATATCTTGATCCAAAATGCCATATTTTAAAATGTGGGAAGTGTTTATTTTCATGTACCTTATCCTATTTTGAATGCTTTCTCCCAAGCCTATAATGCACACCCCTTTAGTAGTTACTGTAAAATTTTAAAAATAAATCATGTGCTTTCTCCCATCATGCTAAGCAAAATAACAGAATCATCCCTGGTGTGTGTGTGGGGGGAAGATCAAAGGTTTTCTCTGATATGTGAATGCTAACCTACAAAAAGTGTGTGTGTTGGAAGGAAGTTCAATGGATTAAATAAAGGGGACTAAAGGGAAGGGAGGGGCTATAAGATTCCACCAAATCTGGCATAATTTTTGTATGTGCATGTTTGAATACGCCAAAGTGAATCTAACCATTGTGTACACCCACAAAATAAGGTTCCTAATTAGAATTAGAATTAGAATTACTCCTTGCTTGTATACCAAACGGAGTCTACTATAACTAAAAAGGACCAATAAGAAAGGTAAGATTAAAAATAAATAAAATAAAATGTTTTAGTATCTCCCTGCAACTCAAAGTAAACATTTCTCTAAATTCTTCATAATTATTAAAATGCTAAATTACTATAGCAATCCCATGAGGGTTGTACTTTTATTGTCTCTATTTTAATTTTATTTCTCTATTGAGAAAACTGATCCACAGAGGAGTTACAAAACATACCAAAGTATTGCAAGCATTTCAGCAAAGAGGTGAATTCAGGAAGTCTATATATCACTGAAGGTTACGCTACTGATCCCTGGACTGTTTTCTATGAATTATTTGATTATATTCATATAAAATAAAACCTTTGCGCAACTTCACATGCAGTGAAAATATAGGGGACACACACTTGAATCCTCAAAAGAAAATCAGCATACTCTGCTTTCTTTTCTTACTGCTTAAAACTGTCTAGTGAAATTTTATGTCTTAATCAAGTTAGGTCTCCTAGGCACAATAACATCTGAATTTCACAATTTATTAGAGAAATTGGAGCTTCATTTTAAGTTGAACTCCCTTCAGAGGCAAATAATAGGCTGTGGTTTGTATTCTTAAAAGCTTATGCTATTTGAGTGCCACCAGTTTTCATCACTGTGAACAGGGCACAGTTAAGCAGACTCACTATCACAGATGAAATGCACCATCCTTCTTCTTTTTCTTCTTCTTCTTCTTTTTTTTTTTTACATTCTTCTGCATCTTCAGCTTCATCACATCCAATTATGAGATTATATCTTGCTATGAAATCATTTGCCATTCTTGTCTTTGGCTCCTTAGGTGAGGTGACAACCAAGACACTAATATTGTTAAAGTCAGTCATGGAAGGAAGTGTAGAAAAGTTCAATAACGTTTTGAAATAAAATAAGATATTCTTGAAACTTAGTGATTCAAAGTTTTTTTTAAGCTTTTTTTTTTTTTTTTGCCCTTTAAAGTGTTCACATTGTGATTTAAACACATTATTACTAGGCAAGATAGGGGAATCTCATTTGATACACTTCATTGTATTTTATATTAAAATTCAGGGATTCTGAGACTTTTAATGCATAGAAATGTAGCAGAATTTACATCTTCTACTTTAGTAATCAGGCATGTTATTGTCTGTTACCCTTGCTGATTCCAATGTCAGAAACAATATTTCTATCTATGTCTCAAGCTGAATTCATATATGACTTAGGATACAAATGGAATTTTGTACAATCTGGCTTTGAGATGTATAAAACAAATAGAATTCAACCAACAATGCAATTAATTGAATGTAATTTAATAACATCAACACCATTTTCACCCTAGAGCATTGGCACATTCTTTGTTGTGGAAGAATCTTTCTAGAAATATTTAAATATTCCTGACAAACATCAATAAATATTCAAAAAAATCTTTTGCAAAATGCTCACTCCTTCGGGCAGGGGAGTGACTACTTTTAGTATTAGCTTTCATTGAATTTGAATAATGAAAATTATGAAATGAATATACAGTTCTAGAAATCTATACTTTCAAGTAAATCAATTCTGACTTATCAATATTTAAATATCTCATAGTAGGATGAGAATCTTCCAATAGGTTATTTGTAGGGGAAGCAAATGCTAACATGGTTTGGCTTTGCCTTTCTTTATTTTTGAAGAGTATACATTTTATACACTATGATAGATATTTTATGTTATTTTAAAAGTTGATTTGAAAATACTGCTGTGAGACATAATTGATAAACTGTTTTGAAAAACAGTAATAGTGGTCATTTGTTCTACTTGATGTCCAAATTTTAGCAATCAATCATAAATAGCAGTTGTTGGCTCAGGGATATAAAGACATATATATGAGCAAAACAGATAACCCCAAATAATGAAACATGGTCAATAATTTTGGAATTTCAAACATAGAGAAGGACACACAATTTCATAAATACTGCCATACTATTGTGGTATTCATATTTAGAATATCCCTACTTAGCATCATAGTGAAATTGAACTAAAGCATTTCTTACATAAAAGTTTAAAGATACTTTGAAATAATTATGAAAAACTTGAAAAATATTTTGGAATAATTTTGTCTTGAAGATCTTGGTTAATCACATAAAATATCATGGTACATGAAAGAAAGACTTCATATTAAAGTGAATGTAATATTAAACACAGGTGAAACAAAAAAAAGTACTATAAATCAAGGAAATAGGCAAATGACAGAAAGGACAAATAGTATTTACAGTGTATATAACAAGATAGTTATTAAAATTCAAAAAATTAAATTTCCTATATGAAATAAATTAAAATATTCTGAATATTAATGTAACATATACCCATGAGTGCGCGCGCACACACACACACACACACACACACATACATACACAAGTTTACATGTAGAGTAGGCATACAGAGTTGGACTTGGGGCTATCAGAATTGGAAAAATTAATCTCCACTCCTTCCCTAGCGTGGCAAACCTTTAAATTATTGTTAATATCTTGAGGTGAAGAATGTGTAAAATAAAGACACTCTCATAAAATAAATGTGTGCTTGTGAAATGAGAGGGGAAAAAACAGGTATATATGCCTAAATCAGATATATAATGTTACTATAAAAACAAATTTTTAGTGCAATTCTTTTGAGAGAGAGAGAGAGAAAGAGAGAGAGAGAGAATTTTTTAATATTTATTTTTTAGTTTTTGGCGGACACAACATCTTTGTTGGTATGTGGTGCTGAGGATGGAACCCGGGCCGCACGCATGCCAGGGGAGCGCGCTACCACTTGAGCCACATCCCCAGCCCATATTTTTAAATATATATATATATTTTTAGTTGTAGATGAACACAATCTTTATTTGGTGCTGTTCCTTTTAACACATGTATAACATGTATTGTTGAAGATCTAACCCAGTGCCTCACATGTGCGAGGCAAGCTCTCTCACTGAGCTATAGCCCCAGACCTAGTGCAATGTTAATATGCAGTAAAAGTGAAAATAATAATATACTTTGGCACATCTATGGCATGAAATTCTGTACCCATTTTCTATGAGTTAATAACCAATGATATGAGGAAATTTTAACTACATTGAGGAACAAATGCCATTTCATTTAAATACAGGAGCATGTGCATCTATGAATATGTCTTTAAGTGTATGAAAAGCAGAAAACTTTTGGTACAGAGTCTAAGCCCGCATATTTTTAACTTACCTATTGTTTAAGTTGTGTCTAATTTCCATAAGCATCCCCTGTAGTTGCAGCAGTACTTTTGGGCAATCCAAGAAAAGAGAATCAATAATATATCATTCCTGCACTTCTATAAGCAATAGGTTCCTCAGCTTTTCTAAAAACTTCAGTATTGGACTGGGAACTCAATTATAATTGTCATCTCTCCCCATTAAGTAAATTTTATTATTTAGATTTTACAAATAAGAAGCTATGACTGAATGGGGCAAAGTGACATTGAAGACCATGTTACTAATAAGTGCTAAAGTAAGAATTCAGTGTAAGTTTGGTCTGGCTTTGACATGTACCTGACAAAAGAATTTGGTGCTGTCCCTTTTATCACCTGCGTTCAACTTTCTATTCTCTCTTACACATCTGTCTTTTCACATTTTTTTCCGAAAATGTGAAAATAGTGAATTTAGCTAAAAACATGTTTAGAATCTAAAAAAAATCAGTAAATCTTGTCAGAATGTCTTGAAGATTACTCCATTTTATTTATATTGAACAAAACATTACTAGAGTATATATATATATATATATATATATGTGTGTGTGTGTGTGTGTGTGTGTGTGTGTGTGTGTGTGTGTGTGAGAGAGAGAGAGAGAGAGAGAGAGAGAGAGAGAGAGAGAGAGAGTATATATATTTCACATCCATTAGGGGTGCACAAACACACACACACAAGAATCTCCATCACCTTTTCCATCACACAAAACACATTTCTGCCAATGTGTTATTGCTATCTATGTCTCCTGTCAGTATTTACGGGGTGTTTATTGTCATATATTGTGATATATGACAATTGTCATATATTGTGGTATAGTTCCTGTATCACATGTGAAATGAAAATGAGTAAAAACATAGAAACATATAGACACCCGATTTTTACAATTTCTCTTAAATCATCAACAATCACTGAAACTTCCATATAAAGTTGGAATAAACCCCTCAATTTCTGTATTCTCTCCTACCTATATTATTATCATTGTTTTGATGTTTTCAGGCTCATGAAATATGTGTCTCTCCATGTGTGACATTGTTCTCTGCTTTTAGAAGATACTAAGGGAGGTAATGGTTGATGTTTTTTTTCTAATATTTGTATTCTTTTTATTTATTTTTTAATAGAAATTCTCCCTCCCTCCACCCACAATTGCCCAAACACATTAACTTTCATTTTGCTCTCTCCATTATTTTTTTTGAGAGGGGAGGGTTAAATTTTATTGTGTTCTCACATTCTCCTGCTCCATTATTCCACCAGGAAAGAATGCTCAAATGCTCAACATGTAGAGAAAACGCATGCTTAAAATTTCCCAACCAGTAGTTTGTAAGGTGTGAGGAGTTGTAATGTGCAATTCCATCTCCCCTCTTAGGTGATTTCCCTGTAAGCAGAGGTGACTCTTACATGCATTTCAGGTAACTAATATTCACTTCAGATCCATTAGGTTAGTTGTATGCTGTATACTGCCATTTCCTACTGGGATAAAAGTGATGCACAGCAGACACATTCTTAAGTTGTTATGGGCATTCGCAGGTTTCAAAGGTAGACGCTACTTACATTTTTTAAATGTAACTGACTTTATCTTTATATCTGTGTTTATTTCTGTAATTCTTTACATAGAAATCTTTGATTTTTATTAATTCTTTAAATAAAATTACATTTGTTTTTAGTATAATTAGTACTTTAAGGAACTTATAATATAAAAGAATTTGATATTAAATTAATGGCTGGAAGATCTGTTTTATGATAGATTAGAGTCATTATTATCTGAATTATGTTTTAAGAAAACTTGAAAATACAAAGACTAGAATAGAAGGGGAACACCAGCCTAAAGTTACTTTTTAATCCTTCTCTTTCTAATTCTTCCACATTCTCCTTCCTCCCTGGCCTTGTCCTTATTCTTTTCACTCTTTCAAAGGCACTAAAGTACATCTTCACACCCAAATGTACAGCAAAGCATCATATATTAAGGAAGAAATATACTTTTAAAATTGAATCTTATTCATAGTAACATTCTAACTTAGATCAAATTAAAATACAGGAACATGATTGAGCTATTGAGAAAACTGGTTGTGTTTACTACTCATTAGCTGATTTTCTGTGTAGTGCACTAGTGCAACCTTTAGACTTTGATTCCACCGCTTTCCCTCTGTGCATCCAGGTCACAAGCACCCCAGCCCTTCCCACCATGGCATGGTATGTAATGGAAGGACCTTGGGTGGTGAAATCAGTGCAGATCAATATTGTGGTTCAGCTTTGGCTGTGCTAACTGTGTGATGTTTACTTTGTAAATGATTTAAGTTGTCTGCTTCTCAGTCATTACTTGTTCTAACATCAAGAATTACATTATATAAGAAAATAAAGAATTTTAGAGCAAAATAAAACAGAAGTTATTTTTTCTCTTAAATATATAAAGAGAGGCATGGAGAGGAGAGACAAAGAAAAAGTGAGAGCAGAGAACCAGCCATTTTCTCTTTCTGCACATAACCAGATTATTTGAAGAATGAAATACAGAGGGGAGTTAAGGATGTTCTAGAGGATTGCACCACACCAGTGTTAACTTTTATATTTGCATATTAGGAATCCATTCATTCAAGCCTGTGCTGAGTGTTGGTTGTGAATCACACACTGTACTAAGTTCTGTGAACACTTGATAGGCACAGTCTTTGTCTTCACTGGTTCCCCTGAATGGAGACACCTAGCTCAAGAATTTGAAGATAGCTGTTACCTCAAGGATATGATTAACAATATGCTCCAGTTTACATTGTTATTATTTCATAGGTAAAGGATACTAGAAAATAAATAGTATATATTTCCTTTCAACATTATGCACATAAACTGTGCTGCATATTTAGTTTTTGTTTTGAATAATTTTAGAAAACAAGTTCAAAAGTTTAAAAGCAATGCTAAAAATTATTATCTGTTATTTTTTGTAGAGGAACATATAAGTGAATATTCATCAAACTGGCTGATACAAATAACTTCCATATAACTTTATATCTGTAATCTTGAGGTCTGTTTTAGATTAGTTTGAAACATCCAATCATGAATAAATACTCCAGTCATGTAATATTTAGTATCTGTAAAGCTTTTTAAGCTATAATAGAATATCAGTTGCAAATTTTTCAGTTTCCTCAAATATACTGATATAGTATTACAAACTCTTCCTTTCTCTCTCTGTCTCTCTCTCTCCCCACACAAAGTAATCCTAATTTAAAAGATAAAATGAATAAATAATACATTTATTATGAAAGATTTTAAGATACATTAGAAGATATATCCCATTGTTGGTATAAATTGTCAAAGAGTAACAGCATTTGTTTAGCATTTGAAGTTTCTATAATATGTTAATTATGGTTGAATCTAGCGTGCGTGTGTGTGACACACACACACACACACACACACACACACACATACTGAGGAAATCTTCAAGTTCTTGGTCTAGTTGAAGCAATATAGCCTGTGCAGTGTATAATACCATAATTTGTTTTAATTGCAACAAACCAATACAGCTGTCATTCAGTATTCCAAATACAGTTGAGAAGATTAATTTTGCACTTATATTATCCTGATTTAGCAAAAATATAATTACCTTGTTGTTCTCAACTCTGCCTCTGCCATTCTACTGTACTTTCATCTGCCAAAGGAAACACACTCCTGACTCATTAAATAGATTGTCACCAGGATTTACTTAACTCATTCTTAATTGTTGCATATGTTTATAAATGAAAAATTTGAATATTTGGGTGGAAAATGTGGGGATGGTGGAATGTGAAGACAGTATGCACAGGAAAATCAAGGAGGTGACTCTTCTCAGGCTGTTGCCATAGGAAGTATTTTCCCTCATGCAAATATCTCCAAGAAAGGGAACTCAGCATGGGGTTTTACAGAGGAAGGAGAACAGGAAGAGTCATTGAGACTTACAGTCCTGAAGAAGGGTGGGCGGTGGTTTTTTTCTGAATCATCAAAGGAAGATGGAGCCCAGTCCTCTCCTGAAATAAGTGAAGACAGACTGATCCTTTGCAGTCAGTTATTTCTTGAGTAACAAGAGAGTCAGCTTTCTCTACCACCATTACTTTCTGTAGGGTTCAAATAAAATATAATGGCCAATGCTCCATTAGTCAAGATGAATAAATGCCATTTGTCTCTGAGCAAGTCAGAAGCAATCACAAGCATCCATAATAGAATGGGACAGGATGTAGAAGTTTCTGTAAAATTTTTCTTGGAGATTTTTCTCTAAAACCATTTGTCCATCTGATTGAGATTGATTCACCTCATTGGCAAAAGTTAGATTGAATTTTATGAAAGTTCTAGAGTTGAGGAAATTTAGAGTTCAATCCTTAAACTCCAGCGATAGGTCCAAAACACAAGATAAGGAAGTGATCTTATTGTCAGTTCCTCATATCACCAGCTAAAGGGCTCTGAGAGGCTTTACTACTTGTGTTAAATATAAGGATCTAAAAATGAGGCCCAGTTCTATCAGAGTCTTGGCATCGAACTGTGAAATTGATCCATAGGACTACTGAGGACACGAGTTCATTAAAAATATTCGAATAGAAAAATTAAAAAAACCAACTATATCAGTTAAAAGTTGATTTTATGTTAAACTTTCACAAAATCTAATTAACAATGATTGAAAACCTAGCATGCTATTTATCTTGTATGATGAAGAGCTGTGTTATATGGTCATCGAGAACACAGATCAAAGTCACACTTCCTAGACAGGGCTTCTCACTTCCCAGCTGTGTTATCTTGCAAAATGTGTTTGATTTTTCTGGAACTCAGATTTCACATTTGTAAAAGGGAGACTGAAATACTACCTACCACATCAATTGCTAGCACATGGCAGGTACTCAGTTATGTACTTGCTGAATAGATGGATGGATGCATAATGTTGGAAGTACAGAGCTGGAAGTCTAGAGAATGGCAGTGACTGAAAGATGGCATCAAGAATACATCACCATTTCTCCAATGCCTCCTCCACTGTGTGCTAAAAGACAGGGCAACCCAGGCATCCTATGGATGATTAAAGCATTGGAAAAGGAAGGAGCAGCAGCTTTCAGACTGTCCCTTTGTCAGGAAAGTAAAAGATTTGCAATAGCCCCGCTTGCAGAACCATGTTCTTATTTTTTTGTGTGTGTGTGTGTAAAGCTGGTATATATTCACTTCTAGCGATAATAAATCTGAGATATGAGTATATTAAGTTTTCTGAATTTGTAAAGTGAAAGAATCTGGCGAGCAGGAGACAGGGAATGCAGTATTTATGTTACATGAGCAAAATGCAACAAGTGAAGATGAAACGGATGACAGATGTGAACATATCTTTAGCTTACATCAAGACAAAAATCCCATTTATTTTGTATGAAAAGTGCTTTTACAAATCCAAAAGAAGAAATGTCAGAAAAAAAAAAGAAATGGACACAAAGTACATTCTCATTGGTCTTTCGTCTTGTTAACTCATGGCTCATGCACAACTTGGTCCTCAGTGATACTTTTAGATAGGTCATATCACACTGTCCCTCTGCTTAAAACACTTCAACACAAAACCCTGCTAATGAAAGCTTAAAACTCTCCTGTGGAATCTGGTTCCTGAGTCCTCTCCTCATCCACTTCTAGTTCTAGGGAGAAGTTTCATAGTTTCAAAATCTACAATCTCCACTTCCTCACTGTTGGCCCTGCCATCCTGATTTGATGATGACCTTAAATTTCCTAGCAGAATGGCAAAAGAATGGTGTGTGTGTTCTCCAGACGAGAGCCGTAAAGAAGTATGGTGCCAATCCCCCTTTCCCCTGCCTCTGGATACAGGTGATGGACACCCGCAGAACCTAGTGGAGAAGCTTCCCTGAATAACCTGCTGGAGGAGAGACAGGTCCAAAGAAAACACACACACACACACACACACTAAGATCATTATACAAATCCCAAGTAAAGTTGCTTGTTAGCTCCTGAAAATGATTTGATCTCAACTAAAATAGTTTTTAGGTATACCAAGGATCTGACAGTTCATTGTACTAAAATCACCCTCCTCCCCTCTGATTCTGGCTT
Organism: Urocitellus parryii; assembly: GCF_045843805.1. Taxonomy (NCBI): domain Eukaryota; kingdom Metazoa; phylum Chordata; class Mammalia; order Rodentia; family Sciuridae; genus Urocitellus; species Urocitellus parryii. Next base: position 9,118,063 of record NC_135540.1, on the reverse strand, counting down.
ATTTCCCTGAAAAAGGCTTTATAAATGATAACTAAAGCTCTGTTCTTTTTTCTCAAGTTGCAGTTTATTTCAGAAAATTTAAAATGTCTTTTCCACATAAGCAAATAGATTCATTTATTGGTCTAAATATAAAGGCAACCTTAGATTAGGCACAGTGTTAAATCTGGCTTTTTCAGGTTGGGAGATTAAAAAAAAAGTACACCTCCCCTAATATACATTCAAGATTTCACTTTGGAAGGATAAATGGAAAATAAGGATGGGCCACAAGTTAGACATTGAGAAAGTAGAACTCTTGTTGCTGGAGGATCACTGTGGCTTCCCCAGAAGCTCATCACTTAATACTCTTGGAACTGCTTTCAACTGTCTTGTGCTAGAGCCCTGGAGTTCACACCTGGTAACATTCCTCACCCTCTGCAAAATTTTCTCTTTTTATGGCTTGGGGCTCCTGAAAACCTCCCCAAAAATGCCTATAGCCAGAAATGCAGAACATCCATCCTTGCAAGTTTCAGCTTCTGATATTTTGTAGCTTAATTAATCTCTTTGTGGTCATTAATTCTACCTTGTGATTGCCACTCTGTTGGTTTTTGTTTTACAAATTTATGAGGGGTGGGGGAGTGCACCCTGATCTCTACATTGCTAAACTGTAAGATAAATTTCCATTTCACTTTGTAACACTTTGTGTCTACCTACTCAATAAAAAAGTCTGGTATCTATTATCTAGTAAGCAATATGAAACATTTATTATATATAATCAGCAGTTTTAATTATTTATAGATATCATTTTACTTCTTCTTCATAAAAACATTGGAAAAATTAATCAATATTACCTTTTTTTTTAAGAGAGACTGAGAGAGGAGAGAGAGAGAGAGAGAATTTTTAATACTTATTTTTTAGTTCTCGGCAGACACAACATATTTGTTGGTATGTGGTGCTGAGGATCGAACCCGGGCCGCAGGCATGCCAGGCGAGCGCGCTACTGCTTGAGCCACATCCCCAGCCTTCAATATTACCTTAATATAGTGATGCTGAAAGTGAAATGCAAAGAAGTTAAATAATTTGTTGAAGTTTGTATAAGCTAGAAAGTAATGAAGACAAGATGGAACTTAAACACTATTCTATGCTGTCTTTCCTAATCTACATCATTGACCCCTGAACAAACGAGAAATGTCTGTCTTTGGCTCCAGTGTTAATTTTTGTCTCAATGAATAGTGCTCAAGGTGACAGTATCTAGGACATAGCATGCAGACTTCTCATAAAGTATAAAGCAAGATGTTTTCCCTTGAAGAAGCTTCAGAGTTTCAGAGTGATTCAAATACTGCATTCTGTACAGCTCAAATATCAGATATATTGCTTGTCTCTCATTTTCCTACACCCTATGGGTCCCTAACCCTGTCTGTGTCTTATCTTAACCATCTCCTCAGCCACATCAACACTACAGATAGAGATATTTTGCTTAACTAAACTCATATTTTATGGTATGATAATGAATGCCAGATGGTGATGGTACTTTTGTTTAATTTTAATTTGAGGAATATTGAGGATCACGCACTAATTTAAATTTTCAAACTTATCAGTATAATAAAATGATGATAACAATAGAAAGTCCAACATCAGGTTGTAATTGAGAATCATAAAACTCTATAGAAGTGTTATCTTGCAAATATCTGTAAATAAAAAATAATGTATTACAAGTAGTTGAGAATTTTTAAAAGACAATAAAAAAATTAGGAGATACTTTATGTGAGCATATAATACTTAGCTTACTTTCCATTTGCCACTTTTTAAATAACTAAACTATTGTTGTACAAATGTGTGAATTGGTTTCTAGTATTTAATACAGAGAAAGAACATAGTTATAATTCATCAAAATGAGATATACTTTATATATGTATTTATATTGCACTATGTCAAAGCCACCAAGATAGTCTCCAGTTTTCACATCAGAAATGCAATTTAGCTCTGTCAAAAGAAGTACAGAAAAAGAATAGATATTTTTGACTTAACAATATAAAAAATATGGCAGTTATTTTTAGATTTTTTAGAATATATATATATATATATATATATATACATATATACATACACACATACACACACATTTTAGCTTACAGCATGAAATGTTGAAAGTAAAAAAGGAACATTGAGAAGTTCCTTAGCTGTTCTAAAACTATGTTTAGAATCTTTAATGAGTCTTTTTAAATGAAAAATTTTGCTTGTGCTTTTACAGAGAAAATAAATAAGCAGCATCACAAGTATGAATGAATATTCTCATCATGAAGATGCTATCTATATTATACATGATAAAGAAAAACAATGTTAGGAAAATTAAGCTTATAGATAATACTAATATAATATAATAATATAAGAATAGTTATCACTTTTAAGTATAGAAAGTTAGCATTTGATTGATGAAGAGCTCAAACAAACTCAGACAGCAGCACTGGGTTCCTACACTATCAGATTTGGGATAGCTGCATTTATTTTTATTCATTACTACTATTATCATCTCCATTATCATTATTTTGTAGCTCTGGGTTGAAAGCCAGGGCTTGTGATACTAGAAAGACACTTCACCACTGATACTTGCATTTCTAACATGTCCTATGGTGAGATATTAGGAATTATCTGTAACCCCAACCAACACACAGACATATCCAAATAGAGGGCTTATAATACCTGAAGAACTAAAGCATTTTACTGAAGTTTTGCCATTGTATCTGCACTAACAGAGCTGACCAGGGTAAGCCAAGTTCTGTACCTCTTGTAAGTAGCCATAAACATGGAAGGAGGTGCTCAGTGCATAACTGTAGTGTGCAGTTTGACTCTGACACTGGACAGATATCATGAGAGATCTTTGACTTTTCTCCATCATTGGTTGGCTTATGTGGCTTAATTGTGTGCTGTCATGATATACCAGTTTCCCTGATGCTCTTCTGAATCCCTCAGAAGAGCATCAGGGAAACTGGTATATCATGACAGCACATAATTAATAGTTAAATTAATATTTTTTTAATAGTTAAAAAATTTAATGTAGTTCCTGGCTTGTAATTGTTAACAAATATATATGTGCACATATATTTCATTTATGAATAACTACAATATTTAAATTGTGACTATGAAGGTTGTACCTTGTCCATATTGAGTCATCCTCAATACTTTCAATAAATGGAAACATTTCAAGATGAAAACATTCTTAACTCAGTAACTCTGCAACAGGCTTTGTGCTGTTGATTTACCTATAACGGTACACTTCTTTATGTTCTAATTTGTCAGGAATGTGCATGTTGAACTCTTAACTCTGATGAACAAATTAAAAGTATGTATAAATATTGCCATTGACAGATCACACTGTTTTTTATTTTTTTTCTTTATTGGCTTTTGTTTTATTCTATGGAAGTGTAGTGATAAAATGTGAAGCAAATTCATTGATTGGTGATGGGGTTCAGAGAGTGCACTTGTTTCTTTGTGTATGCCATTTCACTAATCTCCTGGGGGTCCTAAGCATACCTGACTTTTTCTTTGAGAACAAAGTTAACCAACATAGAGAGGAAGGAAGTTTATGGTAGGGCTAAATACACAAAGACCTGAGCCCCAGAATGAAAAAAAAATGAATTTTTATAAGATATAAACCTCAAGCTTTATTTCTATGAAACAAGGATAATAATAATCATAGCTTAAGGCTGTTGTGAAAATTAAATGAAATTATTCATGGGCAAAGCTTAGCACCACGTTTCATACATATAGATGGTCTATATCTGAAACAGGGAGAAAGTTTAAATATTTTGCCAAATACAGCAAAGAGGGAGAGTGAGTGAAAGTGGGAATTTTATCATTTCTTGGCATTTTCTATCAACTTTTTCCTTGAAATCTACACTGGTTGTAAATTCCATAGAAATATAAGAATTTTCTAGTCAGACCCTTCTTTTCTGAGTTGCCTTCTTTATAAAATTTCAAACAAATTTCTAGCTGTTTTCACCAAACATTTAAAAAATGTACTCCTGCTTGTGAAATTAAGCATTATCTCAGTAACTATACCCAAATTTAGGAGACTTACAGTTCTTTACATACCTGTTAAGATAAGGTGGTCACATAGAAAATTATCTAAAATGGTACTAAAAGAATCCTGTATAAGTCTGTAGAACAGGGCAGCAGAGCAGACAAAATGAAACACAAGAGTGTTTAATCTAGATGGATAGATTGTAATTTCAAGGGTTTATTGAGACAGACAAACAGTTTTCATCAGCTAAGTTGATATCTCTAAGTATAATTTAGGTCTTTCCTCTCAGGTCTGCCTGTCAATCCTATTAAAATCAGGAGAAAATGTCAATTCTATGTTCCTCTATAGCAGAACACAAGGTTTATACTTTAAGTCTGATGCCTTAGATGCCAACACTACTTCAAGAAAATGAAACAACAAAAATTTCTTGGACTCTAGCCATAGAAGCTGAGAGTGGAATTTTTCCTGTAGCACGCCAAGATTGTGACTAACATGTTGGTCTGCCAAATGGATCACATCTTCCTAAATCCTGCTGGGTATGGCTGGGCCAAGGAGGTGAAAACTTCATTTCCCAGTTTCTTTGCCAGCTGACTGTGTTAGTTGCACTGGTAGAAGATCAAAATGTGGAAGGACCATGGAAAACTCCCGTTTTTGACACAACAGGTGGCCTGCGCTGCAAATGAGTGGAAGGTAGTGTGGTGGCCCTCCGGAAGCTAGCAGTCCAGGGAAAAGCAGAGTTGGTGGTCTTTCAGCTGCTGTTGTTTTTACAGATCCAGAATGGAGGACAAGAGCATTCCTAATCATGTCAAAACACAAACATGGGCATGTGGGCTCCAGCTGAGGAATTAATTTATTTAGCTGAGTATTATTTTCTCATTTTGCTTTTGGCTCATTTTTGGTTTTTGTGGTTTGGGTCCTTCTGTGTCTTTGGAAGACAGTGTTTTAAATTTTCAAAGTGGCTTTAATTTCTTTGTCTGATTTGTAATATGCTATGAATTCTCAAAACCACTGTAGAAGAGATATTTTCATTTTTAATGTATGTTGTAACTTTAATAACTGACCCAGAATTTTAAAAAATAATTCTAGTCACAAGCCCTTGTTTTGTCTTATGGCTGATATTCATACATGCATATTAATATAAAATGTGTCAAACACTTTTCAGATCATGGTTATAGTAACACCTGCTTCATCTCTAACTCTTCATTGTATGAGAAGAAACACTAAGGTCATATAAGCCTTATATAATTTCCTAAACATTTTAGAAGTAATAACATGTCTCTGATTTCAGTGTGGCTAAGTAGAGAAATAGAGTATTTAGCTTCAATCCCTCTCACACAGATCCTAGACTACAGTTCCCTGAAAATGAACCTGAATCAATCCCACTTTGAGTTGTGAACATGTGTTTGTTTGGTGACCACTGACAAGTACCCACCTGGTTCCTCATGGGGTTCACAATCAATACCCTGTACCCAGCTTGAGATGCACACTGTGTCTCACCAACTGGATGAAAACAAAGAACCTGGCTTCCCCAGTCACTACCACCATAGCCACCCTGAACACCTCTACACCTAGTTGACAACCTGAGAAAGAGGGAGAACAGAACAGTGAGCACCAAAGGATGATTTTAGTGATAAGATACACAAGTCACACCTGGAACACAACTGGACACATATTCATCGCTCTTTAACTGATAGTTGATACCACTAATATTAATGCTGCTATTTTTCTCTGGAGATGGCAGAGATCTGTCTCAAATGAACAACACTGAAGGCAAATTTTATGTATGATAATTTTGAATGATGGTACATATTTGTATAAAATATCTTGAAAATTCAAAGTGCACATTAATATTTTTGCAATTAAAATGTCACTTCAGAGTGCATTTATAGTAATTATTTGAAACATAATTGGCATGTGCTACTATATATAATTTACTTTTGATTGACAGCAAACATAGTTAAATGTTTGTTCTGATTATCTGATAGGCAATATTATATCAGGTTTAAATTTGAGTAAAATAAGTTGAAAATTTTGCTAATATTACTTTGTTGGGCTATATCTTTGTGCCATAACCATATGCTGGCACAAATAATAAAATATAAAAAAGTAATGGGGATATGGTTTGTATATTCTAGAAATATGCTATGCATGAGCTGGAAGACATACATTCTAAAAGTTATAACACTATAAGATAAATAGTATATAAGATCCATGTTCAAACCTCTGGTGGAATAAAAATCTTGTCAATAGCAATTGAAGTGTCATGCAAAGGCATTTGTTGAAGATTTCAATGAGGAAAACATTTCTAGAGTTGATAATTCTGAGTGTGGACCATATTTTAGGTGAAGGCTTGATAAAAAAAAATTGTACAAAGGTACTTAAAAAGTGTGGTTTTCAAAAATAAGTCTTCAATCAACATGTGAAATTGATAAAAGCTGGACTGTGACTTTTAAGAAAGGAGAGAGAAGAGAGAAACCACAAAGATCCAATTAAAACACATTCAGCCAGATGCATGAAAGAAGTGAGTTCCATTCTGATAAAATTTTAATACTCTTTCTTCCATCAAAACTATATTTTCTTTTGACTAATATTACGTTAATCTGTCATATGAATTTTAATGCTTAAAAGCTTGAAAAAAATCATACCATGTTCTCATTGGTGTCTGTAAAAATCACTCATCATGCTAGAATTATTCAAAGTTTGTATGCCAAATAAGTACATAAATATATGTGTACTGAATTATTGTATCATCTACAAGCAATTCTGTAAATTTACATCTAATCTCTTCACTACAACTTTAGTAAATAATGATTCAAACTCCTCTCAATTGAGAAGCTCATTTCAGAAAACGTTCAGGGGGTCTTTATCTTTATTTTTTATGTGCAACTCAGGAAGCACAACTTTTGCTCTTAGTCTCTGGGCTTAGGTGAGTTAAAAGCAACAACTTCCTGCTTCACCTTGTTATTTGTTTTGGACAAGCATGCTATTAATGAACAACCACAACCTACTCGGAAGCAGCGATTCTTCCCCAGAGCCTACTATAAAGTGTATGATCACTATTCACTGTCCTGACAAACCTGGTGCTTTTAATGAACATCCAGGGTTAACCTATAGCTCTGTAACTCCCTGGCTGGCCTTTGTGAGATGAGAGTTCCACAGTGTGATGGAAAACACTCTTGTCTCTCCTAACTAATGAGAAGCAAAGCTACTGTCTGGGCAAAGAGAGTGCAGAGAATGTGCCTCAGAGGGATCACTGCAACTATCCAGAAAATTATATTCGGGATCATTGCAGATCTCAGCACGGTATTTTTTCATGTCTTTACTTGAGAAGAGTGTAAAATAGAATTTGAAGGCACATGCTGGAGACTCTAATCATTTACTCTAATGCAGATCATTATTTATCTAGAATTAAATATCTTACACAGTTACTTAATCTCATAAAAAACATCTGGGTTATTTGCTGGACATGGTTATCCAAGCCAACTGTAGTTTGGATTCCTAGCCCAGCCAGCTCCATACAGAAAGAAACCTAATGACATGATTCCTTGGGGCCAGGGTTCCAAGTCAGACTGTAGGAATTAAAATACATGCTTTGCTAATGCAGAGTCCTATAGTGTATATAGAATTTGTCCTACAACTTGATTCACAAACTGCTTTAAATATTAAATATTAATTTTGTATTATCTTCCTTCTCTCCAATTAATTCCCTATATTTTATTCAAAGAGAACTTAACTTTCCACAAATCAATCTGAGAACTTCCCAGAAAAGCTATCACAATCAGTATAGTCAGAAAAATGCCTTCTCATTTTTAAAATCAACAATAGTGAAACAAAGTAAATCTAAAATACCACAAACTATAATATATATGACCTCTACAGTATGATTTGGAACAATTTGGAAGGGAAGAGCAGAAGTCAGTATGTAATTCCTATTTGAGAGCTCAGCATGTGAACTGAGTAGGTGGAACCATTTCTGAAAGGCTAACTATAATGCAGCCTAATATGTACAGGTCCACTCTGTGAAACCATACAGAGAACCAATCTTTCCACATTCAGAGGATTTCAAATTTAAATAGGCAACACCTTCAGATACAATACATTTTGTTACTTCTCCAGTGCGATCAGGGGAAGACACTGTAGGGAAAGAAAAAGACAATATAAATAGCCTCATGTAAATTCAGGTTTATACCAGATATATAAATGCATTCTCTCCCACCTTCCAAAATATCAGTCTTAAGATATTTATGAATTTCACAAAAGTGAATAAAGCAGAGTGGAACTGTAAGTAAAGATATGTGCATCTGAGAAGATTCTTGGAGCCCCCTCTGAGAAAGCCTTTGTTCAAAGCCAATGTTCTTCAGTGGATGAGTGACAGCACCAATATGAAGAAAAGGCCTTGCAGCAACAGCCTATTGGAGATTTCTTCATTGAGTCTAGCTCTTTCCTAATTGGGAGAGTAACCTGAAGTCTGAAATCTGGGCAGTTACACTTGCCTTAGGAAAAGTGTGTTCTCCTTAGGACTCTTGAATAGGTTCAGGCCAGGTAGATACCACTCTCAGTGTTTCATAAAAAAAAAAAAAAAAAAAAAAAAAAAAATCATGTGAATAAATTCAGTTATTTAAATGTAAAAGCTGATCTGAGAAAAGTATTGAAAGATGAAAGGTTGATGATGGCATTTTGTAGCCAAGGTCAATATAACATTCTTGTACACAAAGTTAGATACATAATATTGAATTATTCACAGATATTTTCTGTCATCATTTCAAGCCCCCTAACTGAAGTTTTGGCACGAAATACAGTGTCACTCTATAAGATAATGGCCCCAGTGCTGTAGGCTCCCAGCCAAGGTTGGAGTAGGATGGTATAAGTGCAGCCATGGCTGCAGAGGAACAGGTCTTTCCTTAGTGCTAGAGCACTATGGAAGCTTTGCCTGAGTATCCACAATCATATGCCCTAAGTTAGAGGTCCTCAAAGCTTGCTGCATACTTGCATTTCATTCCTTCTACAAGGACCTTAAACATCTGGAAACTACTGTTTCCTGTCTCCATGCTACTTAGGGAGATGGTAGTTGGTCCCCCTGCCGTCTCCATGAAAGTTAACACTGAACTTAGGAGATGGTGAGATATTTTGAGGCTTATACACTCAAAAACTTATTTCCTGTTTTAGTTTATCTCAACCTGGGTCCTGCTTGCAAGAGTCTCTCATAGGAATGTAGAAAGGCTACATTTACCTCTGAGTTGTCAAAGTAAGTGGGAGTATTTGCCAAATCCCTAGCTTACTGCCGAGTGCACGGGACAGAGTTCCATACCTAAACTTTCATCATTCTCCTTCTACTTCTGAGTTAACCTCTCCAGTTAAGAGGGTGGCAAAAAACTGCTTTTGCATATGATGTGTCATTCAAAACATTGAGTTTTCAATTTACTTAGCAACCCAGATTTTCTGTCATAAAAATCAAAGAATGACACCTATTTAAACCATCCTATAACAGGGAGTTTATTAAATGAATTCTTACAATTCTATGAAATGGAAGACTTTTCTGCCATTAAAATTCTGTTGAACATTTGTGTTATGTGTGTATATGTGTACACACATGTATGTGTAAAACCCTCATGATAAGCCACTAAGGCAGTTAGAAAACACTTGTGGAGTATGATCACACTAATGAAAATGTGTTCGTTCGCTCATCTTATATTTTCCTAGAATAGCTGTGTATTAGAGCCGGTGTTAGGAACTTAGAAGAAAATATTGAAAACAATAATGTAAGCTTTTCCTCATGCAGGTAAAAGTCTAGGATAGAAGAAAGGGAATCCTTAATAAATAGTCATAAAACTTGAACAAGGCTTTGCTTTATTTCAGTTTCACTTAGCTGAATCAGCACATTGACATAAAACCCACCTCCATGTTCTGTGTTCATTCAAGAATTATTTTTAAATATGCTGAAATTGCAGCATTGGACAAAGTTATGTCACTGCCGTCAAGTATAAAGAAAAATGCAATAAAGGTCCATTTGAGATGGAGACCATACCCACGTGGAAGTATATATGCATTTATTTCATTTACCTCTGGCAAATCTTGTTCCTTAACTGCATACATATATAAGATAACTCATTATAAGCAAGACAGATTCTAATGGCTGTTAAAAATTTTCAATGTGCTGCAGCTTCAGAGTAAGTTTAAATTAATTTCCCACCACAAAAAATTTCTATGATTTTGTTCTCTTTTATTTTTTTCTATTTTGTATTTTGGAGCTTGTACACATGTGCACACAAAATTCATGTGATTGTGCATGCCTGTGTGTGTGTGTGTGTGTGTGTGTGCATGTTTGTATAGGTATATATAAACATGTAATTTCTTTTACTTTAGGAAAGATCATCTGCTTAAGAAAAGCTATGATATAATTAATATTTGTTTTGTTCAAAGCACCTACAAAGGAAATATATTAATTATGAGAAATACTATTAGCATCTAATACATAACAAGTACTATTTTAAATGCTGTAAATGTATAGATACATGTAATCATCATGTATGCTTTTAATGGATTTATGGAAAACAGCAATATAGAGAGGAACTTTTTATGTTAATTCTCTAAAGCAGAAAAAGTGTGAAAGCATTTCCCTGAGTTAGGAATATGATTGTGGATGGCTCACAAATAAAATTGGCCTCAGTGAAGCACAGAGCCAGGAGCTTGGTTATATCCCTGGCATTGCCTGGGTGCCTGAACATGCTAATATGCCCTACTATCTATTTAAGTATCCATCTTAAAACTTCCGAAATAACCCTGAGATTATGCTACCAAAATCAATTTTTATGTTACCATAAACATACTTCCTGTGTCTCTGAATTTCTTATCCAGTTTTTTAGTACTGCCATCTTACTTGTTCGTCAGAAGCCATGTTTTCATCTCTACTCTTTCTCTTTTCTGATAAACTCAAGCTTCAGCTGAGTATTCTTGATTATTTCTCTGCAAACCTCACCTTTCTTGCCTCTTCAGGCCTGGTGACTGAAACCCCAGGTCGAGTGGTGGCGACTCTGTGTTTTAAGCATCAGAAGACGGAGGTTGTGATTGCTCATTATAAACGCTGGTTGAAAACAGGTCTTCTGGGATGAGCAGATCTATTAGCTACATAATGAGGCAGGACTGGGGACTGGCTCTCCTCGGCTGGTGTGGCAATCTGGGGAGCGCAGTTGCCAGGTCCCCTCGCAGGCTCTCCTGGGCATACCTGCTGCCTTTTGTCCACAGATCCACTATATTTACTGTGTTATTCTTACCTAACATAATCCTTATCCCATTTGCTGTGGGGAAATGATCTGGCCACATAATTCCCTGGCCCTCTTCCCTTCTTTTTTTTGTTTTGCAACAGCAACTGCAGCTGCTCCTTGAGAGCTTTAAAAACATCAATCAGTTGCACAGCTAGAGGTAGGGTGATGGGGACTCAGCCTTTTCTTATTTAGTCACTTTGACTCGGTTCTTTTATGAGAAACACTTGTCTTTCTTTCTTTTTTTGTCTTTTTTTTTTTTTGCATAAAGTGGAACATGCTGTAGGAGATAAAGAATGAAATTTTACAAGCAGCTGGATCTTGGTCGCTGCCTGTGAGCAGGAACAGGGAAGTCAGGAGAGTCTTTCCCTTCTCACCCTGATAACCACTGCGCCCTAATCCTGTTGTCTCTGTTTTTCAGTCACTTACTTTGGATCATCAGCTGCTTATTACTTAAAAAAAAAAAAAAAACATTGACTTTCCACCATTTGAGGAAACAAGGTTTTATCAAGCTGTTATATCAGCTGCCTATTCATTGTGTGTTTGGTCAAACCATGATATTTGAAAGTATCTCATTCATATAATGTTGTGTATTTGAATCAATCCTAATTTGCTTTATTTACTGATTAAAACATGAAAGTTACTATCTTTTTTTTATTATTTAGGAAACTGACTCTATCTTTTCTCATTTTTAAATAGCCTAATTACAGATTACAAAATAAGATTGACTGAAAGAGAAGGATGGGGTCCTAATTGCAGAGTTCCTGAAGGCCACGCTTAGAAATTCTCACCAAATTCTATGGGTGATAGGAAGAAAATAAAAAGTATTTTTAATAAGATCTTCATTAAAATGCAATGTTTTATCAATTTTAATCCCACCATGGAAACTTTATTCTTGACAATCTATGAGAATGTGTCTTTCTTTAATTATTTCTTAAAAGCGGACTTTAGGTCTGATGTGTGCTAAGTGCTCAATGGATATAGAGGATACAGTGTATTTTGAGCTTGCTTTTTCTGAGTGGTAATTAAGGGATGACTGTGAGTGCAGCTCACTGCTGCAGGGATGCACAGCATGGGCACGGCCTAGCTGAGGTGAGAGTCCCAGTCGATAACTGAGGAATCACCAAGAAGCTTCTGTCTACAGCTTTGGATAAAGATTGTACAGGTGAGAATTAATGAGTTTAGGGACTACCAAGTTGGCAATAGCAACAGAAAGAACTAGCAGAGTGCATGGAGCTTGCTAGTAGGAAAGATAGCGCTCAGTGACTCCTTTCCTTTGTGGGGAGACAAAGACACAGGAGCTAAATATTTTTAGTCTAGGTTGAACAAGATAAAAAAAAAAAACGAATTTAAGAGATAACAGGATGGGTGGAAAAGGAACAGTTTGATGGAAAAAAAGGCAATTGAATTTTACATTTTGAAAGTCTAGGTACTCTTCTCAGATGTATCCACAATTGGTAATGTGACACTAGAGAGATTTCTTAGGATGTAGGACCTTTTTTTTTTTTTCTTATCAATAAGATAAAAAGATTAGAAGATCTTATGTTTCTAGACTGTACTTCTAAGATTTTTGCCAGAAACTAGAGATATAAAAATGACAGAGTGAGGGTAAAGAAACAAGGAGATGCTAGAATCAGGGTTTTATTAGTCTGTTTTTGTTTAAAAGTGAAGAAGAATCACACATTAGTAAAGAAGAGAGCATAATTTTTAGCACATGGCCATGTGCAGTACATGAATAAAAAAATTATTGATACTGCAAATCTGTATCTAATAGGTTTTACCAAGAAAAGTGATTATAGAAGTACATTTTTATATTATTAATTTAATTATTTTTGGGTAATTCTAGGGATCAAATCCAGGGCCTCATACTTGCTAAGCAAGTGCTCTATCAGTGAATTATTCCCATTCCAGTTTTATATATACTCATACAAATAAAAGCATACACACACACACACACACACACACACACATATATATATATACACACACACACACATACACACACACACATTAATAGCCATTTAGATTACATATGTAGAGGTAGATATATAAGTATGAAGTGACTATGAGGTAATTGTATATATGTATAGTGATGCCTGTTTATTATATATTATATCTTTGTACATAAACAAATGATAAAAGTAACAGTCTTAAGGAGAATCAAACTGCTCACATTCCTCAGAAAGGTAGGAAATGAAGCCAGTTGGCTTGGATGAGACAAGGAACTTGAAGGAAAAGGCCAATCAACTGAAATAGATTGATAAGGACTTAATATTTCAGAATCTATATTTGAGGTTTTTAGGTTAAGAAGATGGTGGGTTGTGGAGTGTGACACTATATGAGGTACACATAAGCCACACCAGAGCAAATGGTGAGAAGATTGTCATGGAGGCTAGTGGATGACTTCTGAGGTCCGGGCTTTGCTTCAGACATTAATATGGCATCACTGTACCTGAACATTTCTAAGAGCAATGCTTATTCCATTATCCACTATGCATGTAGACTTATGCCATAGCATTTGTATATAAACTATAAAGCCAAGATTTTAAAATCACAAAGATTTTGACCATTCCATTATTATTATTAGTCCCTATGTTTTTTGGACCTGAAGTCTAGTGGAGGACATGACTAATAAATAAACAATGAATAATGTGGAATTATATTCAACAATGATGATTTTAAAGGATGAGAGTCTAGTAATCTGAGAGGAAATCACAAAAATCAATGTAGATGTAGATTTCTAACACATGTTAGGAAAAATCTCTCCGAAGGACTGACAGATTTAATCTGAGACTGGACAAGTGTGTCAAGAGTTAATGAAAGGAAGACTCAAGGGTGCTCCTGCAAGTAGGAGCAAGAGAACCAGGAACTACAGTACAGCTTTAACGTTCCTTTTCTTTTTTTTTTTCTTCTTTATTTGGGGGGCAGGCTGATTGTAGGTGAAATTGGAGAATACTGACCCATCATATCCCAATAAATAAAATGAATATGAATCATAACACATTATAGCAAATGGTGTACATGATATTATAGGTAAGTCTGTTTCTTATTCATATTTTGGATTAATATGGACCAGAAGGATTATTAGCATGTTTTCAATCTGTGAGACACAGGAATGGGAGAACATTGATTTTGATGTTACTGGAGAAATAGGAGGAAACTCTATCAATCCTGAAAGCACAAGATGTTTGCATTACTTACTAAACACTCTAAAGATGCTTAATTTAAAAGGGAACGAGTAATAAGTGTGTTTAATGGAGAAAGAGTATTAAACTTCTTTTCTGCCTAAGTACAAGATTTTGTCTCCTTCATTTTTCTTCACTGGGAGGCTTGCTTGATTTCCAGCGTTTGCATTCTCCATTATTATCAGTTCTGACACTCCATTCTGGTACCTAAATGCAATTGTCCTGAGTTATCTAGCAATCTCTCTTCTCTGTGTACATTCAAAATAAATGAAATATCTCAAAGAGACATCTAGGCCCCATTTTCATAGCAACATTATTCACAATAGCCAAGATGTGGGAAAAAAAACCACCTAAGTCTGTTAATCCATGATTAGATAAAGAATGCATACAAATATTCTTCTCAAGCTCTTCGTCCCTACCCTGTCCTTGTTAACTCCCCTTATATCAAAAGAGTCATTTGGTATTTGTTTTTTAAAGATTGACTAGCTTCACGGTGGGAGGGAAAGGGAGTGAGAAGGGAAAGTGCATGGAAATGGAAGGCGATCCTCAGGGTTATACAAAATGTCATATAAGAGGAATGGAGGGGTAAGACAAGATAATACAAATGGAAGAAATGATTTACAGTAAAAGGGGTAGAGAGAGAAAAGGGGAGGGGGGGAGGGGAGGGAAGGGGAGGGGAGGGGGGATAGTAGAGAATAGGACAGACAGCAGAATACATCAGACACTAGAAAGGCAATATGTCAATCAATGGAAGGGTAACTGATGTGATACAGCAATTTGTATACGGGGTAAAAGGGGGAGTTCATAATCCACTTGAATCAAACCGTGTAATATGATGTATTAAGAACTATGTAATGTTATGAACGACCAATAAAAAAAAAAATAAAAAATAAAAAATAAAAAAAAAAGAATGCATACAATAGAATGCTACCCAGCTATAAAGAAAAGAACAAATCCTTCCATTCCTGACAACGTGGATAAACCTAGGAGACATTATACTAAGTGAAATAATACAGACACACAAAGACACAGACTGCATGATGTCTCTGGAATATGGAAATGTGATATCTAACTAATAGAAATAGAGAGTAGAAAAGTTGGGACTGTTGACAGGGGTGGGAGATGTTGCTGGGAGAAAATAAGGAGATGCTACTCAAAGAAAACCCCAACTTTTACTTATATGATGAAAAATGTCTGGGGTTCTAAGGCACAACATGGTGATTATAATTAATAATAGTATAAGAGGATTTATTTTATTCAACATGTTTTTAGTACCTTTGTTAGGAATCAAATGACTTTACCTATATGGGTTTTTTTTTTCCTGTGTCTTCTATTCTATTAATTGGTCTATGTCTCTATGTTTATGCCAGTATCATTTGGTTTTGTTGTTATGGCTCTGCAGCAACTGAACTCTGGCATTGTGATGTCTCCAGAATGACTCTTTTTTCTTAGGATTGCTGTGTCTATTCTGGGTCTCATATTCTTCCATATGAATTTTAAGATTGTTTTTCCCTAGTTCTGTGAAGAATATCATTGGGGGTTGCATTCAATTTGTAGGTCACTTTTGGAAATATGGCCATTCTAACAATGTCAATTCTGCCTATCTCTGAACATGAAGGGTCTTTCCATCTTCAAGTGTTGTCATCTAGTTTTTCTTCAGTACTTATCTCTCACCATCTACAAAACTCAACTGAAAATGAAAATGAATAGAAAACCTACATGTAAGACTGTAAGACTAACAACTTTGCAACTATTAGGGAACCAAAAATCAACAACCACAAAAAAAAAAAAAGGAAAGTACATCAACATGTAGACACAGACAATGACTTCCTAAAGAGGATTCTTAGAGTAGGAAATAAGACCAAGAACCAATTAATGGCTGGGATCAAATTTAAAAGCTTCTGCACAGTAAAGAATATAAAAGAGTGCAGAGACTACCAAAAGTATAAGAGAAAAATCTTTGCCAGCTACTCCTCTGATAGAGGATTAAATCCAGATTATATGAAGACTCAAGAAACTCAACATTGAAAAAACAAATAACCCAATGACTAAATGGGTTAAAGAATTGAAAACACACACTTCTCAAAATAAGGAACACAGCTAACAATTATATGAAAAAAAATGTTCAACCTCTGTAGCCATCAGGGAAATGCAAATCAAAACTACACGGAAATTCTCTCTCACCTCAGTCAGAATGGCAATCATCAAAAATACAATTAACAATAAATCCTGGCAAGGATGAGGGGAAAAGGAAAGCTTATAAACTATTGGTGAGAATAAAAATTAGTACAGCAATCATGGAAAACAGTAAGGAGGATCTTCTAAAAACTAAAAATAGAACTGCCATAGGCTCCAACTATATCATTCCTTGGTATAATTAAAGAGAATTAAAGTCAGAATACTTTCAGATACATGCATATCTGTGTATCACATCATATTTCATAATAGCCAAGTTATGGAACCAGACTAGGTGTCTTAAAACAGAGGAATGGAAAAAAGAAAATGTATATATACACTACATAGTTTTATTCAGTCATAAAAAAGAATGAAATTACATCATTTGTAGCAAAATTGATGAAACTGGAGAGCATCCTGTTAAGTGAAATAAGCTAGACTCAGGAAGTCAAGAATCAAATCTTTTCTCTCATGTGTAGAAGACAGTGGAGGGGAGGGAAAGAAAACAAAATGGAGAGGGAAGGGAAGTAGAGCAAAGGAAGGGGATTATGGGCAGGAGGAAAAGAGGGTAAGGAAAGATATTGGTGAGAGAAAGTGATAAAATAATTTTACTTACATGTACCAATATACCACAATAAAACCCATCATTCGGTATAATTAATATTTGTGAATCAAAATAAAATAAAATGCAAATTTAAAAAGTATACATTTCTTACTTCAAGGTTGATGATAAGAGACACATGCAGACAAACACAAATGGTAGCTATGGCTTGTAATGGTATGTTAATTAATTTAACTGTTGTCATTTGTACACAATGTGTACATTTATAAACCATCACACTGTATATCTTGGATATGTAAAATTTTTATTTGTCAAATAAATATTTTAGATTTAAAAATGTGTCAAAAATTTAAAAAGTAAACAGAACATATGTATACATAAAGAGGCGGTGTTAATTAGACCAAAGTGAGACTAAACTGGACACACAGAATGTAAAGAGCTGGTTCAGTATTATTCAAGTGCATAATCAATCATGTCAGATGGTGATTTGTGCATTAGCTGGTATTCAGAATGGATGGTTTTTATGCAGATGGGGCTAGTGATTTTTCTCACAGTCTATTCTGATAATTTTATATCTCAAGTTCCTATCTCTTTTTCCACAGCTGAGGTTTTTTTTTTTTTTTAAAAAAGGGAATAAATAAATGATTTCTCAAGATTAAACACAGTAGATTATCAGAGGGAAACTTCATGTAGTATAATTTTCTAAGAGACATTTTAGATGAACCTTGAAAATACAGAATACATTCAAGTGATGGAACTGGGGATTATGAATTTTATAGGTAAATCAAATAGCCTGAAGAAAAGATAAAGGAATAAATATTAAGACCTTTTAAAATGCTTATTTCTACCGCTATGGATAGGATAGAGCTATCAATGTCACTTGACAGTCATTTATATGAGAGAATTAATAGAAGTTACAGTAATGAATAAAAATCTATCTATCTATCTATCTATCTATCTATCTATCTATATATATATGAAAGTAACATATAGGGAAGAAAGTAAAAAAGTTAATACAGAATATAACTAAACCTCCCAGCAACCAATAAACATGTTTGATTTTCATTCCCACTCATTTCCCCCCCCCCTTTCTTTTCCAAATATTTCAAATCCTATGGTTTGTTTTTTGTTATTGTTGTTGTTGAATTCTATGCAATGGAATGTGTATTCTTTTGTGTTTGGCTTATTTTTCATGATACTGAGCTTGAAAAACTTTCCTCATTCTGCACATATTGTTTTGACATGATGTAACTCCTAAGTCCACCATGTTCAATATAGTGAACAGCACCATCAGCTCCAAACACTTCTAGTGCCTGGTTGTAATCACGACCACTTCTTCACAGTTCCTGCTGCCCATACTCCCAGGAAATCACTCTTTCACTATGGACGCATTAATAGTTAGTGGACTTTTATGTACACAAAATTCTAAATGCATACTTTTTTTGGTCTGGAATTCTAATTCCACATAGTCATTTTGAGATCCATTTATCTTCTTGGTTTAACAATAGTTCTTACTTCTTCATTGCTCAAAGGAATTTTTATCTTGTAGATATACCAAAATGTCTTTATCCATCCATATTTATTGGTCAGTTAGATTGTTTTTAGTGTAAACTATATAAGAACGACTATGAAGAATATTTTATAAGACCTTTTGTAGAAATCAGCTTTTATTTTTCTTGAAGAGACACTTAATTGTAGAAGGGGTTGTAGGATAGACATATACTTAGTTCTCTGTGATCTCTCATTAACAGGGTATACGACTTCTAGTTACTCACCATCTTCAATAGATGGTATGTTTACTCTTTTTAATTCTAACCATTCTAAAATATGTAATGTATCTCATTGTGGTTTTAACTTACATGTCTCTGAAGATTAAATGGACTTCAAATACTTAAGTGTCATTCAGATATCTATTCTGCTGAAGTTCTCTGTTCAAATTCTTTTCTCACTTTAAATTTATAGGGTTTTTTAAATGTGTTTTTGAGGGGTTTTATATGTGGCAGAATCATCCCTTTTATCGGATCCCTGGTTTTGCGAATATTTTCTCTTAATTTGTAGTTTTCTCTACACTATATTTCATAAAGTAAAACTTTTCAATTTTGATTGAAGTTAATATAACAATTTTTTGTATGAACTTTGCTTTGGTATTGTGTCTAAAAACATGTTGCCTGACTGAAAGTTCATATTCATATATTTCCTTTAAGAAGCATGTGATTTTAGACTACTTATGTATATGAATCAATAAGAATTGTATATTGCATGAACTATGGGTTGAAATTATTTGCATTTAGACATAGAACTATTGTCATGCCGTTTGTTAAAATGCAACCTACCAATTATATATTTCTTGCATTTAAAAAGTATAGGCCAAGCCTGGTGTGGTGGCACATGCCTGTAATCCCAGGGTCTATACAGGCTGAGGCAGGATTTCATGTTTGAGACCAAGCTGCAAAAAAATCAGCAAGACTGAAAATAAAATAAACATAAATATAAACAAGATAAAATGGGGATGTAGTTCAATGGTGAAGTACCCCAGGGTTCAATTTTCAGTACCCCCCTAAAAGAAAGGAAGAAAGAAAGAAAGAAAGAAAGAAAGAAAGAAAGAAAGAAAGAAAGAAAGAAAGAAAGAAAGAAAAGAAGGAAGGAAGGAAGGAAGGAAGGAAGGAAGGAAGGAAGGAAGGAAGGAAGGAAGGAAGGAAACAAATTAATATTTGAATATGGGCAATGATAGTAGAAATGTGCACTGCAATCTCTAGGAGATTCACAAATTTAAATAAATCTCAAAGTAGTGAAATGATTTAGAGTTTCTCTTATATAATTCAAATAACATTAATCTAGAAATAAAAAAAACCCTTTTAATTGAACTAGAACATCCTATACATTTGAAATAAATTTCAAATGAACCATGTGTAAAAGAGAACTTATAATTTATGGTCAAATAAAAAGTCATTCAATTTTAAGTATATTTTGAAGAACATTATAGTGCAAAGGCAAAATGTTAAGCTTGTGGAATTCACTGAAAGTCATGTTCAAGAAAACTGTGTAAGTTCAAGACCAATCTCAGCAAGTTTGGGGAAGGTCTGTGCTTTTTTTCTGGGACACTATGAGACTCAAGATGCCAGAACCCTTGGCCATGGAGCAGTAGAAGACTGAGCTAGAGTCCTGCTTTTCTGTGCTAGGATTTATCATTTATAATAGGGAATAATCTATGCAGATTTTTAAATTTGTTTTTAGATAGTCTGTTTTCAAATATATAATTTAAAATGAATAAGAGACAGTTTGTACTTTGTGAGGCTGAGAAGGTACTCTAAAGACTCCCTCTCCCATGTTATACTAGTCATTCTTGCTCTCCCCAATAGATAGCATCTGTTTATTTTAAATTAAACTCTTTAGAGATTATGTAATTGCTCTTGTCTTGTGAACGTTCTCAGAGTTCCAATATGTCATAGGTAGTGTAGTTGGTATTGTTGTCACAGCTGGATTCATCCAAGGTGCAAGGATGCAAGGATGATTGACATATGCCAATCAATAAAGGTGACGTGCCACAACAATAGAAGAAAAAGACAATTTATAAAATTCAACATTTGTTTGTGATTTAAAAATGCCAAAAAAAAACCATTAGCACGGAGGACATATATCTCAACATAACAAAGACTACACATAACAAGCCAGTAGTAAACAGTATCTTGAGTGAGGATAAGGTAGAAACCTTGTCACTTTATCACAACCTGGTAGAAATATACCTGGATAGACAGATGCCTAACCTGATGAGCTGGTTTAAGTTGTGAGTTGTGTAAAAATTCCCAGAGAAGAGAATTACCCAAGTACATTTTTCTATAAAAGAGGAAATATTCCTGAGTACTAAATTTTGAGAATGCAAACTACATTGGATTGGTTATATGGTGATGTTAAAGTGTCTCCTGATTGTATACCTTTAGCTGAAGTCATGATATATGCCACAATGAATAAAATTGTGCCTTTTTAAACTTCTTATTTTACGTTGTGACTGGAAAATAAGATGAAATAAGAGAAGTTATCACAGATCTACACACTCAGAATAAGCTTCATGACAGAGCTGTGAATTATTCAGAAAAAATGTGAATAATTATAAAAAAATAAGGCAGGATGGTTAAACCAAATGTGTAAGTGTTTAGATGATTAGTTGAAAGTGGTATAAAAACAGTAGAGACCACTGAAGTGGCAACTGAAGTGATTATGCATTATTATGTTAGATTTTCTGGTTAAATTGCTCCTGGGTGAGAAGATACTACCAGACCTGCTCATTTACCCTTGTCATGATGATTTGAAACATCCGATAATGACCCAAACATGCAATGTAAAGCTTCTTTCAGAGCTAGTGCTGATCAAAATGGTATGAAATGAAAAGGCAGATTATGAGTCCGACTAAATGGCTTTCCTTAGCAGTCTGAAGTCTTTTTCATTGTCGTGGGCAGAACATCCTCAGAGAGGTGAAGAAACACTTTCAGGACTATCGGCTATGAGCATTTAACACCCTGATATCTAACGCTTCAAATACAAAGCATGGGAAAGCATGATAAATCCGCAAGATGTTGTCTTGCTCTAGCGGAAGGTTCAGAGGTCAAAGTGTGGCTTGATTCTGAAATGATACGGGGATATGATATTTACTATGTCACTATAATCTTATATAGCACTGGAACGGATGTGATGACTGACTGAGAAATTTTTATCTTATCCAAATAAGCAGGCAAAGAGAAAGGAGAATCACATAGAAATGTGCTCATCCTACTGCTTAATATCTAGACATAGCTGACACAAAACACAATAAATAGCAGATGTTCAATTATACAAATTGCTAAGTCTTGCAATATGTAAAAATGCATTTAGTAACATAGTGAATGAATTAATAATTGAAATATTTCCTCATGCCCACTTTAATCTCATCATTCAGATGCCCTTCTGTTCCATTCTCAGGAAAACACTGGTCTGATTTTTGTCACTATCAATTACTCTGCACTTTTTAGAATTCTAAATACATGGAATCATTCAGTATAGACTATATATATATATATATATATATATATATATATATATATATATATTGTTTATATATTCTTTGGCTCCTTTTACTCAGAATAATTCTCTTTGAGATCCACTAATATGTATCATGTATCCAGTGTTGTCTTGCACTGATGAATGCTCCTCCATGGTGTGCATGTATACTATACCTGTTTCACCATTCCTCTGTTGATAGACATTTAGGTGGTTTCCAGTGTAGGACTATTAGAGAAGAGTCAGTTATAAAGATGGGTTTAACATCTTTGTGTGGTTATATATTGTCATTTACTTTTGGATTAATATCCAAGGTGGAAGGACTGACAGGGTCTTTGTTCAGAGAATGAAGAAATGGCCAAAATATTTTCACAGGCAGTTATAATATTTTATACTTCTACCTGGGAGTATGAAGATTTCTTTTGTTCCAAACCCTTAACCACATGGGCTATCATCAGTCTTTTAAATTAAATTGTAATATGTCTAAAGAATTCCCATTGTGGATAAAATCTTTGCTACCTGCACCTGAGAGCATTAAACTCCATTAAATATAAAGAACTCAAAAATCAACATCAAAAAACAAATAACCCAATCAATAAATGGACAAAGGAACTGAACAGAAACTTCACAGAAGAAGAAATATGAATGGTCAATTAACATATGAAAAAAAAATCAACATCTCTAGCAATTAGAGAAATGCAAATAGAAACCATATAGAGATTCCATCTCACTACAGTCAGAATGGCAATTATCAAGAGTATAAGTAAGAATAAATGTTGATGAGGATGTGGGGAAAAGGTACACTCATATATTGCTAGTGGGACTGCAAATTGGTGCAATCCCTCAGGAAAGGAGTATGGAGGTTCCTTAGAAATCTTGGAATGGAAACATCATTTGACCCAGTTATCCCACTCCTGAAGGACTTAAAATCAGTATACTACAGTGACACAGCCACATTAATGTTTATAGCAGCTAAATTCACAACAGGTAAGCTATGTAACCAAACTAGCTGTCCTTTAACAGATAAATGGATAAAGAAGATGTGGTACATATACACAATGCACTGTTACTGGCCATGAAGAAAATGAAATTATGTCATTTCTCGTTAATGGATGGAACTGGAGATTATCATGCTAACTGAAATATGCCAATCCCCTCAAAACCAAAGGCTGAATGTTCTCTCTGCTATGTGGATGCTAACACACAATGAGGGGGGTAGGAATAGAATTTCAATGGATTAGACAAGGAGGAATGAAGGAAGGGAGTGGGAATAGGAAAGACATTAGAATGAATCGGACATAAATTTCCTATGTTCATACATGAATACATGACCAATGTAATCCCACATCATATTCAACCACAGGAATGGGATCCTAATTAAATAAGTTATATTCAATGTATATATATATCAAAATACAATCTACTGTCATGTATATCTAAACAGAATAAATTAAAAATATGTTATGGTTTTAATTTGAATTTCCCTAAATCCTCATGGATTTTAGCAATTTTCCATTTATTTATTTCTCATTTACATATTGCTTAATAGAAATTCAGTCTATATCATTTTTTTTTCTTTTTTTTTTTATTTTATTTTTTTTTTATTGGTCGTTCATAACATTACATAGTTCTTGATACATCATATTACACGGTTGATTCACGTGGATTGAGTTGTTGGTGTTATTACCCATTTTAAAGATTTTTTATCTGAATTAGACTAACATCTTTACCTTTATTCATGACTTGTCTTTTTATTCTCTCAAAAATATATTTTCAAGAGCATAGGTTTTGAATTTTTAAATAAAATAGTTGATTGGCTTAATTTAGTACTTTGCATGTGGCCTATTTCAAGTGTTTTTAATATTTCTGGTGAGAATAAATTTAATTAATTAAATTAATTAAAGGTTTAATAATAGACACTTAAAGAGTGGGTAACTTAGGTTCATTTAATAACGTCGTAACAGAGAACATGGATTTGCTTCCTTCATCATTCATAACATTGGCCACCTTGGTCATGAGTCCCCCTAAAATATTTTATAGCACACAGTCATAATAAATTCTACTGGACAATAGCTCAATGAAACATAGCCTAATTTTATTTTTCTTCCCAATACATACTTAGGAGAAAGGCAGGTTTGAGAGCAGCATCCTGACTTGAGGAATACAATTCTGTCTTCTGCAACACAGTCTGTAGAATTATTTAGAGAGAGCATTTCTCAATTGAGTGTGTCTCTTCAAGTTATTTCATGTCTTCCATCTTGTTGTTCCTTGTCCTGCATTATCTATACCTCATTCAATTGTGAAGGCGTGATAATGATTGGCTTGTCATCTTATATTAACCAGCAAGAAAAATAATCATTCAATATTAAATGACAATTTACTGCACCAACACAAAATATAACTCAGAACTAACACTATAAAAGATGAGTACTTACCATCAATATAGTACCTCTTACATGCTGAATGCAACATGTACTATATTGCATTTTTTTCACCATTTAATGGGCACTATACTGAATTGATTACATCACATGCTGTACCTATGATATTCCTCTGCACATAATGCTAACTCAAGAATGAACTTAAGGACACGAGTTCATTGTCTTCTGTTTAATAGACCCAGACTCAAACTACCCTGTGCTGATTTTTTCTTAGGCAATACATTTCATGTTTCAAGCATGTTACTTTAGGTATGAAATACTGAATACACCAAGATTTTAATGAATGTGATATTTAGGACAAATAGTTAACATGTGTTTCCTCCCCCATAATGTTCAGAATGTTAACATCAGTGGTGTATCTCTCACTTAGAAAAATGATTTTCACTAAGCAATCCATAAACATAAATCTCTTTTCATTTCATTTTTTCTTTCACCGTCTTTTATTCAAAGCCAATTTAATCCACTATGGGTTTCCCTTTACCGACTATGTGACATTAGTCATTGAGCTAAAATAAATTGATGCATCACATAATAACTGAAATGAAATAAGTTGCAATGTCCAGTTTTGACACCAAATGGTTTCTGTATTCTTACTAATCTATATCCCTACAAACCGAAACAAGAATCAACAAATCCCTCATGGACTTGAGAACAGTTGGGCCAGAGGCTCAGATGAATCTCAACGACCTATAAAACTGCTCACAAAATGATTTCTCAATCCTGGTGTGGAATGTTTGGGAATCTTAATACCTCTGCTTATTTGTATTACCCTGAGAGCAAAGGACGCTTCTGTTCAGCTCCCATGCTGCCTTCTCCCCACTGCAGGTGACTCCTTGAGAGCTGGTGGACCAGGCACGTGTGAGAGGACCCATGGGCCACAGAAAGTGAATCATAAAATCTTGAATCTCCAAGTCCAGATCCTACATGTTGCCCCCTCTCCTTTCTAGAGAGGAAAGAAAACTTTGCTCCCCAGTGTTTTATAGTCCTTTGGAATGGGAATAGCCAGCTCAATAACTCCAAAATTCATTCTGACTTGAAATATAAACTCATTTTGAGGAAAACCTCTAAATCTATCTAGTGATCTCCACTGGCTAGCTCCCGTCAGTCAAATTTTACCTTTGGAGGCTGATCCTTTAACCTAGGTTCCAGTTTACTTTTCTCAGAAAGCCCCCTACCTGTACACATTCACCTCTTGACAAAGTTAAATTTAGATTGAGACTATGCAGAATTATGGACACTGCGGGGTCTCTATCAAGAAAATTAACTCAAAATTACTACCGGTATATTTTCCCAAACCTGACAAGAGGTAGCTCAATTTTAATAGTTGTGCCAATAATACAAGTAGCATGTGTTACTCGGAGTCTTTCCTATATAACTCCAAAAAGTCAACCGGTTTTTTTTAATGAAAATTAAATACAACATGCTGTTTTCCTCTATCTAATTGTCACTAACATGGGATAAGATGAAAATATTGCATTTCAAATAATTGTACAGCATGCTATGTTTCCTCAGAGGCTGAATCTACATGCAACAGTTTTGGAAACAGCAAAGGCTTTAATAAGAGAAAGTCAATGAACCTCATGTACCTTTTATAAAACATGACATAAGGCAATATAATTAAAACTAAACTTATTTCCTATGGCGAAATTAACTTACAGAAATGAAGGTGTTTATTTATTAAATGGGATCTCTGGAGCCCTCGCCTTATTCTTTCCCCTCCTGGGAAGATTTTGATTGTTCGCCTCCTTTCTTTTGCCTGCTTGCTGTGTAATTTAAAACTGATGCCTTCCTCTGGGAAACAAAATTTGATCGGAGAACAGCCTGCACCACCAGCTAAACAAATTACCAGTGTTTTACTCACTTTTCTTCCTGCATTCTTTTTTTTTTTTTTTTTTTTTTTAAGAATCAGAAGAATTGCAGGCAGCAGTTTACAACTGCTGGTGCAGTGTTCACATTTAATTTGCAAAAACAGGGAGGACATATGGGTCCCTTTAGTGACATATAACTGTTTGAGGAGAGAAAGCATAGAAGCAAACAGGTTTTTATTCTCTTTTGTTGCCCCATTGTCTGAAGTCTGCCTTTGTATGACATGCATTCAGCTTCTAGGGAACTAGATTTTGATGATACTGATCGAATGACAAGTGCAAAATAATTTAAAAAGAAGTGATTTTAAAGCTGTTTTTTTACACAAGCAAAAACTAAAGGACATTTTAATAGTGCAATAAGTTTAAACAGTATCAGGTATGCAAACATCATTCATTAATTAACTAAATGAAAAGCTGCATTTACTGAATACAGCCTCTTTTCCAGGTTCTATGAAAATAACCACTAATACAGATATAAACATGAATAAATGCCACTTATGCTGCAAGCAGTTTATGTAACATTCTATTTACTTATGCTGAAGAAGATATATATGTAAGTATATTTAACCAACATGCCCCCGGATAGCACTATGCTCAGATTCATTATTCATACTTCATTACTACATGACAGTCAGAAATCTTTTTTTGGAGTGTAAGTAAATTTAGCCAGTAAATCATGAGCATTGAGAAATTATTTTGCACTTAAATTCACATTTGTTTTTAAAAGAATGATGCTCTAGTCCACAGTGAATTATTGAGGAAAATCTAAATTTATTGCTTAGATTACTGATACCATGTTTTCTTTGTAATTGGCAAATATTTTCTGAATTTTAAAAATAGTGTGAACACTTTAAGATACTATTATTTAAAAAAGAAAGTATTATTACAACTGTTCATTATTTTTTCTTTTAAATTTGGAGACAACTTACAAAACACAGAAAAATGTTGTAGATGAAAGAGGACTTAGACACCTGAAAATACTTTCATAATTAATATCTTCCCAAGGGCCCTTCAGGAGAGTGAGCAGCAGAGTCCAGGCTGCAATCCAGACCTCCTTACAGTGAAGCTGGTGCTCCTGGCATAGAACAACCTATATCGATTATTTCCTTCATTCATCCGTTGAATGAAAAATATGCATTGACTCCCTGTGCCTGATATTTTGCTAGGTGCTAAAGAGAAAAAAGCGAAACTACCATGAAAAATTTACAAGATAGCCACCAGCAACTAGAGAATACACAAATAAATTAATGCCAAATTGGAAAAAAAAATAGTATGAAGGTATCAGAGTTCTGGGATAGAGACCAGCTGGGTTCTGGAAGAATGAGTACTTACTTGGAGATTATTTAAATGCAATAACCAATATAAATTTCTCTACAGTTGTGACATTCAAATTGGGTAGATAAGATAGAAATAAATATGTGAACAGAAGCTAGTAATATATTCTAATTTGGGGAAACCTATAAGAGATAACTTTTGGGCTGGGGATGTGGCTCAAGCTCGCCTGGCATGCGTGCGGCGTGGGTTCGATCCTCAGCACCACATACCAACAAAGATGTTGTGTCTGCCAAGAACTAAAAAATAAATATTAAAAAATTCTCTCCCTCTCTCACTCTCTCTCTCTAAAAAAAAAAAGATAACTTTATTCTCTAGAGACTGAAAGAAATCCAGTGAGAGTTGGACAGCAAGACATAAGAATGAATATCATCATATATACACTTACATGTGTATCAGGAAATTTGAATTTTTTGCCAAGTGTAATAAAAATGGCTTAATGAATTTTTGGAGCAGGGAAGGTATGGAAATTGAACCCAGGGGTGCTTAGCCACTGTGCATACCAATCCCTTTTTACTTTTGAGACAGAGTCTCACTAAATTGCATAAGTCCTTGCTAATTTACTCAGGTTGGCTTTGAACTTGCCATACTCCTACTTCAGCCTCCTGAGCCATTGGGATTAGAGGTGTGAGCTACCATGCCTATCAGGTAAATGATTTTTAGCACCAAAGTGACATGATATATTCCCTTATCTATCTGCCTAGTAGGGAATATAAA
The DNA here is from genome assembly GCF_045843805.1 of Urocitellus parryii. Classification (NCBI taxonomy): domain Eukaryota; kingdom Metazoa; phylum Chordata; class Mammalia; order Rodentia; family Sciuridae; genus Urocitellus; species Urocitellus parryii. Next base: position 9,089,499 of record NC_135540.1, on the reverse strand, counting down.
TGAAGATAAATTTTAAGAAATTATTGCACTTATCCAAGAAGGGTTTCAGTGTTATGGTTTAGATAGGAGGTGTCCCCCAAAAGCTCCTGTTAATGTAAGACTACTCACAGGTAACATGACTAGATTTTGAGAGCTGTATACTAACCACTATATTAATTCATTTGATGAATTAGTAACTTGAATGGATTACTGGGTTGTCACTGTAGGTAGGTAAGACATGGCTGGAGGACATATGTTATAAGAAGATTACATGTTGTGTCCTTGGGTCCATCTGTCCCTCTCTGCTTCCTGGCTGCCATGAGTGGAACAGCTGTCATCTACCATGCCCTTTCGCATGATACTCTGCCTCACCTCAAGCCCAGCACAATGATGTCAGCCGACCATGGACTGAACCTCTGACACTATGAGCTCAAAATCATCTTTTGCTCCTGTAAGTGGTTCTGGTCAGGTATTTTGGGCACAGCAACTCACTAATAAAGTCAGTAAGAGGAATAAGATGTTGATGCCGGAGATGTAGAAGAGCAGGAAGATTGGAAAAATATGGGATGTAGCATTAATAGGGCATGTTAATGCTACTTGCTGTAAGTAAATTAGTTACACAAAAATCCAGATAATAAAATCAAGAAATTGGAAGGTAACCAGTAGCTTTACAAAATTATTTCTCCCCATGGAAGAATTGGCTATGGTATTTCCTTAAATAGTCAACTTTGTTACTGCATTAAAATGGAACTTGTCTTAAAACAACAGAAAACAAATACCTAAGCTGAATTTCAAATTCCAAAAATGTGGTGGTGCTCTTCCCTATTAACTGTGCTCCCTTGGTATCAACATATTATCAATATACTCCTTGCTCTCCCAGTATGAAGGTTTCATTCTCATGTACCTATTTTTTGTTCACTAATTTTTATTATTTAGAATTATTAAATCAGCGTCTTCTGTAGTGGCAATGCTTTGACCTTAAAATAAATATTGAAAAAAAATAGGAGAAAATAAGATTTCTATACTTCACTTCAAATTATCCAACTCTTAAATTGTCATATCTCAAGGAAATATATCATAATTTTTAGTAGTTCCTGTGGGAGACATATTAAATGTCATCTCCAACATACTTTTTGTAATTTTAACATATAATAAAAACAACATATTATTTTAATAGATAATTCTGCACTTATTCGAGGTTCATTTTTAGTCTACTGTTCTCTGAAAGTTTCTACAGTATTCCCAGATCATGTTTAATTACTTCTCTTCTTAAGAACTTGTTAGTTGAAATGATTTTGCAATTAAAAAACAGTTGCAGTTTTGCCATGTTCCGTGTTAAGTACGATTTTTTTTGTCTCACTTAATTAATTACTAAGTGACTAGCAATACCTGTCAAACTAAGTCAACATATTTCCCCTCTTGTTTGTTTACATTAATATTATCACCTGAAAACTCTAAAAGGGAAATTTGCTAAGCAAAGACTTTAAGTGTAGTTCAAATATTTTATAGAATCATCAATAATTTAGAATGACTGGTATTTTGAATAAAGAATTTTACTTTGCTGATGTAAACACAAAAGTGGTAAAATTCAGGTCCACTTAGTTTAAAAAAGTGAAAAAATGTGGTAATTTATCCACCTAATTTTGGAGTCTTGCTATTTCAATTTTTAGATCTTATTCTTTTCTCTTACAGTGAACTTTATTCCTGAGTCCTGAGAGAAGTCAGAAAAGTCAGTCTTGTCTTATCCCTGCTGATTCTCAACATTTTCAGTAACAAACCCTATCAACAATTTTAGGCAATTTTGTTTTCTCTATAGCAAAAATAAGAACCCAAAATACATTAAAACCAACCCATCAGTGTTCATTTCAGCCATTGATGGATAAGAACATTAATGTTTTAGGATCATAATTAATTAAAATGGAAGCAACCTTGAATGAAACAGAAGCTATTCAGGATGAACATGGGAAGACTAGAGTTCAGAGAAATGTGACTTGAGGCATGAGACTCACTGTCTAATGTGACAAAGAAATCACAGATTCACCTGGTAGGAGACCTTTGGTCATTTTAGGGCATATGATTTACACAAATTAATGTGCTTTTACGGTCAGGGACTGAGGAATATAAAAGAGGTGAGGATGACATAAACTTGAGTGAATTTTTTTCTGGAAAATTAACTCTACGTGTAAATATGTGAATAGGATATATGGAAAGGATAGTGTTGGTTTATTGCAGAATGCAGACAATGTTGATGGCCATATTTCTAATATGCATAACATCCAATTTATCATCTTTTCATTCACCCTTGTTATCTCACATATTTTATCAATAAAATGCAGAAGTGACTACATTAAACTAAAAATTCATTGTGATTCCTCATCCTCTCCTTAAATACTGCTAAGATGGAAGCAATATCTCTCTGTGGCTAGTATCATTCCATTTGCTCAGCATTTCCATTTCTTCCTCTCACTTCATTGCATTAATTTTTCTGTTACCTTCTCTGCCTGGATTTTATCTAACAGTATTTTAAGTATTCCAGTTGCTTCTTTCCCAAACAAAAACAACCACAGGCAAGCAAACAAAAAATATCATTTTGATACAAATTCCCTGAAGTTGCTCCCCAGAACAGATATACTTCTATTTTCAGAGGGAAAAAAAATAAAAGACCTTTCTCTTTCTTTTTTTTTTTTTTAATGTTCTGGGGACTGAACACAGGGACACTTTATCACTGAGCTATATCCTCAGCCCCTTTTATTTATTTATTTTTCACTTTTGAGAGGGAGAGTCTTGCTAAGTTGCAGAGGCTGGCCTCAGACTTCTGATCCTCTTGCTCAGTGCCCCAAATTGCTGGGATTGTAGGCATGTGCCACTGTACCTGGCTATTTCTAATTTCTTAAAGAGATTGCTGATCACAATAATTTATGTATGCTTTTGTAAATTTTTTTACTTTTAAATTTATACCAGTCTAATTAATTTGCCTACTAAAACTAATTTTAGAGTCAATTCTGATCTTTCAACTATCTCACCTTAATAGCACAATATTTTAAAATAAATGTATATTTTTTTCTTCCAAAATTCTCAATGGACTGAGCATAAATTTCAAGTTTTTGGTTGGTGCTTCCTACTATTATAGTCGATCCCCACTTTGCCAACTCACATTCTCAATTGAGACTATGGCTGCTGATCTTGATACTCTAGCTGTCTCTCTCCCTTAGCCATCACGCCAAGCTTCCATACACAAGCTGTGTAGACTGACAAAGCAGTTTCCCTTCCCTTCAACTCCTCAGCGAACCCCTGTCCCATACCTATCAACTGCTTGTGTCTCACTTCCCTCATCTTCAATCCCACTCAATGACCCTTCTCACCACCCAGCTATCCCAAAATCTTGAGAGCAGTTTTCTCTCCTTCCTTCCTTCAAATGCGAACAGGCTACAGTGCACGCTGCTATCTTACATAAAAGTATTGATAAGTTTGGTCCATTTCTGCTGACTTTCTCCATGACCTTCTGCAATATACCAATACTAGTCCTCCTGGTCTAGTACGACAGTTAACACAAAAAACTATATGAATAGTCACTGATCTCCCCACACCCACCTTTTTAAAGGTACAAATCAATGTTTCTTATGTATTTGCTCAATTCAGCAGCCATCTCCACAATGAATTCTAGAACATTTCATTATATCAAAAAGAAATCACAGAGACCACCCAGCAACTTCCCAACATCTCCATCCCAGGCAAGTGTTCACTTACTTTCTATATTTACAGATTTGACTATTCTTGCCATTTTTCTATACATATATGGCCTCTCGTGCCTCCTTCTTACACTGGCCATAAATTTTTCATGACTCACATATGTTGTAGCAATGCAATAGTATTATATTCCTTATAAACACAAGATCATATTCCATTTTATGCACATATCATGTTTTATTTATACATGAATCAATTGATCAACATTTTATATTTTCCACTTTGGAAATATTATGAATAAGGCTGCAATGAAAACTCTTTTAAGTTTTGTGTGAATATATTTTTAGGTTCTCCTGACTATAATTTGGAGAGGAATTTCTGAGTCATATAAAAACTCTGTGTAATTTTTGAGGAACTGTCAAATTCTTTCCCAAAGCTGCTGCTACATTTACACATCTATGGTGGTGCTGTATGTAGGCTCCAGTTTTTCCATATCTTTTCCAACACTTGTTACTGTCTATCATTTTTATTATAGATTGTCCGGTTTATATGAAGAGGTATCTTATGGATTTTATTTACATTCTACTAATAAATAACTATAACTCACATCTTTTCATGTGTTCACTAACCAAATAGTTTTATCTTTGAAAATGTATCTATTCATATCTGTGTCCATTTTTAATTGGGTTATTCATGTTTTTTCACTGTTGAGTTGTAGGAGTGTTCTTTACGTATTCTAGATGTGAGTCTGTTCTCAGATTAATTGTAGATATTTATGCCTGTTCTAAGTGTTTTTCATTTCATGGTACTTTTTGCCAATAAAAAAAGTTTTAATTTTTTAAATTACACTTTGTCAAAGTTTTGCTTGCTCATTATTTTGGTGTTGCATCTACACTGTCTACCCAGCACCCATATTTTTTCTTGTGTTTATTTGTAATAAGTATACCTTTTTTTTCTTAAATTTAAGCCTATAGTGAATTAAATTTTGAGTATAGTATAGAGATAGGGTCCAACTCTATTATTTTGGGGGAGTAGGAATACTGGGGATTGAACTCAGGGGCACTCAGCCCCTGAGTGCCACATCCCTGGCCCTTTATTTATTTATTTATTTATTTTTTTGTATTTTATTTCGGGCCAGGGTCTCACTGAGTTGCTTAGTGCATTTCCATTGCTGAGGCTGGATTTGAACTTGTGATCCTCCTGTCTCAGCCTCCTTTGCCACTGGGATTTCAGGCATGTGCCACCATGCCTAGCCAACTTTATTCTTTTATGTGTATTTACCCATTTTATCCAGAACCCATTATTATGGAAGAAACTATTCTTTCCCTCATTGAACTGCCCTGACACCATTATTAAAAAATAATAATAATTGACAATATATGGAAGTATTTCTTTCTGTAAGTTGTTTTATTAATCTGTGCCTATTCTTATGTCACTATGTCATGTCCTATTGATTGTAGATTTTCATCAGATTTTGACACAGAAGGTATAAGTTTTCCAATATTCTATTTTTCAAATCCCATGACTATTATTAGGCTTTTTAAAATTCCAAGTGGATTTTAAGATAAATTTGTCAAATTTTTCAAACAAAAAAAATAAGCTGTGATCTTTTTATAGGGATTCTGATAAATCTGGGGAAATATTTGGACAGTATTCACACCTTAACCATATTATTTTTTCTGGTTCACAAATATAGGATGTCTTTCCATTTATTTGTCTTCTTTAATTTCTTTCAAAAGTGTTTCATAATTTTCAGTGCACAAGTTTTATACCTCTTTTATTAAATTTATTTTGGAATTTTATTATTATTAATATTATTTTAATAATTCTTTTCTTAACACCATTTTAAGATTTTTCATTGGTAGTATGTGGAAATGTAATTTCTTTTTGAATGTTGAACTTTTGTATCCTGAAGTATTTCTGAACTCATCATTATAGTTTTGATAGTTTTTTAATGAATTCTTTGAAATTTTCTCATAAAATATTATGAAATCTCAAAATAAAAGTGGTTATATTTTTGTCCAGTCTTTTTTCAGAGGTTTCACGTGGGTATGTAACATACATCATACATTATTGGAATCCACTTCAGAATTATACTGACAAATTTAATGAAATATATACACATAGTGGTTACTTCAATACAACTCTGTAAACTCTCCCCCATTATCTGCTATTAATGCTATCTGCTATTAATGTTTATAGATGTGACAAATTGAATTATACCTTTTGATAATAATGTATACAATTATATATCTGCTAAAATATAGATAGAAAAATGAGAATAAATACATGATTATAGTTCATTCTGTTAACCTTATATTGCATTTATTTTTCTCTCTGTTGTTTCCTGTGTTTTCTAGTTATTTTCTGTTTCTTTCTTATACCAATACACTATGTCCCTTCCTGTTGTTCTTTGTGCTATTATTTTCAAATAAAATTGTATGTGAAATGTTCTGCTCTTTCTATTTGCTTTGCTTGTAATTAGAGTTACCAGCCTCCTCTTTTTTCTCACAACTACAGCTTCCATTATTTCTGAGAATGTTCTTTGACTTGAAATTGTCTACACTGTATTCCAAATAAACCCAGCTCCCTTAGGGAACACTCGCTGGAACAGTCCGTTCCAACAGGCTGCCCTCCTCTGCAGAGCTCAGCCCTACTGCCTTCTCTGAGGGTGAGTGGCATGTTGATCTATGGATTTGAAATGGGCAGGAGCAATACCTGGGTCTGTATCTCCCCTGGAATGGAATCTGCATCTTACATGTCAGCTGACATAAGGGTGGTTGGTGCGGTGGAGCGGCTGTTTTTTGACTGTCTTGCCCATGGTAGAAATCTGCCTATTGCCCTGGGAATTACGGCTGGGTAGAAGAAAGGAGATGCAGACTTCTGTGCCAGCTAGAGCTCCTGCAACACAAAATTGATGAGAGAATGAAAATTGTTTATGACCTTTCTCTCCTAAGGAGAAAATCTAACAGTAAGCTGGAGCTTTGGGGGAGAGGCAATCACCTGTTCTTGACCACACTCTCTAAGGCTTGTCACTCAAATCCCACAGACCCACACACTCAAAAAAGGTGTACTTGCTTCTACTGCCACCAATGTCCTGCACATTTTCATATGGATAATTCTACTCACCTCTCAGGATTCTACTTATCTACATTGATAATTCTAGAACCATAGTATCAAAAGTTAAGTTCTCAAAAATATACATTACACATAGGAATAAGAACACAACTTGTGGAGGAAATCCATAGTAAGAACAACAACAACAACAACAAAAATTCATTGCTGAGCAAATTCCTCAGAAAGGAAGTGTTAAATTTCCAAAGTGCATCTCATTTGACTGTACATCCTTTTCCTGTGAGACAAACAAGACAAAATGTTGCAGGAGAAGTTTTTGCGGAATCTTATGTTTCATAGAAGCCAATAATTAATGTCTATTTCCTGCCCAAAATTTTGTGTTTATAACTCCCATTTTCTGCCTCTTATAATAAAAGCAATCAGGCCCTAGTTGTAGGAGAGAGATGCCTATGTGTTTAATGTAATATTTCCACCTTGGACTTCCTAAAATGAAGAAGAGGATTTGAGTGGAAATATACAAAATCATGTGGGGCAAAGAGAGAAACCCCTTGTTGTTTATGTCTTAGAAATACATAAGCAATTACATTAATTAAGAACATATTTTAGCATATAAATAATTATCAAATGATATTCAGATTTACATCTGAAGCAACTGAGGTTTAAAAATTAACTTCCAATTTCAAAAAGCATTAAAGAGCAGAGTTAAAGTCAATTCTTTATTAATGTAGAACATTTGTTTTTACTGAAGCATTTTCCTTCCTTAGTTCATTTATTCATAGTATGCACACAGTACACTCTTTCATAAGAAATAATGTTCTCATTACTTAGACTTGCACAATTAAATGAGTTTTAGTTTTCTAAACCTGGTGGATCATGTAAAGGATATTTAGTTATTATCAATCAGAAACTCTGTGGCATAGTGTAATGCAAATTTACCTGCTAATTCTTATTTAGTCTGTGACTTTATACATGGCTGATGATGGTGTTTGTGAATCAGTGTCCCGTGGATATAAACTAGGATTAATTTACACTTATATTCATTTAGTAGAAAAGAATATTAATTGCTTAAAAATACAGAATAATGCTGTGCACAGTGGTACCTATAGACTGAGACAACACATTCCAAGTTTGAGGACAGCCTGAGCAGTTTTTCAAGACTCTGTCTATAAATAATAAATAAGATAAAGGGTCAAGTGGTAGAGTAGCTTGGGATCCACTACCCAGTAGAAAAAAAATTACACACCGTCATAGTCAACTTTGCTGCTATGATGATTAAAAAAAAGAAACCTGACAGGAATAATTTTAGAAAGAAAAAGTTTACTTGGAGCTCATGGTTTCATGTATCTTAGTGCATAGACAGGGAACCCATTGCTCTGCACCAGAGGTAAGGCCCAACTTCGTGGGACAAGAGTGTGGAGGAGGAAACCAGCTCAGGACATGGCCATCAAGAAGCAGGAGAGACTTAGTTCCGCACACCAGGGACAAAATATAAACTCTAAAGACAGAAAATATAAAATCCAGTCTTTTAATTACATTATTTCCTACATTTTAATTACATTATTTCTCTTTGTATTTCAAAATGGTATCTGTTTATATTATTTTTCAATTTGCAAAGGAAAGAACTGAGACTTCCAATAGTTACTGCACCAAGTACAGACAGCAAAGGCTCAACCCACTGAGAGTTCAAATGTTTCTTCTCCCTCCTTCTTTACTACTTTATATCCCCAGCAACCCACTTCCTCCATCCACCCACTACCTGCCCACAGTCATCACCCACTGAGCCCATCAAAGTGAATTAATGCACTGAGTATATGAAGGCTCTCATAACCCAATCATTTCATCTCTAAACTCTCTTGCATTGATCAGCAGATCATTGCCAGGTTCTATCATGAGGAATGAGCTTGTGAACTAAGGTTTTTAATACTGTACGATGTCAAAGCCCACATCTCATAGTAGAAACAAAAACAATTAACCTAGTAGCACTTCAGAAAAAAAAAGTAAATTCCTACTATAACATTGAAAACTAATGGGAGAGAAATAAAACTACAGAATTTTTTTATAGTGCAACATTCCTCAAGGAGTTAAAACAATCATTAAATATTATTTTCCCGTTTCTTTCAAATTACACATTGATTTCCAGACTTTCTTTCAAGCTCCATAATGGAGTTGAAGGCCCACTGAACACTACAAAATGAGATTTGCTTATTTAAAAGTCCATGACTGTGAGTATTTCAGATTTATTTCCATCACTATACCATGGCGACTCTGACATACAATGCTGAACTTCAACAGAAAGCTAAACAAAAAGGAAAATTAACTCTACAAGAAAGCTAAAGTCATTTTTTTTTTTAACTTCAGGAGTACATGGTTCTTTGGCTTTTACTTGGTATGGTAATGCTTCGTTTTGGATTCACATGAGCACACAGTGACAACACTCTCCACATTATTTTCTTCTTCAATTGGCTACTTGGTTTGGTCAGTTGTAGAATTTTTTTTTTTCATGCACTTTAAACATTATGATGGATTATAAAAAATAAATAAATTTTGTTCTCCTGTCACATTTTCCTGCTTTATACTACAATGTGACAGTGAAAGCATTCCCTACTAGTGATTAGGGGAAGAAAGGCTCAGCCTGTGTGGAAGGAGGTGGGGAGACCTGTGTAAGAGGAACAGTCACGGAGAGTCAATGGGAGGCAGTGAGGAGGCGGCTATTTTCATTATGACACTCTTTGATTAATAAATAAATAAATAAATAAAGGAGGAGGAGAAAAATTATCTAATGAAAATGATTTTGATTTTGGTAACTGCCTCTGCTTGAAGTTGATCTAAGATAAGCATAATTCAGTGTTCCCAGGCTTCTAATTATATTATTTCCTATGACTCTTGCTTTGTATTTAAAAATATTATGGTTCAATTTGCAAAGGAAAGAAACTGAGACTCAAAGTAGCTGATGAAGAAGTACAGAGAGCAAAAACTTGACCTATTGAGAGTTCCAATGCAGGGCTTCCATTTCAAAATCCGTTTTCTTCTCCCTTCCTTCTTTACTGCCTTCCATCCCACTCCTTTTCCTCCCCGTCTCTCCTATAGTCTTTCTATTTTTCTTTAGTTCATTTGACAAACGTTCACTTCTTCTACTATATACCCGCCATATCATGTTACTAGAAATTCAAAACTGGTAAAGTGCAAGATGCGACCTCAAACCACTAACAGTCCATTGTTTAAAAATAATACGTACAATTCATAAGCCAGGTATTGAAGGTTTTGTTTGACAACTTCTGTCTTCAACTGATAGTAAAACTCATTCATGTTTCAGGGCATTGTACATTTTTAAAAAAGGAATGTATCAGTAATGTGAATGTTTTCTAGAATACACTGCCACTGCGGAGAGTGCTTGAGTTCATACTAGTCATCATTCAAACCTCAAATTCCCATTGTCTTAATTTTTTAAGTGTTTACATTGAATCTTTTTTTGTCTAAGGCATCTCTGAATCTTCTTGTTCTGAGATCATCATTTATTTTTTTTTCTGAAACTCTTTCTTGCTCTTCCTTTTATGGGCATATTTTAAATTATTTCTATTCTGTTTTTCTAAACATCCACAGAGATATCTATGTATCTAAACATAAAAAAGATCCACTAGATTTCAGTAAGCACATAAATAATAATATATTTTTTTTTGCTGTCAAAATTGCTTTATCGGGGTTTCACAATTAGCAATTGAAGATGTAAGGGTGTCTCATAGGGAATGTGAAATTGTCCATTGCGACTTTCCTACCTAATACTTCTATAATGTGTAACACAGAATATTTGAAAGACACATATAAACATGTCAGATATTGGAATTAAATTGACACATAAAATTATGTGCAAAGATTTAGTGACTGCAGAAAGTAAATGAAATGATTCATTTACATAATTTTTAAAGTTGAATTAAGCATTAAATTTGTTGTTGTTTTTTTAATTATGATACTTAATTCAGTTTTGGCAAACAAATGGTTTAAAACAGCTAATAGTGGTAGTTTGCATTTCTGATTTAAGATAATTAAATAATGATAAAACCACTGGTTCTGTTAGCAAAAACCTAGTTAATGGAGATCTGCACTTCTTCATTGTGTGGGTGGACATATCACAGTCTTTTTAGTACCAGTACTATACAATGAAATAAAATTAGGTTGGGTTTATGATATGTTGTATATAAGACAATGTCTGCCAAAATGCATAAATAACAGATTATGTAGGTTTATTCACATAAAATTGTTATTTTGTGAAGAGGTTTCACAAGAAAATGTGTTATTTATTTGAGTAACCCATTAATAAAACACCGACATAATCAAGCCTTCTAAAACAATGAGCAAAGCATCAGTATCCATGCACAAATTATTTATCTCTACTGACTTTAACACACTTGAAGAAGTTAGGATGTTAAAAAATGAAATTTTTAATTTTTATTTATTCATTTATTGTTTGGTACTGGGATTTGAACTATACTGAAAACTTTATCTGAAGTCTTATATACTTATTTATTTCAATTTTGAGACAGGGTTTCACTAAGTTACTCAGGCTAGCCTCCAACTTGTGATCCTCCTGCTTTAGGTTCCCTGCATATTGGATGTAAAGGTGTGCATAACTGTACCTAGCAGAAATTGAAATTGAAAATTTTGTATGTCTAAATCATTTGGTGCTGCTGCACACATGCAAATGTAAGACCATTTGATTGGCTCTTCTGATCTAGTCTAATCTACTGTTTCAGACAGAAACTGCTCATGTGATTGATGTGAGCAGCAGTGAGACCAGGTATCAAGGGATCTAGAGCTGTGAGCGGCTACTCTGCATTAAATCAATCCATTGAATTTCACTAGAAGATAATACCTAGAAAACAGTCAAAATGTCTTTATGTTTTAGCATCAATTAAGATTTTCCCTTAAACAGACCAGCTTTTCATCCATCTGAGGTGTAATGTGCTATTGCCAGCATTCTGGGGCTACTGTGTCCAAATGCTGACTGTGAGAGTATGGAATCATGTTGTGCAAAGAGCCCAGATTTCTGTTTTCTCCAACCAATCTTCTGCCGTCGAAGGGCTTTTACAAACATCTACAAATATCCATGAAACCATTCATAGAATATTAAATAAGGCCAATGCCAAGATTGTTAACTGTCTGATGCACACTAAATGTGTGGTCATGAAGACTTGAAGGTCCAGATGAGAAATGGGAAAGACAGGCACTGTGTTTTTGAAAGGACTAGGAATACGTGTGAAGGAATACTTAAAACATTTTCAAGAAGAGCAACCTGGCATCAACTTCAGAGAGCTGAGTCAAAATTGGCCATTTGGTGCATAGTGAGAGTATCTGAATAAAAATGAGCAATAGAATCTTAATGAAAATTCATATTAAAGAGACATTAATCAATCACAGAACCTTAATATAAAATTTTTTAAAAGTTCTCTTCTTTCAGTAATGAATATCGTTACATATTTGCATATTTGTTTAGATTGGTAATATTCTTCCAAATAGTTAATTACCTTTAGTCTTCATAAAACACCTGTGAGGAAAAATATCATCTTCATGTTTATTTTGCATATAGGAGTAGTTTGCTGAACTTCACAATGTTAGTAAGAGATGAAACAGATGCTCTGTTTAAGAATGCCAGGCCAAGGAGGAAGATTCAGGGCTGAGGAGCAGCCCTCCATTGCTGGCAGAGCCCTCCGACTGGCCTCAGCCCTGGGACAGCCTGAGGGAAGAAAATCTGCCCTGGAAACTGATTTGATTCTCCAGATCCACTTTCCATTCTCTTTCCTGCCTTATTGTTTCTTGCCCTCTGACACTTAATGTGTTTAGCCAACAAAAATACTCACAGAAGATTAAAGGACAGAAGGGGAGATGCTGTTGGAGGATTTTTTCCCCCCAAGTCTTCCCTAATTACAGCTAGCTATTTTAGCTATTTCCTACATCTCTAGAAGGTCAACAGAAATCTTCCATCCTGATTTTCACTAAAAATTTCACTCCTATTTTCCTCCTCTTATACTTCTTTTTTTTTTTTTTTTTTTGATTTTGAGGGGAAGGGATACTGAGAAAATCCCAGAGTTAGACCTGAGTCTCTTTTTCTTTCTTTCCTTCCTTCCTTCCTTTCTTTCTTTTTTTCCTGAAAGGGTCTTGCTAAAATGCTTAGGGCTCCCTGAGTTGCTGAAGCTGGCATGGTACTTGTGAGGGATCCTCCTGCTCCAGCCTCCCTGGCAGCTGGGATCACAGGCCTATGCGGCTACCACATCCCCATTTCTCTTACACTCTTTCTGGAAGAGAAAGTAAACCTTCAGTATATTAAATCTTAGCTCAACATTTTAAAAGGTAAAAGCCTGGTTATATTAAGATTCTCATGATTTCAAATGATTTATTAGGATCTTTCATAGATTTTTAAAAAATATATTTGTGTTTTCTTTTGCTTTTGTTTTGATTTTAAAAGTCTAAAAAATATGCATAGATGGGTAGAAATTCTTAAAGCCACTCTGTATCTATACACATATGAAATTGGTTAGTGTTGTGAATACCTCCAAGTTATGATTGTCTTCCTTATTAATAATCAGAGTTTGTAGATATTGTTATATTAATAGTTTTAGTTAATTATAAAAATACATTTAACGTCATATATTTTAAACAAACTGAAATAGCATCTCAGTGCTTCCATATTCTCAAAGTATAATATATGCCTATAAAAGTGGATCTGAACCATGAAAGCAATATTTCCTCTGTGCCTAATGCTTCCTTATCTACTATCTTTATATTTTGTGAAAAAATGTGTAATAGGTCTATTAAAATGCACAGAAATGAAGCCAAAACATCATGCATGTAATTAATCTACAGACTCTAAGCCAAAAAAAATGGGGGATTATTTCCTTAATAAAAGGAAAGGAGAAGCATATCATTGATTTTTTGAGTGGAAAATTCATTTTAATTTAATGCCAAAAGTGTCAGGTTTATCACAATATACCATGGCTTGTATTTTTCATGGCCATCAAAATAAAGTTCTTTATGAATTACCAAAATGCTTTCCTCTCTGCTCAACAGCCATCACTTCCACCCTCCACTGATTGAATTTCAAATGGATCACACTTAACTCTGCTAGACACTGGGTAAGTCAAGCCCCTCCACCATCTGGACCAGATAAAAACTTGTCAGAGAAAGGTGAAATTGTATAATTGAAACCAGAGCAGCATTCTTGTTATGGCTTTAGATTTGACCACATTCCTCCAAAATATAGTCCAGGTAAGGTTTTCTAAAGGAAAACTGAATTCCTGTGAACGTACATGACAATGTAAAGATAGATTAGTATAACTAAAAACATAAAAGTAATAGAAATGTGCCTTTGTGATCAACAGAGAGGAATAAAAGCCTTTCCTTTCAGAGTGTAGCTTTTTAAAATCCTGTTATAAAATAAAGTGAAAACATGAAAACGGTTACTGCAAAGGAACGGTTTAACCTAGAAGAACGAAATTTGGTGAGCCAAGTGGGATTGCTCTACTGATCATTAAATGGAAGTATCATCAAGATTGGGTGAAAAAATGTTTTTAATTTGTTTTTGTCTGAGTGGGACTTGATTCTATTCAGTACAACTAGAACTTTTTCTAATTCATTATGATATGTACTATGAAATATATTTATGCTCTGAACATCTGAGAATATCAAATGCTAATTGAAAAGGAGAATCCTGTGTCAATGACACATGGAAAGAAAGAGAAGTGGAGAAGCTGGGTCTTATCTTTGGTAACTTGCTGAGAATTTGGAGTTTACTTTTCACTACATGAAACCATTCTCAAAAATATCCGCAAATATATTTCCAAGATATTGAATGCACTCTAAAAAGTATCACAATTAACAATCAATACCATGAACTTCAGCTAACATAGAAAAATGAAAACAGAAAAGACACCACTTTACAAAATTAAGTTCAGTTAATAATGATGAGAAATGAAAGGTAAATAAAATAGACTATACTGACTAGAAAAATAATCAAATTGAACGTATACAACTTTGAACTGAGTTAATAAATAAAAACTGAATAGATAGGTTACTAGAGATAAGCAATATTTGAAGTTTCACTCTTGAATATATAACGTAACTATCCATAATTATGTAACATAAAAGGTAAAACAATAAGAAATTAATATCAAAGTGTGATTAAGATACACAGAGTTTAGAATGAGAAGATGTAAAATGCATTTAATCAGAATTCAAGGAAATAGGAGGTACCATGAACTCAGAAATAAACAAAAAGTCAATTAGCATACAATCACAAATTTTATATTATATAAAAAGAAACAATTCATAGAAGTGCATGGAATCTTAGAGGAGATGAATAAAAAAAAGTTACCTGTGCTGAGGCACCCAGCAGTGGAGCTGAAGTCTACCAAATTCAATAAAGCCTCCTAGATTTTGGGAGAAAGAAAATTATGCACCCCCTCCCCCCAACATACTGCAATTAGAACCACAGGTGATTTTTTAGTAACAACAATGGCAGCCTGAAAACTATGGAATAATATCGTTAATCACTGAGAAAAAAACAATTTGCAAATCCCATTGAAAATATGCCACATAAAATGCAAAAAGATGTTTCGAAATTTAAATGAGACTGTCACAATAGATCCTTGTCATATGAAATTTGATAGTGTATACATCTGCAACCATGAGAGGAATTCTAGGAAAGCAATTATGATTCAAGGAGCAACAAAAACAAAGAATGTTATATGCATGTAAATAACCAAAATATCAGACCAATAAAAAATATTTCTTATGGTAATTAAGATGCAAATTTGGAATAATGTGTTTTAACTTTTAAAAATTTGGGAAGAGTTTGATCAAATATAAAGTATCCTATATACTATTTGAGGGATCTGCAATAATACCTCTTGACTTGAATGGATTATACTAAATGTGTGGGGAAAAGCAAAAGATAAACATAGTGTATAATTTTGATTAAATAGAGGAAAAAATAAATTTTGAAAGCTAAATGCAAATGCAAAGAAAGAATAAAATATTAAAAAGTTGAGTAAAATTTAAAGAAAATATAATATTTAAATTAATTTATATAAATAAATAATTACAATAAATATAAATGAGAATGCAATTGACTTCAAAACATAAATTTTATTAGAAAGAGTCCTTTCCCAAATATTTAAATATATACTGTTTAAAAGAAACATCTAAATATAACAAACAGAAAAATAGGAAGGAAAGTTGACAAAGATATAATTGATTAACACAAACAGAGTTGGCTTAGAAACTTTGGAGACAGATTATGGAAATGAGGATTTATGAGGTGGGATGAAACAATAAGTTTGCCAGGAAGGCATGTATTATTTAAATATGTGTAATAATATGCAATATGATCTTATATGTATCCTCTATCCATCTATGTAATCTCTCATCCATCTATATGTATCTATCCAGTAGCACACATATGGAAAATACCAGCATATTAAAAGAAGGAACATACATACCTATAATTAAAGAAGATAAAATAATTGGGGTATAGATAATTTTAACAAGCTACATTTAACAGTCAAGCTTACCATATGAAAATGACAACTGAGAGTATACATTAGAGTAAAAAGAAAGAAAAAAAGAAAGAAATTTAACAAAAGCAAAAAGCTAGTACTAAGAAATTTCAAAAGATTGGCACTAAAATCCAGGAAGCCTGGCACAGACCTGTATTCCCTGCAGGAGGATCCCAAGTTCAAGTGCAGCCTCAGCAACTTAACAAGACCCTAAGCAACTCAGCAAGACCCCATCTGAAAATAAAATAAAATAAGAAAGACAGGGAACAAATTTAAAAAAAAATTAAAAAAAACTGGAGATGTGACTCAGTGGTTAAGTGCCCCTGGTACCAACACACAAATAAGCAATCCAAAAACCAGTCAGATCCCAGATACTGTTTTACCAAAAAGCACTTAATCTTGGAAAAAAAGGAACAATAATGGAATTTTCTATTAAGGCATGAACTGAAAGATGATCTTTCTGTCAACAAGGGACCACACATCATACAAGTTCCCATCAGATTACAATAGAGCTGAAGTTCCTACTGCCAAGCTTCCTGATGTGCACAATGCATTAATTACGTGAGAGTGGTTATGACTGCATCTATGGAGTGAATCTACTGAGCTCTTGGTCTTCTCAAAATATAGCATAAAATATGTGCAGTTAGTAATACTTGACAATGGTAATCAATGACCATGTAACTCCGTTTTATGTATTCACTACACATGTGTTTTGCAACTATTTTCTACTGCTATTCTACATACGTTTTAAGGATATTTTTTATTAGTTCTTGATGGATCTTTAATTTTATTTATTTATTTACATGCAGTGCTGAGAATCAAACCCAGTGCCTTACACGTACTAGGTAAGCGCTCTACCACTGAGCCACAATTCCATCCCTATCCTACATACTTAAAATAATAATAATAATAATAATAATAATAATAATAATAAATTGCTCTACAATACATCCTGTTGTGCTGCTGCAGCCAGCTTCTACAGCCCACTTAATGCCTCTTGATTTCAACGTGTTCCTTTTGTTTGATTTCACCTTAGAGTATATAACATGTAACTGAGGTGTGCAATAAGCTCTTCCAGCTACACTTGTAGGTGTTCCCTCTCTGATATTTGCACAATTACAAAACTGTCTGATGATACATTTCTCAGAGTGTAGACCTGTAGTTGAATAATGCATGACTGCATTCCAATTCTAAATACAGAAAGCGGGAAACATTCACCTACAGTTTTTTGTTTTTTTTTTTTTTTTTTTTTTTGGATTAACCTGTTGTGTATACTAACACCTACAAAGATAATGCCTGAAATGATTAAGTGACCTCACACAAAAATGAACTAAAACTTTTTCAGAAAAGTTAACAGGTGGACTCTAATGAATTTAAAGAAAATCAGAAACAAAACATAATTATTCTGGGAATATTACACTAGTTTAACATGAGAAAGAAAATAAATTAGAGATATTTTATTGGTTTAAGAATTGATGAAAGAAGGTTGACATGATCATCCTAATAGATGAGAAAAATCTATGTTAGAATTTAGCATTCTGTAGTTAAAATTTTTAGAAGCAAATAGCTTAAGAATAAAATAGATTCTTTCTGTTTGAATATGTGAAAGTTTATCCAAAATAATCTTCAAAACTGTATAGGTAATGGTGACAAATTGGAGTGTAACATGTAAGGATGTACACTATAGATTTTGTCACTCTTATTCATTAGTGGAAGGGGAGTGTAGTTAACATAAGAAGATGAAAAGAATAACAATAAAATTGGATTACAATAAACTGTATCAAAAAAGAAAATAAAACATTACTATTTCTTAAAATGAAAACTCAAATGAACTTTTGGATATAATTACAAGAAACTACAAAGTTTTAAATGCTTGCTCCATGTAAACTTAAACTGAGTACATCTCTACATACCATTAGCAGTAAGAACCATAATAAAGTATATTTATTAATGTAAGGCAAATGTTATTTTAATATTTAAAATCATGTAAAATCTAAAATATAAATCTAGAAACATGTTTGCATGTCTTTTTTTTTAAGAGAGAGAGAGAGAGAGAGAATTTTTTTTTTCAGTGGACACAACATCTTTGTTTGTATGTGGTGCTGAGGATTGAACTGGGGCCGCACGCATGCCAGGCGAGCGTGCTACCCTTGAGCCACATCCCAGCCCCATGTTTCCATGTCTTTAGTGAAAAAAAGTGTGAAACTTTTTTGAAAGACGTTGAAGATAACAAAAATAGTTTTAATGTACATCATATTCTTATTTAGAAATTTAAAATGGGAGTCATCTATTTTAGGAGTTTAATCCCATCATGAGTGGGGTGACCTAATTAACCTCCTTAGAGTCTCATCTCCAATTACCATCACTTTACTACTGCCTCATATGGTGGACATAGAGAGAAGGTCCTGCCTCATGTGGCAGTCAGTCCCAACCTTGGTCTAGGACTTCCCAGCCTCTAGAACTGTGGCTCAGATTGTGTTTTGTTACTGCAGCCCAAGCAAATCAGAACAACATATCCTTTTGTTATGTATGTGTTAGGATTGTCTCTTGTTTCCTTGATTAAGCAGAAAGACAGAAAAGCAAATATCACTGTAAAGAAACTTGATTTGTGACCAAAATGGGATTGTCAGTCATTACAGAAAGAAAAATCTTTACAATGACATATCTTGAGATAATTGGCTACCCACATGTCAAAAGATGAAACTGCATTCCTGCCTGACAGCATAAGAAAAGATCTGATGAATCAGGAATTTGAACATGGAAGTCACATCTATGAAACTTTCAAACTTATGAGAAAATATTTTATAAAATAAAAATTGAAAAGTGTAAACTACCATTCTATCATATGTATAACCCAGTGATTATTTTTTAAGTTAAAGGTTTTCTATACATATGGCTTATGTATAAATTATGATCTATTTTGATGACACTTTACTGATGCTTAATAATTACAAACATTGTGCTTTTCTTTTCCCTCTACATTTCTTTGTTCTCACTGAAATAAACAACTAGACAACCAGCATAACTGATGGACAGCTCACAAAGAACT
Organism: Urocitellus parryii; assembly: GCF_045843805.1. NCBI lineage: Eukaryota > Metazoa > Chordata > Mammalia > Rodentia > Sciuridae > Urocitellus > Urocitellus parryii. Next base: position 9,070,164 of record NC_135540.1, on the reverse strand, counting down.
GCATAAATGACTCCTCCTAAGAGCCTGCAGTAGTCCTTTCCCATGCAAATTGATTCCTTCATCAGGAAACGCACCACAAAAAAATAAGTAAAAAGGAGGAAGACCGATCATTTATTTTAAATTCTGAAAAATTGATTTCTGAAAGTCATATCTCTATAGAATACTATATTAATTATATTTTCAAAAATGTCATTTACATTCTAAAAATTGACCCAGTCTTTGCATAACTTCACAGGAATACTCTTTTGTTAGCCTTCCAGTAAATTGTTAAAATATATCTTTAAAAACTCAACGATGATCACTTACACATAGTTCCAGCACAGACTTGACATAAAGGTTCGAAAGCTAAACCAGTCCCTGTTATAATCAGTCAGATTGTGAACCAGCAAGACTAAAATGTAACTAAGTAGGTTTACAAATGCTAGCTTATTTTCAACAGCCAGGTCAAGATATATATCACTTGTTCAATGCAGTTCATTTAAAAAAATTTCTGACGTAAATGTAAGAAATGTATCTTTTTCTAAAACAGCTGGAACCAGGGTCAATTTTGTGATCACATTATCTGTATCGGATAAAGAGAATGAAGATAAGAACTGAATTTTTTTCTCATATTAATGATTAAATATTAAATCCTTAAGTAAAAATTTTCTCCTTAGTTTATTTTAAAATCATTAATTGATAAATTATTTAACTTGTAGCATATTATAATTTAATATCTCTTACATGTTGATATTCATGTACCATTTTTAAGACTATTTATCATAATAAAAAACTTAAAGTAATTTGGAGATAGGAGCATGACCCTCCACCTTCCTATGTGTGAAGGGCTAAGTGAAACCCAGTCTTGGCATGGTAGTCCATAAGCTCAACACCAGGATGAATTTCTAGGGGATCTTGAAGGCAGGCTGCTTCCAAGTTACTCCCACCGCCAATTCAGTCTGTTTAAATTCTTATTTAGATTTCATGACAGCAATGAGTCCTGCTTCCATTCTTATTGTAGCCCATAATTATTATGCAATGTGCTAGACAGAAAGCAAAAGTCCTACAGAAATCATCAGTTTAGTGAGATATAAACAGAAGTAACGCCCAGAGTGACTAGTGTTTTGCTAATGAGAGCCAGAAGAATGAGGAAGGTTGGGTGGGAAGATTTTCAAGAGAAACATAGAGGGAAGACAAGGAATTGCCTCATGAATAAGTGAAAAGCAGAAATATGGGTCACCTGGGACTTCCATGTCCTATTGGTGTGCATACATATGAACATTGTGTTTTTCTGTTTTGTGCCCATCTTCCTCAGAACAGCTGTATAACAGGATTCAGTCTCCTGTTCTGCACTCTTTTAAAATTGTAATGCCAGGCTTACAAAAGAATTAGCATTAACATAATTATTTTCTTTTTTAAAAATGTTGGCATGGGTGACATTCTAATGCCACAGCAAATATACAGATGGCTGCAGTTACTAATCCAAAACTGACACCACAAAAATGATTTGTGTGGTTTTTTTTAAATATACTGACTGATCATGTCTTGTCAGTCATCAATGCATTATGTGGCAAATTCATTAAACTTTCTGCTAACAACTTAGGTTTTAAATGGACACCATATTGGCAAAAGTTCGAAACATTTTCAAAAGGAAAGAATAACAATTTATTTACCGGATGATATCTAAACCGAATATACAATAGAGTGTGTGGATATTTCATTACACAGAGATTGCATTGGTATTGAATAGACCTAGATTCATTCAAATTTCATTAAAATTATACATAATAAATTTTGTCCAACACATTTGAGCAGATAACATCCTAGTATATTATTAATATTTTGTTGGAGTTAATTCTTAAAAACTAACTTTGGGAATATTTCTATACAATTTTAAGTAAACTTTGAAAAAGAGAATCAGAGAAACTTTAAAGGTGTAGGGCATAGAATAACAGCACATACGACATTTGTTTTCTACAGCAACATAGAATTATTGGGCAAAGTACATTTATTATTACTTTGAAAAGAAAAACAAGAAAATCTACTAGCCCAGTTAAATTTCCATTTATTGTTGATTATGTCTTTAAACTGAATTGAAGGGTTCAGCAATTGATGTTAACAATGCTCTCTTGAAATTCTAAATATTCACAAGTATGATGTCATAGTAAATTAAAGAAGGGAACTAACAAATTCTTTACTTTCCTTCCTCGGTCTGAAATTGAGGTTCTAAAGCCTCTGATTTTTAAAGTTCTTGCAACTATGAAGTTGAAGATACAGCCTTCAGTAAAGTTGATGAAGAAACGCTTTCCCTGAGATTTCTAACAATTATCAAGAAGAATGAAGACTGCCAGTAGTAGGCCCTGCCCCAGGGATGTAAAACAGTCTACAAAATACTGGGCTGGGTTCACAGCAAGTACTTTACAGAATTACTTTTAACATTCTTTGAACATTGATGCTGAGAGTCAGGAACTACACTATAAATTATCTCTCTAAATTAAATTAAACCTTTCTCCAAAAATGGCAATTCACTTCACAAAGAGAAAACCCTATTTGCTCTGACTGAGAAGGGTTTTAATTTGCTCATTTTTTCACTGAAAAATCTGTATTCCCATAAGAGCTTGCCTTCATTGGGTTTTTCTCCCCTCAACTTGTTTCAAGACTGCAATGTGTTTGGATTGTCATTTTTAAACATATTCAGAATTATTATTGACTGGTAAACAATGCAATAATTTTTAGTTTTGTATTTGTCTATTTTTCTGAGCTTTAACTTTTTATTTTAAAGTTCTGAGTTATTTCTTTGAAGAAATCTCCTTCGTTGTAATGTTTTCTCACATGAGTTTAAATACTTAGTAACTAGGCTGTCCCTGCCTAAATCCAGTCTAAACAAACAACAGTTGTTTTTTTCCCCCAGAAAAATGTGAGTATTCAATCATAGGTTTTGCTGTTTTGGAATTATACTAGTGCGTGTTATATTAAACATATTTTGTAGAAGAAAGGAGTATATTTCTTTTAACCCCTCCCTCTAATATTTGCTTGGACGTCTTTCAGCTGATTTTTATGCCAGATGATGTCACTGCACAATTGTTCATTATTTCAAAAAAGATTGAAATCCATTCTTCCCTGACACTTTTGAAACAGTTTTATTCAATAAAACACTGTTATAGAGAAAGATTAAGGCAAGCACACTGGTTATACCAATTCTTAGAAGTACTTCTACTCCAATATATTCATACTTAATATAACATAGTATTTCTCTTCATTTATTGTGCTGCAACCCAAAATTCTATATGAATTCTCTCCACAAAAATATAGTTTACTATATTTCTGTAAGTTTTATTTAATCTTTATACTAATATGCATTTTGAGACAATAAGGGCAAGGACTGCCTGCAACTTGGCATTCTTTAAAGAAATTTACAGTTTAAAAACTCTTAACAATACAAAACAAGGAAATAAAAATTGGAGCTGATCTTATACTAATTATTTAAAGCTCAAGATGAAGTAGATCTCTGGAGTCAAGCAAGATTATATTAAAGAAAAAAAAATGCTCTGGAAACCAGTTGGTCAGATTTGCCCAGGTCAGTCTATGTGTTACAAGTATCATCTGTGCTTGCAGTTTTGACCTGAGTTGACTGAGAGAGAGGAAATGATATCTTCTGATTCCATTTCATAGACATAATTGAAAGTATGACTAATTTTAGTCACAACTTGGGTAACTGAACCAGAGTAAATCAGTAAAGCAACACAGCAGAATTGATTCAGAAACTTGACACATATGCAGACCCTGTTTTAGAAACACGCTGTACTTTGAATATTGACCATGCTGGTGTTGAAAGAAATGAGGCTTATTGAAGCTAATTATTTATTGAAAATAGGTATAACAACAATTCACAGAAACATGATTACAATCCTCAATGCACTTGTTATTTGTCAATAGTTATTTCAGTGCCTCAGTGAAAGAGTAATTTTGTTGGCATCTTCAGCATTTTAATTAAATCTTCATGCCTAAACAGTCCAACTTGAGGATAGATTTACCTTCCGATGGAGAGAATTGGATTTAGAAGCAGGTCCCTCAAATGATGTTTCTTTTTAAATATAAAGACACATTTTTTCATCAATATTTTTGACAGCTTTAGATTGAATTCAGACCCACAAGATTTTCTGCAAATGTAAGACTTCCAAAGCTATTGCTTTGGTGATTTTGCACAGTATATTACAAATGTCTTTTTTTTTCTTCTCTGACTTCTCTTCTCACCCTATTTGAAGACATTCTTTGCACATTAATATATTTCTTCTAAGTCCAGGTACTGTGGAATCAAACCTGTAAAAATTTGTTTTGGTGTTATCAAAGACTATGGCTTCAAGTATCCTGGGCTTACAACTAAAGATTTATAAGAAGCTTTTGTTCAGCTGTATGATTATCAATCTAAAGTACTCCAAATACCCTCTACTCTGCTCTCTATACTTTCTATAATGTAACCACGTTTGAGTTTCTCTGGATTTTTAGGACACAATGCATTAATAGGCAATCTACTTGAATTTATTTCCTAAAGAAATTATTTATGAGTAGCATTTTGAAAAAAAATACATGTAAATTATCATCATGGTTACAGCACCTATCATGTTTAGTCCCAACTGGGTGATAAAGAAATCAATGAACTTGTAAACTGAAAATATCCATTAATAAACTAGGGAATATATCACTTTTTTTCCAAGATTTGGAAGGCAAAGTTAATAAAGTTGCATTTAAATATTTTACTGCCACTATTTTCATGACTTTTCACAAATTATGTAATGCCTTCAAATACCACCTTCTCTAAGATTAAAATTACAAAAAATATCTTAAAATAGTGTCATGAGGATTAAATTTAAAATATTACCACCGTCCTTGAAGTTCACTAGTTTTCACTGAGTACTAGATTATCATTAGTATTGGCACATATAAATTATAGAGATTAAATTTGAAGCACTTAAATATATTGCCCCGTGTTAGTTTTGCTACACCAACTGTGAAAGCTTTTTATTGTGTTTATCACATCTGTAGCATAATCATAGATTATCTTGATGTTGATATTTGTAGACACCTTAGATCATGCCAACTAATAAATAAAATCTGACAAAATATAAACAGTTATTAGGTAAATTCTCTAAGACAACTTAAGAAACCCAAAACAACAGACCTCTGTGGCACATGCCTGTAATCCCATTAGCTCTGGAGGCTAAGGCAGGAGGATCTCAAGTTCAAAACCAGCCTCGGCAACTTAGCAAGGCCCTAAGCAACTCAGTGAGACTCTGTTTCTAAATAAACTACATATATAGATAGATTGAAGATGGGGCTCGTGGTTAAGGCCCCTGGGTTCAATCCCTGGTAAAGAAAGAAAGGGGAGGGGGGAGGGAAGGAAGAAGAGAGAAAGAAAGAAAAAGCAAAACATAAAAGTTCTTACATTAAAATTGAGAAAATACTTTCCAAAATCTTCATTTGTATGGGAAAACATTTGACAAGGTAAACAGGTGAAAGGAAGAATGGAGAAAGATTGATCCATCAGGTACAGTTAGATCAGAGAATCTCTGTTGCACAGTGGGGTGAACACAGATAACAATTATGAACTGTGTGTCTCAAAAAGCTGGAAGAAAGCATGTGAATGTTTTCACAATAAAAAAGTGATAGATGTTTAAAGATATATATGTCCTTAATCCAATTTAAATATTACACATTGTATATCTATATTGAAACATCACATGACTCCTCATTAATATGTAAAACTTTTATGTTATATGTGTCAGTTGAAAGTAAAAATAAAGATCATTGCAAGTATATTGTAACTTTTGTAAAATTACTTTTTTAGAATAACCATGGTTTTTTTCAATGAACTTTTATTGAGGCTATCAGAAACTTATTATAAATGTATACTTTTCCAGCTAATGCTAAAAATTTCCCATAATGAGAAATCAAAAACACCTTTCCAACTCTATCATAATTATAATTAATTTGTACTTATTTTGCCTGTTTTTTTTAAATATATGAATTGCAAATAGCTCAGATTAATTGCTTCTCCATAATGGCTTATTACTTTACATATGTGTATTATGTGATTTAGGAATATAATAATACTGATTGGTGTTTCATTTGCTATCATGAAACAAGAAAAACACTATTACTTTCTTTAAAAAATGTAACAGTTATACTACATTTAAAAAACAACTGGAAACAAAACTTTTAGTTTTATTTAGAGGGATAAGAAAATGTAATGAGGGCTGGGAATGTGGCTCAGGCGGTAGCATGCTTGTCTGGCATGCGTGCGGCCCGGGTTCGATCCTCAGCACCACATACCAACAAAGATGTTGTGTCCGCCGAGAACTAAGAAATAAATATTAAAAATTCTCTCTCTCTCTCTCTCTCTCTCTCTCTCTCTCTAAAAAAAAAAAGAAAATGTAATGACTTTCACATTTTTCAACAATTTTTATTAGTATGCCTTAAACTTCTGAAATAAAATAAGCGAAAATTATTTAGTCTGTACTGTTAATGGTTCTATGCTAATGACAGAAATAGAAATCAATAAAATATTTTAAATAAATTTGACATAAATTTATTAATTGGTTGACACATTTTCAACAATTCAGCAGAATGGCCATTTTTACTCGGGTATAAAGGCTGCATTTCTCCTTAAATTATATATCATTTCAGCTAGATGTGAGGTGACCAACACTGGGACAAATATTAGAGACAAATATTAGAGAAAAATAATGTGATTAAATTGAGTATTGGATCTATACATTTAAGAGGAGGGCTTTTCAAAGATGACTTCTGAGATGTTAGCTTATTTAAGTGTATAGACAATAAAAACATTCATAAAGATTGAACTCCTTGCATTTTAGAATTTTTTAAATTCTAATAATTAAATAATTCAATAATTAAATAATGCATTTGAATTGGGTCTTGAAGCCCTGGATAATTCTAATGAAAGTACAACATTTTAATCTTGTGATCAGTTAAATCTGTGAACATGGAGAAAGAATAAAACATGTGAAAGGAGGCTATGACTGAGCATCAAATCCTAGTGACTACAAATGCCCAGCCAAGGAAACACATTCACATGATACTGCCAAATAGAACTAGCAGAGAGAGTGAGGAAAGCCTGAAAAATGTGATCAGCAAACAAAGAAATGATTTAATACAAAAGGCTTGGTCTTACCAGAACTAATGAGTCAAGTAAGGGGAACATGAAGAATGTTGTAATCATAAGGAGAACTTGTTTAATGGAAAAATTGGAGTGACAGGCAAAACTGAATGGTACAGTAGGTAAATAGAAATTGAGTAAATGAAGACATCTTTCCAAAATTTTAACATTGAAGAAGAGAATAAGAAGCAATTACTCAGCATCAAAAGAGAATAAAACCATGGCATTTGCAGGTAAATGGATGGAGTTGGAGAAAATAATGCTAAGTGAAGTTAGCCAATCCCAGAAACCCAAAGGCTGATTTTTTTTTTTTTATATTCGATTGCTGACTCATAATGGTGATGGGGGGGTAGGGGAAGCATGGAAGGAATTGAGGAACTTTAGATAGGGCAAAGGGGAGGGAGGGGAATGTAGGGAGCAAACGGGTAGAAATGAATTGGGAATGAGTTAGACATCATTGCCCTAAGTACATGTATGAAGACAGGAATGGTGTGAAAATACTTTGTGTACAGTGACTTGAAAAGTTTTGCTGTATATGTGTAATATAAAATGAATTGCATTCTGCCATCGTGTATAACAAATTAGAATAAATAAAATTTTAATAAAAAATAAATAATATACAAGAAGAAGAAGAAGAAGAAGAAGAAGAAGAAGAAGAAGAAGAGGAGGAGGAGGAGGAGGAGGAGAAGGAGGAGGAGGAAGAAGTAGTAGTAGTATTAGTAGTAGTAGTAATTAGATCACCAAGGTCGAGGGGATTGGTTAAAACTCAAGTTTAACATATTTAAACTGAAGGAGTGGATCCAGTTTCCAGGGGGAGACTGAATGCAGAAAAAAAAAAGAGAAAATGAGGGACAGCGAGGAAAGGAAGGAGGGAGAAGGCAGAGAAGAGAGGAGAGAGAGAAAGATTCTGAGAAGGAAGGGAAGTTCTGGTTTCCAAAAAGCAAATAGAAAGTTTATTCTTAATGGAGGGGCTGTACATCACATCACCCACTGAAGCCCAATGTGACAGTACCATTGAATCACTACAAATGTTTATACAAATTTTTTGTCTGAAACAATTAGATGGTAATAACAGTGTAATAAATTCTATTGCTTAAAAGTTACACTAAAATTGCAGTAGAAATATTGGATAATTTATTTTTAAGCTGACATCACTGTTGCTGCAATTTCAATACATTGTCAATATTAGGAGGCACATCAGTAAGTTTTATTGATGAAAGTAATTCACTTCTACATTTATGAAGAATTATTTCAACATCATAGTGTGCAAAGTTATAAGTTAAAAAATATAAGAGCTTGTACAATCACAACAAAAGTTTAGAGAAATTGTCCTGGATCACCAATTAATCTTCTAGGATGCAAAGAATATTAAACAAATTGTGTTTATGGAAAAAAATTTAGATATGAGTTTTGACTGGATTTACTGGAGAGTTTTTGCTATAAACTTGAAAAATTTATCCAGCTGAATTAGTTTTCAGGGTTTACCAAATTTAAAGATAAGCATTCAATTTAATTTTCTATTATATTAAAAAACAATATATGTGTATATATATGTGAAAATGTAAACATATGCATTGTTTTCATTCTAATATATATGTGAATTTGTAAACATATGTATAGTTTTCACTCTAATATTTTAAATGAGATGTTATATGCAGAGATTCTTCAGGAAGTGATGGTTGAATGTAGGATGGAAATGTATCACTGAAGAGGTAAATAAATAAATGTTAAATTATACCTATCCAAGATAAAATTATGTTGCATGATATATCTCTTTTATAATAAACTCACTGTAACCAGTCGTTTGAAAAATCCTTTCTTAAAATTTTAAGCATGGTAATACCTCACTTCATTGAACAGTTTGATTTTTCCATCCTGCATTTTTGTGATACACACTCAAGAGTATTTGAGCTTGTATTATTTTATGGGGAAAATTCACAATGCATTGTATATAAGGTAACAACAGAGAAACTCGATTTTATTCTCTTTCTGTCATTTTTCTTCATGTTATGGCATTATCCATCTAAAGAAAATATTTTGTAAAAGAAAGATAACAAATCTGTTAACATTGCAAAAATGATTCTGAAAAAAATGCATCAAGAATTATCAATAAAATAATTTCACTAAGTAGGCATTTGGATTTTAGTGTGTTAGTTGTTCCAATTTTGATTCCATTCACCCACAGAAGCATGCTGAGATATATCCTAACTTTTTTATTCCTTTCCTTTAGGCTAAAATGTGTTATAGATCATTTAATGATAAAGCATGTCCGATTTATTATTTGTGATGCTTCTTAAAAGGCTTTATTTATGTAATTTTTAGTATTCCCCCATCAGCATGATTCGCTTTAGGATGGGAGGATGTATGAAAACAGCTAAATTCAAGCCCTCAGTTCCATTCCAGCTTCTCTCAGAAATAAGAATAATAATTTCTGCTCAAAATGTTTCACAAAGAACAATTTTGACATAACCATGAAATTCATATTCATACAAAAATGTTTTTCTTCTAAAAGATACATTCCAATGAATTTTATTTCTTGTGAATTTTAAAATATTTGAAATAAGCATCTTATGGCTAGATTTCTAGATCCCTTGCTAGCTTCTTCAAAAACTATGATTTTGTCACAATTTAGGGCCCTGAATCTTTCATTCTACCATTCTAAATATATTTCTAATTTGGGGAGTAAAAAGTGTACTCTGCCAGTGTAAATGTTCTATAACACTTGAATTATTGGGTAGAATTTCCATAACTTGAAAAAAATTATCAGTTTAAGTTCAGCCTGTTACTGTACCCAACTTCACTGTATTGTATCCTGTCGTTTAGTAAAAATGTGCTAAGCTATTATTATACGCAAATCATTGCTTTAGCATTAGAAATATGTATCTGGATAAAATCAGCACAAATCGCTCTTATATAACAGGTAAGATATACATAAAATGAGTGGTTGCCCAGATGTCTGATTAATAAATGGAACAACCACTACAAAGGTGTGCAGTACTGTGAGCAGATGTAGCAGGTTGTCCTACTCTAGCTGAGACCTTCAGGGAAGACTTTCTAGAAGATGCTGTTAAATTGAAATCGAGGTGCCCTTTTTAAGCAGGAAGTGAATTCTGCATGTATTCTGAGTCGGGAAGAAATAAAGTATGTTAATATTGGGAATGCTTGGTTATTTATGGCATGTCAATGATTACATAAGAATATAGCCTACCTTTGTTGAGTGGGAGTATTTCTTGCTTATAAAACTAGACCACGCTGATATTGAGTAGCTGAGTGGATATAATAGAGTAGATGTTAAATGTATTTTGATACCTTGCTATGTCACCTCCATTATATAATTCATGATACCCGAGCCAGGAAGTTGAACATTCTAAGGAGCAGCTAGCCCTGGATTACTGATGCAAGCTCTGCTTGAAAGTCACAACCAGTCCCAATCTGAACTAAGAGACAAATCTGGCAAAAGTATAGGAATGATGGAATTTCATTCCCCCAGAATGTATGGTGACAGCAAATTAAAGAGACCTTGGAGAAACACTGATAGTGAGAATAAGGTGCCAGAAAAGTCCACTGCCAGGTGGGTGAGCTTGGGTATCTGGCTTTCAGAAAAGTAGGAATTGGATTCTCACGGGATGGGCTCCATGGCACAGTCTTGCTGGTGGCTCTGAGGTGATGGATCTTATCTGTGACTCTGATTGTGTGACCCCCTTCCCTTCTCTTCTGAGCCTGGCTCTCCAAACTTGGTTAGTCCAATAATCTACTTGATACAATTTTGGTAAATCCTCTTTGTGTTTAAATGGACCATGGTAGAGTTCTCTTATTTGGAACTAAGAAAGATTAATTCAATAAATATTTTCATAAAATAGGACAAAGGGAAATTAAATGCAAACTAACTAAATTAAATACAAACCAATCACTAACTCTCCCTTAATACAAACATTCTAGTTGCTTGCTGGATGACTGTAGAACCTGCCCCAAAGCAATTTGAAATAGAATCAGTGGGTGTAGAAATCCTTGCTGAGGATGCTGTCTTGCAGAAGTGAATTCTATTGCCCTCGTGCATCCACCACTCTTCCTCACCATCCCCACATTTGATCAGTTGATCATAACCCCATACATGTGTGGAAATGGGTGGTGGCAACTGAAACTAGGAAGAGGACCATTCAAAAATATTCAAAGAGAATAGAGTCTAAGTATTGTATCAACTATAAAATAGAAAATTCACATAAAAAGATACTCATCAAAACTGTATAACTACTATTGGTAACATTTTATAAACTGATGTAATTTTGTTGGTTGTTTTGGTTTGGATATGAGGTGTCCACCCAAAAGCTGAACTGAGTAGTGTATTAGAGCTGTAACCTAATGGGTAAATTTATCCCTTTGATGGGCTGATAATTAGAATGAATTGCTGGTTGGTAACTGGCAGGCAAGAAGGGCATTGCTAGAGGAAGAAGGTCACTCTGCGAATGCCCTGGGGATTTTATTTTTGCCCCTGGCTCCTCACTCTCTCTGTGCTTTCTGGTTGCACTATTCTGAGTAAACTTCTTCTCCTTCCCCTTCCACCATAAGAATCTGTCTCACCTTGGGTCCAGAGCAAAGCAGGCAGCCAACTGGGGAGTGAAGCCTCTGAGAATGTCAGCCTGAAATAAACTTTTCTATGAGTTGTTCTTGTCAAGGAATGTGATCACAGTGATGAACAGCTGACTAACACATTAGGGTATTTTGCTTTCTTCACTTTCTTGATCACTCACTCATGATGCAGAAAAAAACATTAATATATAAATATACTCTAATGTTTACATATGAATATTTAAATAAGAATATTGTGAGATAGTACAGTTGTGATTTTATCCACCATTGAACTAAGACCCTTGGATCTCCTGTTTGTTAATTAAAAATTTCAATATAAATTAATTAAAAGTATAAATATTTAAATCATAATAAATTGCTTATTTAAAATTTTATGACTTATAAAATATGTTGGTAGAATTGTGGAAATAAAATGTTGATCTAATTTTTAAGATTATGATTCAGATATGTATTTAATCAATTATATTACTTATTTTTAAACAGAACCATAAACTGTATGGTGATTTTTCTGAAATTTTTTTTTACTGTAGGGATATTGGCAGCCAGTATTTTAACAGAAATTCTTGTTCTTATGCAAAGTGAACTGTCGTTATTTTCATTAACTATAAAAGAGAAAAAGAAAATTTAAAATATACTATGTTTTTAATGTTTTTTTTAACTCACAAGAATTTATTCCTGAGCATTCATATTGCCCAAATGTCAGAAATGTCATGTGATTGAAATAAAGAACAAACAGCATTTCACAGATTCTGACATTGTTAATTTTTTTCTTCTTCTTAAATGTGCACTTAAGTTAACATGATAAAGGTAGGCCTTTTTTTTCTTTAACATTATTTTTCAAATGTAGTCATTTTTAAATTGTCTTATTTCTCTGTAATTACCAAAATTTTGTGCTTTGATAATTTACATTTCAGTCTTTTGTCCCTAAACAATTTTTTACTTCAAGAGATTATGCAAAGCTTTAGGTTTGCGCTTGCTTCTGTGGCAATAAGGATGTGTCACTGCATGAATCTTGCACTATATTAACTTCAAGCACCCAAATTATGAGCAAAAGATTAACCTATCTTTAGCATTCAACATCAGACTTTGTTTTAATATAATCATTTGAGTAAGCTAGAAAAAAAATGAATGGAAACACAGAAAAGACAACAAATGGAGAAGAATGATAAGAATATACATCCCATTTTTTAAAAATATGCTAGTCAGAATACCAAGCACAATAATTAGCAACTTATTGCTGTTACTATCAAGTACCAATAATATATTAGATTTAAAAAATAAGTTGAATATGCTGCATAGAAAAAAAAATTGGTGAATTGAATAAGTGTATTGTACATAAAGAATTTTACAACACTTGACTGAACTGACTATATTTCAATATAAATTAATTTTAATATGTTAAAAAATAACAGATATTTATAATGGTCATCCTGAGAAAACTGACTACAATACAAATCAGAAGCATAAGTAGAAGCAAAAATAAATATCATTTCAATTAAGAAAATGTTATGTATATTCTTTCTACTCTCAGTCCCCCTTCCCCTCCTTTCACTCCTCTCTGAGTAATCCAAATGATCCAATCAATAAATGGGCTAAGGAACTGAAAAGACACTTTCCAAAAAAGAAATACAATTGATAATAAATATATGAATAAAAGTTCAACACCTCTAGCAATTAGATAAACGCAAATCAAATCTACTCTAAGATTTCATCTCACTTTAGTCAGAATGGCAATTTTTAAGAATACAAGCAAAAATAAATGTTGGGGAGGATATGGGGGAAAGGTATACTCATACATGGCTTTGTGGGACTACAACTAATGCAACTACTCTGGAAAGCAGTATGGAGATTCCTCAGAAAGTTTTGAATGGAATCACCATTTGACTCAGTTATTCCACTCTTCATTTTTTACCCAAAGGACCTAAAATAAGCATACTACAGTGATGCAGTCACATCAATGTTTATAGCAGTTCAATTAACAATAACTAAACCATGGGAGAAACCTAGATATGCCCTTCAACAGATGAATGGATAAAGAAAATATTATATATATATATATATATATATATATATATATATATACACACACACACACACACACACACAAAGGAATTTTACTCAACATTAAAGAATGAAATTATGGCACTTTCTGATAAATGGATGGAGCTGGAGAATCTCATGCTAAGAGAAATAAGCCAATTTCCCAAAACCAAAGACGGGTTGTTTTCTCTGATATGTGGATGCTAATTTACGATGGTGGGTGGCGGGTGGGGAAGAATAGACTCACTTTTGATTGGCTAAAGTATTTTTGACTGAGATAAAAATTATAACAATAGTTTACATCATGAGAGGAGTGAATGCTCTAATAATATTATAATTTTATAGTCTGGTGAGTGAAAAACCCTTGAAGGCATTTGAGCAGAGGAGTAATTTGTAATTGAACATGAGAAATTGGGGTTTGGAAGCTGACTGTCTAAGGCACTTCCTACCTAGAATTACAAGTTTTGGTAGAGAATACTATCATAAGCCATGAAAATGTGAGATAATGTGGTTTAAAACAATTTTGTTTAAATTATTGAAAACTAGAAGGAAATATCTAATCAATTGTTGATAATACAAGAGTATAATGCCTCAGCTTGAGAAATTGAGTGTCACCCTAGGAATGATGAGGGTAAAATCCAGGAGCATGAAGTAAAATGCCCATGGAGAATGAAAACAGGGGTCAACTAGGAATGGAGCCCTGCAGACCCTCTACAGGTAGGCAATAGGGGAAAGTTCTGTAAAATAGAGACGACACAGAAAGATGAATGGGGAAATTGTGAAAATATTCCCATATATTTGGAACTACCTATTCCCAAAGAGATATAAGTGCAACGGATGACCCAAAAAGTGCTTTTAATATAGAAGTAAACGTAATTAGTAGTAACATAGGAAAACATAACTCAATGAAAGGAGAACCTGCAAATGATGAATTTGAAAATAAAGCAATAGAAAATTACCCAATATAACAATAAAGGGAAAATACACCTTAAAGAAAAAAAAATAAAGCCAAGTCTATTCTCAAATCCTATCAGTATAAAATCTCAGCTGCTTTCCTTTTCACAGGAGCAGGACACTGCTAATGGTTTTCAGAAGACTTTGTTAAATTCTCTGCTGTTTGTTATAATATAGAACACAGGGATCTCTACCAGTTTTCTATCTTTCAGAATACTTCCTTGCTTCTCACTGTCAACAAAATGGTGACTTCATTTCTAATTATACTGTTCACCAGGAAGTCATGAGCAAATAAATCACTGAGTAGTGAAGATACCCTTCAGAAGGTTCAGAGATGTGTCATTTCTGAGGCAATGGCATAGCCTACCCTTTACACTGCAGAGGAATTACCTGCTGTCCCCTAAGAGTAGCTCATCATTGCTGTGGTCCTTCAGATTGTGGGACTTATATGTCCCTTACTATTAGAGTCTGTAAACAAGTCTGGATGGCGCCTGGCATTTTGCCAGAAGGAATGGTTTATGAAGTAATGCCAGTGAGCCATTAAGTGTGGATATTCCTTACTCATTGACTGCTGTATCGAGTTTATGTTAATTAAGATAAGCTGTGTGGAATGTATAAATACCTCTATTGTCCTACAATAAAAGGCTCCCACTCCTGCTGTATCAATCTACACAAGTTGCTCGTCACCCCCCAGTTATTTCGCTGCAGCCAGACTACAGCACCTTACTTGGAAATAATTGTTAGCACCTATGTTTCAGGTAAAGTAGAAGTTTCCAATTTTAGGGCATGCACCATTCCACAGAGTGCTGTGCAACAGGTCAGGTCTGTAGGTGAAGCTGCACAGCTGCTTAGCGGCATACGCCACCAGGTGAATGATTCTCAAGGTACTGACTGTGCAAAAGAATGTTTTATGTGGATTCTAATCACTAAGAACAACAGATAATGAATCCACAGTGCAGAGCCTTGAAGATGTGAAGAAAGCCCATGTCACCCATAGCAGGGAATTAGACAATCTTTTAAAATCAGTTCCTTATATTCTCTTAAATGCTAGTAAACATTGAATTTCTGAAAGTGTGGTTTTGAGTGAAATCTGAGTTCAGCTGGCCATCATTAGCCAGCTACGACCAACACATTGATTCATCATCCAATATTAAGCTGCTTTTCATGATGACTCTGTTTAAATTACATGAACAAATAGATAACATACTATTTGATATCATGTGGGGCTACCCTGGTGCCCACCCTGTGACCTCAAGGTTTTCCACACAGCAACTGTGTGGAACCTCAACTTCAACTGCAGATGAACCAGGTTTTCATGCTACTGTGAGCTGACAATGAACTGCTGCCATACATTAGCCATATCCAGGGCAAACCTAAAGGAGTAATGGTGAAGGAAAATCTTCCCCCACGTACAGATCATGGGCAAATACAGTTGATCACTTACTTAAAAGTCCAAAGTTCAGTCACTCATGAATTCCTTTTTCTTAATTTACAGCATAAATGTGCCTTTCTTGTGCTCACTATCACTGCCTATACCAATCAAAATTTTGAATTGCTGTGGTTCAAGGCCATGAGACTTTCCACAAAATTGGACCAAGAAATCATAAGTGAAGGACAATGGAATGTACTTTGTACAAATTTGCTACATAGCCTGAAATATTCTATATCAATAGAGTGATGTAAAGACATACTACTACCTCAGTTGAGGTACACGCATGGGAACACTATCTTTAGAGTAGGGATTCTGTTATTTAGAATGTAGTATCATTATATAAATGAATATACTACATTGTATTTGTATACTTACATGTAAATATAGTAATTTGTGTGTAACACCCTGTTACCCAAAGCTATGAGTTTGGGAATCAGTGGGACTCAATCACCCCCTATAATTCAATTACACAGATTTTTTTTCCCTGCACTGATAAATATTAGCTGTATAACATTATGGGTCCTTATTCTTTGAAGGGATTTTTCTAATAGCAGACAGATTTTACTAAATTTAAACCCCCACCTTATATATGATCATATATGATGTTCACGCCAATGCATTTATAGAAAAAGAAAGGCCAGGCATGGAGGAGTACGCCTATAATCCCAGTGGCTGGGGAGGCTGAGGCAGGAGGACCGCAAGTTCAAAGCCAGCCTCAGCAATGGTGAGGGGCTAAGCAACTCAGTAAGACCCTATCTCTACATAAAATACAAAACTGGGCTGGGGATGTGGCTCAGTGGTCGAGTGCCCCTGATTTCAATCCCTGGTACCACCACCCCCAAGAAAAAGAAGAGATCATGATTCTGGTTTATATGATTTTTCCTTCAAGCATGAGAGACTTGAATAAATTGTTTTAAAATGGGGAGAGTTTGACTAGGGTTATTTTGAGATTCTCATGTAGGGAAAACGTGAGCCAGCAATCACAGAAAACAAAATCCAAAAAAAGGCATCCCAGGGCTCATTGTCCCCTGGGAGGTCTCAGCCATGTTTTGTGGATTCAATAACATTTTTAGTAAATACGGTGGGAATCTGTGATGGAAGATGGAGAGGGAGAGGATGGACTCATCAGCATCCTCAGGCTGGTTGGCACAGGGGAGCTGTAGCTCGTGATCGGCTTCTACTAAAAATTGGTAAGGACAACAGCTTGCCACCACCTCGAATATGTTATGATCGCTTTTGTTTTATTGGAAAACAAGATAATATCTGAACCCTTTAAAGAATGAACTATACTAAACCTTTGTTAGTCAGAGTCCCATATCTTCTCAGTCTCATTTTGTTTGCAACCAGATAGAGTGCTTTTTTTTTTTTTCTTCTGTACAAGTCTTTAAGCATTTGTGCTTCAGACATTTCAAGTATATGCCAACATTTCTTCTAAAAGCTTCTCTAAAGTCTCGTCAGGGTTCATAAGGGGAGTGTTCTCCCCTGAGTCTCCCGAATGTGGAAAGTGGTAATGGGTAATCGACAGTTAATTTGAGCAGGGTCCCAGAGACAGATACTACATCCACTGCTTCACAGACTATTTTGATATGCTTTCTATACAGTTCCTCAGAAGGGCCAGCAAATCCAGCATTAAGCCCCTCCTAGGGATACCAGTTCCATAATCAATCCAAATATGTCTCCTCTCTTTCTGGTTTCTTCTTCCCACTCTGTAGTCTGATATCTGAAATCAAGGTTTTGTTTCAGATTCTCTTTGGGGGGAATACATGCTAATTCTAGTCTTAGAACTACTAATACATGCATATTAATCAAAATAAGAGTAATCGTTCTGCTGTAAATCAGCTTTAAAAGCCTGGTTTTTGCAGATGATGATTCAAGCATAAAATTTAAAACACATCAATCAATCATCCCTTCATATATGGTGGAATTTATCAATATGTAGCAATTTTTTTATATACCAACCACATAAGACATCTATGCAAAGTGGCTTCTAATATGCTTTTCTCAAAAGAATTCCATTTCCTTTCACTTGTCAGCAATTACTATACTGTTAGTATAAAATATGAAGTAGCAAAAGTTACTTTCAAAGTGGTAATCAGAAAAAGAAAAGCAAAACCAAGAAGCAAGTGAGACTCACGGACCAAAATCATTGTTATTACCACACAACAAATTTTATTGACTGTTCAAAATGCTTGGATGACCAAAGTATTTGTCAGATTTTGACAAATTCACTAGAGAGTCAAAATTGTGTGATGTGTGAATAAAAAAAATAATAAATTATAATCAGATTTTCTATTTTTGAAGTCAGTGAATATAAAGTTATTTTCAACCAGTTTTAGCTTATTAAAGAAAATGAAATCATAATTAAAGATGAGACATTTGGGGCCAGCTGTCAAGAAAAGATAATTGTCAATATTAACCCTGGACTAACCATCAATATTAACTCTAACTTCTGCTCCCCACCGGTCCTTTTCTTCTCCCGGCTGGTCTTTTCAGTTGGCTTGTTGTGGATCTGCATCAAGCAAAACATGCCTCTAAGAATATAAAAAAGCTGATAACTCCAGGCTTTTTGAAAGTACAAGTAAAGCATAAATATACTTTCTATATTAAGAAGATCATTTTGTTTAATGCCCAAAATGTTCTCCTTATGTGTTTCATTTATTATCCAGAGATTTCTCTCTCTGTGCCCTGTTGATCTTATTTCATTGCATGCATTGTATGCCGCAAAATTGCTTTGCCTTCCTGTGTCTCCACTGACAGGGTTGTCACTGTTGCACAGACTGTGGAACAAGGGCCTTAGGGAGAGATGGCAAAATACAACAAACTTTCTGGAAAAATCAGGCTCAAGTTCCTTTCAACTCCTGAGTGGTAAGAAGAAACAGCACAATTTTCAGCAAGCCAACCTTGACCTTCAGACACATTTTGAGAGTATAAAGGCTTTAAAAAAAAAATCTATTGAGGAATGTGCCACCGTTTGCTTCTATCAGTGGAAGTGGACATGATATGACCATTGGGGATCAGAAGGTTGGGCTGAAATTTCTACAGTTCTCACATACATAGAGAATTGTACAGCATTAGGCTGTTTACAGTGAGATGTTCCCTGCACTGCTCATGTAAAGCCTCTTGACTTCAAAGTAGATTGACAACAGGATTCTGTAGGGAAGAAAAAAAAATATATATATATATATGTGTGTGTGTGTATGTGTGTGTGTGTGTGTGTGTGTGTGTGTGTGTGTATAGTACAAGGACTCTTAATTCATCTGAGACATGGACAGCTGTCCCACAAGACATCTAACCCAATCCACCCTGTCCTTTGTCCTGAACAGATCAGCAACATACATGATAAGATAGATACAAAGGAGCTCTGCACAGGCCCTGAGAGGCTGTTCCAATGGGGAGAGATGGATGGAAATGGGAACTTGATAAATCAGGGGGGTTTAATAATTGTCTTGGGCTCAATTTACTGAAGAGATCCTAGATAACATTAATTATAATTGGAACATCTAAATTTTGACATGTCTTCTAGTAGCAAAACAATTCAGAAAATTGGGCAGCTTGAAATAAAAAATTTGAACAATTATTATAAAATATAACTATAATTATTTATACAGAGCTATTTCAACATTACACTGGGAAACATGTAAATCAGGTCATTGTGCTTGTGAAATACAGTATAACACTTAGAGGAAGTGAATTAAATATTGTCTTGTGGACACGTCCTCACAAAGCAATTCTCAGAAAACAAGATACGAGGGAAGAGTTGTGCTGAAGTCTGTTCCGAGCTGTGCTGAGCACAAGCTGAGCTGTTTGACTACATCAGTGCTTCTCATAATGACAATGTGAATCACAGTCTCCAAGATGTTCCTGGACTGGATTCCAAAACAACAGGATTTAAAAAGTAATGATGTTACACAGGCCAAAGGATTACCATTAATGCAATTTTAGACGTGTTTATATCCCTAATTTTTCAGTTGAGTAAATCAATGAAATGAGAAAGTAAATAACTAGCCAAAATTGGACAAATAAATATTTAAAGGAAAATAAGTATTCAACATTTTTTTATGTGACCATGTGTACCTTACTAGAACTCCACATCACAGTCTGGTTTGCCATGGTGTTCTAAGACAAAATTTGGATTCTATTTTAACTATTTTTACTAGTTCTAATCAGTTATACATGATGGCAGAAGGCTTTTCAATTCATTGTACACAAATGGAGCACAACGTTTCCTTTCTCTGGTTGTACACAATGTGGAGTCGCACCACACGTGCCATACAGGTACCTAGGGTAAATGATGTTCCTTTCATTCTACCATCCTTCCTATCTCCATAGTTCCCTCCCTTTGGCCTACTCAAAGTACCTCCATTCTCCCCACAGCTCCCCATCCCCATTATGGATCAGCATCCACTTATCAGAGAGAACACTCAGCCTTTGGTTTGGGGGGACTGGTTTCCTTCACTTAACATGATATTCTCCAACTCCATCCATTTACCTGAAAATGCCATGATTTCATTCTCTTTTAATGCTGAGTTCTATTCCATTTCGTATATATACCACAGTTTCTTTATCCATTCGTCTATTGAAGGGTATCTAGGTTGGTTCCACAGTCTACCTATTGTGAATTGTGCAGCTATAAATATTGAAGTGGCTGTGTCCCTTTAGTATGCTGATTTTAAGTCCTTCGGGTATTGACTGAGGAGTGGGGTAGGTGGGTCAAATGGTTATTTCATTCCAAGTTTCCTAAAGAATCTCCATACTGTGTTCCAGAATGATTGCACCAATTTGTAGACCCACCAGAAATGTATGAGTGTACCTTAAAAGAGTTAATCTTGCTGGAATTGTTTTTTAACTAGGCTTCTTAACATTGTTCTATTCATTTGTAATACAAAATTATTCTGCTCATCTTTATTTTGCTATAAAACTTAAGAATGGAATTTTACTTTTTTTATAACTGTGGGTTGATATGATTATATAAACCTAAATTTCCCAATTATGGAACAGGTGATCTTTTTATATTTTACCTTTTTTTTCAAAGAAGCATTTTCAAAGTTTCACTATTGAATATCATGTTATTAGAATTTCATTAGAATTTCAGATGGCATGTTTGTAAACTGAAGCAAAAAGATTCTATATTCCATTCAAATTTTAATTATGTGCATGCCATTGTACCTTTTTTTTAAAAAAAATATTAGTTTCCTTGATATCACCTACACAATAAGGTAGAAATAAAGATCGTTACAAAGCACCTTATCACACACATTGGTGCTTAAATGTCATCAACCAAATTTACCATTGCTTCATTTTTATTAGTGAGCTAATGCCGGCATCCTGATATGAAGTTGATATCTATGTGTAGAGTTTGATGCACTATATTGATTTCAATAAAGTTTAAGTTCATGCTAACATAGTGCATTAAAAATATATCACTGTGGAAATCAACCTAACGAATTGGCCCATCAACCATACATTGAAATGTCACAATTAATAGAATTTGTATTGCCAGTATAATAAATGAAGATTATAATAAATAAATGATTATAAAGAGGTCATTATGATTTTTTAATTAATCCATTTGTTTTAGTTTATATTGATTAAGTGTCAATTATTTGAGAGACTAGATGCCGATGATATTGTAATTAGGAAAGTCACACTTTTCCACAAGTCATTATGGTTAAATTGAACCTATGTCCTGTTTCCCAAGAAGCTACTCATCAATCCTGTTTTAAAATCTAATTTGTTAAAAAGATTCATTTCACTCTCAAAAGTTCCAAAGTATGTATACTTAATTATATAATTGCTCTTTTATAATCTGTTAATAATATTTATTTCATTTACACAGAAATATGGGAAGAGTTTGAATTCTAGTCTACTAGCATCAATTGAAACAAATTCTTTTAAATCATAGTAAAAGCTAAAAAATAGATTAAATCTATTGACAGAATTAATTTAAACCACTGAATTCAGTAAATTAATTTCATCTGGCAGTGTTTGGAAAATACTGTGTAAAGAAGATTGACAATGTATTACAAGTTGTCTATAATTAAGCCCATAGATTATCATGGGGGAAGACTTGGAATTTGCTACTAAAGTATTTCTTGAAGATCTATTTCCTGGTTTTTAGAGAAAACCTAGAGACAGGACATTGTTCATGAACACCGTTATTGGATATATAGAATATGTTTTAAGAAAAATGACTGAAACATTTTTTTGAAACAACAAAAGAGAACTACTCAGAAGTTAATCTGAATATGATTGAGCTCAATTATGAAATAAAATTTGTAGATTCGGATAATTAAGAAAAATTTACCCATGACTCTGAAGAAATAATATTCTTTAACTCTGTTGTTTTGATGTTTATATTAAGGGGAAAAGAATGTCTTTGATAGTTCATTTTTTAAAAAATTTGAAACACCACAGAACGTATTAATATACATATATGTGTATGTACATATATGTGGGTTCTAAATATCAGTGTAAATATTATAATTAATTTAATAAAATTTTGCATATTTACTAAACAACATATTGTCTATGTCTTCATAGAAAAAATAAGATTAAGTATGGCAACTCTAACTTATATAAACAATATACATTAATAATTTGTTTCTCAATGAGAGAATACTTAGCATAAATATTACTTAGCATAAATTATTTAGTGTAATAGTTAGCATAAACTAGACAGCATAAATTCTCTGAATATTTCTTCTGTCTTTTGAAAAACAAAGCTCATATTGTATCACAGTGTATAAGAAAGAGGGACAACAATTTTTTTTCTGTTTCCTTCATGCACACAGACCCTCTCTACACAGTATATGTCTTATAGCAAGTGCTTATTAAATCTTGGATGGATTGTTAAATTGAGAAAAAAAAATTGAAGACTTAGTTGAACATTTTTTTATAGAAATAAAGAGATTATTATTTTTTTATTTACATATGACAGAAGAATATATAACAATTCCTATTACACATATAGAGCACAATTGTTCATAGCTCTGGTTGTATACAAAGTATATTCACACCAATTCATGTCTTCATACCTGTGCTTTGGATAATGATGTCCATCTCATCCCACAATCCTTGCTAACCCCTTCCCCCCGCCCTTTCCCCTCCCACCCCTCTGCCCTATCTAGAGTTCTTCTATTCCTCCCATGCTCCCTCTCCCTACCCCACTATGCATCAGCCTCCTTCTATCAGAGAGAACACTCAGTATTTGTTTTTTTTTTTTTTTTTTTTTTTTTGGATTGGCTAACTTCACTTAGCAAATAATAATAGTAATAATATAAATAAAGTAAATTACTGTGCCAATCTATAACTAAAGAAAAATTTTTTAAAAATTGGAAACTACCACAAATCAGAACATTATTTCCTTTTTCTGGAAAGCCATTTTACCATAATGTTTCTACATGCATCTCAGTATGAGGCAATTTTACCTAGAAAAACTAACCTTATAGTTAGTGCCTGGTGATAGAGTTTGGATATGGTGTGTCCCCTAAGGCTCATGTGTTAAAGGGTTTGGTTCCCAGCTGGTGGCACTATCGGAGGTGGGGTGGTGGTAAAAATGTTAGGAGTTGGGGTCTAGTTGGAGGAAATAGGTGTGACTTTGAAGGGTATTTTTTGTTGCTGGCTCTTTCCTAGTGCATGCTCTTTTTCTTTCCTGGCTGTCATGAGGTGACAGCTTTGCTTCACCATGTGCTCCCCATCATCATAATCTACCTCACCACAGGCCCAGAAAGTAATAAAACCAAGTGACCATAAACTAAAGTCTCTGCAGCTGAGCCAAAATAAT
Source organism: Urocitellus parryii (assembly GCF_045843805.1). NCBI lineage: Eukaryota > Metazoa > Chordata > Mammalia > Rodentia > Sciuridae > Urocitellus > Urocitellus parryii. The sequence goes on along the minus strand of NC_135540.1, from coordinate 9,046,212 downwards.
TCTCCCTCCTCTAAACTGACCTTACTCAGCTATTTTGTTATAGCAAAGGAAAACTGACTAACACATCTGGGTAAGGTACATCTTCTATGTGCCCTCAATATTCTACTTCTTTTACATTTAGTTGTCAACATCAACATTTTGCATTTTGATAACCCATTTACTTGCTTGAATACCATTTGGATTATAAGTTTTGTGGTGGCAGCAATATGTCAAGTTCACAGTTGTATTTCTATATTTATATAAATAAAAATTCAGAATATTTAGCAGATAATAAAAAGAGATTATAAAGAGGATATTCACTTGTCTCTGAAGTTTCTAAATTAAAATAAAAGAATAACATAAGAAAACCTTGCTAATTCTGATAAAGTGAGTACATGTAACTAGGTTATGACCACACCATTTTATAATACCATATTTTATTGTACCCCTTCTTTGATGGAAGTGGGACAGAAGTTTAGAGTTATGGTTTTCTAAGGCACCTGAAATGTGAACCACATAAACATGATGATTCAAAATGAAAAGCTTCTGAGTAGTTTATTTATTCTTCAGCTTGGGATGAAAATCATTGCTTTAAGAATGTAATATCTAGGGGCTTCTTATTTTTTTCTCCTCTGTGAAAACCATGTGCTCCCCACATCATAATCTACCTCACCACAGGCCCAGAAAGTAATAAAACCAAGTGACCATAAACTAAAGTTTATATAATAATTTTAAATATGTATCAATAAACTTCCTTTTAAACATTCAAAAACTAATTCTGAAGTGGAAAAGTAATGCATGATTAATATATTAAAGTTAACATGCATACTTGCAGTCATATTTATACAGCTGTGAATAATGGTATCAAGAGTGATGAAAAGACAATATAGTAGTACAAGCATTTGATTTTGAATGATTACATAAGAACATAAGATTTAAATATTTGTTCAAATCCAAAGTAAATATAAGTCTTGATTTTTAATGGTTCTCGTAATGATTATTTAACCCATGTTCTTATTTCAATTCATCTCTATCCATAAAGATCTATCCTTGAGACAGTTAATTTTATCTGTCAGCTTGGATGGTATTCCTGGATGGTATTGACATTTTAATTGGTGAACTTTCAGAAAAGCAGATAGATTGCTTTTCATAATGTAGGTGAACATCCTGCAATCAGTGGAAAACAGGCATAGGAAGGAAAAAAAAATTAAATCACTGAGCCTGGGGAGTTCTCCACAGAATGTGCTAGGATTTCATGAATATCACTGACTTCTCCTGTGTCTCTAGCCTGCCAGGGTATTTATTGCATTGGGCACTCATCTCAGCCCTTTTGGCCTACACAGCAAATGTTGTACTTTACAGTCAACAAAATATGTGAGACAATTCAGACGAAAATTAAGAACATCTTTCAAATATTCATATATGAATCTAATAATTTTATCTCAAACAATGCCATCTCAAGTTCTGCTCAAATCAAAAATGTCAAATTTCCTTAATACAACAATTGTATATGTGCCTTTAAAAAATACTTTTCTGTTCTTGGGAATTTGGAAACAGGAGTGAGATGGAAAAGAAGGGATAAAGAGATAAATGAAGAGAAGAATAGGAGGAGAGGGGATGTGGAGTAGAAATTTGAACTCAGGAGAAAAAGGGAGAGAGAAGGGAAAGCATATGGAAATGGTAGGAGACCTTCAATGATACACAAAACTATAAGAGGTTATGAGGGGCAAGGGGGAGGGGGAAAAAGGGAGAGAATTGAACAACAGCAGAGGAGGCAGAGAGGGAAGATGGGAGGGGAGGGGAGGGGGATAGTAGGGGATAGGAAAGGTAGCAGATCAAGACAGTCACTAATATGCCATTATGTAAAAATGTGAGTATGTAACAGATGTGATTCTGCAATCTGTATTTGGGGTAGAAATGGGAGTTCAAAACCCAATTGAGTCAAATGTATGAAAGATGATATGTCATGAGCTCTGTAATGTTTTGAACAATCAATAAAAAATAAAAAAATAAAAATAAAATAAAATATATATAAAAAAAGAAATAAAATTCTTATTGATATTTATTCATTTATTTATTTATTTATTTTTAAGAGAGAGTGAGAGTGGGAGAGAGAGAGAGAATTTTTAATATTTATTTTTTAGTTCTCGGCGGACACAACATTTTTGTTGGTATGTGGTGCTGAGGATCGAACCCGGGCCGCACGCATGCCAGGCGAGCGCGCTACCGCTTGAGCCATATCCCCAGCCCAATATTTGTGTTATTTTCATAAAAATATGAAAAGAGGACACCACAGGGTGGGAAGAAGAAAAATTTCCTCCTATTTAAAAATAAGAAAGAGAATCACATGAAATGTTCTTTTATAATGAAATTACATCACAGTTTTCATTTATATAAACTGAAAGTTAATAAATTTTTTTGAGAAAACATCATTATACTTAGACGTGATTTGTTTTCAACTTGGTGGGAAACATTTTCCTTTTCTGAGGTCTTCACCTGAATTGCTAATCTTATCCATCACAACATGAATTAACATGAGATACTGGGACATTTAGAAAAGTAGACTCAAAAAGTAGATAGGGATTTTTAAATTAATAATTTCTCTGAATCTGAATTTTACCCATAAAATAGTCATAGCTGTAACATTTTAATTTAATTATGTATATATTTTAATATTTCTTCTTATAACTTGTTCTATCAATTTAGTTTTTCCTTAGCCTTATCAATATTTCAAATCTAGAGGAATAACTACACACTAGATAAATGCAAAATTTATTTTTAATGCCAACTGAAAATAATATTATTTGGATTTTTTTTTGCCACTGCTTTCAAATTTGTGCTTCAAATGTATTTCACAAATTAGGATTCTATACACTTCCTAATTAAAATAGGGAAATAAGTTAAGAAAATCTGTTATTTGAAAACTCCAGAACATTTGTAGGAGCTTCCTACTTAGTGTGTATCATAGGTTAACCATGTACTTTGTTTCTAATTTGATGTAAATTGAAAGTTAAAGTGCTGTCTTTTCCATACCATTTTTTTTCTTACAATAATTTACTTAGTAGTGATAGATGAACCATTTGCTTGTCTTGAATAGTATGCTATACATCTATTTTAATGAATTTTAGCCATCAACTTAATTGATGGTTTTAAACAGAGGAATAGATTTATTCCTACAATGAATAAAACTACTTAACATTTGAAGCCTATATAAATTATGTGAACACTTCTATCAGCGCTCCATTTTCAGCCTAATATACTGCTAATTTTAAAAGAAATCAATCAAACAATATATAATATATCATTAGACCCAGTTTCTATAAAAAGTATAGTAAAAAATTTTTTTTCCATAATACTTTTAGAACCAGATGTTGAATGATTTTTCCAGGAGCCGTCACTGAACCAAGAAGTTTTGACTTATCTGATGTATGTCACTGTGAGCTCCCTTTATCATTTCACTACAGAGTATTAGTCCTCTCCTAAAATCTTACCTGTAAAAGATGTCTCTGTTATAAGAACTTATTATATGCAGTATCAGAAATCTTGTCTCTTAATTACAAGCATGAAAGACACTATTTCCAAACCATTTATTATAGAACAATATACAAAGAAAAAATAGATAATCAAATATATATATATATGGTATGAATATATATATATATATATATATATATATATATATATCCTTTCTTGTATAATCAAAATGCTTACATTACATTTCATTCTCTCCAGGATACCTTATGGTATCTGACACTTATAAGAAAATAGTGTGATTCAGAATACCCTATCAGACAATGGAAAGAAAAACAAGATTAATTTTTTCAGGACAAAGATTGAAGTTTAGGGAATGACATCATATCATAGGTAAGTTGTTGCTATTATCTTTCCCAAATATTAGTGAAAAGATAAGCATTTTAAAAGACTAATTTCTCAGAGAAAATTCAAATAAAATCACCATAGATCTAATATAAATGTACTTTGAATTGATAAGTAACAGACAGATCAGAGAGTAATGTGAGGCTGAGGGATAAGTCTTCAACCTAGGCAGATTGTGCTGACCCCCACAAGATTTCTTTTTAAAAGCAATTTTCCTCTGGCCCTGCCTGGTTTAAGTCAATGGGATATGTTATGTTTCTCAGCAAATAACCTGTTATCTTCAGGGGAAATGGAGGCCCCATAGGGTCTTCGTTTAAATAAAAAAAAAGAAAACAATTTATCCTTAAATGGGGGATATTTGTGACCTACACACAGACCAAATTCTAGAACTCAGAGAGACAGGATAATATCCCTATCGATAGAATTTATAAGAACAAATTACAATTACAACCAGTCAGCAGCATTCACAGTGACCCAGAGTTGCCTCAAATCTTTAGCATGGCATTATAATAGTAAAATCTCCCCTCCAAGGGGTATAACCAGGCCACACACACTGGGGGCTTGAAGGTCTGGTGCAATCTTAGCCGTCTGTCAAAAGTCAAGCAGTGTACCTGTAAAAACTCTCTGGAAACATCTCTGGGGCTCTCAGTGAAACTAGAGAGTAAGAGGGGAGCACTGTTCTTATCTTCTCAAAGAGGAAGCCACCGTCCCCTTGAGAGTGTCCCATTTGTCCCTATCTCTTCTAATAAACTCATGCCTGCTTCTCTGAGCTACATATCTGCCATCTTTCTGGCATGACTGTAAGAACCAGAAACTAAGAACATGGAGGGTCTCTTTGGCTCCACAGATGGCCTTACTCTGTAACAATGGTATAAGACTCCTTGAAATTGCAACAGAAATTTTGGAGAATGGCTATCTCGCTAAATGCTTATTTTTCCTTCTTGGTCATTAGGAGTAAATTCAGAAACAATTTATTGCTTGCTATAGAAAACAGGATGAATATCTAGAAAAATGAATTGTGTACAGAGGCATGGGTATGGCTGCTAAGAGTGTGTAAAATGCAATGAGCTTCACCAGATTGCAGCAGTTCCTAGAACTGGTGACATTTAGACATGGATTGGCCACATTATGGCATTAAATTAATTATCCATATAATTTTTTAACTTTTTTCTTATATTCCAGGGAGTAAAAACATATCAATATTTTATATATGTATGGATAATCAACATTAATGAATTAAATGATTTGATTGAATTTCAAAATCAGGTATATAGACTCAAGCAACCAAATAATAAATGTTTAGAGTTAATATATTCAAAGGTCTAATTAATGTTTTTCCATTTGTTATGGATCTTATACTTGTTTGTGTTAAGTTAGACTCACCATAGTATTCCCTAGTATTAAAATGTATTTTAATATCAGTTAATATGTGCAAAATATGATCATTCACTAATACATCTGTGATATGGAAAATATCTTATATGTGAATAATCAAAATCAGAACCTGTGAAATAATAAGTTGTCACTTTCAAAAAAGGTGAAAATTTAGTCATTTTGTAATTTTCCGATGTTAACTTGAGTATGATTATTCAACTTAACTGAATTGTAGATTACATTTCAGATATTTCCTTTTTAAAGAAAATTGTCTATAGTATGTGGAGTTTTAATGTAACAATCTCAGAAACATAATCCTGAAAAAAGTATAAATATGCCAGTATATCAATACTAGCAAACACTGAAGTTGTTTATGATTATCTTGTTCAAATACGGAGGTCCTAACAATAGTAGCCTTTTTGTTCTAAAATGGTGCTTTCTTTAGAGCAAGAATAATAGTCTTCTAGGAAGTTTCCTTTAATTAAACTTGGGATAGAAAACAGATGGCAAGATATTTACAAACATCTTATGAATTATGGTTAAAATATATTTTAATTCCAACACTGTACTTGAAATGCCTAACCTAACAATTAAAACAGACCCTTTAGTGAAAAACAGTGTTTTCTAATGGATGGGGTGGTAATGAATCTCATGCCCTATTGATGTCTTTAACCTAAAATATTAAATTTATAAGTATAGGAAACATCTGAGAGTAACCAATTCTGCCACTTCATCTTCAAATCCACTGTTGTTCTGAGACTAAATCTTCAGAAGTGGGGAGGGAGAGCACAGAAATCAGAATATAATACAGAGACTCAACTTGTGTTTGATAATAATGCATAGATCACAATGTAATTTCCTGATATCCTAAAGGAGAATACAATTATTTTGCTTTGAAATATTCTAGAGCAGAATAGAAGATGGGATATTAAAATAGTTATGTAAATTGTGAATCATAAATCACAGTTCTATTTACTGTATGGCAGAATGCACATTATCACACATTATTTTTCGCCGCATAGCCATACTACAACATGAGCAGCACTTCACTGATGTGTCTATCGCCATAATTCCTCACCTTTTAAAATATCTGTTTTGGTTAGTAGAGAGATAGAAATTGCAATACAACCCAACTGCTTTCTGCCTATAAGAAACTCAACTCAAATATAATTGTAAGTGAAAAAAAACTCAGGCGTTAAAAGGGAAATGATTTAAGTCTAGAGGGTTTGCTAATACTAGTCCAAGAAAAGTTGAAACAAGAATTTCTGCTTCAGAAGTATTATCTGATGTCTTCCTCCACCTTGGCTTGAAACAATAAGTAACAGTATTTTCTCTCTGATGAGGCTACAGGAAGAAAGCATTGTTTTATATTACTGGTAATAGAGGAAACCATTACATCTGTAAGACTCGTAATTTAGTTTCGTTATAATTACTATTTTAATATGAAAATTATATAAATGGATTCACTCTCTGACTTCTGAGAAATGTCTCACATATATAGTTTTTTCAACTGCAAAAATAATAACTAAACAAAATAATTAAAATGTCCTTAAACAAAAGAATGTTGAAATAAATAGTGTTGTAATGTTTTGCTGTCATCAGTGAAAAACCTGTCTGTGTGTTTATATGAACACATACTCTAGGTTATATTAAATAAGAAAACAAGACAAAGAGAATGTACAAGTTTTTTAAATAAAAAGAAGTAGAATAATTTACATGCTCAAGTGCAAGAATTTTCATAATGATACTCATCAATTCTCATTAATTTTCTTTTATAAGAATTAATTATCTCAGGAAATGTAAGAAAAACATGAAATTTTTGGTCCTCTTGACCCATAAAATAACAATACCTCTACCATAACATTCATTGAATTTCCAGAAAATATCACACAAAAGAGACGATTTGAAAGGTGTGCATCCACATGCCTTTGAAAATATCTGAGATTACTGAGCTGTTCACACCTAGAGGTTTTATTGTTGTTGGGGAAAATGAAATGGATAATCTGAAAAAACAACTTTCAGCAGACCTGTGATGAAGTGTGAATTTATTCTAAACATTTACATTAAAAATGAACAAATTTAAAGTTAACCTTTTTTGCATTTGTAACTTTCATTTTAATTATTTATCATTATTTTAAAGTATAATGATTTTATAATTACTTTATATCAACATGGAATTATCACTAATATTTCCATATTGTATCACTTCTGTAATTTTATGTGAGACAACTATAGATGGATTAAGTCATAAATTTAGAGATTACTAGTACCCTTGGGTAATCCAGTAGCCATAGGACAATGCAATGAGTTATATTTGTTCTTACTTAAAAGTAAATTTGTAGCATCTCTTGTGGAAATATTTCCTTCAACAAACTTAAAATTCACTTATAAATGGTCTCTAGACCTCACTTAAGAAAAGCAACCATGAACTGGTGGATAAACTAGGTACTTTTTACATTTTGTATAATTTCATTAATGCAAATTCCAGGTATGGCAACATTTTTCCCCTATTTAAAAGAACATGAATACTGAGTATTAAGTAAAAATAAATAATTAAATTATAATTCTGTGTAACTCAAACTATATTAACTTAGTTATAAGCTCTGGAAACCACAACTGTTCTGTTAAGGGAGATTTGTCCTTTTTATCCAGATGAGAGCTTGCTACATTTGTAAGTTCTTAGTCCTCTTATGGGTTTCATAATCATTCTAGAATGTGCCTCATCATCAACATTGTTTCCTCAAATGTGAATATACATGAGAATGAGAATAGACATGCTCTGTTTTCTTGCAAATGCCATATTGTTTTAGATTTGAATTTATATATATATGAAAGATATTCAACTAAAAAATCTTTTTTTATTGAAATAAAATCGTCTCCTCCAGCTCTATTAAATCTACTGGGCAAACACTGCCCTATCATTGAGTATTTGGTTATGTGCACATAATAGCTTGGTTACTTGACTATAGTAGTATCTTTTTTTGGCGGGGAGGGAGCATTAGGGGTGCTTTGAACCCAAGGGTGCTTAACCACTGAGACACATCCATGGCCCCTTTTTATATTTAGAGACAGGGTCTTGCTGAGTTGTTAAGGCCTCACTAAGTTGTTGAAGCTTGCTTTGAACTCCTGATCCTCCTTGCTCAGTCTCCTGAGCTGCTGATATTGCAGGCGTGAGCCACCATGCCCAGCCTTGACTACAGTAGTATTTTAATGAGAAACAGCAACATATAGGTGAAAGACAATAATGCATATAATTTTAATCATGTAACTTAGACACATTTAATCCTTGAAAGCATTGATAAAGAAAATATGATATGTAATTCCTTCAGTGTCTATTGGCTTATGCATTAAGGTGTTCTCAGCAAATTGGATGGATTTTATTACCATCTCTGTGTAGGAATGAAACTGCAGTTTACTGAAGATGAAAAAGGATATTTAATGCATCTTCTTTTGTTTTATTTTAGTATTAGGCATTGAAATTAGGACCTCATGCATGCTAGGAAAGTGCTCTTCTACCACAGAGTTACAATCCACTCCTGCCACACAAAGTTTTCGTTAAATTCAAAATGAAACAAAACACAGCCTGGTGGCATCGATGATCCTTTACAACATGATACCACACACAGTGCCAACATGGACAGAGCCTGATTTGTTTTTATCAGGAGCAAAACCTCTTTTTAATATCTCACTCACTGTCATCTGTATAGAATTTTAGATTCAGTGGCACCTTGAACCAAAGAGCCTAACTTTTATGTTAAAGGCATTTATAGATGTTAATGTAACACGTAATAGAAATAGAACAAGATTCCATTTCTCATTAACATAAATACTTAAAGCACATGGGCTTTTTGCTCAATGTTAGAGCAATTCCCTTGCAAATATGACACACTGGGTTCAAACCTAACACCACCAATTTTTTTTTTATATTGAGAAAAAGCAAATATTGTAGATATTGTTGAAAAGACTTTGTAATTACAAGCAAGTTCAATTATGTTTATGCAGCTATGTAAAAATACTCCAAGTATATTAACAATGTACAAAAAGAAAGACCTAACTCACCATTCCAGGTCAGAAAACCACTGCAAAGAACAGCATAGCACATGCAGAAAGTGATCAGAGGAATTAAATTTGTTTGAATTAAAAAAGAAGAGATCCCACGGGAGGAAAACAGAGACAATTACAGACTATAATCCACATAAGAGTTTTTAATCATATCACAATTATATTTTGGTGTGCATAATGATTCTGGTTAGAAAGTTTATATTCTCATCTTAAGCTGTTAAATTATCATTATCAAGTTGTCTTCTTTGTAGTCCTCACAAAGTACTGACTTGGATCATTTATTCAGGTTCTCGTTGTTTTCCTAACTGCTGTCAGCATTTCTAGCCTTTGAACACCCCAACCTGCTAAGAAGCACTTAGGAAGGACATTATTTTTCATCAGAGTGTACATTATGCCAGGCCCACTCCCCCTTATGCTTCTTTACAGGTACATCAATACTCATCTCTGTCTCTCCATCTCAGTCTTAATGTACTTTAGGTCACATTTCTCATTCTGTGAAATTTTAACACTGATAAGGTATCCTACCTTTTTCCTTCACTTTTTTTCCTCTTAAATGTATATTATTTCATTGACTTACTTATTTAATTATGGTACCAGGAATTGAACCCATGGGTGCCACATCACAAGTCTTTTTTTATTTTTTAAATAAGGTCTTGTTAAATTGCTGAGGCTGACTTTGAACTGGCGATCTTCCTGCCCCAGCCTCCCAAACCGATGGGATTACAGGCATGCACCACCACACATGGCTTAAATGTATTTTATATTGGGGCTTGAGGACTTAGACCTGAAAGAACTACACAATGCCTATTCTTTCCAGAATTTAGTAATGTGTCATGTCATTGGAGTAGGACAAAAATGAAATGATTTGATGAGACATTTTGGAAGTACAGTCATAGATTAGTTAATGACAGTGATGTATTCTGAGGATTGCTTCATTAGGCAATTTCATTATTGTTGGAACATAACACAATGTTTTTAAACAGGCCTAGATAACAGCAAACTGAAAGTCTATGGCACCTAGATAATGATATAGTCTAATATTCCTGAAGCCATGGTAAATGAAATAAAATGATATTGTTGAAACATATTTCATTGCACCTTTTCTTTATCCATTCATCTATTGATGGGCAGCTAGACTGATTCCATCTTCACTATTGTGAACAGTTCCATGGTCCACATGGAGGTTTCTCTGTTAGGCTGATTTCATTTCCTTTGTGGGTAACTGAGATGTGGGAGATGTGGTACAGCTGGATCATGTGATAGAACTATTTTTAGTTTTTTGAGAGACTTCCGACTATTCCCCCAAATGAAATCCTTTCATTTGCAGCAAAATGGGTGGAATTGAGGATATTCTGTAAACAGAAATAAGCCAGATACAAAAAGACAAGTCCTGCACATTTTCTCTTATTTTCAGAAGATCAAAAAAATAAACTGACAAAAGAAAAAATAACCTTGACAAGAAACTAGAATAGTGACTGCAAGAGTGTGGGAGGATTGTGTGGGATTGAGTTGAAGGAAAGGAGGTTAAATTGGATCAGTGCCCACTGTGCCCATGTGTGGAAATATCACACTGAGTCCCAGTAATATGTACAATTAATACATTGTAATAAAAAGTAAAGAGTTGTCAAGATATTTTTAAATGATATTAAATTAAGTAGAAGTGGAAGTGATGGGAGAGACATAGTAAACTCAAGACGTGAGGCTGCTGCTGCTGCAACACAGCACACTGCTTTACAGTGAGTTTTCTTTTATATGTAGAAGAAGTACACTCTAGAATAACAATAAAATAGTAGACTATAATAATAGATGCTTCTGAAACTCAGCAGCACAGGTGGTCATCACTGTTACTGAAAGTTTGGTCTGTCCCCCACTCAATGCAATAATCGGGACATAGTTTTGAGAAAAAGGCAAAAGAAGTTTTATTGATTTGCTAGCAAAAGAGAAGCATGGAGGTCTCCTGTCCCAGAATGTGATTCTGTCCATCAAGGGGAGCAGGAGTTTTCAAATAAGTGATTCAAAGGCTACATTCCACGTATTCTGTCTGAAGTTGTAAATCACTCTTTAATTTGAGAGATAGTCATTGCTTAGATCTTCTGGTGCCTTCCCCAAAGTCTGTGGTGGTGCATGTTAAAGGCCAAATTACTGTGCCAAGGATGGGGAAGGAGGTAATCTTACTTCTACTGAGATTAGGGAGGGGAGAGATTAGGAAGGAGCAGGGAGAGAGAAAAGAAAGAAGCATGTCTATTTTAAAATTAAGTTGCAGTGACACAGCAGCAAGACTAATTCAAAGCATAAAGTAGACCTCAGTTACACTGCTGTGTGCATAACTTCAGGAGGCACACCTTTGCATGACTGTAGTGCACTTACCTGACTACACTGGTGTCAGCACAAAAGTGAGGAATGCAGCTCCTGCAAAGCTGGGACTGCTAGGACTTCCCAAGTGATGGACAGCTTTCTGCTTCCATGCACCCTTACAGACTCCTGCCAAACCTGTAGCTCACTGTTGACTGAAGTATCCCTGTACAGTGCACAAGTGTCTTAAAAGTGGAATTTAGGGTCGGTTGTGTGAAGAAAGGGGGAGAAAAGATCAAGTTGATGGGTATTCCACTTAAGGAAACTCGATACATTAGTAACTTATTTTATTAAAAATAAATATGCCCAATTAAATATTTAAATGTATTCCTGAAGTTAATACTATTGCACATAGTCCAGGAACCCAGATATATCAATGTTGAATACTTAATTACAAATTAGGTGGTAAAGAGTTTCATTTCTTCACATAATTCATATTCAATAGTTTTCTCTGCATTAAACTAAATGTCTATTAACATTCAGGGAGTTCGACATCTTCATTACTGAAAGTTAGATTCATGGGCTTATTTTGTTCTAAATCCTGGATGTAAAATTACCAACTCCTTATGCACACATTATGCAACTCACAGGAGAAGGCTTGCTTCCACATTTTGCATAATGTTGTTTCTTTCAATCTATTGTCAGATATGTTGCTTAAATTGATCAAACTTTAATTGAAAATGTTGGAAAAATTAAAAAGTCCTTTAGAGCCATCTCTGTGGATTTGAATGGAAGGGTAATTTTGGCTAGATTTTTGTTAATAAAAATAAATGTCTTGGCTGGTAATTGACTGACTCAACTTCCATTATCCTATCCTAAGATTTCAAAGGCAATTGTTATAAAAGACCATTAAAAAATAATACTTATGATTGTAAGAAAAAATAATCAAGAATTGTGCCTATAATTTAGGAATATACAAAATTTAAATAGCACTCTGAATTGCCCAAAATAAAAGTTCAATAGATAGTGATATTACCATTTATGTCTGTTATTCGATATTTTCAGGTTATTTCTGTATGTATGAAATAGTCTAGACTGTTTTATTTTTTTGTAAGATCAACCACAAACAGCTTTTTCTATACATAAAATAGCATTTAGAACATATATACCTGAAAAGTTCCTGGACATTTATTTAATATATTTTGATAAATCTTTATGCCAAGTTACATTCCAAACTAAAATACCAAAGAACTCTCTAAATATTAGTACTGAAGAATATTTTGACACATTCATGAAAGTCTTTAAGATGACAAATTATGGGTCTAGATTTCATCAATAAGTACCTTACCTTTAAAATAGATATCAGTATGCAGATCTATTCCAAGGAAGAAAAGGTTAAACACCTGCTTTTATTCTAAGCAGAAAGGTCTCTAAAGAAAAAAATTTAAAAAGATTAACATTATAAAATACAGTAATATTGCTTTTAAAATCAATTCTGTAGATAATCTCATTGCATAATTTAAGTTGTGGTTTAATCATCTGTAGTTTAAATTGCCAATGCTTTATATTACCAAAGATAATACATGAATACAACACTGAAATTTCTTATTTAAAATCAAAATTAAAGCACTAATGTAGTATGATTTTACTAAAGTATTAGTTGTTAATTTTCTTACTTTACCCAAAGTAGAAATTAAAATCTTTGAATATTAGAAATAAAAGATGGTAAACGGAAACTGAGTCCATGGATATTAAACAGATAATAAAAATCTACTATGAGCATCTCTTTGCCCCCAAAATCAGTAACCTAAATGAAAGAATGTTAGAGTCTGTAAACAAGTCAAGATGGTGCCTGGCATTTTGCAGAGGGAGTGGTTTGTGAAGTAATGCCAGGGAGCCATTAAGTGTGGAGATTCCTTATTGGTTGATTGCTGTATCTAGTTTATGTTAATTAAGATAAGCTGTGTGGAATGTATATATACCCCTCCGGTCTACAATAAATGGCTCCCACTCCTGCTATATCAATCTACACAAGTTGCTCATCAGCCCCCGGTTATTTTGCTGCAGCCGGACTGCAGCAAAATAAGTCAATTCCTTGAAAGATACAGTCTATCAAAATTCACACAAGAAGAAACTTTCAATAGGAATAGGCCTGTATCTTTAAAGAAATTGCATGAATAACTACTAACCTTCACAATCAGAAAGCACTAAAGCAGAATGCGTTCATGAGTCAGATGCAGCAAACATTTAAGTAAGAAATTTCACCAAATACTCTACAATGTCTTTCAGAAGATAGAAGCACAGGGATAATCCTTAATTCATTCCATAAAAGCAGCATTGCCCTAATAAAAAAAAAAATAACAAAGATATTACCAAAAAGGAAAATGGAAACCAATACCTCTTGTGAACATAGAGGGAAAAAAGTCTGAAAAAAATGCTAGCAAATCAAATTTTAAAATGTAAAAAAAGAATTGGATTTAATGGCCCTCCCGGATTTATTCCACTTAAGTAAACCACCACATAAATAGGAGAGGAAAAAAAATACTGGCCATATCAGTAGGGGGGAAAAAAAAGCATTTGTCAAAATCCTGTATCAGTTCTTGATAAGAATCTCTCAGTAAACAAAGAATAGAGGAAGATCCTCTCAATTTTATAAGGAGCATCTCCAAGAGATCCAGCAGCTAACATTATCTTTAATGATGAGAGGTGAGAAGCTCTTATGTCCTGCTGAGATCAGGAACAGAGCAAGCATAATTCCACTTAAGACTTTTGTCAAATATCACACCAGAAATCTTAGAGGTTAAGATTTACTGGAAATCATCAAGACAGTGATAGAGAAAAAAATAAACAAATAGATAAGGGAATAGAATGGAGAACCTAGAAATAAATCTACCTATCTATCCATCTATCTATCATCCATTCAACTAATTTTAGTAAAAAAAAAGAAAAGGCAATGGAATTGATATAAGATAGAATTCTTAATCAATAGCTCAGGAATAACTGGAATCCACATGTCAAAAAAATCTATAAATTGATTTTTGGCTATCCACACAAATTAACTCTAAATGGATAAATGGATCTTAACACCAAAATGTAAAATGTGAAACTTTTACACATTTTAGGGTTAGGGTTAGGGTTAGGGTAAGGGTTAGGGTTAGGGTTAGGTATTTTCCTTTCCACAGTTTTGTAATCCTATGATTTATATTCTATCCAAATTGTTTTATGTGTTTTATATGGTGCTGAGGATTGAACCCAGTGCCTCACACATGCCAGGCAAGTGGTCTACCACTGAGCCACAACTCAGCCCTTCAACTTGGTTTTATGAAAAAATAAATATCCTTCTTGGCATTTCACAGCTTGATAGCTCATTTGTTTTTTACCACGGAATTATGTCTATCATTTGGATAGACCTGTTGTATTCTCCTACTGAAGGACATTTTCTTGGCTTCCAAATTTAAGCAACTTTGACCAAAGCTGCTATAGATTTCCATGTGCAGGTTGTATGGACAGGAAGATTTGATCCATTTGGGTAAAGACCAAGGAGCCTGATTTCTAGAGTTTGTGCAGGAGTATGTTTTGTTTTGTAGAACACTACCATTGTTTTCCACAGGGGCTGGAGAAGTTTGCCTTCACACAGCAGTGTATGGGAGGTCCTGTCGTTCCGCATCCTCTCCAGCATTTGGAGCTGTGAGTTCATAATCTTTGCCATTCTAATGGATATGCAGTGATCTCTCACTGGTGTTTTAATTTACATTTTCCTGGATGAAGTCCAGGTTATCAATTATTTCCTCATAGATTGAGCCTCCATTGTTATCTCTTAAAATGCTATCTCCATATGATAGGCAATCTAGGAACTAACCTGCTAAGTTCTATTTTTTTACCAAACTGATCTACATTGAAGTTTTTCATTGAGTATTTAGAAATATATAGAGATAGCTATGTAGACATTTAGATTATTTACAAATGTATATGTATATTTAAGTAAAAAGATTTATTAATATATAGTAACAAATACAGATAAATATATGCATTTATAGAGAGATAAATGCTTATATAAATATATATGTAACATATATAAATATATATGCCTATGTAAATATGGTTTCTGTCTGTTTAATAGATTAAATACTGAGACAGATGTTTTAGAATTTCCAGTTGTCATTTGGATTAGAAAATCTAGATGCATTATTATTTTTTTAATGAGCTGTGTTTATAGGTAAATATTAATAATAATTGAAGCATTTGGTTTAACTCTTTATCAAACCTTTGCCCTCAGAGTGACTTATTTATTTTGATACATTGAAAATTATACAAAAATACTTCATATGCTAGATTTTCTACTTTAACATATTAAACATTGTGTTAGGATAATAATATAAATATAATAATAATAACAGTAACTGTAATGGCTGGTACCTATTTAGGAACTTCAGGCCTACACACAATATCCAGAGTAATTCCAGGAGCTCTCCATGATATGAGCTGCCATGAGAGAATGAAGTCCCATAACTGATGAGATTCATAATAATCAAATCTTTTATTAATTTGTTTAATCATATTTTGCTGTCACTGAAGCTCTATACATTTAAGTAAAATGCTACATTTATAACATATATATATGTAAATATTTGTATTTAATAATTTGACAAAATATATACAAATTTATAATGATTGTCCAGAATATCAGCTTTTTATTTCCCCAAAATTGCAAAGAAAAATAAATTTTTTATTCTCTAATAGTACCATTTCTTATACTGTTTTTGTAAAAACTTTATTACATAAAGTGACATTTACGTGGACTAGTATCTGGAAATTCACATATCCAGGTATTACGGGAGCTCATTTTTTGTAATATTTATTATTGTTGTTGTTATTGTTGCTGTTAAAGTTTCAATTGTTCAGTTGGATCAAGTTAATGACTAATATTTAATTCAGATTTTACTCTTTTCTTGGTAGAATTTAGTCAATGCTTTAGAGTCATAGATCTTTCTCTTCTGTAATGATTAGATATCTAGATCCCCAGTACCAAAAGAGAAAAAAATATTAATGTGTATCAGATTATATCATTAGAGATGTGATTTTACCAAAAAAAAAGAAGAAAGAAAGAAAAAAAAGAAAGAAAGAAAGAAAGAAAGAAAGAAAGAAAGAAAGAAAGAAAGAATTGTATTCTTTAGAGGAAAAAAATTCCTGTCAATAATTAACAGTGAGAGAATTCTCCTGGGAAAGGTATAACTTTGACATTTGGTTATATTTCGATCAGTTTACCTAAGTATATTTTATATTATTAAGACAAATTGTTAAATTATTATTTCACCTTACTATTTGCTTTGATTTTTATCCTATGCTTTTCTGCTTCAGTAAATGAATCTATGTTAATTGTTGCTTTGTGTCTATTAGTGAATTCCTTTTATGTAATATTTAAGTAATAACATTATTATTTAACACCTATTTTCAAATAATATACTCATGCTTTCAACTTTGATTGCCAAAATAATTTTAAACATGTTATTTTAAGAAAAATAATATATCATCAAATAAAAACACAAATACTAGGATTAGAAAAATTCATATCTTTTTTTAAACATTTTTTACTTGTTGATAGATCTTTATCTTTTCTTAATATATGCCTATATTTTATATGCAAAATAACAGTTTACCATCAGTCATCACAAAAGTTGTCAGTAATAAGCATGTATTGAGTACTTTCATTGTTTATGTATTCACTTAATATTTGCTTAACATTTATTATTGGGCCTCTTTCCAGTTCTCTATTTAAATAGCCACAGTTTTTCCCTGTTAAACTTTATGTCACTTTATTATCACACTTTATATAGTTTTCTGTTATATATTCTTGCTCTGGATCTAATGAGTCCGATGTAGGATTCTTCATTCTTTATTTATATATCTTATATGTATAGAAAAATATATGCATTTTTATACTTTCATGAACACATTCTTATATTCTTTCTCTTATGTTATTTCTCTTCATGGTTTTACATATTTTTTTAAAAATAGATATCTTCTTTTGTATTGGGGATTGACTCAAAGGTGCTGTACACTGAACTACAACTGAACCCCTTTTATTTATCTTTTAAATTTATTATTTATTTATACAGGGTCTCATTCAAGTGCTGGGACTGTTTTCAAACTTTTGATCCTCCTCCCTCAGCCTCCTTAGTCATCTGGATTACAGATGTGCGCCCCTATGCCAGGCTTAAATTGTGTATTTTTTCTCAACTTATACAATAAAACCTTTTAAAGAATTTTTTTATCATTTTTCATTTGTCTTTATGACTTCAGAACTTCTATAATCCAATTGAGAACCAGCATAAAAAATCTATGATCAAATTGAGTGTCAGCAGAGTGAAGTTATTCCATAAATCCATTTTCAAACTTTTCATTTTTAAAAAAAACAACAACTGTAAATTGACTAAATGTTTCTAGTAATCTTTATGGTGAAAACACTTCTGGTCTAGGAGAAACAACAAAACTTAAAGGTCATGGCCAAGATATTTTCTAAAATGTTTTTAACTAGATATTTCTTCAATAGCAGAACATTTGGATAGGGACTCTCAGGTTCAAATAAAATTGTTGGAAAAAAATCCATTCAAGTGTTGAAATTAATTTTTTATTAAAAAACAAAATAGTAAATTGCATTGTTCTTAAACTTATTTTCCTAATCCTTTAAATTAATCTTTTTATGTTAAGATTAATTTTCTTTTCTTCAACCCACATCAATAGTTATTGCTTAGTTATAAATAAAATGGTGATACTTCCCCTGGGCAATTATTCTTTCCTTGGATGTTTATAATTATGACTATTTACATCTATAAACGGAAATTTATCTTCAGGTTCAAACACAGTATTTGTAATAGTAGCTGTTTGTTTACAAGATGAAACAGAAAAGTGCACATACATTTGAGACAAATTGAAACAAGGGATAGCATTTTAATTCAATAAAATGTCACATCTGGAGGAAAAGAATCTTGAAATGTTTCATTAAAAATTCATAGGTTTCATTACAATATGAACTCTATAAGTTATAAAACTTCCAATTTCCTAAAGGAATTATTAGCAGTTGTAGTCTTAAATGATGGATAAATGAGTTTGTAAGGAAGCAGAATTAATGGACTGCCATGGTTAAAGTGATAAGGTCAAATTTTATTGCTATTAGCTAAAAGGGCTGTGAAAATATTATTAGTTAAAAGAATGAACAAAGCCTAATATGATTATGTTATACTTCTGAATATGATTATGTTATACTTCTGAATATTTATATTTTGCAATAATTTATCATATACCTTTACATTTCTTGCTTTTCTTTTTTTCAATTTATTTTATTACCATGACAAAATCATTTGCACAATATTTTTGTAAGCTTGAGGTCATTTTATAACTTAATTTTCATTTTATAGCTTAAACTAGGAAAGAATATACTGAATTTTCTTGACTAAATCAGAAAAAAAATAAACATAGTGAAGACTGTCAAAACAAATTTAAATATTCAAAAAATATAAAGATTTTATAATAAGAAATGATCAAAAATATATATTAAAATGCCAAATCCATTTCCAAACATTAAATTGGGGAGAATAAATTTAACTGAGAAGTGCCCTACACTGATAAAAAATATGTCTAATCAGTAATTCCTCTCAATAATGATGCAATTTAAGTGTAAATGACACAATAGACAAATAATTTTTGTCAATACCATATAAAGTTAAGGATTCCCAGCCTATAAACCACAACGGTTATTCCAAAGTAAATTTTAGAGTAACTTACACTTATACACAAGGTGAAGGGATAATTAATGTTTACTAAAATTTGAATATTAATCGTCAATAATATAGAGAATTTCACAGGTCATCAGGAGACAATGATCAGTAAATCACAGGATTGTCATTTTCAGAATCGCCAATACTTGAGTCAAAGGAGGTCTAAACCTTGCTGCTCACCTCCAGATGGCAGATGCTGTGGACCAAGTCCTCTGCTACCCACTGCAGGGAGCAGCGGGGAGTCTGGTCAGAAGGTGTGAGAGTGCATTCAGCTGGGTTCCAGTCTCTTTTAGAGGATTTTGTGGAGTCTGAGGAAGTCAAGTTTTGGTCTCTTTTGAAGGTTGTTAAAAAATAACAAGAACAACAAAACAGGAGTAATTTTGTTACTTGATATCATAATAAATCATCTTGAAGGAAAGAAGAGAAGCACAAGACCAAATTGTAATTGGTAAGAAGTGGGAGTCACTCTTACCAGCCACAATAGGGGCATATTTGGTAGTTTTGCAGTTAATACATTATTAAGTTTTGCTTTGTCTGCACACAGACAAGTTCTGTGATTTGCTCCATCACATTACAAAGTGCATTTCACTGATGGCTAATGTTCCGAGACGGATCACTTAAAACAAGAAGATCCGACACAGTTGGGAGGGCTGGGGCCATCTTCTGAATGTCTACTTTTGTCTTCGCCACAATGAAATAAAACTAAGTAGAAAAAACTAATAAATTGGAGTTTTATATATATATATATATATATATATATATATATATATATATATATATATATATTTAATTTATTGGAGATCCTTTGCTCATTGATTTTTAGTTTCTTTTCTATTCAAATCTGATAAAATAACTTTATTTTAATGCTGATTAAATCTGACCAAGTTGGTGTATGGTAGTGATTTTTGATGGCAGGATAGACATAATATACAAAATATGTCTTTATTGGAAACTGATGTGAAAGCCGCCATAGATCTATCTTGGGTACTTTGATTTGATTTGTTAATGAATATCTTGGCAGATGGCAAGAAATCTTTACTTAATTAGATGTATTAAGAATAATTAAATGACTTTGACTTTGAAACTGATATTGTTCTTGTCTTCAGTGACTCTTATAAAACATAGAAAGAAATTGATTAATAGAGAAGGTAGGCCAACTATACAGACACAATTCAACAACCTCTGATGTTCAGGTTGCTACTGTGAAATTTTACACACACACACACACACACACACACACACACACACACACACACTTTCCAAGTTGGATGACATTGTTGAATATATTACATTATTACCAGTATGAGAAAACACCACAAAGATGCAGCATGATCTAACCTAAGACTATTATTATTATTTTTATTTTTCACCTTATTAGCTAAACTGATTCAATTCCTGATGCCTAATAAATTCCAAATTTTAAGTATATTAAATATATAATGTACACAACTATGAATGACTTTTTGAAAATTATTAATATTATGTTCTCTGTATTTTTACCTACATGGCATTCATACTTATCTGCTTATGACATAGATCTTCTTGAGAGTAGATGTACATTTGTCCTACAAGGAACACTACAAGACAATATCCAAATTAATTTTAAAAAATGAATATTTCGATTTAGAACAACATAGTTTCTTCACAGAGGGTAGTAACAATTCACTTCTAACCTCATTACTAAATAAAGAACCTGACTTGATCCCAGCTCATACACTCTAATATAGTAGCTAGTAGTCACATGTGACTATTATGAACTTCAGTATGGCTAGTCAAATTTGTAATGTGATTTAAGTGTAAGATGAACAAAAAATTCAAAACATCTAATATTAAAAATATATAATAGTGCCAGGCGTGGTGGTGCACACCTTTAATCCCAGTGGCACTGGAGGCTGAAGCTGGAGGATTGTGAGTTCAAAGTCAGCATCAGCAAAAAGTGAGATGCTAAGCAACTCAGTGAGACCCTGTTTCTAAATAAACTACAAAATAGAGCTGGGGATGTGGCTCAGTGGTCGAAAGACCCTGAGTTCCATCTCTGGGACCCCCCAAAACTATATATAATACTTCATCAATATGTTTTTAATATAGATTACATCCTAAAACCTTAATTTGGGAGTATATTGCATTAAATAAAGTACTACAGTAAAATATGATAATCTGATATTTTTCTGTTCTATTAAATTTAAAATTACATGCATTGTTCTATTATTTTTTACTCAACAACACTGTTCAAATTCCAAGAACTTTTTATCAGGAAGATGGAGATGAAGAAAGAAAAGTAAAAGGAGCAAGAATTTCAGGTCCTGAAATAGCTGAGATGGGTCCCCTTTTAAATAGTATAAATTGACTGAGGCAGGGAGAAAAAAGAGAGAAAGAAGAATATATATAGCAATATTTAGAAAAAGCATGCACATAAACAGATGCACACAGGTCTTATTATGAAAATTTAGATTCAATATTCAGAGGAGAATGAGTTTTTAGGGTCATTGTAAGGTAGGAGGGGCTATGCAATTGTTTAAATTTGAAGGTTAGCCTTAGCGTTTTGTTGGTTTTATTTTTATAAGAAAGCCATTGGGGCTTAGAGCATGCTTGTTTAGCTAGCAATTAAGTACAGAAGGAGTTATTTCCTCTATAATGTTGAATGGTGGTAAGATGTGCTTTGTTTTTTAAATAGCCTTATTGCAATATAATCCACATATCATACAATTGGCCCACATTATGTATGCAATTTTGTTCTTTTTAGCATGTTTCCTGATATGAGACATTGCAGTCAATTAGAGAACATTTTCATCATCTCCAAAGGAAACACTGTAACCTTTAGTTATCACCCTCTGGAATGCTGCTGCATTTGATTGCCGGTGTTTTGAAGAAAATTTCGCAACTGTCTTCCTGAAACATATTGTTCTGCAGTTATCTTGTGATGTCTTTTTGTATCAGAGTAATATTGACCTTGTAAATTTAGTTAGGAAGGGCTCGTCCCTCTTCTGATTTATAAAGAAGAATATGAAGAATTGTTATGAGTTCTTTCTAGAATATGTTGAACAATTTGGGCCTGAGAAGTTTTGAATACAGCTTCAATCTTTTTCTTCATACCTTTTATCTTTACCTAAATTTGGTGTTTTTCAGATATTTTCTTATTTAATCAAATTATCTAATTAATTGTCAAACTATTATCTGTAATATTTCTTTATATAATTCTTTTTATTTATATGAGGTCAGAAAAAGTGCTTCCTTTTATATTTCTGTTTCTAGAAATTTAAGTCTTCTCTTCTTCTGGATCCTCATTGTTAAAATTTTGTCAATCTTGTTGATTTACTAAAAAAAAAAAAAACAACTTTTGAATTTTCTCTGTTATTTTCTTTATTAATTTTACTATTTTATTGCTATTATTTACTTCATTGTTTTCTGTATATTGTTCATAATGGATCCCTTCTATATTTCAGATTTAGTTCTGTCTTTTTCCCCAATTTTTAGACTTAATTGCCCCGTTCCAATTTGAATTAAATGTTCATTTTTCTTGCCAAGGTGAAATGGCTTGAACTTCCAACGCAATGTTAAATAACAATAGATAAAGAAGAATTGGTGTACTATTCCTTTTCTTGGGAGAAAAGTTTTCATTTTTTCACCACTGCGTATGAGGCTAGCTGTGACTTTTCCTTAAACCTCTATATCATGTTATGGAAATACTCTTCTATTCTTACTCTTCAGGATATATTAATCATGAAGTCATATTAGATTTTGTCAAGTGCTTTTGTGTGAGGGTGTCAACTAAGATATTGCTATGTTTCCTGCTTCATTCTTTTGATCACATTGTCTGAATTTCTTACATAGAACTTATTGTATATTCCTGTGATGAATCCTAATCCTCCTTTTAAAGTGTGGTTGGACTTAGTTTGCTCTGCTACAGTTTCTTGCCTTCATATTCCTACGGGGTATGGGTCTGTATTTTTGTATTCTTGTCTGTGTTTGATTTTCCTATTAAGGTAGTACTGGCCTCCCAGTGAGTTAGGCAGTAGTCTGAACTCTTTTTATGTTTTGGAAGAATTTGAGAGGAATTGAAGCTAAATCATACTTAAATATTTGGTAGGGCTTATTGATGAAGCCTTCAGCTTTGACCTTTCCTTTACTTAGAGAAAAAAAAAAAAAAACTAGTCATTTTGAAGTCTCTCTTTTTTTTCTGTTAAATATGACTTCCCGTTGCTTTCACAGATAATTTGTGTTCCCTACTTCCTTTCCAGTGTGTAGGTCTCCTTTCCCAGATATTTTACAGTCCTTGCATTTTTGTTGAACACTGGATGTTTGGGGTAGTATATAACACAGACTCTAGGTAGTGATCGCCATACCCCACTTCCCAACCTCTGAAGCTTGGCATTATTTTAGTTTGTGCATTTTTTAGTGGCTGGGTGGATTGTTTTAGAGAAGTGTACCTGTGCATTTCCTTCAGAGTCAACCTCTTTATGTTGCTCCTCACAAAGGCACTTTGGATAGACCATGACCCTCTCTAGGGGTCTGTGTGTAACATACTGGTAGGTCTCCTCTCTCTTTTCCTGACCACACTGGGTTGTTAATCTACACAACCGTAGCCTGATGGCTTTATTTTTTTCATAAGTGCCTTGGGAATAAATTGCTCTATAAACTGGTTCTACCAAATGTTGGCTTTCTTGAAGGATTTAGTTGCTGTAGTAAAAGGTTAATACCCGTTGGAACCCCAGAAGAGGTCCCTGAAGTTGTCTCATTGCCAGTTTCCTCCTACCTACTAGTTAGTTCCACAGTCTAGGCTGCATTGTCCTCAAATTCATGAATCTCCTTCCAAGGAAAGAATCCACTGATCCCGAAGGTGATCCTTAGGTTAGAACAAATCTCCCCACATTCTATGGAAAATAAAATCGGTTGCTTTGGGAAGGCATTGTAAGCTGTTTCTACTCCCAGGAGGCAAAATTTGAGCTAGATCTCTGGAGCTGAGGTGGGAGCAATGAGAAAATACTTTTGGAGCAGGACTGTCCCTGGGCTGGAAGCTGGAGCAGTAGAGAGGGTGGGGCCGTAGTAGCCTGTGGTCCTCATCTTGCCCGTCAGAATTTAGAACTGCCACCTCGGGTCCTTGGACAGGGACCATGCAGGCCTTGATATTGGACTTTGCCCAGGCCAAATCAGGGTTTCTCTTCCAGTTGTTAGAATAGTGGAGTCCCTACTTTTCTCCTACAATAACCCAAGACTCTGCCTCCACAACAGGTATATGGAGACTGGATAAGAAATGGTAAAGTCCCGCTCATCCCAGAAGAAAGCCCTTCCACTCGGAGCTTGCAGAGAGGGAGCCCTGTATTTATAGGGTAGCAGTCTGGAGTGAAAGTCTTTGATCCTGAGTTGGGGTGGGAAAGAGAAAAAGTGGTTTTCACTCAAATGCCTTATTTTTAAAAAAATGTTTCATAGATTGTTTTAAAAATAATTTTTTTCTTATGTTATTTTTCCTTGGGAGTATTTTCATAGGCTTAGCGGGGTGGGTGGATAGTGTTTGTCTGTGTGTGTGTGTGTGTGTGTGTGTGTGTGTGTGTGTTTTAATAGACATTTTTTTTAGAATAGTCTAAAATTCAGAAAATTTATGCACCTTATATTCATCCCTCTCTCAGCCACAGCCTCCTCTACTATCAACATCCTTCACCAAAGGGATATGTTTGTCAAAACTGGAGACATGGACACATATTTGTCACCTGAAGTTCATCCTTTACATTAGGCTTCACTTTGAGTGGTGTACATTCCACGGGTTTTGACAAATACATAAGGTCTTGTACCTATTGTAGTACACAGAATAGTTTTCCTGCCTTAAAAATCCTCTGTGCTCTGCTTATTCATATCCCTTTTACTCTAAGTCCTGAAAAATGCTGATACCTTTACTGTCTCCATAGTTAAGCTCTTTCCAGAATGTCATATAATTGGAATCATGAAGTAGTTAGCCTTTCAGGTTGGCTTCTTTCAATCAATAATATGCATTTGAGGTTCCTCTATGTTTTTCCATGGCTTAGTAGCTCATTTTTTTTAGTGCATAGCAATATTCCACTGATTGTAGTCCAGTTTACTTATCCACTCGCCTACTAAGGGGCATCATAGATGCTTCCAAGTTTTAGCAATTATGAATAAAACTAATATAAACATCCATTTTCATGTTTTTATACAGACATAAATTTCCAACTCCTTTGAGCAAATACTAAGGAGTGTGAAAACAAAGCAAACAGAAAAACAAGAAAAACCAGAGAACAAGAAAAACAAGAGAATACTTTGTCAGAAATAGTCAGCTTTCTTTCAAAGTGACTGTATCATTTTCTGTTCCCGTCAGCTATGAATGAGAGTTTTTCTTGTCCCACGTCCTTGTCAGCAGTTAGTGAGGTCAGTGGTCTGGATATTGGCCAACTTTGTTGATGTGTTATGACGTTTCCCTGATGTTTTAATTCGCATTTCCCAGATGACCAAGAATGTGGAACCTCTTTTCATATATTTATTTGTTATCAATATATTTTCATTGCTGAAGTATCTATTCAGATCTTTAGCCAGTTTTTTATTGCTGAGGTTTTGTTTTGTTTTGTTTTGTTTGTCCTGGGGAGGTTAGATGGAACCCAGGGGCACTTAACCACTGAGCCATATCCCCAGCCATATTTTTTTATGTTTTATTTTGCTAAATAAAATATAAATAAAAAAAATTGCTGAGACTGACTTTGAACTTCCACACCTGCTGACTCAGCCTCTGGAGCCCCAGAGATTAGAGGTGTACACCACCAGGCCAGGCTTTACTGATGAGTTTTTAAAGGGTCCTTGTGTACTTTCGATAATGGTCCTTTACCAATTATATTTCTCCAAATATTTTCTACCAGTCTGCTTTGTCTTCTCAATTTCCGTGGTTTTAAAGTGGAGTGTGTCAGTGGAAATCTTTATGCTGTCATCCAAAGGTCAGTCTCCAGACTATTTTTTTCTATCCCATGAAACTGAGGACTCTGGAAAGAGTAGACTATAAGCCATTTTATAGCAGAAGAAAATCTATCATGTATTTGATTAAGTATTGACATATTTCAAATCTTGGGGTCTATGCAATGATATGCAGAAATGTCAACTACATACCCTTAACTCCAAACCCACAGAGTGTCTGGGGAAGCTGTGAGAAATGTGAACAGAAAATGTTAAGGCTTAATTAGACCTAAAAAATTAATGATGGGTAAATATACAAAATATTTGGACAGATCCACACACCTTGAGAACCAAGCATAAAAAGAACAAGTTAGAATATGGAATCAATGCTTTTATATGTTTAACACATGTAAGTAGTTATTAGAGACTTAGTACACCCACTTTTCATAAGTAGATTTTTTATGATGAAGTGATTTAATTTTATATTTCATCTCTATATTTCTTTCTCTTGTTAAATATTCAGAGACTTCTTTAAATATTTTATCTTTGTTGAATGTTTTGAACACACCATGATCATAACTGTTTCTGAACATAGGCCCAGATAGAGCTTTTAGTTTATATGGCTGTGCCCATCTGCCAGCAAAAAAGGATTTTCCAACATTGTCCTTTTCATGGTAGATATGAACCTAAGTGGTTATTAGTCAAAGCAAAATTAAAAATGCAAACTTCAAATTACCTCTTTTTGGCCATTTAGGAAATTGCCAATTTATCATTATTAAAAACATTGTTACATGAAATGTCTTGTTTATCTTTCATTCACATAATTGCTCCCTTGGAATATATTTCTGAAATACTATTTCTTGCTCATTTTTAAGACTTTTGAAACTCATTGCCAAAGTTCTTTTTTTATTGACTCTTTTTAGTTATACATGACAGTAGAATCAATTTTGATATAATTATACAAGCCCGAAATATATTTTATTCTAATTAGGACCCCATTCTTGTGGAGGTACAGGATGGTTGGATTTACTGTGGTGTATGCATATATGTATATACGAAAATTATGTCAGATTCATTCGACTGTTTTTGCTCTTCCTATACTTTATTATCATTTTTATATCCCTTTACTTTATTCCCCTTTGTCTAATCTACTAAATTTCTATTTCCCCCACCCCACTTATTGAGGGTTAGCTTCTATATTTCTGTGAAATTCTTTGACCCTTGTCTTTTGGGGACAAGTTTATTTCACTTAGCATGATAGTCTCCAGATCCATCCATTTACTGGCAAATGTCATGAAGTCATTCTTATTAATGACTGAGTAATACTCATTGCCAAAGTTCTTTACAGAAAAGTTACATAAATGTATATATATATATATATATATATATATTTATATATATATATGTATATATATACATATATATATATAAATATATATGTATATATATATATACATATATATATATATACATATATATATATATAAATATATACATATATTTATATGTATATATTTATATATATATATGTATATATATATATATATATATTCTCATAGTCTCATTTGTATTGTGAAGACACCATTTACATTTTTAATTAAGAGTTAATTGACACATCCTTTCTATAGTTTAAAGTGATCAATGATGCCTATACCTTTGAGATAAGTAATATATGCTATAAGTTTGTGTTATACCTTGTATGAAATTACCATAGGATATACTTTCTACAAGCCTATGTATGAAGTGTTATCTGGGGTAGTTGTTAGAGTATGGAGAGCTAACTGACATTGTAGTTAAGTAACCTGACCCCTTCTCTACTCAAGAAAGCTGAGGGGAATGCAGACA
Organism: Urocitellus parryii; assembly: GCF_045843805.1. Taxonomy (NCBI): domain Eukaryota; kingdom Metazoa; phylum Chordata; class Mammalia; order Rodentia; family Sciuridae; genus Urocitellus; species Urocitellus parryii. The sequence goes on along the minus strand of NC_135540.1, from coordinate 9,018,118 downwards.
TGGGTTCAACAACGTTTTTATATAGATATTATTGACTCCATTGACATGCTAAACATATATATAGAATGTGTGTGTGTGTGTGTGTGTGTGTGTGTGTGTGTGTGTATCTGAATCTTGAAACACATTGTGATCATGGACAACATGCTGAATTAGGAAAGGCAGAATAAACAGATTCTTGACACCAAGGAGCTTTAAGAGCTTTTATTGTTTTTGTCTACTAAGGAAACCAAACTATTTTTCTTTATAAAAGGGTTAGTTTTAGCTATTGTTGCCTGCCATATCTGGTTTTAATGATAAATTTATATTTGATCTCACAGTCAATTTGGTAATTTACATTTCCTTTGTTATTTTTATACATATACTATTAATTATATATCTATATAACATGACATAAAACATGAAATCAATGTATAAGGAACACATCACCTTTTTTTGCTTTAATAAATGATTTTTCTGTGTTCAGAACTTCAAGTCAGAAAACACACATATTACCATATTATAGAGCTCAGGAGCCTAAGCTCTGGAAATATAATTACACAATTTAAGGACAATTATTTAATTTGTCTTCTTTTATAAATGGGATATGTGTGTGTGTGTGTGTGTGTGTGTAAAAGGTTGATAATAACTGTCTCTCAAAATATGAAACAATAGATTTAAAATATTTAACACAGCACCTGGTATAACACAAGGACTCAGGAAATGCTTGTTATTTTCTTAAATATCTTCTGCATATTTTTATTTTAAAATAATATAAACTATGAAGTGCATTTTATGTAATATTTTCCATAAAAGTAACATATTCCTTATCACTGTGATGAGAAATGTTAGACTCATCAGTTAATGCTTATTTTTTCTTTTGCTATTTTAAATATGAAATAAAAATAAAATGAGATTTATTTAGGCTTGGTAATTTCTATGTCTTTTCTAAATGTAAGAGAAAACCTTTTGTCAAACATTGCATTTCTATAAATAGTTTAAAACAGTTTTTTTAACCAACAAAAGGAGTTAAAGGGATTCAATATATTTGAAGAAAAGAAAATAAGAGCTGAGAAATGTGGTGCAGAATGGCTCTGACATGTATATTATCTTACCTGGAATCATTTCATTATGAGGTCTAAAAAAATAGCTGTTCTTTGGGGCTGAGTGAATATAGCTCTAATTTCAGCTCCTAATTTCAGGTTCTCATATATAATTACTCTCTCTATGAGTGTAGAGTGGAGGGTTTTCTGTTACCTTGGGCATGAGCTTTAATTTAAATCCTCAGATTTCCAAAATTCTAATTTAAACTACAGAGCAGCACAGCTATGATCAGATTGTTCTCTTGCAAATGGGGTTTATAATTTGTGAATCCCAAATGAAACAAATCATTTAGCAGAACTCAAAGAAGTCAGTTAGTCTATACTTTTTTTAAAAAATGAAAAGAGAAGCTTAAATACTATTCTGAGAACCTAATCAAGAAGAACTGCAGAGTTACTCCTGAATTATATGCCCAATGGCAATTTAAATCTACTCCTTTGGAGAAATATTAATAAGTTAAAGAAATAGCAAAATGAGAGTAGTCTGAAAACTTTAGTTTCATGTATCTGAATTTTGTTGGTTTATCTGGAAGATAAAGATTCTTTCCTCCTCGGATTACAGAATACAAGTTCCATTGGTCCTGTAGTAGTGGAACATCCTCTGTCTCCCATAGTTAATACCCCAAGGTCTCCAGAATGTCAGATCTCAAAAATTACAAGATCTCTTCAATTGTCTTCTCTCTTTCTCTACTCTGAATATTCAGAGATACTGGCCTATCATTTATGAAAATGACCTTCTTTAACCAAAGGTGGAATGGTAGCAAGACAGTCTTTCCTGACAGGCACTATAAGCAATATCTGCTTCAGAGAAAGGTTCACTTTACAAGCACTAGTGAATCCAAGGGCGTGAGGGGCGGATCAAAATCAAATCAGGAAGCCCTTTAAAGTACTTTATACAGAGGTGAATTAAGACATTCTTACTCATAGGTCTTCAGGCCAAGGGGGCTGATAGTAAGATATCAAGATAGAAATGTTACTTTAATCTTATCTCTCCCAACAATCTAAATCAGGACTCTAATATTCACAATGGAAGGTTGTTGCACAAGACAGACAGAGTTAAAATAACAAAACAGCTAGAGTAATGGCACCAAAATAGGCATTAAAACCAGTGGAATAGAATACAAAACATAGAGGCAAACTTGCATAAATACAATTACTTCGTACTTACCAAAGATACCAAAAACATGTTAGAAAAGAGATAGCCTCTTCAACAAATGGTGCTTGGAAAACTGGAAATCCATATGTAGTATAAAGAAATTTAATCCCTATACTCACCCTGCTCAAAAGTCAAATCCAAGTGGATCAAAAACTTAGGCATTGCACCAGAAACCCTATATGTTCTAGAAGTAAATGCAGGCCCAGTTCAGCTCAGCAGGTTGGCTTAGGAACTGACTTCCTTAACAAGACTCTTAAGGTACAAAAAGTAAAATAAAAAAATCAACAAAAGCATGTCGTTAAATTAAAAAGCTTCTTTGCAGCAAAGGAAGTAAACAACAGCATGAAGAAAGAGCCTTCTTTGCACCTGCACCTCAGAAGGCATTAATATCCAGGATGCACAAAGAAATCAAAAAACTTTGCAGCAACAACAACAACAAAACACAAACAACCCAATCAAAAAGTGGGCAAAAGAACTAAACAGACACTTCTCAAGAGAATAAATATGAATGATTAACAGATATATGAAAAAATGTTTAACACCTCTAGCAATTAGAGAAATGCAAATTAAAATGACCTTGAGATTTCACCTCACTCCAGTCAGAAAGGGAGTTATCAAAATAAAAGTAAATATAAATGTTGGCAAGGATGTGGGGAAAAGAGTACAATCATAATTGTTGGTGGGATTCCAAATTGGTACAACCGCTCCGGAAAGCAGTATGGCAATTCCTCAGAAAAACTAGGAATGGAACCACCATATGACCCAGCTAGCTATCCCACTCCCTGGTGGGGTAGATTTAAATATCCAAATTATTTAAAATGAGTATATGTCAGTTATGCAGCCACATCAATATTTACAGCAGCACAATTCACAATAGCTAAGCTATGGAACCGCCTAGGTGTACTTCAACAGATGAATGAATAAAGAAATTGTAGTATATGTAACACAAAGTATTACTCAGCCACAAAGAAGAATGACTATGGCACTGGTAAATGGATGGAACTGAAGACTGTCATGCTAAGTGAAATAAACGAATTATGAAAAGTCAAAGGTTGAATGTTTTCTCTGATATTCAGGAGCTAATGCACAATAAGGAGGGAGGATAAAAAAAAGAATAGAAGATCATGGAGGAGAATGGGATGGGGTAGGAAAAGACAGTGAAATGACTCTGACCTAATTTTCCTACATACACATATGAATACACCACAGTGAATCTCACTATTATGTACATCCACAAGACACCAACAATAATAATTTAAAAACTGTACATAAATAGCAGAAAGATCAGTAGAGGGAAGGGAACCAAGGAGAGCGAGGAGAGGGAAAGGGGAAGTACTGGGGACTGAATTAGAACAAATTATATTCCATGCTTTGATAATTATGTCAAAATGAATCTCATTGTCATGTACTGCTAAAAACAACCAATAAAAATTATAGAAAAAAAGAATGGCTGTAACTTTGTAAAACTGATAAGGCGTGCATTGTTTTTTCACTCTATATTGTTAAGTGTTATTATATTCTATACACAAAGACAACACCAACCGTGCAGAGAAGAATACAATGAAGCTAGAAAATCTGTTTCTGGAAAGTTTGAAGCCATTGAGAAAGAAGGTTATGTATATTTCGCAATGTGAATCCCATGTAAATAAATGTCAGGATACCAATTACAGAGTTGTAGAAGAATAAGCACAGCACCATTAATCACCACTTCCCAGTTGAGGGGAGGTTTTCACTCTGGTCATCAAAATAAAATAAGACACAATAACCTAAAAGAAAAGATGAATATTTTCTGATAATGATATAAAATAATATAAAATTGACAGGATTCTCAATTGCTTAAAGTATCAGAAATGATTTAATTGGTAGCTTAAATAATAGAGCTATTGGGAAATGCATTCATTTTTTGCTATCTTAAATTACAAGGCAAGTTAGAATAGATATGAACATTTAGGAGAAAAGTGAGAATTTAAGCAAAGTGAATATGATAGAAGGTAACAAGCCATCATGGCCACCTGAGTACAGAAGAGGAAGTGTTCTTAGTCAAGAAGGTTGATTTCGATTAACTTTGAAGAGGCCCATGAAATGATTCTTCAACTACAGATTCTGATGTATATATGGCCAAAAATGTGTCTGAGTACATTTTTAGCTCAGCCATTTTCTTTTGGAATCTAGAGCTCAATGATATGCAATCTTGGAGAACCTTTTAGAGTGGCCATAATTAACTTTAATTTATACAAAATTAAATTTTAGTTTCAGGAATTAAAAATGGATCAGCAGAGTGTGGTAGGTCTCCAATTGTTATTCCCCACTAGTCATTGGAGGATTCTCTAAGCTTAAAAATAGCTCATGGCTCCATGCAAATGTTCAAACTAAATGCTTAAATAAATGTGATGACTCAGGCTGATGAAGGTTAGTATATATGAAGGCCAAAAAGAGGACCTTGATAATCTAATAAATTATGTGAAGTCATTGATATATAAGTAAAGCAAGATTACTGGGTGAATGAGAGAAAACCAAGAAGGATAAAATGTAGGGTATGATGGAGAATATTTTCCAAATCTAATATATGTCAACAGAGAATCATAAACAGGTATGAATATCTTACAAAGATGAGAAGAGTTAATGAAAATATGGCAGACACCACCTCAAATATCACATTAAAATACAATATTAAATATAGCATCACTTTATATGTAATATAACACCAGAGGGGGTGGGGGGGAGTCTAATAGTCAGACTTCCTTGACAACATCAAAGGAGCACAGAGTTGAGATGGCCTATTTCTGGGATTATGTAAACTTTGAGAAATCCATACACTTCAGGAAATTTTGCCCTAGCCGCAGGAAAAAAAATATAATGTAAACATCCTGGTCTTAAGGGGTGAAGAATACAGAGGAGTGTCAGAAAACCTACCAGGAGTTTAATACATCTGGATTATAATAGGGATAGTTTTTAAAACTTAATGTTTTCATCCTATCTATAGAATATGTATAATGTATGAAGCTTTGTGTGGCAAATTTCTCTTAAACTTTGGTATGAAGAAAAAAGTAACCCTTGAGAAAAGCAGATATTCTTCCTTTTAACTATCAAGATTTAAGCAAATTCTTTATTATCTTTATTCTTACTCCTTACTCCAGATTGACCTACCCTCTCCTCTTACTTAATCAATTCTTTAAATTACCCTTTTTTAATTTCATGAAATATATTTTTGTATGTTTGTTACCCACAGAACTAATTTTCAGAAACTATTTTGCAGTATTGACTTCCTCATTGAATAAATTAATAAATAAAAAAATAAAATTAAATAAAAATGAATGATAGAGCATTAACATACCTAGCAAATAAGAGCTATTTCTAAATTAAAAGTAATGGTCAGACATAGAAATAATTTGCAATATTTGAGCAGGTTAATTATAATCGCATGCATGTATGGTTTCAAATGGCTAAAACACTGGCAGGAATTTATATATTGTCTTAATAGAATTGTCCGTGGATGATGTCATTCAATTATTGTTAATAATTTTATAAAATAATCATTCAATATAAATATTCATTGAAGTATAAAATATTTTAATACACATTTAATTTATATTTTAAATGTATAATAAGTATAAAATCTGACTCAAATGTATATAAATCAGTTTGGCTAATAGTACTCAGTATAGTACTTTATACAATGTGAAGACATTCAAATTAATACTAGCGAAGAGACAGTTATTAATATTTCATTAAGAGGCCACTCATCAAGCCACTGCATATTCATAATGATCTAATTCAAATGCTAATCATGTCTTTCAAATCATTAAATATATTGATTAATAAGAGCACAGCAAAGAAAAATTAAGGATGGATGTTAATCTATCCAAATAGTAACACTTTTTGTAGAAGGGTTAGTTGTATTTAATCCTAAAAGGTTAGTGCCACTTTTTCAAAATACCCCATGAGGAACTTTCAAATTAGAAATATACAAAACTATGGCATCTGTGCACATTACATAATTTGGTAAATTGTGCTATTAGACCTCAGGACCAGCTGCCCAGGAAAACATGCCTTCTTTTCAAAGAGAAGTGGAAGTAATTTCTGGTTTTAGTATGTCTTGCCACCCTGTGGAACTGCAATATTACCTACTTATCTAAGCAATCAGTACCTTGGATTTACTTCCTTTCTTTGCTCACTGTTTTTCTAATCTTAGTAAACATAACATTTGAAGACAGGATCACTATAGAAATATGAACAAAAAGTTCTCACACACACATACTTTGACATACTAAACTTTAAAACTTTTCTATGTTCCTGATATCTCTTAGCTACCATCCCAATTCTTTGCTACTACTTGAAGTAAAACTCTCAAAATATTTGTTTGTATGCATTCATTAAAATTCATATTTTTCACTTGCTTATCTATCTTTAGTGTAATCCACATCACCTATCCTCCATTATGTATTCTTGAATCAAGAAAAATCATAATTCAAATGCTTGAAAATGTTCTTCTACATTATTTTCTAAAGATTTTACTGATTTTTTGTTATTTGAAATCAATGACTTGTTTATCATTAAATTTTGTGACTAATGTGAGAAAGGAAATGCTTACTTTTTAAAAAAATATGGATATCCAATTATCAAGTTTCCTTTATTAGAATGATTATAATTTGCCTACAGATCAAAGGTACATTTTTTAAATAAATTGAAGGTTTATAAATATTTAGTTCTCAAATCTCTATTTTTTATTGTTTAACATAATTGCTGAAGTTTTTGATAAGTCATAATACCTAAACAAGTAATTGTTCTTTAATATAATTTTTTAAATCATGTTCTCTTTTTGCATATTAATTTTAGAATTGTGTGTCAATTTTAATTCAATATCTTAAATTAATTTTGACAAGGATAAATTGAATTTAAAAATTAATTTAAGGAAAATGGATATAGAATTATAATAGAGTTTTCTAATCCAGGAACTTAGTAAAACATACCAATAATTAAGTCTTCAAGAATTAATTTTGTCATATATTGTGGTTTTCTACATAGGGGTCTGATCATTTTTGTGAAATTCATTTTTAGTATCAAATATTTGATGTTGCATAACTGAAATCATTTGTAAACCAATGTATAAAATAATTTTAATATATATGGAAATGTAATATTTTTATATTAATCTTATATAAAACCCCCATATAAATTAAAAATTTTAAGTCCAAGTTAAGTAATCAATATTTTACTTCTACTTTTATAATGCTTATGAATTAATTTTGGTTTAATGCCTTATTGCTCTGATGAGGACAGCTGAAATACTGTTGAACTGAAGCAACATCAAATGCATATTTGTTTTCTTCTTTCTAAAGAAGTAGCCTGTAAGAGGAGCAGCTGAGATCTTCTCCCATACTATAGGCTCTCTCTTTATGCTCTCATTGTATTTGTCTTGCATAAACTTTTAATTTGATGACATTTCACCTTCTGAGTCTTGTTTAATTTCTTGGACTTTAGGGCTCTTTTTAAGGAAGTTATTGCCTGGGCTAATATGTTGGAGTGTTGCTTTGTATTTTTTCTTCAGGAGTTCCAGTTTCCAGTCTAATTCCTGAGACTCTAATACACTTAAAATGACTTTTATGGGAATTTGGTTTTATTCTTCTACATATGAAAATCCAGTTTTCACAAGTATTATTTGTTTAAAAAATACTCTTTTTTCCAACATGTTTTTGACACCTTTGTAGAGAATAAGACAGCCATATGTATGGGTTTTTCTCTCTGTGTTTTCATTTCTATTCCATTGGTCTTCATATCTGTTTTGATGCCAATATTGTGTTGTTTTTGTTAATATAGCTCTGTAGCATAACTTATTGTGGTGCCTATAATATCCTCTTTCTTCCTCAGGATTGCTTCATATATTCTGGGTCTTTTATTCTTTGAAACAAATTTTAGGACTGTTTTTTTTTTCTAATTCTGGGAAGAATGTCATGGATAATCTGACAGGGGATTGCATTGAGTCTGTGTAATGCTTTTAGGAGTATGGCCATTTTAACAATTTTAATTCTTCCTATCCAAGCACATGGAAGATCTTTCCATCTTCTACAGTTTTATTCAATTTTTTTCTTTAATGTTTTGTAATTTACATTATCAGTCTTTAACCTCTTTTTGCTTAATTTTACTCTCAAGTATTTGATTTTTCTTGGGTTCATTGTGAAAGGAATGGTTTTCCTGATTTCTTTCTCAGAGTATTCATTATTGGAGTATAGGAAAGTGATTAATTTATGTATGATGATCTTGTATCCCATTACTTTGCTAATTCATCAAGTCTAGAATTCTTCTTCTGGGATTAATATCCAGAATAAAGAAAGAACTCAAAAAAACTTACTTAAAACAAAAACGAAATAACCCAATCAATAAAAGAGCAACAGAACTAAGGATACAAGTAATAAGAAATGCTTTCTAGGATGTAGGAGAAACTTTTCACTCATAGACTGTTGGTGGGATTATAAAGTATTACAACCACTTTGGAAAGCACTGTGGAAATTCCTCAAAAGGGTAGGAGTAGAAGCACCATATGACCTGCTATCCCACTCCATTGTATTTATCCTAAACATCTAAAGTGACCTTACTACAGTCATTCAGAGATATCAATTTCTATAGCTGTGCAATTCACAATAGCCAAGTTTGGAACCAGTCCAGGGAGGCACTGGTTCATTCATGAACAGATAAATGGATAAAAAGAAAAATGTGATATAATACACACACACACACACACACACACACACACACACACACACAGGACTTTTACTCAGCCACAAAGAATGAGACTATGAAATTCAATCATTTAGTGGTAAGTGGATGGAATTAGAGAACAAGATGCTGGGTGAAATAAGCCATACAAGAAAGTTAAGAGTCGAATGTTTTTTCTCATAATATGGAAGTTAGAGCAAAATAAGTGGGGGTGGGGGAGAAGGGGGATACCCTGAAAATAGAAAGGAGATCCATGGAGTTGAAGGAGAACGTATGAAAGGTGGAAAATATGGGAAAGGAAGGGAACTTCATAACGAAAATGACAAATCAAGTTATGCACATATATGACTATATCCCAGTGAATTTCACCTTTGTGTATATGTATAAAGGACCAATTTTTAAAATACTATCAATAAACAAAAGGTAAACCAGTAGGATAGAGGAAGGGGAACAGGGGCTGGAAGGGAGAGAAAGAGAGAGAGAGAGAGAGAGAGAGAGAGAGAGAGCGAGCACGCAAGCACTGGGGATGAAGTGGAGCAAACTATGTTCCATGAATGTATGATTATGTCAAAATGAGCTCCAATTTTATATATAACTGTAATGCACTAATAAAAACGTTTTAAAAAGGAGAAGCCTCTTTAATATACTTGTATTTATAATAATATGTATGATAATTTTAAAATTTGTAAATAATCTGGGTCAGATTAAAGAAATTCTCTACTCTGAGGTCCAAATTCTAAAAGTATAATTGGACAATGAGCTTAATTAAATATTTTGTGTTCCCACTTCCTGATATGTTGATATGACTTGTTTCTTAAGTTCTGGTATTTTGATAAATTGTATTTATTGATTTTTACATGTGAAACAAATTTGCTACTCCTGAAAAAAAATTCTATTACTAAATACTCTCTTTTTCTTATGTTAAATAATATAGTATACTTCTATTTGATATAGGCTGTATAAATTTATATCTGATAAGGAGTTGCCTCCAAATTTTCCACTTCTTTTGTAATATTTTGGTAAGATTTTAATAAGAAGATTAGCCAGCCACATAAAGCTAGAATGTTTAATTTTCTTCTAATATCTAGAAAACAAATGGAAGATCATCACAATTCCTTTAAAATTAGTAGAACTCATTAACAAATTATAAATAAAATTAGAATTGATAAAATTATAAATCATATATTTGCATTTTAATAATTTAAATTACAGATTTTAACTATTTATTATGTGAAATGATTATTTTTTTTCATTTTTTATACTTTAGAAATGGTTTTTAATATTTTTGAATTTTTTTATTTTCATTTATGTTAAATTTCTTGTAGGATTAAATAGACTCTATCTTATGTCTTTTTTAACTTCTACATCTATCTTTGTCATACATCATATATTTCTCCTAACAATGAGCTGGTGTTCTATAATTAGTCTCACCTTATATTAGTCTATCTTTACTTACTATGTATTTATTTTAAAAATAAGGTTTGGTCTTCTTGGCTTTAAAGAGATATTTTAGCTACTTAATCCAAAGTGTCTCTACTGTGTTCCAAAATCATAGAGAAAGAAGCATATATTCATCCACACACATCAGCAGCAGCAGTATATTACAAATTAGACCTAGAATATTTTTTAAATGATAAATTACACCTAACGAGCAAAAATAAGCAGATCCTTTAACCCAGGTCTATAGAAAGAGTAGGACAAAAATTCTGTTCAGGGACAATGTGGCTGAGAGAGCTCAGGTAAAATCTCCCCAAGAAGAATAACATTCCATTCAGAACTGGACATATTAAGAAAATATTTGAGATCTTGATCAAAACTTGGCTACCTAGATCACTGAAGAAGTCATCTGAAAAATCATTTCACTGCAGAAGTGTCTCAGAACAGTGCTATTTCTAGAAAAGATAATTTTGACATGTAAAAAGGAGGTGCCCTTAGTGATTTGGTCAAAAGAATGAAAAAAAGTAAAAGGAAACCAAAGATCCTGCAGAGACAAGGAGAATAGGAAAATCAGAAGGCACCAAATAACACCTACCCACTGTGAAGGAACCAGGTGAGTCCTGATCAACCCTCAAAGCCTTCTTACACAGAAGAGCCCTTTTGCTTCTGCAGAAAATCTTATTAAAAGTGAATAAAAATAGAAAATACTCACACAAAACTATTTTTATGAATAAGCATAAAAATAAATGAACATAAAATAATGTCAGTTCATAGGAAATCCCCTCCAAACTAGCTAATGCAGAGAAGCCAATATTCGAATTTAAAAATCAAACTTTTCTTGAAGACCTAATTGGATATATATTGAAAAGGACTTGGATTCAAAAGGAAAAAGATAAACTGGCAGAAAACAAATTGAAGTTTAAAGGGAGTTGATCAGGAACAGGAAATGGATTGAAGACAACAAAACAAAAATATCGAAAACTTCTGGCGAATAAAAACTAAATTGTACTTACATAGTGAAACTAATTCTTCAGTATAATTGTTGAACAGAATATCCTTTGATATTGCATATTGCTTTTAAAAAATATTTTAAAAAATAAGTTGACCATGTATTCATTAATTTACTTCTGAACTCTATTCTCTTTTAGTATTGCACCAATACTCCACAGTATGATTAGCCTAGTGAGATCCCTCTTGAATCCAAGGATAGTGATCACTACAACTTTATTGTTCCTTTACAGATTTGTTTTGGCTCTTCTACTTGCTTTGTATCTTCACATAAATTGTAGTAGAAGCTTTTCTATGTCTACAAAATATCTTGGTGGGATTTTGTTTGGAACTCTTGTTAAACTACTAGATCAAATTGGGGAGAATTAACATCTATCCTTTGTTACATATTACTGTCCCTGAACATCTACTTGTATCTCCTTTGATTGCTCTTATTTATGTGTAGTTTTTTAGTATACAAATCTTGATGCTTTGTTAGATAAGTAACTTTTGTTCACTGATTAAAATTGATCTATTTAAAAATTAAAATAAGGTAGAAGGATAAAAATTATGGTAATCAATCAAAATGCTAGAACACTGATTGAATTAAAATGTGTGGATACACCATGGGAGATCCTATCAAGGAAATTTAGAAACTTATATATACACAAAAAATATTGCAAAATGAGGCCTGATATCATGGAAATGATTGAGAGAGGAGCAAAATTGTCATACCAAAATATGGTGCACAAACCATTGTCATTATGAATCTTTTCAAAAGATACATGAAATGGATATTTGACAAAATACATAACTGCCTTACAAAATATTAGTAACATAAAAAGTGTCATTAGTTAAAAAAAAAAAAAAAAAACAAAACAGTTTCCTTAGACCAACTTCCACTAAATAAATAAAGGAAAGTATCAGAGTTGGCTATCAAAGTTTTTACATTTCATCTTTATGACAATCAATTTACTTTGGCTTCTAAACTTTCTATCGGAAAACTAACTGACTTAACATTAGTTACTCTGATTGAAATGTGTTGTTTTCCTCTCTTATTTTCAAACACGTTTAGTAAAATGGAACCACTAACGACTTATTGAGCTTTGATCTTTTGTTTTGAAAAATATATATTTATATCTGTAGTTTTCTGTCTTTCAGCAGATTTGTAAAAATTTTGGCCATTATCACTTTTTGTATATTTTAATTATTTTAACTGATGGATAGAAACATTGAAAGTTTTACATATATACAATGTGGTGTCATTGATATTTTGATACATATGTTCATTGTAAAATATTTAAATTGGATTAAATATCTCTTCAAAAATTTTACATTTCTATATGACCAAAACATTTAAAGTCTTATAAAAGGTTTTTTTGAAACAGCAGGATATTCTCTCTTTAGCGGTATAAAATATACACTACATTCTCACCATATGCGGTTGCTGAATTTTTTCTCCCCTCTCTTTTCCTGATACTTAATGTCCAAATGTTTCAGATATCTTCTTAATGCTTCACATGACTTTTAGTCTGTTCTGCTTTTGTATTGTATCTTTGTCTTTTCCTGATTAAGTCTGAATAAGTCCTTACATTATTTTTCATTTATTTCTTTTCTTTCTCATTATGTATAATTTTTGATGCCATTGCCAAAGAACCTACCTCAGTTATTTAAGTTTTCCAGCTATAGAATATTCATTTGCTTCTTTTTAGATGATTTCCATTCCTAATGTAATATTCAGGCTTGTAATTTAATTCATAGAACTCATTAATCTGAGTTACTTTGAAGCACTGACCTGAACATTCCAAATAAGCTTCTATTCTAGAATACAACACCTTTTCACTATTTCAGTTACTCTTGTCTGTTCAAGCATAAATGTTCCTGGGCTCTATTGCTAGAACTGTAAATTACTCTTTCTGCATTCCTTACAGTGTCTTTCACAGAATTTCAGGAATTTTTAGCTATTTAAACAGGTCATATATTATGTTGCTACCTTACTAAAAATACCCTAGTGATTCCTTACTTCCTGGAGCAAAGTCAAGTCTTCTACTGGTGGTATGAAAACTACTTGTGTTTTCTTAATTCCATAAAATCCTCTCCTACTGTCCTGTCTCTGGCTCAAAAGTACCATCATTTGGACTCTATTGTTCCTCAAACATGATTCATGATTTCTCCATGGCTATTCCATTCATTCCTGGAAAGTTGTGTCCAGAAATACCACACGATTCAACTTCACTCCTCTTCGCTTAAATGGCGGATTATTGGTGAGATTTAGCCTGTATTACCTTAACAAAACTTTGTCAACTCTGATGCTTTTAAACATTAAATACAATTACTCAAATATTTGCCAAGTTGACTGTTGGTCTAATAAACCAAATGGATATGTGCATATGTGGTTGAAATTTTATAATGATCAGTTTCAGCTGACTTCTTTTCTGATCATTTCATTAAAAATAATCAGTATGTAAAGAATACTTAATAATTAATTTTTCATAAAATCTTGAATAAAAAATTAAAATGCAGTATTAAGTAGATGAATCATATTATAAATTATTGGAGATGTCTCAAAACTGTCAGATCATAATGGAATTTTATACTCATATCCATGATCTCTATCCCTTTTTACTTATGTCAGATTTATAACATAGATGGCATAAAATATATATTAATATGAAAAAATTAAAATTAGTGAATCTTAATTATTACTCATATATGTTAATTATATACATATAAATATACACATATAATTAACCTATAACCAGTATAAACAATAATCAGAATTGAGACTAGATTATTTTAGAGAGATAAAAATTCTAATTAAAAGATATATTACTTTGCACAAGGAATTCATTTTTAACTAATCGAAGCTTCCCTAGGCACTACATACAACCCATAGAAGCACTTTTTAAATATTATCTTATAAATCATATATTTCAAATAATGTGTTTCTTATAAGATATAGAAAACAGATGTAAAGGAAGATGAGAAATAAGAAGACTAAGGAAACATTTTCACACTTTGGCAAATCAGTGCCATGGCAATCTTACTGCGTAATCATAAAGTATCCTTGCAAATACAGAAAAGCACAAAGAGTAAATGAGTTGATGATTTTTAATAATGCAGAAAGTTGGGAAGAGAAATGTAAAATGGTCTATAAACCAGAAACTCTTGGTCTCATAGAAAAATAAACATTTATTTTAAAGGTGTGGGTAGGGAAGGCTGGCAGCATTCATCTAGACTGGACTAAGCTGGGACAGGCCGCAGTCAGGTTGGAAAACCTGCCTTCATTTCAGGCCCGTGCAGTGAGGGACCAACAGTTAATCATGGGAAGTTTTTCTGGCAATAGCAGAAACAGTGCTGAGTCCCAGCTAATTTTAACCTGGGGATTTAAAGAACTTTTAAAATCATACATAGGTACTGAATTGCATCAAATTCTTTTCCTGAGAAACTGTTTGTCAATTAGTTTTGCTATATATTTTCTATTGTTTAACTGTTTTTAATATAAAGCTGGATGCCATTTGCTAATAATTTTCTGATCATTTTTGTGTCTTATCTCATTATTGATACTATACTTCACCACTGTCTTTATGGAGCAGTCAAATATGAACATAATACAATCTATAATGAGTTTGAGATATTTGAATACAATAACATTGTGATCTACCTAAAGATAAAAGCACTGCATGGAATCATGTGTCAAAATTTCTCATATGAAGATATTTTACTTCTAAAATGTGTTATTTCTTAGAAGAAATACTACTCTTTGATTTGATATAAATCGTACTAGTATTATCAACCCATAATCCTTTATTTTGTCTATATAAATGCTTAACTTTCTACACCATAACAAAAAATACATTTTTTTCTTTAAGCATTTTTAATTGATTTTAATATATGATAGCAGAACCTATTACAATTCATATTACACATATAGAACACAGTTCTTCATATCTCTGGTTGTATATAAAGTATATTCAAACCAATTCCTGTCTTCATACATGTGCTTTGGATATTGATGATCATCACATTCCACCATTATTTCTAACCCCATGCCCCCTCCCTTCCCCTCCCACCCCTCTGCCCTATCTAGAGTTTGTCTATTCCTCCTGTGCTTCCTCTCCCTACCCCACTATGAGTCAGTCTCCTTATATCAGAGAAAACATTCAGCATTTGTTCAACAAAAACATTTATACTGTGGCAAAGGCTACAAGCAAGACTAATTTGATTACATTGTGACCTGTTCTCCTCCATGCAATCAAACTTTGGATTCATCTCATCAGTATTTCCAGTTTTTCTTTTATTTTGATGTTATATGATTTTACTAACAATACCTCCTTGTTAAATAACAACACACACACACACAGAGACAGACACATCAAATTCTAAAAAGGAATTCCTACCTGGAAATGTTAAGAAATCTATTCTACAATTATTAAAAATAAGCAAATGTACAAATAAACAAATACTTCTCACAGTTTTCTAGAATGGAGATCTAAGCAGAAGAAATCTTTTTAATGATAATTTTTTTCTTCTCTCAATTGGGGTTACCACTGCATGTCTGTAGACATTGGTAAAAATTCATCAAATTCTAAACATGACAAAAGTACATTTTATTGTTTGTAAATTATACTTCAGTATACTGCATTGAAAATATAAAACATTTCTTTTTGGAGTTTGCTAGCTGGTAATTCACTAAAAACACTAGCCATAGTGGTAAGATGTTTTTTGAAGGGTACAGCATCTCATGGAGGAATTTTAGAAGATGTTGATTAAAGATATTCTTTTTAAAATACTAGTCATTATTAGAAGACTTTCCTAGGTAGTATTGATTGATTTTGCTTGGCTGAATACTCATTCAGGAAATATAATAATTGAATTTAAGAATGCTAATTTTATTGGTTATTATAAAACTCTACTGGAAAATATCACCTCATTTTAGATGATGTCTTCAGATTATAAGCAAAAAATCACTTGCTAAAAAAAATAGAAAAAAACCCTTTGTTCGTTATGTCACTGAAGCAGAAATAAATAAATACATACATATAAAACAAATACATTCTAAATCAGAAGCTCATATCACTTTTTCAGCCCTCACCAGTAATTAATTTTTAAAACTAGTTATTATATGCAAGGTAATTAAATACCTTTCTGTTTATCTACAATTGAAAACGATTAAGTGACTTTGGAATATATTAAAATTTATATATGATTAAAATATGGGGAATACATGAACCCCATGATTTTTGAAATGTAAACTGTACTTTAATATTCTTAGTAGATAGTACAGCCGAGGCCATGGAGATTTGTCATTGGGCCTGCCACGACAATTATCAGAAAAGAAAGAATTCGGGGAAGACTGAACGTTCTATTGAGTGGGTACATAGGATATCTCACAAAAGCTGAAAATTCCACACAGAAAATAGTTTTAATGTCTTTAGTCCTGTCTTCTGTATTAGGAATCAGCAGTTTTTTTCTATAAAGAATCCAATGGTAATCATTTATTTCTAGCTACTTGACTCTGCCAACGTGACATGAGCACAAACAAAAGTCACTTTGTTTTCAGAATTTCCTTATAGAACATATTTTCTATCTCATTGTGTGTATATTTTAGCTATTTTGGCTTATTTTCAAACTGAATGTTTATCTATGATAAGGATCTATGATAAGAACTATCCCAAGGATTCTGTGAAACCACAGGGATTCCAGGTAAGTTCCTTCTAAAATCAGACCTCTCCAGCAGCACCCAGCATTACACAGGAATAAAGATCTCCACCAGTGACCTCCTGCAGCCGATGAGGATTATTTCAAAACAACTTACTTATGGAATTTCTTCATTTCTCCTCCTCCTGCTTCTCATACTTCTCTCTCCTTCCCTCCCTTTCTTTGGTTTCTTTGCTGCTCAATTTAGGTTGACATAATTTGGTGTCATAGGTGAAATCCAGAGAGAACAGACTTTTATTGATTGGCAAGCTCTGAAAACACACTGCAGAAACCCCCTCAGCCATTTGCTCTCTGCTTCCTTAAGTCATCCTTCTGCCAAGTGGTAAGCTCTCCTTTGAATTAGAGCTCCCTCCTCTGGTTGAGCATTCTGACTTTACTCAGGGTCTGGTTTTAAAACAGACTTCAGATTGTATCTTATTCAGGATCAGGTTTTAAAAAGGAGATCAGATCACACCTGACGAGGACTTTTTAAATTTCACTTTTGATTGTTTATATGTGAAATTAAACTTTGTGCAAATAAATTTTCTTTACACATATCCCAAGAGGGGTCCATTTGTCTCTATGTCTTTGAGATGAAACATTTCTTCATTGTTTTACCTGAGAGTCATCCCTTTGGAAGTTCAAATTTAGGATTTCCAGACTGATAATTGTTCAGGGCAATGGAACAAGTAATTAAAGACTGAGAGTCTAAACTAAGAAGATAAACTGTTTGAAAACTGGCAAACTAAAGAGCAAAGCAAAAGCTACGAAATCCGCTTCTATCTGTGTGTTTGTTAAAGCCTGCATGTCTGCATGTTGTAAATGTGATTTTTTTTCTCTACCTCAAATAATGCTGAATGATTTTTTAAAAACTCTAATTGGGGAAAGTGAAATAAAATCACTTAGATTAATTATTTTTTCAGAAAATGTTAATTCAAATGCCTTTTGGCTCAGGTGTTTTGAGATAACCTTCATTATATAATACTAGTTATAAAATTGTTGAAAAAATAAAAAAGCAGTGTCTGATTTCACCAAAAATATGAGATGTGTTTCCCATTAGCAATTCCAATATAATTATTAAAATGGATAAATTATGTGAATAAGAATGGAATATTTATATGTAGAATTGTCTTGCTATTTGAAATAACTTTTTTCTCATTCCACATTTTTATCGATGCTTTATAGTTGTGTGTAACCATGGGATTTGAGTTACACATTCATACGTGCACACAATATAACAGTGCAATTTGCTTACTATCACTCCCTAGCAGTTTGCCCTTCTCTTCTTTCCTTCAACACCCTCGTCCTTTTCCTCTGTTGAACTCCTTTTGATTTTCATGACATTCCCACCCCATACTCACTTTTCTTTTCCTTTATTTTCTCTATCTTCCAAATTTGAGAGGAAAACATATATGACTCCAACATTCTGAATCTGGCTTATTTTGCTTAACACAAGAGTCTCTAGTTCCATCCATTTTCCTGAAGATGATATACTTTCATTTTTCTTTATTACTAAATAAAACCCCATTGTGCATATGTACCACATTTTCTTCATCCATTCACCATTGATGGACACCTAGGTTGGTTCCATAGTTAAGCTATTGTGAACTGTGCTGCTATAAATGTGAGTGTGTATATATCACCATGGTATGATCACTTTAGTTCTTTAGGATAAATACTGAGGAGTGCTACACATGGGTCATTTGGTGGCTTCATGCCTTGTCTTTTGAGGAACCGCCATACTGATTTCAATAGTGGTTGTCCTAATTTACAATACCACCAATAGTGTAAAAGTGATCATTTTTCTCTACAACCTCTCCTAGCATTTATTGTTGTTCACATTCTTGATGACTTGCTATTCTATATGGTGTGAATGCACACTTATTGTAGTTTTAATCTGTCTTTACCTAATTGCTAATGATGAACATTTTTTCCCATACATTTGTCGGCCATTTGAATTTCTTCTTTAGAGAAGTGTCTGTTAATTTATTTGCCAATTTTTAAAATTTGATTATTTGGTTTTTGGTGTTATTTTTTGAGTTCTTTATATATTCTAGATATTAGTCCTCTGTCAAAAGAATAGCTATCAAAGATTTTCTAACATTCTGTAGGAAGGTACAATTTGCATAAATTAAAGTAAATCAAGTCAAATCACAAGGAGTTATTTTCATAGGAGAATTTCTTAAAATGCAAATATATAACAAACCATCTCTATCCTGTGGAGAGTAGTTTATCAGGAGTTATAGAACTAAGTTCATCCTTTTTTTTTCTCTAGTATTACTTTTGCAGCAAAAATTCAAAGGGATTCGTGTGTCAGATTATAACTTTATCTAGTAAATTTTCCTTTTAGTTAAATAATACTACTGATATACATCAATTTATACGTAGAAAATATAAGCATATTTATATACATATATATTTATGATGTATACTTTAAGGTCAAACAATAAAGAAATGCAGATAACATATAACTCATGATATTCACGGTTAAATAAGTTACACATTGAGAAAAACATCAGGAAAAAAATTCTCCTAACAGTAGCCTAGAAAGAAAAAAAAAGATACTTAGGAATGCATCTAATTAATAAGGAGAAAGACCTCTGTAATGAAAACTATAAAACATTTAAGAAGACCTCAGAAGCTAGAAATACCTCCCATGTTCATGAATAGGTAGAATTAATATTGTCAAATTGCCACAGTATCAATTGCAATATACAGATTCAATGCAATACCCATCAAAATGTCAGAGACATTCTTCTTAGAACTAGAAAAAAACAGTCCTAAAATTTATTTAGAAGAATAAAAGCCTCAGAATAGGCAAAGAATTTCTAAGCCAAAAAAGCTATGCTGGAGGAATCACAATACCTGATTTCAAATTACACTACAGAGCTATAACAATGAAAACTGCATGGTACTGGCATGCAAACAGACACACATACTACATATACTAATAGAACGTAATTGAAGACACAGAAATACAACTATGCATCTACAGTTATTAGAAACATACACTGGAGGAAAGACAACCTTTTAAACAATTGGTGGTGGGAATACTAGTTATCCACATGTAGAAGAAAGAAACTAGATGCTTATCTATCACCCTGCACAAAAATCAACTCAAAATGGATCAAATACCTTGGAATTAAATCAGAAACCATGCAACTCATAGAGAAAAAAAAAATGGGTGAATACTTAGGCATATAGGGACAGGCAATGACTTTCTCATGGACCCCTAAAACTCAGGAAATAATACCAAGAGTTAATAAATGTGATGGCATCAAGTTAAAAGGCTATTGCACAGCAAAAGAAACGATGAGGAATGTGGAGAACATATCATGTGATGCATTGATTCATATATACATTGTATAATGTTTAAATTGGATTAAAGGTCTCCTCAAAAAAGTTCCATTTCTATGTGGCCGAAACTTTTAAAGTCCTATAAAGCTTTTTGAAACAATAGGACACCCTGTTTTTAGCTGTATAAAATATGCACTACATTATCACCTTATGTGGCTTCTGAATTTTCTCTCTCTTTTCTGCTTCTGGCACTTAATTCGCAAATGTTTCAGACATTTTCATAATGCCTCCCATGACTTCTACTCTCGTATGCAGTTGTGTTGTATCTTTGTCTTTTCATGATTCAGTCTGAATGAGTCCGTATACTATTTTAACTGGTCCCTTTTCTTCCCCGTATGTATGATTTTTGATGCCATTCCTAAAGAATTTTACCTCAGTTATTTAAGTTTTCCAGCTATAGAATGTTCATTTGCTTCTTTTTAGATGATTTCTGTTCCTGTTATAATTCTCAAGCTTGTAATTTAATTCCTAGAAATCATTAATCTGAGTTACTTTGAAGTACTGACCTGAAAATTCAAAATAAACTTCTATTCTAGAAGACAACACCTTCTCACCATTTCATTTACTCATTCTCTTGTCTGTTCATCCTAAACGTTCCTGGGATCTATTGTTAGGGCTGTCAGTTGTTTTTTTCTGCTTTTTTTTTTTATGGTGCCTTTTACAGAACTGCAGGAATTAGCCATTTAAACAACATTTTAACATATTAAAAATCCCCTAGTGATTCCTTACTTCTCAGAGTGAAAGTCCAGTCTTCCAACAGTGGTACAAGAATTTCCAACACCTTGAGTTTTATTCACTCTATGACATCATCCTGCAATTAGCCTCTCACTAAGTTGCTGAGGCTGTTCCCGAATTTGTGATTCCCACTAATTGCTAGGATTACAGACATGTGCCATCACACCCAGCAAAAATATCATTTTAAGTAGTCATAGTTGAAAGAAGGACTAACAAAATAATTTAAAAATTTTTTGAATTGGGCGATATTGAATAATAATGTAATACTTGCAGGACTCAGCTAAAGCAGTATTTATAGTGAAATGTACAGCTTACAGGGTTTAACTAAGAAAATAAAAGAAAGATCTAAGCCAGTCTCATACCTTAAGAAAGTGCAACTTAAATTCAAAGAAAAAAAATTTTTTTCCCTATGGTTTACTGTTGTTATTGAGCTAACCTACCTGTGTTTAGAGCAACTGGATTAATTATTCTTACACCTTGAAACCAGCTCTACACATCTCTCAGCAGATCTTATCTGTGACTTGACTAGGCACCAGTAGACATTTTACAGAGACTTTTATTTGTCCTTCCACTTCAATGCAAATGAATGTGAAAACACAGTATTTTCACAGGTATGGCATTATAATTATGAGAAGCTAACTCTAGCTTAGACAAATTTAAACAAATACACAGGTACTGTTTTCATAATAAGAAAATAAATAATGGTTTTCCATTGGAAGAAAAGTCTTTTAAAAATTCCCCTGAAAAGTGTGAATGTAGTAGTAGTAGCAGTGTGTACCCTACAGAGCTTGGATATGTCTTACTACCTTAAATTAGAATATAGGAGAGGGAAACTAGGACTGGGATAGTGTTTCCCAGCTAAAATGTGACTGACATTGGAATCTGAAATCTTTGCTTCTCACTAACCTGGCACCTTGGTCAAGACAGAAGCATATAAATCAGATTAAGAAAATACAAAAGATGGTTATGAATTCTGGAATCACAAATACATAAAATGATTTTCAGGAGAAGGATAGTCTGTCTCAACCTGTGGCCTCTGTATATTTGGGAATAATTGAAAAGGACTTTTATAGCCTGAAATATCTGAAAATGTTTAAGGAGAAAAATAAAATCCACCAACTAGTTCACCTTGGCCTTTTTTTTTTTTTTTTTTTTTTTGCTGTTTTTCATACAGTCATTAATATATCATGGTCTGTACCATCATCCAGAATATAGGATTCTATTGTTTATGCCTTTTAAATACCACATTACCTCTCAAGAACCACTTCATTATGAAAATACATGGATTACTTAATTGTACATATAATAATAACTCCTTATATGCAAGTTTGATTAGAACTTGAATGAACAACTGATTATTTTCTCATCTGATTATATTATATAAAAACATTGTAGCAGAATAAGATTATCCACATCTTAGCTCTTTTACTTTTCAAGGTTGTGAGTAATGGAACACACTGGGCTGGGAGGTAGCTCAGTGGTGGGCTGCTGGCTGAGCAGGTGTGTGTGTGTGTCTGTGGGAAAGAACAGGGTGAGATCTCAGCAGTACAGAAGAATACATTAGAAACCACTGGCAGAGTTGGCTTCTTTAGGGGTTCTGGAGATGCCTAAAAGTTTAACCCCATATTAACCAGGCACCACTTCAAATTTGGAGACCTGATTCCGTGAGTGTCTTTGGAAATTGTCTAGATTATTGATACAGAAGAATTTGTATAAACAATGAACTTACAAGATAAAGGCACACAGCAAAGTGATTTTTTTTTTTTTTTTGTACCCGGGATTGAACCCAGGGGTGTTAACCACTGCGCCACATCCCTAGCCCTTTTAATTTTTTATTTTGAAAGAACATCAGGCTAAGCCACTCAGGGACTTAATAAGTTTTTGAAGCTGGCTTTGAACTTGTGATTCTCCTGACTCAGCCTCCAGAGCTTCTGAGAGTATAGGCCTGCATCTACCAGAAAAGTGGATTCAAGTATCTGCATCATGGTATATCATCCATCCTTTGTTCATATGAGAAACAGGATATTTAAGCAATATGTGAAATAATCACCCTGTGGACTCTCAGATAACCATGGGATAATATTCAAAGATAGCAAAAATTCCTAGAGAAGACTTTTTCCTAATTTCAAGAATAAATGTAATACATTTTCCAAACCCCAATAAAATAATTGTAACTCCTTATTTTTTCTAAGACTAAAAGACTCAAATAGAGAAAAAGTAAATGAAGATTTGAATATCTCTACAGGAATTTATATGTAGGAAATCATGGGTAATTTGTTTTTATTTTACTCCAAATATTTCAAATTTATTTTCAGTGTGTGAATAAGCCAAGTTCTACCATTACAGAAACACATGTCAATTATGCTGATAACAAAAGACTTGAGTTACCCACTCTTTCAAATATGTTTTATACAATGTAAGGGTATAAAGATAATGACCTTTTAAAATATATACCAGTTTATAAGCTCCTGTAAGGTAGGCATTGCTAAATTTAACTAGATTTTTATAAAGAATAAAAAGACTTTCAAAATTTAACCCCAAGTTTTAAGAATCATAATTTCATAGTATTTTGAAACATTCTTTAGGTTCATTGCATATGAATGCCTAAGTAGAAATAGCACATTTCTGAGGAAAATTTGTGTACCATGTTTTATTTAACTAGCCAAAATAAGCATGATTTCCATGCTTTTAATTCTACCCTAGTTTTCCTTTTTCCATGGTACATAGAATTCATCAAGTTATAGCTACAGTAATAATGTGCAAACTCCCAAACTTTGGCTTGGTTTTAAATGAAATTGTTCCCTAGGTTGCTTGTTTTAAAAATCTGCTTGAATATATAATCAACACAAATGAGAAACACAAAGACGCCTCCTTTTAGATTGGTTTATAAAAACAGAAAGTGAGAGATCGTGCCAATTATAGTCTTATATTTTGCATCAAAGAACTAGAAAGTGTAAGAATATCCCAGAGCCCAGGCAAGTCTAAGTCATTTTTACTTTTATAAAATCAACCCTTTTGTGGTTAGTGGGAGAGAAATCTGCCAATGCCTTTTTATCTCATGTGGAAGATGCGCCTTTATGTGAAGACCTGGTGTTTCCATTTCTGGAACTTTGAGCACCACTGTTCATCAGGGCAGGTGGTCCTTCAGGGGAGGAGCCTGGGCTGGCTTGGCCTTCAGCATGTCTTAGAGGACAGCTTCCACCTGCTATGTTAGGTAATCTTCCAATTGAGCCTTCTCATGTTTTCCATGGCCCTCCACCATCTCTATAATCATCAATTCTGCGTTGCCTGAGTCGGGCCTATGCATGCACTGAGGCAAGGAACAGGCTTCAGGACTTCAAGGGGCAAGTTCATCCCTGCCAAACACTCCTGAATAAGGCATGAAGACACAGTGCTTAATGTATTAGAACTGGATTAGTTTTAAAAATGATATGTTCTTTGATGATGTGGTTTAATCAACCCTTCACCATTTAATAAAACATAGTGCAATACAGCATATTCATACACTATGTTTTCTCAGAGCTGTAAGCAGTCGAAATGATGGACATCATCCAAAACCTTAAAGGACCCAAAGGACTTTTTTTAAAAAAAAAATGTAAAATGTTTGTGAAGTCAGGATATATTATCAAATTTATTTGCTCAGTCTAACTACTTCAAACATGCAAAATATCTGTAAAACAGAAAAATCAGTTAACAATGGATTTGCTAATATCAATAAAATTTATTTTTGTATGATTATTTACTAAAAGTCAATACATTAATGACATTTTAGCTATCAATTTCTCTAAAATACTGCAAATAGATTTTAACATCTTTTAATAGGCCCATGAACACAAAATTTGTTTTTAAAAATACAGTAAATGATCTCAATGCTTGTGCAAAGTTATAATTCTGTACTTTGTAGAAGACGTTTTCAAAATAGAGAATTATTGGTGCATCAGATTTCAATTATGCTTTATTTTTGGATACATTCAATGTTTACAAACTAAAAATATTAAAGATAAACTTGTATGAAAAAGAAAGGTGTGGTCCAGCATGGTAGTATGGGAAACTGCATTAACTTCCTCCCCTTCGAATTTAAGTTATTTTAAAACCACCATCAAAAGTCTTGGATCCATAGGTCAAACACCAAATGAAGAATAATCTACTAAAAAATACATATATAAATTCTGTAATAGAGAAGAAAACCTTTGTTTTTTAAACTAAACCACTGGATCTATCCTTCTCCCTATTTAGGCAGGTGGAGACCACCGCAGGCTGCTATAACAAAATAAACAAGGTTTCCTCTTTACCTAGGTCCCAATCACAGGCCTTCCTTCCTGCAAGAAGGACCTCTGTATTTCTCCCTTTAGCATCAGTGAGGAGTGACCTTGGTTATGCCCCAGGCAAGACTGTTGAAAGAGTGGGTGCTACATTTTTCTGCCAAACTTCCACCGCAATGAGGTCCATTTAAGCATTGGAAGCCCCAACTTGTTTTTTCTTCTCCATTTCCTGCAACCTGTTTGTTCAGCTATTTTCTCTGTTCAGCTTTCTCCAAGTCATCATCTCATGCTGAGATGGAAGCTGAAGCTCTCCCCAAAGCCCTGGTGCCAAGAAAACTTAGAAAACTGGAATTGTAACACATTCTTGGCTAGCACAGCCTGGCTGAATCTTCATGTGTTTGTTTCCTGGCTTTTGGATCCTCTAAATTGTAACAACTCTGTAGGACAGGAAAGGCAGATGAACTGCCTTCCCAGTCTTGGCCAACTTGCAAGTAAATTCATTTTTGTTTTTATATCATTTTCTCTTATTTCTGAAGTGGGCAGTTGACGGAATCCAGTTAGTCAGAACCCCTGGACTCTGTAGCATCACTAATAGAATTAAGACTTTCTGTTGGGTTTGGAACTATGAGAAACTTTGAAGCTCCTTAGATTTCTAATCCTGATGAGGACAGGGAATGGAGAGGTCTCAGGCTGATGGTTTTATCCTCTACTGAGTGCTCAGTTCCTGGAGTAAATGTGTCCCCACAACAGTTTTTCATTGTCTCCCATCCCTGTTCAGAGCCAAGAAACAAATGATACCTGAGAGGGGGTGCTAAATAAATCATAAAAGAGACTGCTCTTAATGGCTTCCCAAAGTACTTTGCAGTTATCCCTCAGTACCACGGAGAATTGTTTTAGGTCTTTCTGCAGATGCCCAAAACTGTGAAGGTCCCTATTCCTCATACAAAATGGCATAGTATTTGAACACAACTTATTCATATCCTATACTATATTTTACTCATGTGTAGGTTATTTAGAACAACAAATACAGAATGCATTATATGTAAATAATTATTAGACTCTATTGTTCAGGGAATAATGACAAGAAGAAAGTCTTTGCATATTCAATATTTAGGTAATTATTATTTGAAACATACATTTGATGTGACATTGGTTGGATCTGTGGATGCAGAAGCTGGAGATACCAACTGTTCTTCATTTGCAACAGGCATGGAGCTGTTCACACCCAAGGGCAGTCTCAACAGAGGTTGCAGTGAGAGGCAACGGAGTTATCAGTGGAATTAATGAGGATACAACCAGGAAGTAGACAGGCTCTTGTGCAGGGGAGGCAGGGAATGAGAAAGCTGGGAGAGCCCACCTGGGGTTAGAACAGCCCAGACAGACCTCAGCAGCCATCCTTCAGTTGGTATTGATTAGTTGGTAGAGCAACTTATGCCCCAGGGCACTGTTAAAAACAATAGCGGTGCCAGCTGGCAATGAGTGGGTCTGTAACAGCTGGGTTTAGACAGGGTCATCAACCAAAAAAGCCCTTTGAATTTTACTATTATGCAAACATACCTCAAAGTGTGCCTTCCTGAAGAGCAACATTAGATGTTTAAAAACATGGGGAAACCAAATTCACTAAAGTAATCCAACCAGGTATTAAAAAAATAACAGTAACCAGCCCTTGAAAGGGGCCACCAGGGCCAAGTTTCTCAAATATATTGTGAAATGTCTTTTTCCAACCAAAACTTATGAGGAATGAAAGAAACAGGAAACTACAGCACATACACAAGAGTAAAAGTAAGCAATGTAAGCTGAGTGGGTGTGTCAACGAGTGTCAGATTTCATAGAAAAATAATTCAAAATAGCCACTTAAAATACATTAGCAGAACTAAAGCAAGGTAAAGGAAAAGAAGAGGTGATAACAATGTCATATGGAAAAGAGAATATCTGTTCTTTTTAGTTATACAAGACAGAATGCATTTTGACATATCATGCATACAGGTAGTACAACTTCCCATTTTTGTTGTACATGATGTGGAGTTAACCCTGGTTGTGTGGTCCCATACGAACACAGGAAAGTTATGTCAGTTTCATTCTACTGAAATTCCGTTTCATTCCTCCACCCCTGTTCAATTAGGTTAATCACAATGCCCTCCCACCCCCTGACTATCTCAAGGCCTCAACCATATATCAGAGAGAACATTCTGCCTTTGGTTTTGGAAGGCTGGCTTATTTCACTTAGCATAATTGCCTCCAGTTCCATCCATTTACCAGCAGATGTCATAGTTTCATTCTTTTTTTTATGGCTGAGTCATCTTCTATTATGTATATGTACTACATTTTCTTTATCCATTGATCTGTTGTAGGGTACCTACATTGGTTCCAAAGCTACCTATTGTGAATTGAGTTGCTATAAACATTGTTGTGGCTGCTGATTTTAAGTGTGTGATGCTGATTTTAATTCCTTTGGGTATATACCAAGAGGGAGATAACTGGATCAAATGGTGGTTCCAGTTAAAGTTTTCTAAGTAATCTCCACACTGCTTTCTAGAGTGGTTGCACCAGTTTGTCATCCCACCAGCAATGTATGAGTGTACATTATCCCCCACACCCTCACCAACATTTGTTATAACTTGATATTGTAACTGAAGTGATATGAGACCTCAATGTAGTTTTAATTTGGATTTCTTTAATTGCTAGAGGTGTTGAACACTTTTTCACACATTCACTGGCAATTCATGTTTCTTCTTCTGTGAAGTGTCTGTTCAGTTCCTTTGCTCATTTATTGATTGGGTTATTAGCTTATTTATTTATTTATTTGTTTAGTGTTGAGTTTTTTTTTTTTTTTTACAAATCCTGAATATTAATGCAGATGGCAAAGATTTTCTCCCATTCTGTAGGCTCTCTTTTCATGTTCTTGATTGTTTCATTTGCTGTGTGAAGCAGCTTTTTAGTTTGATACCATCCCATTAATTAATTCTTGATTTTTCCTCTTGCTCTTTAGGAGTCTTATTGAGGAAGTTGATCCCTAAGCCATCATGATGGACAGTTGGGTTTACTTTTTCTTCTAGGCTTAGTGTCTCTGGTCTAATGCCTAGGTACTTGATCCACTTTGAATTTAGTTTTTAGCAAGGTGAGAGATAGAGGTTTCATTGCATTTTTCTATGTATGGATTTTCAGTTTTTCCAGCACCATTTGTTGAAAAAGATATATTTTCTCCAATGTATATTTATGGTGCCTTTGTCTAGCATGATATGACTGCATTCATGGAGGTTTGCCTCTGTGTCTTTTATTCTGTACCCTCGGTCTTTGTATATATTTTGGTGCCCATACCCTGCCATTTTTGCTACTATATCTCTGTAGTATAATTGAAGGTCTGGTATTGTGATGCCTCTTCCTTCACTTTTCTCACTGAGGATTGCTTTGGCTATTCTGGGCCTCTTATTTTTCCAAACGAATTTCATGATTCCTTTTGAAAATAGAAAATGTTAAAGAACAGAAAATGTAGGGAAAAAATGAAAACAGGTTAAAAGTTGAAAAGTAATTCTAGAGTTGGAAAGTGCTGGGAAGAGCTTCAGAGAAATACATGATACCATCAAGTGCATCAGCATACACATAACTGGATAACCTAGAAGAAGATAACGTGAAAAAGCTGGAAAAAATGAAGATATAATGATAGAAAACTCCCCATATTATTAAAAATCAATATCCTCTATAAATCTAGGAATTTCAATATACTTCCAGTCTGATAAACACACACACACACACACACACACACACACACACACAAAATCCACAATGCGACACCTGCTGTTAAAAACAGTTAGGGTGAAAGGGATGCAGACATTTTTAAAGCAGAAAAAGAGCACAGAGTCAGTGGTTTGGAGGGAGTCCAGCGAGGACAACAGCTGACACAGCGGCAGAGCAGCACAGGACAGTAGGGAGCAAGATTTCAGATGCTCACAGAATAACAAAGGAAAAAAAGGCACCAAATTCTGTATTGAGCAAAGCTAACTTTCAAAAAATGAAAGCTAAATAAAGAGTTTCAAGATAAACAAAAATTAGAAAAGTCTTCGTTAGCATATGTGCCTTTAATGCTAAAAGAGGTTCTTCCTTCTAAAAGTAAATGACTCTAGACTATAACTCAAGTCCACATTAAAAAATTAAAGATGATTATGTAATGATGAAACATTATGTCCCAAAATACTGAGTCTCTTTTTCATTTTCTAATAAGTGATTTAAACATCAATTGGATAAAACTATGTCTATAGCATCGGCCCTATAACATACTGCCATGTGTGTAATACATTTGCCAATCATAGTACAAATTAGTATGTGGGAGGAAAGCTGTATCATGCTAACAAGCAATTCACACAATGAAGTGGTAATATGACAATGGGTGGCTGGATTTGTAATGTCTACCTATGTCATATATGTAATCCTAATACCAAAAGGTGGGATGTGATCTTGGTCTGCTTTGTTCTGCTATAACCTAATCCAAGGACTGGGTGGTTTAAAATGTACAGAATTTATTGGGCTAGAGTTTTAGAAGTTGGAAAGTCTACTATCAAGGTGATGGCATCTGGCAAAGGCTTCTGAATATGTGATATTTGACAGAAAGGATCTCATAGTGGAAGGGCAAAGAGAGAATGCAAACATGAGGGGGTTGCAAGACAGTCAGGAAAGGTGTTTCCTCTTGAGCTCCCATCTTTCATAGCATTGAGACAGGGCAAAGGACAGGTAGCTGATTATCAAAGAAATAAAATGGGTACCCTCTCCCCCTCCCTCTCCCTCTCCCCCTCCCCCTCCCTCTCCCTCTCCCCCTCCCCTCCCCCTTCCCCTCCCCCTCCCTCTCCCTCTCCCTCTCCCCCTCCCCTCCCCCTCCCCTCCCCCTCCCTCTCCCTCTCCCCCTCCCCTCCCCTCCCCTCCCCCTCCCTCTCCCTCTCCCCCTCCCCGTCCCCTCCCCCTTCCCCTCCCCCTCTCCCCCTCCCCGTCCCCTCCCCCTTCCCCTCCCCCTCTCACTCTCCCTCTCCCCCTCCCTCTCCCTCTCCCCCTCCCCTCCCCCTTCCCCTCCCCCTCTCCCTCTCCCCCTCCCCGTCCCCTCCCCCTTCCCCTCCCCCTCTCACTCTCCCTCTCCCCCTCCCCTCCCCCTCCCCTTCCCCCTCCTCCTCTCCGTCTCCCTCTCTCCTATCTTGTGTTTCTCAGGTGTTAGATCTTCAACACCAGAGGGAGGAGGACCCCATCCTGATTTTCAAGACTGGTATCCATGTCACAATGATGATTAAACTCAATGTGAGTTTTAGAGGGAACAGACATTCAACCCATAGCATTCTGCCTCTGGGTCCCCCAAACAAATGTCCTCACAGAGGAAAGGAGTCATACCTTCCCACAGCACCAAAAGTCTCCACTCATTTCAGCATCAACTTAAAAGTCTGAAGTCCAAAGTCTCATGTCAATCAGATATAAAGGAGACTCATGTGTGAGGCAAACTTACTCTCTGCCTGTAAGCCTATGGAATCAAAACTAGTTATCTTCTCCCAAAATAAAATAGGGATGGGCAGAAGATAATTATTCCCCTTCTAAGAAAGAGGAACAACCAAGAAGAGAGGGTAACTGTTCTCAAGGCAGTTCAAAACTCTCTAGAACAGACAACACTAAATCTTAAGGCTCCAGGTAATCTTCCTTGCTCCATGCCCTGCCTTCTGGGCTCACTGAGAAGAGAGTGGGGACCTTGGGTCTCAGCAGACCCTGTCCCCATGACTTTTCTGGGACCAACCCATGCAACAGCTCTGCAGGGTATTTCTTACACCTGCTGCTATTCTTCACTGGAGTTATACACTGGTAGTTCTAGAGCTTGGGGACTCCAGGGTTAGTCCTGCTCATGAGGTTCCAGGGACTTTGCTCTCATGGGAACTCTCTGTGTCACTCTACACCTAACAAAGGCCTCTGGAGCATACTCTGAAATCCAGATGGAGAAGGCCACGTGGCTACAGGACTAGAACCCTACAGAAATGGCACCTGCAGAATTACCATCACGTGTTAGCCACCAAGGTTCACTATGTGTACTTTCCAGAATAGCTGCAGTCAGAGTGGACTGGGTGGAGAAAAATAAAGCAAATAATGAGAGGCGTTGGAAACATACAGAACAACACATAACATCTTACCTACAACAAACAAACAAACAAACAAACAAAGAAACAGCAACAAAAATTATTTGTACTAAGTACTCATTGGTGGACAAATAAACACACAATAATTTATAGGCATATCTAACAATTAGATATCTAGCAAATAGTGGTGATAAGTTTTACAATGAAGATCAGCATATAGTGCCATAGGAAAGTCAAAGGTTAGCATTAACTTTGTTCTAGTAAAAAATACCATAGACTGTAATATGAGGAATAGTGCTTAAAAGTGAAAAGGAAAGTATTCCAAGAGGAGACGCATTGTATACGCATGCCCGTGACACAGGGGCAGAACCATTCATATAAAGATTGCACGTGGGAGTGAGGAGAAGCCTTTGTCCTGGTTGGGGAATAGTCTGACAGGGTACTCAGGGCCAGATAGTTTTGTATATCATGTTGAAGAAGTTTTATACTAGAATAGGCAACAGAAGCAGTTGAAAGATTAAAATAGAATACTCCATCAAACTGCTTTTTATATTTGCACATAGAATTAAATTAACAGTTCTTTCTGTGACTTAGCCTTGACTCTAGAATGCCTAAGAGTTTGACTTATTATTGAAATCTTCTTGCAGCCCTAACCTAAGAATTTTTTTGAGAAGATGCATATATAAAATTGCAAATACTTTAGATTCTAGTCACAGACTGTGGTTGAGGGATTAAGCATGTGTACCTCATTTTGGAGATAATCCATTTTGTGAGGAAGAAGCAGAGTTGATACTATGTGTCTGCAATTAAGAATTAATTCACCATTTATGAAGGAGCCAGATGTGAAGTTCAATATGAAAGTTACAGGGACAATGTCTTGGCTGAAGAAATTGATGCCCACACAACCATTACCAGATTGGAACCATTGAGATATCTAAAGTTGAGTCTAAAACTGAAACATGACACTTTTGCTATGCTGTTATCCAGAAAGTAATGTTGAGTATTTTGTATTATTATTTGAAGCTAAATAAACTTGGTAGGAAAAGCCTACTCTTTCTCAAGGGTTTTTTAATCCAAACCCGAATCCACTCCCTTGTTCCAGCAGAGGCAGCATTACAAAATCTGTCTAGCTGAAGTATTCAATGGATGAAGACCAGAGGGACGAAGATTAATTTAGACATCTCGGATGTTCATCTAGATATCGGAAGTAAATCAGAAAAAAAAATAAAAGGTGTATGTTCCAAAATAAAGTAAAGGCAAGGATGACTAAGGCGGCTAGACACACAATTATATTTGAGGATTTCTGTATGTTTAAATATGGATGAAAAGGATGCTGGAAATGTGTGAAAATGGCTATGTTAGAATTAAAAGCAGCTGCTTCCTTAAACAATTGAGACAGAAATTGAGCCTCTTCTACTTTGCCAATTTTATAGAAGTAAATTTAGTCTTGCTCCAGCTCCCATTTTGTTTTTCAACAGAACTTTCCCTTTAATGTATAAAAGGTACCATTTGATATTCCCATAGATATACTAGATTGTCATGACTTGCGGCTATCATCCCACTTTTAATAAGCTGCTAGATGCCCTCCTAGTTATTAGCTCAAATTTATCATTGTTCAACTTATAAGACTTCCATATTACACACCTACAAATAAACTTCTCATGTTTGAAATATCAATTTGCAATGTAAAACAATAACAGAAAAATTTATTTGGTGTATTCCTTATGCCACACAATGGGTTAGTATACACATAAATGCATATACAGCAGGTGCATATGTATATTAAAGATACTTATCTCTTCTAATGTTAGAGTGTAGAATCTGTTTTACACTTCTTGTATACACAGTTGTGAGAGATCCAAGGGCTAGATCTGTATCTTATTATAAATCACAATGCTTTCTCAGTGTCTTCAAATACACTTTTGATTGTATATCTGATTGGATAATGATGATTATTTATCTAGGCAACAGAAAAAAAAGAACATTGTTTGTAGTATCCAGCAGATGTTTGAATGGAGAATTTGAGGACAATAACATTCAAACGGACATGTTTTCAGTTCCATATAACCCCTACAAACTTTCAAAATCACCCTCAGGGAAATTATCTAACAAAACCCCCTTAATTATCATAAATGAAGTTAAATAAATATCTTTTCTCCATCTAGGTATACACTATATTATCGGCTGGTCTATACTTAAATCATTCTAAAACAAAATCAACAGAATGTATTTATGTTTACCTACACTAAATATATACACATTCTTTTTGAAAAATTGAAACAAAATGTATGTCAGCATAAGAAAACCAGGCCCGAGCAATTGATTTTGAATAGAATAGTTTAGAAGAGAAATTAGCAAAACTGTGATTTTATTGCTTATGTTCCTTATTTGGAGGCATAAGCATATTTTTTTTGAGAGACAGAGAGAGAGAGAGAGAGAGAGAGAGAGAGAATTTTAATGTTTATTTTCTTGTTTTCGGCGGACACAACATCTTTGTTTGTATGTGGTGCTGAGGATTGAACCCGGGCCACATGCATGCCAGGCGAGCGCGCTACTGCTTGAGCCACATCCCCAACCCAAAGCATATTCTTAACAATATGAAAATCACAAGGTAAATATAGAGAAGTTTAGGCTAGTAATACTTTATATGATGGTGTCTAGGGTCGTAATTTTTACACATGGAACTTCCATTATGAATTATACAAAGTCACATGCTATGCAATAATATTCTCAGGTGGTGAAAATATTCCATATGTGTGCTGTCCCATGTAATAGACGCTAGCCTCATCTTTTTACCATTGGGGACATAGACAATGGCAGGGAAGAACTTAATCTTTAATTGTATTTCCTTTTAATTAATTTCAATTTAAATATCTACATGTGGCTAGTGGGCACCGTATAAGAAAGTAAAGCTTTGATGGATAAAACTCATTAGTTCATCAGCTACTTATAATAAAAGATTGTCACAGGCCCACAAAAAGCTTAATTTTACAAAGAATAAACATGTATAGATTATTTACCATATTAATTAGTATTTAAGTGGAGTAGGAAGTGACAAAAAAAAAAGAACAATAACACAAAAGCTACCTGTTGGAACTCTTCAGGGAAGCAGAAAACATTCTGTTGTGATGACACCAATGTACTAGTATTTCTAGAACAACTTTTCTGTAAGTCTTCCAAAAGAAGTTTATTAAAGAACCCACTTTTGTGGACTGGGTAGCCCTTGATCACAGAGACAGTTCTCTGACAGAAGCTCGCTGACAGGTTCGTGCTGTGGGCTGCAAAAGGAAGGCGATATGGGCACAGTGTTCAGCAGCTCTGTTCTAGGGGCACCAGTCCCCTGTTGGTCTGTGAGGGAACCAGGGTTAAGAGCACCTGGACCTGGTCTAGCAAGTGGCTTGCTCCTGCCACGTGCTGCCCGCAGGTCACTCTGAAGTTCACCGCAGGAGACAGACTGGGGATCCTCCAGATCCACCAAACTGGCTAAAAACTAGCATGTTTTCTTATTGTAGTCAAGTCTATATTTATAGAATACAGAAATGAGTAAAAGTAAAAATGCAAATATAGAAACCTGAACTTTACCTTATTTACTCCTTTCATGTTTTACAGAAATATGATGAAGTGAAATTACGATGGAGTAGCAAAATTCCTATACCATGACATTCCCTATACCACATTGAAAACCAAAATGAATCACAATAGAATGTCACACAGAATAGAAACTTATTTTGAAGGATTTAAAATGACTTCCATATGGAGGAATCCATGACTGTGCAAAAGATTCTCCTTATACTAATCTCCCTCTAAGTTGCAGAAAACGTAATGAAAATGTTTTCCTGATCCTTAGAACTGCACTATCCAAATGCAACATATCCCACCTAAAATACTGTGTCACTGTATCTTTCTACCAAATCAATAACAGGTAAGAGTTTTTACCTGCTAGTTCTTGTTTCCGCTTCACATTATTATAAAGAACATTTTTAGTTCTATTTATACTCTTGCCTTCCTCAGCCTTTCTTTCTTTTCTTTTTTTTTTAAATAAAAGACATACGTTTATTACAGAAATGCCTGCCAATGTTTTTAAATACACATAGTTAACACTGACTAAACTCTTGGGCATATCTCAATTTCCTGCTGTTTCTGTTGGACATGTTACAGGGTCTTGTGGTTCATCCAGTTATGGAAGAAAGCAATTTAATTGGGAAAAAGCTAGTTTTTTTATATGAATAATTAAAGAAAGTGTTGATGAAAGATATATGGTTAACCTTAATGTAGGCAATGAGTATCCAATGTAACTGAAATGACAGATTCTTAGAAAGACCTTAACTGTCTGATGAATAATTTTCCTTAAATTATAGAAATAAAAGTGATAAAAAACAATACAGTCAGTAAATGAAAGCAATTTGGCAATATCTCTCCAGATGAATTATACACATAAGTTGTAGACTTTGAAATGCATGTTAGGAAAGATCAAATTAGATAAGACAAGAAAGAGTAAGTTAAAACCAGGGAGTCCATGGTGATAAAGACATAAATCATTCAAAGGATTTGGAGCAGTATCAAAATCTATTTGGAAAAATAGTTAGGAAAAGGAAGAACTTTCAAATTCAGGTCACTGGAATAATGATGATATATTAGTAAAATTTTATAAACAATGTAGTGAATTCAGGAATAAAAGTAGAAAGTTAGAGATAGGAAATAATTATATATTGGACTTTGTATACATTTAAAAAGGTAGCATCTTTTTAGAGTTTTCAATGTCTGATTGGGATTGACCTTGGATGTTCTAGTTATTTGCTTTTAATTCATTATCAGTCATAGAAATCAAATAGGACCTTACTAGACACAGCAATGCACTGATGCAGAGGAAGGGGACATTTTCTTTTTTCTTTTTTTGTAAAATATAAGTGAAGTTCTGCTAAGTCATGAGGAGCATGTTTTAAAAAATGTAGTAAGTAGAGTGCAATAAAATATGATAGAACATAAACTAACACAATATATCCCAAGTAGTAAAGATAAGTACACGCTATGAACTTAATGTGTCTCTCCAAAATTCATCTTAAATACCTAATCCCCAACCTTATGATACCTACAAGTAGAGTTTTTTGAGTGATGGTGATTAATGAGGATAGATCCTCAGGAACTGGACTAGCACAGCCATGTAAACTAGGCCCTAAGGAAACCATTTTCCTCTTCTCCTTGTGAGGATGCAGGTAGAGAACAACAGTTGGAACCAAGAGTTAGGTCCTCTTCACTAGGTTCAGTAAGAATTGCATAGACCAGAAGGAAGTGGGATGATATATTCAAAATTCTGAAAAACAAGACAACAATAAAAACAAAACTTGCCAACCAAGGATACCATACCCAGCAAATCTGTCCTTCAAAAGAGAAGGAATAATAAAGACTTTCCAGATGAGCAATAGCTGAGAGAGTTTAACACAACAACACCTGACTTACAGAAATTGCTAAAGTGAGTTTTCCACGTTGAAGTGAAAAGACTCTGAACAGTAACATGATAGCATAAGAAATAAAGAATCTCATCAAATAAGTAAATATACAAGGCAAAAAATTTAGGTTACTCTATTGGTTGGGCAGTACATCCCTTTCAATCAAAAGATAAAAAGTAAAAAGACAAAAGTCTTAAAACATCTATATCTGAATGATGTAAATGGATATTTAACATAAATATAAACTTAATATTAATACTGTAATATATGCAGGTAGAGAGGTAAAAGTAGAAAATTCTTATATGCAATGATGATAGGTAAGTTCTTAACAGATTAAAATAGACTGTTACAACTATAAGTATTTTATGAAGGTTCTTTGTTATGCACAAAGAAGATATTTAGGAAGTTATATGAAAGAAAAAAAGAAATTATGCCAGCCTATCAATGTAGAAAAAAAATAACTGATGAAAAACAATGAAATGCAAAAGAAAAGAGGATAAAAAGAGATGAAAAGAAGAACAAGGTAAGTACAAAACAAATAAAAAACATATTTGGCAAAAATAACAACTGTAAATCTCCCTTAACAATAACTACTTTATAGGTACATGGACCAAACTCTTCAGTAAAATTCATGGAGTGGGTAAATGGACAAAAGTAAGATCCAATTCTCTGCCACCTTCCAGAAAGACACTGCGGTTTTAAGGACACACTTGCACTGTAAATAAAAGGATGGAAAAAGATATTCTATGCCAGTGATAATGAGAACACATCAGGAGTGCCTCTATTTGTTATAGGCAAAGTAGATTTCAAGGAAAATATGTTAACTTTTCATACCCAGTTTTCTAAAGGGTCTCAAACCCATTGCATTTGCATATAATGAAAAAACATCTGTAGTAAATAATGCTATCATACCATTACTAGCATTATAACTTGAGTTACTATTCGGGAGAAGGAAGTTAAGAAAATAACACAACAGACATTATATGTTTTCCTCATAATTTTGTGGATGCTATTTCCTACAAAGTAGGTATATATACTTCAAAAATAGTACCTATGTAACACTACTAGAAAAGTATAAGCATTATCTCATCTGTGTGAGATATATACAAATATATACCTCCATTTACAATAAGGTTAGATTGCAATAAACCCATTATAAACTGAAAATATTGTATGATAAAAATGCATGTGATGTACATAACTTACCAGATGTCGTGCCTTGCAACAGGGTACACTGTACCACTTGTTCAGCCTTACAATGTGTAGTTGACCAGGAACTGCAGCTCACTGCCACTGCCCAACACCTGACAGAGTAGAATACTGCATATAGTAGCCCAGGGAAAAACCAAAATTCAAAATTAGAAATGTGATTTCTACTGAATGTAAATTATTTTTGCACCATTGTAAAATAAAATAAATGTTAAGTCAAAACACCACACCTCAGGGATTATCTGTAAAATCAAATCACATACATATCATAAAATCCTCTAATCTAAGTAACACTCTGAAAACTTAGCCAGCAATAATACTGAATTCATCTTTGTATGTATTCTTAGTATATTTTAACAAGTGATTTCTTTGAGAAATTCTTTGAAAGTTCAAAAGAATACTTTTATTACAAAATGCATTAAAATAACTTTAAGATATTCAGACTTCATTTGTATGCTTTATAGACTAGTTGAATGTTGTTCAAATGTTTATGCAATGTTAGTCCACTGGGAATGACATAAATTGGAGAACATAGGAAGTCACATACTTACTTTTATAATTGGTAACATCCTTCAAAGTTCCCATCTTCAGGTTTTCTCATCTATAAAATGGGGATAATTTGAATATCAAGCCCATAGGAGAATGAAAACTAAGAAAATTATATATCCCAACTACTCAGAACAAAACGCGCTATGTAAGACATAAATTTTATTTATTTTACTGATTATTTCTCAGATTAATATCACAAAACTCAGAATTTACAATCTTTCACATTTTTCATAACTTACTGTCTTCTAATAAAACTCTCTTTCCAAAAGCAGTTAGAATTTTAAATATATAATATGCTCCTAAAGGTATTGTTGTTACTATTATTTGTTGTATTACAATTAAACCCAGGGATGCTTTATCACTGAGCTCCACTCCCAATTCCCCCATCTTTTTTATTTGTTTGTTTGTTTGTTTTTAATTTGAAGAATGAATCTTGCTAAATAGCTCAGGTTGGCATCACGGTTGTGATCTGCCTTTCTCAGTCTTCCAATTTGCTGAGAATATAAGTGTGTACCACTGTGTTTGGTTTAAGGAAATTTTTTTCAAGTAGACACTGTTTCTTAACTAAGTATCTGAACTTAAAATATCCAAAAATATGTTTAAGTCTGTGATTTCTTGAACTTTTGTATGAATAAATATCACTGAGACCCTTGTAGATTTCTATCCTAGAATTTCTGAATTTAATGTGCATATTAACTAAGCCTATGATTTTGATGTAGGTATATCAATAAAATGAAATATAATGAACAAAACTATTTCTCACAATGATGATCCTAAAGTATCCTAAAACATTATATTTTATTTAATTTCTTATGTATATTATTAGATGCTATACATTTTAAAAGACCATTTTTCAATATTAAGAGGTAAGCAAACACTTAAGAAAAACTGAGAACAGATAAAATGTTTTCTCATTTTTGTCTACAAATAAGTTTCCAATTGTAAGATTAGAAGAAAAAACAACAATAAAATGGAAAGAATCTGTGCATGATTATGTGGATTATTAAACCTGATAACTGGGTACATGTTTTCAGTTGTATAAATGCCAAAAAAAAAATATTGTAAAAGTTAGGATTAATGAAATAGGATAGAATAAAATAAAAGTCAAAGTTAAATATCACAATATTTTGTTTAGTAAAATATTGGAGCTGGAGAATATAGGATAATGTTTCTTAAGGTTTGAGATTTAATTGATACTTAAATTTAAATTGGAAGATCATAATCCTGAAATGTGACTGTCTTTTCAGGGATGCCGGAGGATGCACAATATAATATTCTTAATGGTTTGGGTTAAAATAACAGTTTGGGTTAAAATAGGGTTGTGGTAGCATATAAATGACTGGGCTGTTGATTATTGAGAAAACAAAAAAGCCCTAAAACTAAGAAATGAACAACTGCATGTTTTATGTCATTGTTTACAGCTTGTGAAATAAAAATCAGTGGCAATGGCCTGTTTAGAATGAGAACTTACTGCTTGGCGCTCTGCTTCTGATCTCTGCATGACACTGTTTCCTGCTTTCATGCTTCAGCCCCCATGGAATCCTTCTGACAAGGGGTGAAATCCTGTTATTCCAATTTTGAGCACAGATGTGGTCTTCTCATTTGCTACTTCAATGTGTTGATTCTGTGTCCTGACTGGAAGTCTACACACCTGGCATCTCTCATCCTCAGGCTGCAGACCTCCTGTGCAAAATCTAATGTGGATAAAAGACTTGCAACACTCATGAATTGGAAATGTAAACTTTTATTTTTGAAACAACTTTGCCGATGATAAAAATATTATAGGACATTTTTTCGTGACCTTACTATTTCTTTGCTAGCAAGTATAAATTCTTGGATGAGTAGTTAATATTAGGAAAGTTTGTTTATAAGAAAAATATTTAATAAGCAAAGTTATATATGTCATATATGCTATATATTATTTATAAAGAAAGTAGAGAGTAAAAAAACGTGAGTGAATTTCATAGAATTATTAAAATATGCAGTTTCCAGTACAATACTTGAATGATTGGAAAATACATACTTTAAAAAAAAAGAATCTCTTGTACGTGTAGCAGAGTATTCTGATACAAAAATGCTATTTTATTTTGTGATAACTCAGAGAGAGAGAGAGCACCATAAAGATCATTTATACATTTTTCTCTTCTTATTTATACAAGGAAACATGAAAATATTGTGCAATGCAGTATCCAGGGAAAATCAATATAAAAGAAAGCAAAACTGTGCATTTTTTTTTTTTCTTGAGAAGGAGGTGCAGCTAGTTGACCTGCCTACCTGCAGGAAGGCTTTCCAACAGATCCTTATCAAGAATAGAGTGTGACTCTAGAGGAAAGGATCACACATTTCCAGACTCAATAATAAAACAGAGGATGAGATATACTTAAACTTTCACACTGGAATTAAGTTTGATTAACTGTGACAGATATTAGCTTATGTCCAGTAACATACAGCACGTACAAGTTAAAACTGTATTCTATTTGTGCTATAAATTTATAAACACTATATTCTTAATTAGATAGTGACTTTATATTATTGTTTTCATAAAGTTAGATTTTTGATAAGGGGATTGATAACTGCAGCAGTTACATACCAAAAATTGAGAGAATGATCTAGGTAGAGCAGAAAAAGGTCTACTAGATACAGTGATTAATTGTAGCAAGTGCACAATTCTGTACATAACCTAGAAAAGAAAGTAACTTTATGAACAAGAATTTGAATGTATTATAACAAATATTATACTGAATCACAGAACTTCTAAAGACACTGAAATTCCATCCCTCATGTTTATTCTCTCAATTGTATTTATTAAAACTTTCTTTCTCTTGCTTTTTCTCTTAAGTGGTATAGAAATACTTTTTAAAAACAAGGCAAAAAGAACACACAAAATTAATGCCACTAATAAACTACTACAGTTATAAATTATATATATGAACCTGAAAGGCAGGATCAACTTATTCAGCAGGATGAGAAATTAAGATTACAGGAAAGGTGGTGATCAGGATGGGGAGGCTAGAGTGAAAATAAAGCAGCCATCCACTGTGTGCTGTAAAAAACTTCATCATCCAAAGAAAACAATCCATATGTTAGAACTTTTGCTAGGAAAGATGTTAATTTGCCTATAAATATGTTAGATATTAAAATAGTAATTCAAAGTCAGTCTGCGCAGTTTGCCATTTGCTCTACCATCGTGAATTTTTTTTAGAAGGTGCTTAAAAAGCAGGACAAACTTTTTCTCTGATGAAGAATTCAAAATCATTGATTGTCATTGTTCTTGTTTTCACTTTTGATTCGCAGGTATTGATGGGACACATGATCACTTTCAGGGTAATATTTCATTATGTGCATACAGCAAGCACTGATCAATTGCAGACTCCTTTCATTCATTCCTTACTTCCCTCAAGTTCTCAAGCATTAATAATTACCATTCCACATTCAGGTCAGTTTTTTCTTATATTTTTAACTTTTGTTATGGTTTGGAGGTGTACCACAAAAGCTCCTCTGTTAATGCAAGGATGTTCAAAGATAAAATGATCCACTCAACCAACTGGCTGGTAACTCTAAGTAGGTGAGGCTTGGTTGGAGGAGGTGAGTCACTGAGGTCTTGCCCTCCAAGGATGGGTCTTCCCCAGCCCATTCCTCTTGTCTTCCTCTGTTTTCTGACCACCATGACTCACCATCACACACATTGAGACACTATGAAGTTTTCTTTTGGAAGGGTAGGATTGTATTGGAATATTTTAATTATTGAAAAGAACTATTTTGCCTTAAATTGTACATTAGAGCAGAAGAGAATATATTGAACAAATAGAGTACCTGTTGATGCCATAAAAATTTAGGTTGTGACTTTAAAGATGAAAAAGTGAGATCATTATCCAGAAATAAAATGGACTAATAGAATGTGTAAACCATGGAATTGGAGAATTCCCTTAGCTAACTATTTGGATAACAGGGCAAACATTATACACGTTTGCTAACATGTTTGCAATTATTTAAAACTGCGTATTCCATAGAATAATCAGTATGTCTACTTGGACACTGGATTCTGGTTTCATCCAGGCTACATTTCAGTTGTTTCTATACACATTCTTTTGAAATATATTAAGCTGGCAAACCAAACAATTTTATCATTTATGGATTCTTCAGGGCAC
This sequence comes from Urocitellus parryii, assembly GCF_045843805.1. NCBI lineage: Eukaryota > Metazoa > Chordata > Mammalia > Rodentia > Sciuridae > Urocitellus > Urocitellus parryii. Next base: position 8,975,246 of record NC_135540.1, on the reverse strand, counting down.
CGAATCCACAGAGGGATGTTGCATGCAGGGAATTTAATATGTATCTATTAACTTAAGTAATATGATTGTGAACTATAAATGAGTTCTCTAAGTAACAGGAAGAGTGAAGGAGGAATTCAGGCCAGATGAAAGAAGCTACCTACGGAGCAGATTTTATCCCAGGACTGAAAGGAAGAGGGGGAGGCCAGCATTATTACAACAGGCTCAGGGTCGGCCACTGAGAAGCTGACCTCTGAGGAGTGGGTGCTTCTCGTGGCCATTCAAGGGCAAGGTTGACGCAAGGGCATGGACTCATCTGGAGACCCAAGGGTGTGTCTACCTTAGGTCTGTCTTCCCCAAAGGAAGAAGGGAGTCAATGTAATCTTATTTACTTCTATTTCTCTCTAGTCGTTCCAAATTCCCCTTTAAAAAAGTCCTGTTGAAACATCTTACTACAATTTTACAACAGAAAAAGAAGAAAACTTTTTAAAATGTGACAGAACCATCAGAAACACATCAAGAAGATGACATAATTTGTGAAATTAATGTCTTGATTATATATTTTCTGCAATCACATAAAACTTGTAAAAATAAAATCAGGATGGATTTTTTAAAAAGAGAATTACTATATAATAGTTCCACTAAAGATTTCTCATTAATATAAAACCATTATCTATAAAACTCTTATTTTTAAAATCTGTATTTGACATATGATTTGCTTTGTCCTAAATTCAATAACTCTACTTTCTGTTGGTTTTATTAAGAAGAGAAGTCTAGAGTGCAGAATCTGACAATTCCTCCATCAGCCCAGAGAGGATCTGAGAGTGTCACTGAGGTTGAATGAATTTAAAGGTTAGAAAGGGAGAGGGGATCAGTCATGATGTCATGCTTGGACCACTTGATTTAGCTGTGCTTGAAATAAACCTTATTTACTAATATATCAATAAACTAATATCTACTTGTTATGCCTTTTTATTAAGCATGCTCAAACTGGGTTTGTGGAGTATGTTGCATGGTGAATTCCAACTCCTACAACTAGTAGGAAAAAATGTACAAAGGACCCCAGTCCTGATCTTGTACATTTCAACAGTACAAGAAAAGACAAATGTCCACCAATGTAGCATTAAGAATATTATGATTTAGATTTAGAAATTATAGGAGGATAATTGACTTATTCTTTAAATAAAAAAAAAGAAAACCTTCAGTACTTATTTGAGCAATCACATTTGTATGCAGAATTTAATTATCTACTGAGGAAATGATGTACTTTCACTTCAGGATCAAACTTCTAAGCAAATATAGGGGATGTTTAAACTGCCACTTGATATCAAGTCACAACCGTATAAAGAGGGAACCTATTCTTTATTAGCTCTTGAAGCAAGGTAAAAATGTGCAATTAAAAGAAATCCAAATTCTATTTTTATATAAAAATTTTACCTTGTTATTAAACTGTTTTCCATTATTAACTTGACAGATCAAAGATGCTAATATGTGTAGGTGGGAAGAAAAGTGTTTTAATGTAATTAGATGTAATACTTAAGGAGGAGTAATGAATCCTTGCTGCATTCCTGCAGTCAAAAAGCTGTGTGACTTCAAAATTTTTTTGACCTTTCTGATATTTAAAAGTAATGATGCAGTAATTTCTGTGGAATTTCTTCTGTGGACTGTTCCAGAAAACAAAATAAAACAAACAAACAAAAAAGAACCAATAAAATAACTTTAGGGAAAAAAGTATTTCTATACAAAGTCATAAGTTGTGGCGTGATGAAATTTGGAAAGTTCCCACATTTCAGATATGGAATATTCCCACTCTACTTCAACCCCACTGTCTTCCTTCAATCACTTCCTCTCTGTCTTTCCAGAGCAACACTGCACTTGTCACTTTGTACTTCAGTATGTCAGGCTTTGAGCTTTGAAAAGGGGTGTCCTGTGCTTATTTTCACTTCTCTTTGGCCACCAGGATATTTCTGAGCCACGCCCCCTCATAGTTTTTCATAGTGATGAGCTCTGTATTTATTGCTGCACAGTGTTTTATGAATTCATCTAAGTTGTTCTTCTTATTTTCATCAAGCCAACTATTACAAAAAAAATATGCTTGTGTCTCATTGGCTATTCAGAATAACATTGCTACTCAAATCCTTATTCAAATTTCACATGCCCCCCATTCAGGATGTATGTACACACCCAGAAGTAATAGCAGGGGTCATAGAGCTTTTTTATATAAATATTTCCAGATAGATCCCCTAAATTATTTGTATTGATTTGCACAGTTATTAGCAAAGATAGTATCAAAATTGGCAATTGTTCCACAGTCCATGCAGTATTCAGGTTTTGTCTGTTTTTATTTTGGTCTTTTTCATACTTAATCCTGGTATCAAATTTTTTGTTTATGTATATGAATTCACAGAAATATATTGGAATATCAATTGGGATTGCATTCAATATACAGATAAATTTGTGAAAAAAAAATCTTTGGATTTTCAACTTTACTAATGAGTAAAGATGACATACTAATCCATATATTTAGTTTCACTTTAATGTTCGTCAGCAATATTGTGTTATTTTCCTGATAGAGGTTTTTATAATTCTCATAATTACTTTTAGATAATTGACATTACCAAGACAATAAAAACATTTTTATTTGTTCTCACCTTTTTGTGGTTTATAATAATTCAAATAATTTTTAATTTATTAATTTAACTAATTTATTGTTAAAGTTAGGATTTTTACAAGGTGCCGTAGCATATGCCTGTTATCCCAGTGGCTTGGGAGGCTGAGGCAAGAGGATCGTGAGGTCAAACCAGGTCAAAGCCTGCCTCAGCAACATAGAGAGTTCCTAAGCAACTTAGCAAGAACTTGTTGCTACATAATATATAAAAAATGGTTGGGGATGCTGCTCAGTAGTTAAGCACCTCTGGGTTCAATTCTCAGTACAAAAAAACAAAACAAAACAAAAAACTAAATCTGGATTTTCTATGTACTCAAATTACCATGCATCAATGAGGCAGTCTTTCTTTTCCATTTTATAACTTAACTGTTCTTGCTATATGGGTCTGACAAAGATCTTGAATGTAATATTGAATAAACACAAGAAAGATATGCCTTTATCATCAAGGACTTCAGAGAAAAGCTTTTGAATTACGGTTGGTTATTGTTGTTCTTAATATTTATTATGAGATTTTAAAAGTTTATTTTCTAATTAGCAAGTTAAAGCTTCATATCATAATTAGAAGCAGAGTTTTACTGAGGAATTCTGCATCTATTGATATCTCATGTACTTTTTTTCTTTATCTTGTTAATCAGGAAATTATATTGTTTGATGACTGCATATTAAAATAATTGGATACTTAGAATAAACATAAGTGATCACAATGTATGTCTCTTTAATTATAAATTTGAATTTGTTTTAATAATATTTAAGTTAGGATTTTCATGCCTTTGCTTATGAGAGATATTTACCAGAAGTTAACTGTAATTTCAAATATTTTTCAGATTATTATCTTCAAGGTAAATCTAACACTAAACACAAGTTTCTGAATGTTCCATTTATTTCCTAGAATTGTGAATATCTATTTTTTTCCTTTTTCTCCTAAATATTTGTTAAGATTACTAAGGACAACTTCTCTATAGTTATTTTGTGTATATTTGAGAATTTAATTTTAAGAGATATTAAATATTCAGGTTTTAAAGATTTTCCACATTAATTTGTATTAGTTGCTTATCTAGGATGTTTTCTTATTTCATCTATATTTTCATCTGTATTTCTATGAAGGTTTTCTTAATATGCTTTTATAATTATTTTCATATTTGTAAAATCTCATAATGTCCCTTGAATCATTTCTATTACAGATTACTGGGACTTTTTTCATGTTTTGATTCATCTAACCAAAGGTTTATTATATTCAGAAATATCTTTATAACATATATTTATTGTGTGGTTAATTTCTTATTATCATGAATATTTTCTTCATTGTGATTTCTTCTGCTCTTAATTTAAATAATAAGAATGCTTAGATGAAGGTATTTCTCATGTATTCTATGGAATATGCTGTAAGCACATAACTCTTTTCCAAAGGCAGCAAGAAATTTTGGCATTCAATTACACATAATTCTAATTTGTTTGCTTCTTTCATTCAAATGAATGGTTATTTAGAAGTCTCCTTCTTGATTTAATTAGAATTTGATAGTTATTTGCTTCAGTATTGATTTTTAAGTTAATTCCATTATTACATAATATGCTGCTATTTCAAGCGTTTAATTTTTATGATTTGCCCTGTGGCCCTGCATCTGGCAAATTTTAGCTAATATTTGACCATGTGGACTTGCAAAGAATGTAAATTCTGAATTTGTTTGGCTCAGGTCAGTTATTAATCAATTGGTTCACGTATTCTGATAGTCTTTCAGACTTTTCTTACCAGTTGTTACCTCTGGATGTGTTTTTGGATTTTTCTTTTTTTTTTTTTTTACTGTTACTTTTCACAATGTTCACTTCATTGCATATTAATTGGGTAAACATCTTTATGTTTATATTAATATTGAATTATAACTTTTATTATGACATTTCATCATGGTATTTTATTTCAATTATAAAATTGTTCTTTATCCCTAGAAATAATTTATAACTAGTAAACATCTTAAAATATGGACAGCATCAAATGAGGTGGTAACTTCTCTGGGTTCCTCTTGCCTAGATCATCACAGCCAACAAAGACCACTTTGATGGACCCCAGTATTTACTTTAATAAATGGTTATTGTTTTTACTATGTTTTCTCCAGTTATTTCAGTTTTTCATTATAGGGCAGTTTTTCTAATAACCTACTCCATAATTTTCAAAAGACCACTCTGGAGTGATGTGTGTGTGTGTGTGTGTGTGTGTGTGTGTGTTGCCTGACTTCTAAGGAAACTTTAATATCTTGGAATCAGATTTGTCTTTTAGATATATATATTTCAGTAACTAGAACGATTATAACTGGTGTTTACTGCTTCTTCATATATGAAAATGCAGAAATGTACAGAAAATAAATCCTCAAAAAATCAAAAGACAGGGGCTGGAGTTTGGGCTCACCAGTAGAGCGCTCACCTCACACGTGTAATGCACTGCTTTCGATCCTCTGCACCACATAAAAATAAATAAATAAAATAAAGTTTTAAAAAAAGTCAAAAGACTAAAGATTTTGTAATTATAAAGGCTTAAAAATTGAAACCAGAATAATGCTACTATAGTAAGTCTAAAACTTATGGAAAATGAAAAGACAGTAAACTTTATAAAAAGCAAAACATATTCATTTCTATCTAAAGAAATAAAGTAGTAGTCATAACTCACATGGGTACAATAGCATACTTAAAATGGTTCTTACTTTATGTATATTATTTCATTCACAATGTAATTCTTTAATAGCTGAAATACTGACATCCCAAAGCTTTCAATTCCAGGCATTGCAATTTCTCTTTGATGCATACATAAATGCAGAAATGCCATGTAACTTCTGTTCAGGCTCCTGCTTACCTCCCAGCCTGGGTTTCCCAAATTTTCTACGTTCCTTCAGTTCACTAAGCATGACTTGCATGTAGAGTTTCATTACCATCAAATGCTCAGTTTTTCTCTCTGTGGATTCATTTTTAAAATTAAAATTAAGTACCTTTTCCAATTTAAGTTTTGTTTCACCTTTCAAACAGCATGGCCACCCTACTGTTATACTCATGATACTTTTATTCAAAGATTTGAATGAACAAACTTAATAATATTCATTTCATAGATTTGTCTGTAATAACTAAATAAATTGAATATTCATTTTTATCACAAAGATCATTTTTATATCCCTGGCTGCCTCTCTTTTTCTGCCTTTTTCATATGTCTTCGACAGATCCTGGGGCATGCACATGTGTGTTCATCCATATGAACACATGAGTTTGTGTACTCACAGCACAGACACACACACACACACACACACATACACACAAACACACTGTTGTGGACTGATTGCTCAGAAAGCAGTCTCAGTCCAAATTTTGTCCAAATTCAACTGTTTTTATTTAGCCAGCTGGTGACTGCTCCCTACAGGACCCAAATTGTTTCTGCCGGTCTGAGTTCTGTGGGACTTATAAGGGGAAAAACCATGTCCTGGAAAATGTAGGTGCCGGTAAGTGAGCAGGATACAAGGACTGAGAAAGCAGTTAGCAGAGCAAGAACAGACAAACACATCCTAAGTTGGAGCACATTTGTTGGTATATGAAGTACAGAAAAACAATTTTTTAACATCTCAGCAGCTTATATAACAGTTTCACATGGATGTCATAAAATGGAGTCATTATGGCTATATTTATCACCTTACACTGTTCTATATCTTATTTTTAATAACTTAAATCTGGTATCTTACAGTTACATGATTACATCTTTTGACTTATAGCTACATCAGCTTAACATTATTTATTCTATAACACTTGTCACATAATCCTATTATCCTACTTATTAATATTTTATAATCCATAATGTATAATCTATATTGATTAAGCTCAGATCATAACAGCACACAGACTCGCATTCACGCACATTTGTAGTTGAATGATTGCATGCCTGGCAGAATCTTTTTTTTTTTCAAAAATATGTCCTTTTTCTCTTATATTCATTTTTTAATTTTAAGTAGATACAATATCTTTATTTTTATGTGGTGCTGAGGACTGAACCCAGTGCCTCACACATGCTAGGCAAGCATTCTACCTGTGAGCCAAAATCCCAGCCCACCTGACAGCTAATATTGTAGTTGAATAAATAAGTTCAATGAGTCATTCACTACTTTCACAAAATAATAATGAACAGTTTAATGGTAGTAGTTATATACTGTGGCAGGACCTCAATAATTTGGAAACATGAATTTCAACTATGGCCTTATTATCAAAATATTTTGGGCAGAACATTTTGTCCACATTTGCTTATTTTTTTTCTAAATAACCAATATATACCCAGAATAGCAATTTGGAACTAAAGTTTCTGGTCAGGCTATAGACAGATGTTATTATCATTTATTTGCATAGTACACTCATGTTTACTCTATTTCATCTCTTATAGGTAGTTGAAAATGATATTTTCTATTCTCAAAAAAAGGCAAAAATGAAACAAAAATAATAAACACAGAGTTACAGGAGGCCCGATTTCATATGATGTTATATGTCAGCACCCATTGCTTGCTTTTCTTTTTCTTCAGCTGTTTATTATTAGTGTGTGTGTGTGTGTGTGTGTGTGTGTGTGTGTGTATACACATGAATAAAAAAGGGCTGAGAAGAAAAAAAGTCTTACTAAAACAAGAATTTCCTTTTTGGACTGATGTGAATATACAAGCTTAGAAGAAATTCTTGGATATTTGATATTACAAAATTTTGCATCCTACACAACTTTTTACTCAGTTTCCTGAACTAGGTAGCAAGGAGATTTGAAAAAGACAAATAGACACAAAAGGAGAAAAAATTCAGGACCCAGTGGATCAACCAAGTCTGACAGAAGAAGATTGACCATGAGAAACCTTTGCAGGTTTATTTTGTAGGTTTAAACATCAAAAGGATTTATTGTGAGAAAAATTCTTCAAGATAAACAAAACCAAAGTTGAGGGTAAAACAACTCAATTAGTGCTTATCAGCTTGCACCCATAACTCTCTACCTCTTGGCAGGGCAGCAGGCATTTGAACCCAAGGCCATGAACTAATAAATTCCAAGGCGGTATAGAATCTCTCTTTTACATGCCATCCCCACATCAATGGGCATTTTTTGATTGGTTCCCTTGCCCTGAAAAATTCCGAAGGGAGGTGTTGCCTCTGTCTATGGTCAGTTCAAAGACCCATAACTTACTTACTGCTCCTGACATCTCCCCCTTTTTCAAATTTTTTATTTAAGCACAAATGATAGGCTATTATTATTTGAAGTTCTTGGATGGCTTTCCTGAAGATGTGGCATTCTGCTGTCATAACACAAAACAGAATTAGTAGCAAACACATAATTCCAAAAATGTATTATGTTGAATGTTTTAACACATTTCCAGAATTAAAACCATGTAAATCATTAAGCATTTGTTCAGCAAGTCATGAAGTACCTACCAGATCATTCCTGCTTTTCTGAGTATCCTGGATGTGATGATGTAACTTCAAAAAGTCTAGACTCTCATTATTGCTGTGCCAAATGTCCATTAAATGATTTTTAACTTTTTTCCCAATCCCTTTGGTAAATGTTATGTTTGGCTGCTATAACACAAACAAATATGTAGCCAGTGTGTATTGTGGGACCAACATCTAGCTTAACTCCCACTAAATCCAGTATAAAGAAATCTAATTGAATGAACTGATATAATATGATTATCTGAAAGAACTTGCTGCAGTCTGGCTGGGCACAATTCAGGAGCCACTTGTCAAAAGAAACTAACTTTATTTTTAGAACTACAAACGCCAAACAAAACAGCTCCTCAGGAAAAAACCCTCAGAGCCCAACTGCCACCACCGGCTTCCCACAACCCTCTCACCCCCACACCAGCCTCTCCACCTCCCACAATCCTCCTGCTCTTGAGGCCGATTGGCTGGGTTGCGTGGCGGAGCCAAAGAAGTCCCCCAATGAGCAGCTCTGTGGAGGAGCCAATCGGCTAGATGTTGCTGGGGCCGCTGTGAGCCAATCATCAGCTGGCAGTCTGAAGGGCAGGGAAACAGCCCAATGAACATCACCGCAGAGGAGCCAATCAGCTAGATGTTGCTGGGGCCGCTGTGAGCCAATCATCAGCTGGCAGTCTCCTGTAGAGGTGGTGCTGTTGGTTGGACACTTACGCTCTCTGATAGAAAGGTGTTATTAGCAGTCTCCTGTTGTAACTTTTCCCCTGATGGCTTTTTCTGCTTTACACTTTCTTCCTCTGTATGACTAGTTCGAAAAACCTAGTATGTCCCTGGTAGCAGGAGGAGGGTTTAACAAAAGTAGGTATCAAAGGAGTAGAATACCCGGTATTTGCCCAAGATGCCGTAGAGGGAGACATTGGGCTAATGAATGCCATTCTCAAACCACCATAGAGGGTACTCCAATCCCAGTAAAATCAAGAGCAGTCAGGGCATACATTGATACAATACAAAAATGTAGCCCATGGCTTTTTAAGGAGGAGTTGTTAAATATATCACAGTGGGACTATCATGGTGAAGATTTAAAAAGAATAGAAAAGAACAACCCAAGGACTCTGCCAGTTGGCACATTGCCATTGTGGACATTCGTATCTGGTTTGCTTAGTCCAAAGCCTTCAGTTCAGACAAAGGTAGAGGAAGGAGAAGACATATTGATTTAAGTAAAAGAGAAGGTCTCTCAAGTTAGTCAGACAGAGGAAAAGATTCAAGTAAAAGAGAACGTCTTTTGAACTAGTCAGACAGAGGAAGAAAGTGTAAAGCAGAAAAAGCCATCATGGGAAAAGTTACAACAGGAGACTGTTAATAACACCTTTCTATCAGAGAGCGTAAGTGTCCAACCAACAGCACTACCTCTACAGGAGACTGCCAGCTGATGATTGGCTCACAGTGGCCCCAGCAACACCTAGCTGATTGGCTCCTTTGTGGTGATGTTCATTGGGCTGTTTCCCTGCCCTTCAGACTGCCAGCTGATGATTGGCTCACAGCGGCCCCAGCAACATCTAGCCGATTGGCTCCTCCACAGAGCTGCTCATTGGGGGACTTCTTTGGCTCCTCCACGCAACCCAGCCAATCGGCCTCAAGAGCAGGAGGATTGTGGGAGGTGGAGAGGCTGGTGTGGGGGTGAGAAGGTTGTGGGAAGCTGGTGGTGGCAGTTGGGCTCTGAGGGTTTTTTCCTGAGGAGCTGTTTTGTTTGGCGTTTGTAGTTCTAAAAATAAAGTTAGTTTCTTTTGACAATTGGCTCCTGAATTGTGCCAAGCTAGACTGCGGCAGAACTACCATAATTTGAGTGTCATTAGTAAATATAGGAATGGATTTTCCAGTCCACACAGCTGGTTGTACTAAAGCTAGATCTGGGAAATAAGTTTCCCTATGAACCCTAATTCACTGAAAGCACAGGACAGCCAGCATAGCCACAAACATTGTGAGTAGACACTTAGGCCCTCCCTGCTGTTTCTCTCTCTATTCAGCCTGATGTGTCAGGTTCTTCAGTTGTTTGAACTGCAGCTCTAAATCTTCCATGGTGATGATGAACAGCACATTCAGTAGCCAGGCAGGATGAGATGCACCTTCTGGAAAGACACAAGCATGGCCTCTGCCCCCTATTATTACTGAATCTGGTTCATTCCATGGTCCTGTTTGCAAGTTTTGCCACCAGACTAGGCCTGACAAGCCTACTGGAGTAGGGGCCATGTGTCACTCAGCAGTAGTGTGAACTTCAGCATCAAAATTTTTAAAAAATTGTAAACAAAGAGAGCATGATTCAAACAATTTTGGGTGTTGTATCTCACCCTTTTTGTTTTTGTAAAATTGTTGAAATGAAGAATTATTATAAGCTGAAACATTATCAGTTTTAATTTGTAGAGGATGGCCCTGCATTCTAAAACCAGCTAAATAGTGACAAAAGACATGACTAGTATTTCCTCCTGTACAAGCAATGGCAAAAATAAAATGATACCAAATATCAATAATAATATGAACAAAGCTCTCTTTGCCAAATTGAGGGATGTGAGTTACATTCATCTCTCACAATTGATTTGGCTGAAAACTGCAGGGCCTAATCCCAGTAGATGAAGCTGGAGTGTGAACTGCACAATGAGGACACTGATGAATCATTTGGTGAGCCTGATCCCTAGGAATATGGAATTTCTTCTGTAAACTGGATGCATTCTGATGATGTAAAATATGAGAGGCTTGAGAGCAGTTATAAGGAGACAGCTGTTGACAAGCTCAACAGGATGATCAACCATAGCCTTATCAGATGGTAAAGGGCCTGGAAATTTGAAAAGAGCTATAATATGACCAATGAAACAAGGATACTGACACACTTGAATTGTTTGTTTGTTTGTTAGTTTGTTTTATAAAATATGGAATAAATGAAAAAAAATCTTCTGATTGTATATGTTGAATGGTAGCTGTTTCAATGAGCATAGTGACTCCTACTTTATAGGCACTATTACTGTAGATATTAACTAGCTCATTAGCAAAATAAAATAAGACAAAAATGAGAGCTTGAAGCTCCTTGTGCTGCAGAGGTATGGGGAATGTGTACCATTTCAGTATAACCAATGCTATAGCAAACAGCTTTCAATCCCCAGTACAAAAAAAAAAAAAAAAGAAAAAAGAAAGAAAGAAAGAAAGAAAGAAAGAAAGAAAGAAAGAAAGAAAGAAAGAAAGAAAGAAAGAAAAAGAAAGAAACAAGCTTTTCCTGAGCTGGAGCCATCTGTAGACACTATGACAACCTCAGGTATTCACTAAGTATGTACAATCTTTAGAAAAATAAATTAAGTTAAAATAGCAAATTGGAGAAGCTTATCAAGAGCATAATTACTTTTTTACTTGGCCAGGAAAATTAGCAAAACCTACTTCTCAAGCATTTGAAGATGGCAAAAAACAATGTCATAGTTGAACTAAAAAGAGCACCATAATGAAAGAAGGCTCAGCTCCTACCAATTGTATGATTTAGCTTTTGTCTTTAATGATAAGCTAAGCAACCAGATTATGAAATGTGGTCAGTGTAAATATTGGAATTCAGCCTTATATCTTGTTGGTCCTATAGGTGATGGCCTTATTATTTTACTTTAATTAAGGCATTAACAGACAGTAGTTGTAAAGTTTATAAGGAGACTATAAAACAAAATTAACAACAGTAAAAACATTTAATTTGTATAACAACTATGAACTAAGGAACATAATGTTTTTGTAATTCAAAATATTTAATTAGTTACATATAGTACTTTTGTTTATTGCCAGATTACACTAATCCTTATAACAAAAAAATACTTTTTGAACTTAATTTTAAATGAACTTGAATGGTTATCTTGAGATGGAATGAGTGATCATTTATCTACATTCCTCTTTTGATACTATGTACATGAAATTCCTCTTTTGATACTATGTACATGACATATGGACACAGACACAACAATACAAGACATCTGTGTGCACACATACACAAAACAAAGATTTTATAACTTTTTGTAAGTGGAGCTCCACTGGTAGGAGATAATGCTCCAGACCTTTATTAAAGCCTCTGTTAGATGTAACCACTTAGAAATTAAAATAGAATGAAATAAAAGATTTCAGATAATCAGCTTTTGTCCTGATGATTACCAGATCTACCCTAACACCACCATCCCTTGACAAATTGGCCTCTGAACAAAGAAAGGGTGTAAAAACCTCTATAGTTTGATAAAATAAAACTGATTAGTTAAATTCATTAATTTAGGGAATGCAAGATCAAATGTGAGTACACTATGAAATCATGAGCTCAAAAATAAAGAATTTTTTTTAATAGAGAAAAAGCCATCATTCCTCTACTAAGAGAGCATGTAGAATGTCTTTAATGCTTTGGAATTCACTTGGAGTTCAGATTAGAGTCAGTTCCAATATGAAAAGGATTTAGGAGCCTGTAAATACTCAAAAAAGGTATTTTTTTTTAAAAAAAGGAAAACTTATACATTTAGAATTCTTCATTTCTCTCTCCTCGTGTTGTAGTATTAAAGGGGACATTTTTAACAAGACAGTGTATAAAGACCTCCAGTTAAGCTAGACATGAAGAGGTTCAGATTTAAACACAACACTTACATTTTCTTTCTTTCTTTCTTTTTTTTTTTTTTTTTTTTTTTTGCAAGCTGAGCCAGAAACAGCTTGAATTTAAAAGAGACACTCTTTCCTATGGTCTTAAATCTAGAAGGATTCTTTAAAAGTGTGATATTATTGCTAGTATTTTTTTCTGGAAATCTCATCCAAGCAAGGTTTTAACCAAGGAGGTAAAAATTGTTCCCCTGCATTTCATTGTGATTTACACTCATCAGCCCAGTGTTTATCAAAGTAACAATATGAACACAGCCCTGGTTTATTTTTAATTATGAGCAATTACCAAGAGTTTCAGGTCAAGCATCCAGGCTTGTCATAGTTAAAACACCTTCTTTTGTAATTTTTATTTTTCCAGGGAGGCTGTAAAACTTATCTTAAAGATTCAGACTTTCAACTTTTTCTCCCCCCACCCCTGTTTGCTCTCAGAAGACAAAGACCTCACTGAGCTGGGGGAGTGGGAGCTGCAGAAGAATCCACAGGCTGAAGACTCCTTGTTAACTGTTTGCTGCCTTTATCATCAGTTTTACAAGCAGAAATCAGGTCAGAAGCCAAACATTTCATGCTACTACAAGATTGATGAAGACAATTTTGTATCAAAGACCACCAGATAAAAGTTCCTACAGGGATTTTTGTACAGTCTCTCAGCCTCAGAGCTAATATGTAGCTGTTTACCAAGTTTCTCTCATGACTCTGCTTCTTCTCTTCCCTCCTGAAGGAACCAAAGAAAAGCTTTAATAAAAATTCTAAAAACTGTACCAGTTGTGCCTTCTTTACATGGCTTAAGCACAGTTTAAGCATATGCCTAGGCATAATAATATAGAGATCACTCTCTATATATCTTAACTGCCCCATATTTTATACCGAGCTACATATAAAAACTCACTCCTCCCCTTCCTTTAATTGACACATATCTTTTTTAGCCTTGTCTCAATCACCTGACAAATTAGAGTTCTCGTGAGCATTTGGGTCCTTGTTCTGGTGCCAAGTAACAGGGCCTTCACAACCATTTATTTATTCAGTTTCCTGAACCAGGCAGCAAGGAGATTCAAAAAAGACAAACAGAAACAAAAGTAGGAAAAAGCCAGGACCCAGTGGATCAGCAACTTCTGATAGAAGAAGACTGATCACCAGCAAGCTCAGCACATTTATTATATAGGTTCAAATATCAAAAGGATTTACTGGGAGAAAACTTCTTCAAGATAAACAAAATCAGGGCTGGGGATGTGGCTCGAGCAGTAGCGTGCTCGCCTGGCATGCGTGCGGCCCGGGTTCCATCCTCAGCACCACATACAAAGAAAGATGTTGTGTCTGCCAAAAACTAAAAGAAATAAATAAATATTAAAAAATTCTCTCTCTCTCTCTCTCTCTCTCTCTCTCAAAAAAAAAAATCAAAGTTGAAGGTAAAACAACTCAATTAGTGCTTATCAGCTTGCACCCATAACTCTCTCCCTCTGAGCAGGGCAGCAGGCATTTGAACTGAAGGCAAATTCCATGGCTGGAAAAGAATCTCCCTTTTACAGGGCATGGGTAATCATTGATGGGTTCCCTTGCACTGAGAAATTTCCAAGGGAGGTGTTGTCTCTGTCTCTGGGCAGTTCAAAGTCCCATAATTCATTTGCCACTTCTGACACAAACTCACATTATTTTATGGTTATGTGACACATAGATGGATGTTAAACTTAAAAAAAAATCATGAGCATCCACCATTGTGCTTTACATATATTACATATTTTACAAATTTCAGGTTTGTTGCAACCCTATGTCCAGCAAATCTATCCACATTTTTCCCATTTTCCAACATCATATGCTCGTTTTGTATATCTGAGTCATGTTTTAGTAATTTGCATAGTCATTTGACTTGTTTCATTTTTTATTATATCTGCTATGATTATTTATGATCTGTAGTCTTTGATGTTGCTATTATAATGGCTTTGGGACAAGGACACCTATATAAACCAGCATGCAATCAGCAAGTGTGTGAGTTCTGACTGCTCCAACCATGGCTCTTCCGTTTCCTTAAGTCCCCTTATTACCTGAGACACAGTAATGTTGAAATTACTGTGTTAGTGGCTGACCACTAACCCTATAATGACCTGAGTATTCAAGTAAAAAGAAAAGTGACACATCTCTCACGTTAATTCCAAAGCTAGAAATGCTTAAGCTTAATGCAGAAGGCAGGTCTAAAGCTTAGCTAGGTTGAAAGCTAGACCTCTTGTACCACACATCCAAGTTGCGAATGGAAAGAAAATGTTCTCAAATGAAATTAAAATATTAACTGCACTGAAAAACTGAGAGATAGAAAACCAAACCACTCTTATTACTATTATGGAGAATGTTTTAGGCTTCTGGATAGATCCACCAGCCACCACATTCCCTGAAACAAAAGCCTGGCACAGAGCAAAAAACTAAGTCAATTCCATAAAGGCTGAGTGGTGAAGAACTTGCAGAAAAAACATATGAAGTAAACAGAGATTGCTTCATGACCTTCTCGAATGAAGCCATCTCCATAATATAAGAGTGCAGGGAGAAGCATTAAGTGCTCTGTAAAAGCTTGTTTAAGTTATCCAAAAAATATACCCAGGGTAATTGACGTTAGGGGCCACAGGAAATAGATTTTCAATGTAAAATTTCCTTCTATTGGAAAAAGATGTCATCTAGGACTTCCATAGTTAAAAAGGAAAAGTCAATGTCAGGCTTCAATATTTAAAAAGAATGGCTGACTCCCTTATTAAGGGCTTACACAGCTGACCACTGAGAAACATCCTCAACCCAGCTGCTGTCTTTCAGTTGGAACCAAAGTTCATTTATTATTCCAATGTTTAAGGTCCTGAAGAATGATGCTAAACATACTCTGTCTAGTTCTATGAATGGAATAGCAAAACTTACATGACAGCACATCTGTTTATAATGTAGAGTGTAGAATATTTAAAGCACACTCTTGACACCTACTGTTAAGGAAAAAAAACAGATGCCTTTCAAAATATCAATATTTTTTGACAATGCACTTAGTCATTCAAGAGCTCTGATGGAAATGTGCAATGAGATTAACAATGTGTTATTCCTGCTAATGCGGCGTTCATTCTGCCATCAATGGATCAAGGGGTAATTCTGATTTTCAAGTCCTATTATTCAATAAATACATATAAGGCTATAGCTTCCATGGGTAAGGACTTTTCTGATTATTTTGGGAAGAGTAAAATGAAAACCTTCTAGAAATGGCTCACCATTCTAAATGACATTTAGAACATTTGTGATTCATGGGAGGAGGTCAAATTATTAACCTTTGCAGGAGAGCAGAAGACATTTATTCCAGTACTCATGGATGACACTAGGGGTTTAAGATTTTAGTCAAGGAAATAATTATAGATATGTCAAAATAGCAACAGAGTTAGAATAAGAAGCAAAAATATGACTGAATCGCTGTATCTCATGATAAATATTGACAGATGGGGAGTTGATGTTTTTATGGATCAGCCAAGAGGATGGTTCCTTTGATAAAATCTATCTCTGATGAAGTTGCTGTTAACATTGTTGAAATTATTAAAAAAAGATTTAGAATATTGTATAAGCTTAATTGATAAAGCAGAGGCACAGTTTCAGGGGGTTGATTCCAATTGTGAAAGAAATTCTATGTGGGAAAAATTTGCCACATATCATATATTAGAGTTTTTCATGAAAGCAAGAATCTATCAATGTAGCAAATGCAATTATTGTTAAATTTGGGAGAAAAATAAACATATCCAACCCAGCCTTTAAAAACCACCATGCTGATCAGTAAGCAGCTATCCAAGGTAAGTCCAAGGTAAGACCCTCCACTCCCCAAGATTATTGAACACCCTGTTCATCATTGGCATTTTTAGCAAGAAAGTGTTTTATAATAAAATTATTAACTTTTTTGATAGAATGTTAATAGACTATAGTGCAGATAACTAACTTTATATAGATTGAAAAAACTAAAATACTATGTGACTCACTTCATTTTAATATTCACATTATTGCAGTGGTCTGTACCCATGCCAAAATACTTCTAAGGTACATTGCACATATATTCACTAAAATTTTTTTGATGCTTACATGGATGAATGCTGACATAAAATTGAGACTAATCATTATAAACTAAAATAATTTCTTAGAACTAAAAATATTGTTCTTTGATATATTTTTCATTTTAATACTTACAGGAACATGTATTTTTATATTTTATAGGACACTTTAGGTTGCTAAAAATATCAGGAAAAATTTTATCACATTTTAAATAGACTTTGCCTCTGGGTGTGTTTTCTCAAGTTTTCTTTTGATTTGTTAGAAATAAATGTTTACTTGTCAAAAGCAAATATACATATTCATAGATATGCATACACATATACATATACACACATTTTCTAATTTAATGATTTTTAGAATGATCTATGTAATATCTTAAAACACATGGAAATGACAAATATTAAATAAAATATGTTCAAAATATATTTTCCGTATAATTTCCAACATACTAAACATTTCAAATTTCTGAGAAAATAAAATTATTTCTTTATGTTTCACAAAATATTAATAAACTGTGAATACTTAATTTTTTTTAAACTATGGGGAGCACTTACCACTTCTTTCAAAAATAACACCAACCAAAAATTGTCTTAAAAACTGACACAATTAATATTAAGTGTGGTACAAGTTTGGCCTGCTATTGGAACAAGCCCTGGATGGAGATCTATAAGCAATGGATATGTATTTTTCACTATTCTGGAGGCTGGAAGTCCAAGGTCAAGGTGCCAGACCATTGGATTCTGGTGCGGGCTGTCTTTGGAATTACAGACTGCCAACTTCTTGTCACGCACTCAGGTGGTGGACAGACAGTCTGCTAGCTCTTGAGCCCCTTCTTAAAAGGACACTAACCATTTACGACTTAATTATCTCTGAAACCTGCCACCATCACTTTGATTGGATTTCAACATGTGAATTTTGATAGGCTATAACCATCCAGTCTATCATACATACACTTCTTTGATTTATAATATATGTTCTTACAGCAGGCAATGCATTCTTGAATTACTTTCCTTACCATAGATCAATAGAGCAAAATTAATATAAATTAAACTACATACAGCCTAAGAAATGAATGCATTAAGCAAAGATGATTTTCAGTAGTTTATTAAAATGAAAATCCCTAGACAATCCAAATAAGCTTTGGCTGAATCATTTCCACTTTGGGGAATAATAGTTCAGAGTTGAGCACCATTTAGTTATGAGAGATATGGCATATTATTCTAGATATGCTACATTTCAAGCAGATAAGCTCATTTATTTATGTCTTTAATTAAAAAATCTAATTGATGTCTGCATCAAAAATGTTGATTTTAAAATGTGGTCATAGTTTTTTTTTTTTAAATATTGCCTAAATGAGTGTTGTATATCTTTGAAGCATTTTGGTCGAAATTTTATAAACAATAAGTCAAATTTTCATATTTCTATTAATTATACTATCCAGGTTTATGTTAATCTTAAAGTTATATCACAATAAAATTTTTCCATAATGTGCACTTTGTGCTAATTTTCTTAAATTTTAAATACTAGAAAATATATTTGTATTGCTTTAAATTGAATAAGTCCATAGCAAACAATCATAATAAATCTCAAAATTTAATCACATTTAGCTCTTTAAAAGCGTAACTACAGTATAAGTAAGGATTATGGTCATAATTATTAAATGAACTTAACTAGTTGTATAGAAATTGTTAGATTAAAAAATTCTGGACTTTGATTTTTTTCCTCAAACCATAAGAGAAAAATATTAGAAAGGGTGAATATTTCCTTTCACATTTTCTTACAATCTGTCTTTAATTTGCTCATGATTAAAAGCAAGAAACAATGCTATACAAGCATGAATAAGTGAAACACCATTCATGCCTCTGAGCAAGAACATTTATTATATCTCATTGTGTTACATCTTTACAATGCCATGTAGATGCTAGAAGTACATAAACATATCTTACCATGGGAGTCAAGTGGACTGTATGTATTTATCACTGCCTTTCTACTTGGAAGCACTAGCAGGAAATGTAAAGAAAAGTACTCTTTCAGTGTGAAGCTTTAAAAGAACAGAGAAGTTTATTGTGAAGAAAGGGAGAAATTCTTACTCTAAAAGAAAATTTAAAACTATAGTCAAGAAAGAGCCAAGGTTTTCAAATCAGCAGATTCTTCTACTAGTTTGTGTTGCATTCCTTCTTCCAACACATTCTTCATGCTAATGGGAAAAAGGAGTCTTTAGAAGTAGTGATGTATCCATGTGCAACATATAGCACCTTTTCATTTCTAACCCCTGACCTACAGAATGTCCTTCACCACCAATCATTTGCTCAGCTAGATAAATTACGAGTGGTTTCTTGTAAGGCAGAGTTGGATGCTACCAATTTGGCCCTAGTTTCTCATTTCACAAAAAGAAAATCGAGATTAAAGATGATTAAATGATTTCTCACATACATGCATATATCCAACAGGGAGTTAATGCAAGAACTTCTGCTTCTTTACTGTCCTTCAGAGATCAGACAATTATCTTACCCCAAACCATGAGTAAATCATAGTTTTTAATTACACAGTGTATGTGTGTGTTCACTATAAATATTTTTCATAAATTCCACCTATAAAAACTAAGCATTCTCTTACCATTTGTCCCCAAAACTGTGCTTTGAACATTGACCCAAATAATTTGAAAACTTTTGTCCACACAAAATATGAATTTAAATAATAGCATTGTTCATAATTATCAAAATGCAGAAGGAATCAATGCATGATTCAGTTGATTAATGAATACATTTACTGTAGCATATACCACTCTGTTGTCCTTATGTGGGTTTATTTCTTGGCTTTCTATTCAAATACATTGATTTACTTGTCTATTCTTTTACCAATATTATGTTTTCATACTATAGTTTTATGCTACTGAAATCGGGTAGCTTCATTCCTCTGATATTGTTCATATCTTTCAATAATTTGTTGGCTATTCTTGGTCTTTTGGTAGGCTATGTAAGTTATATAATCAGTTTGTTGATACCCGCAAAATAATATGAAAGCATTTTAATTGAAATTTTGGGGATTTATTGGGATTGATATCAATGGCTAAACCATGCCTTATACAAGCAATAGAATTCATCCTATGCTGAAAATAAATGAACTATCAAGACATGAAAAGACATAGATGAAGCTAAAGTACATATTAATAAGTGAACTAGTCAACCTGGAAAGGCTATATACTACAGTATTCCAACTATATATGTTAATTTGGATACAAGTTGTCCACCAAAAGCTGCTGTATTAATGCAGAAATAGGATGTATAACTCAATCTGTCCATCCTAGTTTGAATGGACTTGGTGGTAACTATAAGCAGGTGGGGCTTGGATGAATGAGGTGGCGTGGCTCAGTGGGAATGTGTCCTAGAAGAATCCGTCTTCCCCATAGCTCTTTCTCCTCTTACTCTCTCTGCTTTCTTGAGATTATGAGGGAAGTAGCTCCTCTCCAACACACCCATCCCTCATAAAGTGCTGTCTCACCTTGGGCCTAGAGCAAAGTAGCCAGCTGCCTATGGACTAAAAACTCTGAAATCATGAGCCAAAATAACATTTTCCTCCCCTCAGTTAGTGGTGTTGGGTATTTTGGTTCCAGTATTGCAAAGGTGGTTATGGCAATGTCTCTGTCTTTCCCTTCCAATTTGCTCTAAACAGGAAACTTTTCCAAAAATCAAATATATACCACCAACAAAAATAATAACAATAAAAACACATTTTATCAGATCCAATTCAGTCAGAGTTTCTGGCAGTGAAATCTTGCAATACATATTCCATACCTCTAAGGACATGTTCTGTGCAAACTAACATCTAGGAGATAACATAAGTTCTCTATCAAGCTTACATGTTAAACAATCAAGGTTTCACTTCATAAAAACTGATATTTTAAAATTATATAGCTTATATTTTAGATTATCTACATTTTTCTAAATATCGTAGGAAACATTAAAGTGAAGAAATGTAAAAATACCCTGAAATTTAACTTCTAAATGTACTTACCGTATTACTCATGTTTCCTTCTTGCTTTATGGCTATTAAAACTGTTTATTTTAGAATCAAATAAACAGGGTAATTACTTATTCTAAAGCTCTTTTTGATGTTTTTTGTATTCTTTTTTAATTTTAAATTTATTTATTTATTCTAATTTATCATAGATGACTGCAGAATGCATTTCAATACATAGTACACACATAGAGCACAATTTTTTCATGTCTCTGGTTGTACACAAAATAGAGTTACACCATTTGTGTTTTCAAACATGTACTTAGTGCAATGATGTCCATTTCGTTCCACCATCTTTCTTAGCCCATGCCCCCTTCCTTCCCCTCCCACCCCTTTGTCTTATCTAAAGTTCCTCCCTTCCTCCCATGTGCCCTCACCCCCAATATGGATCTGCATCCACATATCAGAGAAAACATTTGGCCTTTGGTTTTTTGGGATTGGCTTACTTCACTTAGCATGATATCCTCCAACTCCATCCATTTACTCCATTATTTTATTCTCTTTTAATGCTGAGTCATATTATATATTATAAATAAATAATAATATTATATATTATATTATATAACATTATAATATAGTATTATAATATTGTATGTATAGTACTATATATACAATATATACATATATATAGTGTTTTGTTTTGTTTTGTTTTGGTGTGGTGCTGGGATTGTGCATGTGAGCCAAGCACTCTACCAACTAAGCTATATCCCCAGCTCTCTGATGTCTTTTTAATAAAAATCAACATTTCTATCTAGAAATCATGTTCTATTCATGTATTTAATTTTACATATTATAATACTGCATTATAAATATTTTACTTGTCAGTTATGATTCTTAAAACTTTTATAAGGTTTTATCACTCCCACATGAATATTTGACTTTCTCCCAAATTCAGACTAATGATATTCCTCTGTTCACACATTGCCCATCTCTAGCAGTTACTCATTCTGTCACCCTTCCTTGCTCTCAAATGATATATCACTTTACCAGACCTATTTAGATAATCTCTTATTATCTTCATGTTGTGAAAAGTGGAAGATAAACAAAATACCTAAAGTCAACCTTTATTAATTTTTTTTAAGAGAGAGAGAGATAGAGAGATAGAATTTCCTTAATATTTATTTTTTAGTTTTCAGTGGACACAACATCTTTATTTTATTTTTATGTGGTGCTGAGGATCGAATCCAGGGTTCCGCGTATGCCAGGTGAGCGCGCTACCACTTGAGCCACGTCCCCAGCCCAACCTTTATTTTTTTATGCTGAGTCAAACTCATAAACCATTTTGAATCAGTTTTGCTGTGTAAGATGACTATTGGCAGCCAAATGTGTATCAGCTTTGAATATAATTTCAATTCATTCTCTGATCTAGACAATTAATACTATTAGTGGACAGTATCCAAGAAGTTGTCTATTTAAAATTGCCCTAGTAGTATGATGAAATTCTAAAGTCAATTGAAAGCAAATATCCGCTCTATGAAAAAATTGTAGTAAATTATTGTGAGTCTACTACCAGAATACAAAACAATGAGTCTCTTAAGTATAATATTTCTTTACATAAAGTAATGAAGAAAAAAGGGATTCCTCTCTAAAATGCTCTTTTGGATGAAAGGAAAAATGCTATTCAAATTTGCTCTTTATTGAAAAATAAGGGGAAAGTTACATAGGTATCATAAAATTTGTAAGAAAATTTACATTTTATTTAAGATTGGATGAGCATGGGAATATTATTCTTTTATCCATTAATTCAATTATTTACATGTCTAATCTCAAGGTTTGATTTAGCAAGTTAAATATTTTTATTGACTGTTAGTTGACAATTTAATGTTAAGTACTTAAATATTAATTGTATTCTTAAAAATTGTTATATCAGCAATTAAAGTAACAAAATTAGCATTTATGTTTTATAATTCTAATATCACTTACTGTTTAACCACATAATAGACTAAGCTTCTGTATAATTATGCCCACATAAACATGCACATATGCATATGCATTCATATGTGTGGGTACATATGCGTATACATGTATATATAGTTGCTATTTTTATTATTTATGTGATTGTTATTTCTCTTTCATAAATATTATAAAATTATTTTCCTGGCTTTAATTTTTTCACATTTGTTTCTCCTAGCATTGGGATGACCTATTTTTTCTGACTTACATGATAAATTATGGAACTTTTAATGAAACAAATTTATTTGGAAAATCATTTCTCATTTTCATTAATTTTGAAAGGTATTCATATTAGCAGAATATTAAGACTTCTTGATAATCTTTAAATATGGATCATGTTTCTGTAAAGGAAACAAAGGAGACAGGAGCAAGGTACAGGGGCAAAAGTAAAAGTGTCCGTCTGAGCTCCCAGCTTTATTTATATACATAGGTTTCATTAGGTTATTGGCATCGTTAGTACATACTGTTCGTTGTATAAAGCCACTGTTATGAAGGCAGGTTTAGGCACAGTGACACATTGGTATTGTGCAGTACCCTTCCTTTATTCCCAGAAGTTTAGTGTCTGACATCAAGGTTGAGGCTCTTAAGATTCTAACATAGAGACTCCTCACGAAGGACACTGCAGTAGTAGCTAGGCATTGAGTATATATTAGTTATCTTACTAGTACAGGAGAAACCGCAGGATATTCCAAGTGTGGAAAACAGTCTACCTGTTACCGTCCAGAAGTTTGTTCACCAGAGGAACACTGCCTGTGCATTTCCACAGCCAGAATCCTTACATATTTCTACATATATTTTGAATGATTATTTTTGTTTGATTTTGTTTTAAAATTAAAAACATGTCTTCAGTTTTGACTTTCAATCTTCCTAGAATTTTTTTTCTTATTATGGTGCTTTTAATTTCTCAGAGACTAGTATTGATTTATAAGTATTCCTTTTCAAAAACATTTTTATTTATAATTAAATCATTTAACATCTTTCAGTCTTTTAATTATGCTACTTAGAAAATTTGAAATAATTATTTTCCCTCACTTATATTTTCACAAGTAAAATATGAAAATGGGACACTTTCTCTTTTCATTTTTAGACAAGGCTTAAAGAAAGTAGACATACTTTCCAAAAGAAAAAAGAGATTACTATTAAAAACATTATCACAAATAGCCAAAAACTGTTTAGAAAATCCCCCAGCATCCAGAACAAAACAAAAGTCATAGCAACAGATTTATTTGAGCAAAATTTGACTGTAAACCTCTCTCTGCAGAAAGGGATCAGAGCACAGGGGAGATGTCAAGCCTGGAACTTGAGAAGACATCTGTAGGAGAACTTAGGACAGGGGTCCCACCTGTGGTGGGACACTGAATCCATGAAAGAACTTCTAACCCAATAAGAGGAGGAACACTCACCTCATGTGTGGGCTGGACTAGAAACACAATGGACTTCTGAATCGATTTCTTATTCTGTCCTCACAATAAAGGTTAGTCATCTCTACACTAAAATATAGCAGTCCCACAAGAAAATATAACATAGCTAAAACAATTAATCTAAGTCTGAGAACTAGTAGTTGTAAAATCGTGCAAAGATCTTTCACCAACTTAGGTGGAATATTTGTTGTCACATTCATCTATACTCATCATGGAGTATACTCAACAACTCTCCTGTCTGTCATATACACTACAGACTGCATGAACTTTATGTTGTATTGTAAAACATCTAAGGCTGATTGTACTGTACCAAAGACACTTTCTAGGGAGTATCATCATTTTTTATTATGAAGTAAAAGATTCTAGAAAACAGTGACTAGACAGGAGTTGAAAGGAGGTGTACTTTGTATACTATATATTCCACACAAAGAAATCATATTTCTAAGTAAAGTTGGGAAGATTGGTGTCATTATGGCATATTGCAGATTGCAATGTTTAGAACAAAGTTCACAACTTCCATGTTCCAGAGAGAAAAGAACAGTAGTTACCAAGAAGACATGGGATACTCAGTGCTGGACATTAGGCCATGTGTTTCCAAAAAGTTTACCACAAATCTACCAAAACTATAGATTTGTTGGATGTGTATAACTAATCCCCATCCTAATGCAGTTATATCAAATAATCAGGATTTATTTTCTCAGATGCAATGGCTGATGATAAGGGGGGAAAATCTATTGATAAATGATAACCAAAACCTAAACTTTTAAAATCTTTATGTATCAGGAGCAAGATTAAAATAATAAACTTTTGACAGAAGGAGAGAAACCATTGCAGAGGCACAGAGAATACTGTGATGCTCTGCTAGACTAAAGCAGAAAGCGTTAAGAATATTTAGGAAGTGACCCAAAGTGAGCAGATGATTAGCAGAAGTGAGCTTGAAGTCCCATGTGGAGGAGGGCCCTGTTCTAGTTTGGATGTGGTCGGTGACAAACTGCATTAGTAGCCACCCTCACTCTGTATGAGGACATTTATGAGCATGATGTTTGACAGCATTAAAGCACTCCATTGACTCCTCATTGTTCTAGACAATTGTAGACAACAGAGACAACAGGAAATGCTCCATCCATAACACTGATAATGCTTTCTCTTTTGAAATGCCCACAAACTTGTCTTTTGCCCTTTGTAGCTAATCAAAGACGGCCAGATGCAGCAGAGCACAAGTTAGAATGACTCTCCACTTCTAAAATCCAAGCTTAGTAGCATGCCTGCCAATCAGGGACTCTCACCGTATTTCCTTTTTAACTCTGCAAACCTTACTCTCCCTTCCAACTCCCTCAAGTCCCTGCTAAAATGTGAGCTATGACAGGATGGTTCCCTTGTGGTGAGTTGATGAATCAGCCTCTGTAAACATCCTAGCAGACTTCATTTGATCTTCAAGAAAAAGAACCCATAAATTTAAAAAAAAAGAGAGAGAAATAAATTTAAATATGAAATTACACCACAAATTCAAAATCAACACAGTAGTGACTTTTAACATTTTTATAGTCTGCTATAATTAACAAACTGTCTTCACTCCACTTATTTACACTTTGCCACAACCCAGAGAGACAATCATTCATTGTCAAGGATATTGAAAATAGCTTTTGTATTTTTATTTCCATTTTCCAAATTCAGAAAGTGTGGGCTATGATTTTTATTCGGGCCCTGTGTGGTATGAATTTTTATAAAATAGCAGCAATTTTGAATACAAGGTCAACTTTCTCATACCAGAAGCAGGACCCAGCCACCATGGCCAGTTTCCAGTTGTGTCCCACAGGAAAATGGTTCAAGCCCAGTGACCAGAGATAAAACTTAGAGTCCTCTCTCTCTCCTTTAACTGGCCTCTCTACTTTCCCATTTTCTTGAAAAGGATATGTAGGCATTGACCTGTGAGCTTAAAGTGCCCCACACTCTATTCCCCAAAATATCATGCTACCTAGTACAGGATCTCTGTGCCTGACTCTGCATCCATCCTCTCAAGATTGGGAACCAACCAAGGACTATCTCCTGACTCGTGATACCATTCTTGCCAAAGATCCATTCAAAAAGTCTTTTAATTTGCTTCCTACCACTGAGGTGTACTGAATTTGTCTAGAATTCTAAAGAACTAGCACCTGCTCCAAGTTGGAGTTTTCTGGAACACCAGGTAGGACACAAAATCTGGCTCCTAGCCTTCCCCAGAGTGATGACCAGGAAGCCTTAGATGACATAGCTCCAACAAATATCATCACCAGATGGTCTTCCAGCACCAAGAAGGATCCCATGAGAGGAACACCGGGTGCAGGTTAGATGTCCACCAGGGATGTATGAGGTATCCCAGGAGAGGCATGCTCTACAAAGCCATGTCCACACATCTCCATCTCCCCCCACCCGCCTCCCCACCCCCTGCCACCCACCGGCAACTCTGGTGCAACTCCAAGTCAGGCGGGGGCCCTGAGCACAATAGCAAGCTCCCTTTCATTCAAAAATGCCTCACATTGCTAATATATGAGGAGGGCCAGATACTGAAAATGCTGTTCAACAGGGGAAACATTTAGGGGGACAGATATTACAAAGGTTGGCTCTTGAAGGAATTTACCCTTGCTGGGGATTTTTTTTTTTTTTATATGTGAAATTCATGGATTGGAGAGAAACAGAAGAGGAAAACTGGCATTGCAATGGTGAAATCTGGAAAACCACTAAAACAAACATGTTTTGCAGATCAATTTCCTTTTCAGCATTAGAGAAAATGTGATAAAAGTTATATCATAGCTTATTTTTAACCTACAGATTAAAGGATCATCAAAGATCAATTGCTACATCTAAATTTGGAGAGAGGTTAAGAAGGATTCACAAATACAAACAGGCTGTTCTTATGAAACATATGCTTTGCTTGGATAAAAAACAAAACAAACTGACTTTATCTTTTTAGGGTTAGCTCCCCTACTTAATATTCTTACTCTTACCTCTGTTGGATGAACATGTTTACAAAATTGTGACTCTTTGTTTCTGGCCAATAAAATACTGGAATGAAAAAAAAATGTGAACACATGAACACTTAACACATGCCAGCGATTTTGTCTGAATTTTATACTGAAAACACATTACTCAGGCCAAGAAAATGACCTTTTAAAGCTTATTGTCACTCATATCTTTAATTCTGATTCTTTAAATAAAAAGGAAACAAATTTTCTCTTTATTCTCACCCAGTAATAGCCTTATCTAAAGGTTTTAGTATTTTAAAAGATTAGTCTTTTGTTACTTCCAAAACTAAAAAGATATCTTCTTAGATTTGATGTTTCTAGTTCAGTTTTACTCCTTATTTTGAAAATTTTTACCATATGATCATCACATTAGAACACATTAAGTCCATGGTACATAAATTTGAAGTTTTCTGAACAAACACTATAAACGTGGCTGTCAATTAGTTTCCTAAACATTAAGATGGTGTAAATGCTATGTAATCTGCAATGAAATTCTAATTATATTTCTAAGTCTTGATGAGGAACAATTCTACACTATAATATAAAAATCATATTTGAAATTTCCTGAAAGGAAAGGAATAGAATAATTATGAGAAAAATAAACATGTCTGGCTGATAGAACTAGTTAGTGGAAATACTAATCCTTTGTCAGTTGTCATAGGCAGAAAGCAGCTCCTTTGAGAAACTGGCTGGATCCCAGGCACTGACACAGTCATTTACGGTTACGGTCCCCGCTATCTCTAACTCTGGCCTATTGACAGTGAAGTGATATCTTGGGAGACACACTTTTATGGGCAAATTCTGGCCAAGGCCAACATCTAGGAAGATTACTTTCTTCTTCTTAGGAATTATAAATCTTTCTCTAATTATTTTTTTCTTCCCTCGAGTCTTTATATTTCTTCTGCTTGGCTATATTTCATTCATATAAACCTACAAATCTGATCACATCATTACAATACTTAAAATCTTTCTCTAACTTCAGGGTGAATTTCAAAACTCATTAGCACATAAAGGTTACAGGTGGCATAGTAGAAAGATTGCAGTGTGGGGAGCCAGAGAAAATTAAGAATCAATCTAGATCTGTCACTGCAAGGATTCAATTTCTTAATTTTCAAAACAGACACTTACAGGGGTGTCATGTGGACCGGGCAAGAGAAGGTGTCTGCACAGCACCTAGTATGACAGATGCTCCTTAAAGGGTAGATGGAGGTCTGAATATTGGGGTATCTCACATACAATATATCTAACCCTACACAACTATCCTCTTTTGCCTTTTAAAATATGTTTGCTTTTTTTGCTTTAATGTCATCTTTCTTCTGCTTTCATGCAGAGATTTGTCCTCTCTGACTTGTGATATGGAATGAAGGGAGGATGCAGAGAGAAGATTGTAGAGGTGTTGGGAAAGGACAGGGATTTACCAATGGTGACAGATCTGGAACTAAAACTGGATTTCCCATTTCACACAAGGGTATGAAAAGCACCCATTCTGAACTCAACATTTTTTGGCTGGTGTTTTGTTCAGAAGCCATTCTTCTTCACATTTATTGTAATCGCACTGTACCATGAAGGATAAATTTTGATGGTACCCAAAACCAATTCATCCCAATGAAACAATGCAAAAAAGAGTGAAAAAGGGGAAGTGTCTGTGGCACAGCTCAGAAGGACATGATGATACATAAAATATGATTTCAGGCACGCACCTGGGTTTGTTGTATATATTAACATCAACTTTCAGCAGACCCATTCAATGATTTGTGGAATAAAATAACTGAGATTTATGTTTGCTATTGCCAAGGGGAAGCCTCCAATGATATTGGACAGTAATAAATTATTAGTGATGGCATTGTTTGAAAGAGATAGAGAGAGAGATGATGAGTGAATAAAAAGATAAACCATGAGAGATCCACTCCTCCCACCAAGGAAATCTGAAATGAGTTATCAGCTATGGGGTGATGAGAATTTAAGGAAGAGTTTAATTTTAATATGGAGAGATTATCATGTGTTTATATTCTAATGGGGATGATCTACTTGGGAGCAAAAACTGAATAATAGAGAAGAGATTGGTAACTTTGTCTGTAGTAATTGTCTTCAATAAGTGAGAAGTTGTGTACTTACAGCACATAAGAGGAGAGGAGGAGACTCTTTTGGAAGCCAGTGAGATCAGGCCCAGGGTTTTATACTGTCAAGTGCTTTAGAAAAACACTTTAAAATAGGAAAAACACCCATTCTAAGCACAATGGCTTGAGAGAAATAATTCTTGACAACATTTAAGGTCATATATTTCTAGAATATTTTCCTGAGATTTACCTCATCCATCTTTCAAACTGAGATCTAGGTCAGGCAATCCAAAAAGTGGGAAAAAATAATTTTGATGAGATTATTTGGCTCTCGCAGCTATCCTATGAAATATACACTTTATGTTTCACACTTACAAGTTTCTGTTTGGCATTGTCTCTTAATTTCACATGCTCCTTTATTAAATATAAATTGCCCTTCTCAAAAATGTTCATATGTTTTTTTCACCTAATCCATATTTTGGTCAATTAATATAGCTCCTTTCTTGCTCATTTTTATATTCCTTTCCCACTTTTCATGAATCAATCTTGTGGCTTTAATTTTTTGTAAAGTTAACATTCTTTAATTTTTCAAAAAAACCTATAATGTAGAAAAATGAGCACATTTCCTTAAATAATCAAAATATACTATGTCCTTTAATGGGTAGATAGAGACTAAAAACGTCTAGTGATAGAAAAAGTACACTTCAAATAATGTCAAATATGAAGAATTTAAAAATACTTTGGTATGCATTAAGTTCATAGTCTTCTTATGAATTAGCCCATGTAGAAATGTGTACAACTTTTCATATTATGAAAACTTCTTTTCATTGAAAAGAGAAGTATGACTAGAATCACAAGGTATTTAATTTAGATGGCACTATATAGCTGATTCAAGGAAATGTAAAATTTAAATGAATTTTTCAATTCCTATTATTAAATGCCGATGGTGTTTCTGAAATTATGGTATTGGTGTTTCCAGTTATCAGCATTTTACGGTTCAAGCACCTAGATTATTAAAATCACAGAGGATGTGATAAGGACTCTGACACTTCCTGGTGTTTGCCCACTAACTCCTTGGTTAGCCTCACTGTTCACCTCAGACTCTTCTTCTGTGCTATGGGTTGCCAGCCTCCTGCCCTGGCTCATTTTAAACATCACAGTTTTCTAGCCCAGCATGGGAACTTTTCCTTGGAAACCCCCTCAACCCTCTTAGATGCCTGAGCCTCTCCCACTTCTTCATGAGCCAGCACGGCTCCCCTGTCTCCCTGAGTGCATTGTGAAAAGCATAAACTTTTCTGTCAAATTAATCTACTAATATTAAACTTAGTATCTGTTTGCTTAAGAATCATTTCTCAAATTCCTCCTTTTATCCCACCAAAATGTCTTCCATTTTCTGCTCTACCAATTTGAACCCTATCTATGTTTGTAATATCTTACTACTAAGATTCTAGATGCTGCATAAGACCACTCCCTATTGCAATTTCCACTGAGCTCTAAAACATGTGGATTCCCACAGAATATCAAGCAAATAGGACTTGCCAATTGGGTGCACTATCTCTTCTCTCTCTCCCTTCCTTTTTCTTTCTTTCTTTCCGTCCTCCCTATGGATGTGATTATCTTCTCTCCAGTTTCAATCTCTAATAAGGTTTTTGTAAATGTATTTTTTCAACTGGGAAACAAAATACAGCAAAAAGAACTGTGTCCTTAGGATAACAAAACAGGGAATAGGAGTGATAATGGAGGTAATGGCTAGTGTTAGTGAACATGTTGTATGAGGCAGGCACTATATTAAGACACTTGCAGGGACTATCTCCTTAATTTCCCTTCAAATTCCATGGGGCATTTACTGTGATCATTTCACTTTTACAGGTGATAAACTTGAAGCTTAAGAAAAGCAAGCATTATTCCACAAGATCTCTCTCAGCAAGTGAGGCTATTCAAACCTCGTTAATACCTGGCTTCAGGGTCCACACTACTTCGATTTATGGTCACCCTTGAAGATTATACCAGTTAAGCACACATGTGAAGCACAGGACTGGATTGAGAAGTATATTCTGTTTTTATTTGTTTTTAAAATGTATTTAGTTGAAACTCAGTCCAGATGTTGTTTGAACAGATGGATTGTCAAAGTTAAGTGTTGCTTTATTTTCTAAGCTATTTAACATTCTCCAAAATTCAGCTTCAAATATATTTAATGTTATAAATTTTACTTTCTGCATCTTATCCTAATAAAGGTTAGTAACCAGCTATTTATGTGTTATTGTACTATCATAATGCTCTGAAATTAGCATTGAGGCCTAAGGACTATTGAGCTACAGAAATTGCCATTACATTATGTCTTCGTAAGTATTATATTTTGAAGGTATATTGTTAAAACAGGTACAGAAGTAATAGGAAAGACTGTGAATATCTTATCAATTTTAATGTATGGACTATGGCAATCATAAATCTAGAAGATGAAAGTCCTTGGCAGAGCACCTTGCACATAGGGATTAATCACAGTAAGAAAAAACAAAGTACTCTCCCCAAATCACAATATTTTCTAAATGTATAGTCAGTGTGCCTTCAGAAACATTGTCTCTCAACTTTTAGCTTATTTGAATGTCTCTTGTTTGTTTTGACCTAATTTTGTAAAACTACCCCAGCCTATTTTTTTAATCACACATTTGATGAGAAATAGGTTGTGATTTAACAGTAGAGAAATTACCCTTCTGAGAGAACAGACACTTTTCGGCACTGAGGCCAACCACACAATCATCTGGGTAATTTAACTTTTAAAATCAGCAAATTATTTGTCTGTAAATGAATAAAGAAATCACCTTATTCTTTGCATTGTTAAGAACTTTAATGCATATTTATCATTACAATCTGTAGTCCCTCATGCATTATTTAATTTCATTAGAGATAATGGGGAAATTGATACTCAGTACACTTTCTTATGTTCCCTGGGTCTCTATGTGGCATGGAGGAAATATAATCAGCTTATAATCAGATAAGTATTATGGAATGCATTGTCCTTTGTTTTAGATTTAGAGGTCTCTTCCCAACTTCCTCTCTGTACTGAAATGCACTGGCATTATAAACAAATTTTTTTAAAGAATTTTCAAATAGCAGAATAATGAAGAAAGGGCTGTATTTTATGTTTTCATACAAATTATTTAAATGTACATATACTTGCAATTTTCCTCTCTGACTTATTATATAAAATAAAATTACTATTTACAATTATTTACTAGACAATTTATAATCTTATGGTCTTATAGACCAGCACATAATATGACAGAAATATCTTAGTTTTAAAATCGTACTATTTATTGAAATTCTAGAGCTCAATGGTGATTTAAGAGAAAATTAATAACAACAAAACCTAAAGTCTAAAGTTGTATCCTTTTCTCCTAGGGGATTCAAGGAAGAAAAGCCACTAATCAGGAAGAGAAAAAAGTTTCATATCATGTTATATACTTTTAAAATAAATAACCATCATATTTCTAGTTCTGTTAAGTTCCATTAAAATAATAGAATATAAATTTCAGGTGAATCAGAAAATTTGTTGCAAAAGAATCTCTACAGTCTAGTAGTAGAATAATGTTTGTACTTTATAATACATGTGTAGATGCATGTGTGTACATGCACACAAAGCACAGCTCATAGAATTCCAGTAATGAAAAGATATGAGTCAATTATATTGGAGATGATAGAGAAATGGTTAAATGTAATATAGAAAAACCCAAACAAAACTCTTAAATTTTTGAACGTATTAGTCAATCATGATTGGCACTTCACACTGATGTAAATTCAAATGAACAGCAAATATAAAAAGACTAAAATATTTATTTTGATGCTGAAATGCTAACTTTATAGGTGTTTATAAAGGTATCACTATCTACTAAACTGAATAATGTCAGACATATTTCAACCAAGGAAATTTATTCTTAAATATCAATCACATAAAATAAGGCACTATTAAACATATATTAATATAGCTGTGTTTTTGTATAAATATATGTGTGAGTGTGTGTGTGTGTGTGTGTGTGTGTGTGTGTGTATGGCATTGTTCATTCAAAATGTTTAATGGCAAATAAGGGAAATTTTTATCAACTAGACCATCAGCATCACAAATATTATGCAGTCTTTATAATGGTGAAATAAACCTCTATAAGTTACTATACAGACCTTTATCCAGAAGTTGCTGTAGAAAGTAAACAACAAATGTAAAATACTATTTACAACACAATCCCTGTTTGCCTGTAAATGACCAAAAGCTATGTCATGTGTGTAGGTGTCAGATAATCTTATGTCCTCAGTTTTTTTGTGTGTGTATTACAGGATGTATATCTTTGGCCTATCTCCAGTAGATGCCAGTGGCACATCCCAGTTATGACACATAAAATGTTTCCTGGCATTGTTCAAAATTGTCTCTGTGGAGTATATGTTCATTAAAGAATAGTATTGGGTAAAACTAAGAATCTAAGTTCACAAAGAACAGCTAAAAAGGTTCATATTCAAATTCTTCAAGTTATGCATGGAGAAAAACTAACTGACTCGTGAAATACTAAAAGGTTTTCATTAGTGGAGATACAGAATAAAAATAAAAAATGGTATTCCTGTATTACATTAAATTCAGAAAGGAACATATAACAAGATAAAAATCTCTTTCCCTATAATTGAATAAAAGTGTTGAGTGCTCCAGATCAGGTTCCATGGTTAGACTGAGGTACAGAGAAGAAGAGAGATGTATTTGCAGGAAAGTGAATGAGTCCCGCCATCACATCTTCCTCACTTAATAGCATTTCAGGCATAGATTCTAAATGAGTAGAAATGCAGTATTTGTTGTTCTGTGCCTGGCATATTTCACTTAATATCCTCCGGGTTCATTTACATTGTTATAAATGACAGCATCCTCTTTAATGTGAATGATATTTCATTATGTACATAGACCACATTTTTTTATCCATAACTCCATTGACCAAAGGCTAGAAGAGTATGGTGGACAGAGAGATAGATAGATAGATAGATAGATAGATAGATAGATAGATAGATAGATAGATATTAGATAACAGGAAATAAAATACAGGGAGATGGAGGAATAGTTCTAATGTTCCATCCCATCATAAGCTAACCATAGTTTTGAACAATTCACTATATATTGCAAGATTCCTAGCAGAGAAGAGGTGGAAGGTTTGTAACACATAGAAATGATAATGTTTGAGATAGTGTAAATGCAAATTACCTTGATGTGATCATTACACACAGCACAAATGTATTCAAATATTATATGCCAATAAAAGACATTGATTCCATAATGCTGGCCTCTCAAACATGAGGTAAATTGACTACTAGTATGATGGAGCAACTCTATGAAAGAACATGAAAATGAGAAATAAAACTAAAGTAAAAGATTAAGAATCTATAATTATTTTAGATCTTATTGAGATATAAATCACACACTATAAAATTCAGTCTAACACACACGATTCAATGGTGTGGGATATATTTACAGTGTGACACACTCTTTATCCATCCTAATTTTAATTCATTTTGACACCCCAAAGAACACTTATGCTCTTTGGCTAGTAATCCTTGTCCACTCTTCACTCCTGCTGACTTACCAAATGACCTAGGTAATGATTTATCTACTTTCTTCAGAGAATTTCTTAATCTGAACTTTCATATAAATGTCAACATAAAATATACATCAAGATTCCTTCAATTTTTATTATTTTATGATTACCATACAGTAGCATATATCTGTATTCTCGTTCCATTGCAAAATAATATTCTGGATATATCACACATATTTTTAATAGATAAAAACATGTTAAGTTTTGTTGATTCTTCTGCTGATAGATATTTGGTTTTGATTTTCATTCTTTTTATTGATTTTTAAACAATAAATGACAGTGGAATCATTACAATTTTTATTACACATATATAGAGCACAATTTTTCATATCTCTTGTTGTATATAAAGTATTTTGACACCAATTCGTGTTTTCATACATGTACTTTGGATAGTGGAATTTAATTTACATTCTTTAAGATTAATTCTGTTGAACTTCTTTTTAAGGGCTTTCCTTGTCCAATTGTTTGTATATTTTTAAACAGTATTAAGTATGTTGTTTATATTCTAAACAGGATTGGCTTATCTTTGAGTAGCAACAATTCTTTATATATTCTGGATATAAAAGCCTTATCAGATTAGTGATTTTCATTTTTTTTTCTCCAAGTCTTTCACTTATAGTCTGTTGGTTTTCTTTAGAACACTTAAATTATTTGTTTTCACATTTGAAGATTATAAATCACACATTTCCTACTTTATTTAATGGGCTTTTGATACCATATTTAAAGAATTATTCCTTAACCTGAGTTCTCAAACACTTATTTCTGATTTCTTTTGAGTTTTATATCTTTAGTTTTTATATCTTTTGGTTGTATAGAAACATTATCCAATAGAAGTATGTTTTTTGCATAGAATACCAACTTGTACACATTCAAGTATTTTATGTATGGGTATCTAGTTGCTCCTGTTGAAAAGATCTTTCTTTACCCATTGAATTGTCTTCACCTTATTTTAAACCCCAATTGACCATAAAGGTTAGTGCTTGTCTGTGGACTCTCAAGGTTTTTCCATTGATCTATGTATCTCTCCTTGTTCCAATACTAGATTACCATAGTTTTTGTAGCTGGGTATTAATTTTGATGTCAGAAAGCAAAACCACCCAGTTGTCATATTTTGTTCTGATTATATTATCTATTTTGTTTTATTTTTCTTTATACATTAACATTAGAGTCACGTGGCTAATTTATGCCAAGAAAAATCAACCAGGTCTTTGTGGCAAATCTGTCGATCAATTTGGAAATTATGGTCATTTTAACAGCACTAAGATTTCTGATACATAAACCACGATTAGTCTTTTAAGTCTTTTTTTTAGGTCCCTTATTGATTTGCTTAAATTAAACTTTATATATTTCAGAGTAAAAGTAGTATGTTTCTTTTTAAAAAATCCTAAATACTTTATTATTTTCAAGTGATAAAAACTAAATTTTTTTTTCTTAATTTATTTTAAAAACCTCAATTGTAAGTGTACAGAAATACAATTTATTTATATGCATTGTTTTTAAATTCTGCAACATTACTGAATGTATATATTTGTTTTAATAGTGGCTTCTTTAGTGTTTTCTATATAAAAATAAATATAACAGCTGGGCATGGTGGCTGTGCACACCTATAATACCTTTGGCTTAGAGGCAAGGCAGGAGGATTTCAAGTTCAAAGCCAGCCTTAGCAACTTAATGATACTTTAAGAAACTCAGTGAGACCCTGTCTCTAAATATATATATATGGGCTGGGGATGTAGCTCAGTGGTTAAGTGCCCCTGGGGTCAAATCCCAGTAACAACAAAAAAAAAATAGAGATGATATTGTTGTATGCATTTGCACTCTAAGTTTGTATGAGTTAGATACCTATGAGAAAGTGTTGCTTAAGTCTCTTGGGAAATACTACATACATTCTGCCCTTTATATTAAAGGGTTCTTCATGTATACATAAAACCAACTGAGAATTTATAATATTTGGAAAAACTATTGTGTCAGTATGAGACATGTGCAGATTTTTCTCCTTGTAATTATTCCCTAAATGAAGCACTGTAACAAATACTTACTGTCAATTAAATAAAAATAACATTAAATGTAGTATGTTACTCTTTTACATTTTTCTCTTTTCCTTTAGATCTCTCAAAGGATAATTTGTAGAAGATTTAAAACGTGGTTTATTTGATTGTAATCACAAACATGCCTGTCCAGTTTTCGTCATTTCATAGCACCTTATCATTGACTGATACAGTTAATATTTATTGCTTTGTCTTCATGTAAAGAACTGATGGCCTCAGTTGCTTGAACCTACAAAATCAAAGAAACTCTGTGCTGTGCTCTTATTTATTGTTCTGAAAGAACTCACTACTTAGAGGACCCTCCAGCATCAACACACTCACGACTAGGGGACACTGAATGGGTAGGCAGGAGCCTTCCTGGAGTGGCTTGGTGCTTAAGGACAGGCAATAGGACAGGCTGCTGAAGGTCTGGTTAAACATGATGTCATTTTTTTAGATGTGTAATTTTTCAAGACATTTCATATTCTATTAGCTTCATTTATAAAATCTGGTATAAACTTTACCAACTGTCCACCTTCTCTAAGAAATCCAACAGAGAGCTGTGGTTGAGAGCCCTATGGGTCACTGTGACTCAGGACAAGCTCTAGTCACCCGAAGTCTTTCAGTCCTGGATCTGTCACTGGCTTGCAGTGTGACTTTGAATGTGTAAATTGTCCAGACCTCAGTTTCCTCACATGAAAATTATGACATTAACAACTGATTCATGGGTGTCTGTGAGGAGTAGAGGAGGTCTCACCTAATGAAGCAGGTGGCGCTATGCTTAGCACGCAGTGAGTGCTTTGTGAACAATATTGTATTCCATCATCTTTCAGTCACCCTAGAATTCAAAGTTTAAAAATTTGGGGAGCTACTCATAGTTATAGATGAATTAATGGAGAATAAATGCAACAAGGACTTCTCACACTGAAGCTTAATTTAATTAATTATGATAGGAAATACTTCTGCAGAGGTCTTTGGAATATATAATAAATGCATAGTTAACATTTTTATATAACCAGAAAAGTTTTAAACAAAAAGGAAAATTCCTTTTAAAATCAAATTATAAGACAAAATTGAAGGTTCATATTTTCAGTTTTATGTAAATGAAGTTAGAAGAATAACCTATATAAATCAAACTGAGAAAAGCCTGCTTTATTCACTGTTAGAGGTGTTTAACAATAAAATACTATATTTTAACACTCATGCTTTCCACATAGATACAATTTATAAAAGTGAGTTAATCATATTGAGTCATTAATTTTAATAAAACTATATAAGCATACATTTAGAATGGTATAACTATTCCTATAAGGAATGTATTAAATTAACAATAAAATGATACAATTATTTTTATCATGTAGATGCATAAATAAATAAAGTACATGTATATAGAAAGAGATAGTGTCTGGGTAATAAATAAGCCTAGTAAGAGATTTTATGTTAAAAAAAAAGAACCTGTGGAATCATTCATGTAGCTCCACTACTTTCAAGACTTGATACTGGTGATGTCACTCATCAATGTGAAAATAAGCTCATCTTTAATGGTTGGTCAAGTGGTAATGCTCTTACTGATTCTTAGTCCTTAGAGCAGTCATTTCCTCTTATTGCACCTCCATTTTCCAATCTGTAAAACAGATGCATAAAATCTAACATGTGCATGTGTACACATACACGTACACACACACACACACACACACACACACACACACACTTCCCTATGGTAAGATGCATTCAGAAAGCATATGTGGCAATTATCAAAGTGCACACAGAATTGTGGATTGTATAAAGTACTCAAATGGAGCCAGGAATATTTTATTTATAGGATTTTTAATGAGAATTACTAATAAGTGCAGCTAATATATGCATGTGTGCACATTTTATAAATTATTTATGCACAGATTATGCACTCTTGGAAAATTTACCAGTCTCTCTTTTCTTTAATCATGTGTTTAGTGTAGAGTACTTAGAGATTTTCAGAAAAGTTGCACAACAACACATAAGATTTCCATATATGCTTCCCCTAGTTTCCCTGGCACTGCTAGTGTCTTCCATGACCATGGTGCATTGCCACAAGTGGCAATTTGGTCAGTTTCCTCTTCATTCTAGCACATGACTGTTGACTTCACTACAGATTTTTCTCAGTTTTCATGGCTCTCTCCAAATTGTCCTTACTTTCCCAGAATTTCTTTCAGGATACCATATTGGATTTAGGCTCCACGTCTATTTAAGCTTTTTGACATCATGCCAGTTGCTCAGACTTTCCTTGTTTTGGTGAACACCACAGCTTTGAGATATTATATATGGAGCATGCTTATATTAGTTTGTTTCTGTTATAGTTATAACGGGGCTGTTGATTTGAGAGAATTATAACACATATGATGCATGCTATAGATATAGTTTATCACAATGTTAACCTTAATTCCTAGGTAAGGGTGATTTTGCAACATTTATCTCCTGTAAATTTGTTCTTTTCCCTTGCCACCTGTTCCATACTCTATCATTTGGAAGCAAATCATATGGTGTGGCCAGTATAAAAGGGGGAGAAGTTGATCTCTACCTTCTTGAAGGGAAAGAATCTATATAAACTCTTTGGAATATTCTTTGTTTTAAAATCTGCCACTGCATTATTTGGTTTGTTGTTTAAACTATTCCAACTGGCCATTGAGAACTCTCAGTTGACTCATGCGTCTCTTTCATATACCCTATTTCTTTGTGTATTTTGAGGACTTAACTTCTTTTTGGTATTTCAGGATTCTCAAGGCACTTCTGTAGTTTTCCTGCACCAATGATCCAATCAGCTACTCATTGTAGAATGATATTAGAAACAAAGAAGCAGGTGGTGGGTTTGTTCATTATTATTAATGTTTCCTTGTTTAAAAATAATTACATTCAGTGAATAGCCTCAAAATACCTGTGTGTGCATTAACTTATAAATACACACTTATCTAGGCTTAATTATATATCTATGTGTATTTATATTATGCTAAACGTGTGTATATATTAATGTTTCAACTCTAGTGTCACAGTTTTATTCTAATCTTCTCTCCCCTTGCTTATTTGTCACCTTCTTGATCACCAATGAGAAATCTAACACTCATCATCTACCAACAATGTCCTTCTTGTTTAATCCCAGTAGGTAATCAAAGGCGTTTCAGAATTGTTAATATACATTTCCATGAGGAATGAGTTTTAATACAATTCAATGTTTAAAGTTATTTTGGTCTTAACTTTACAATTTTAAATCAACACTTTTGCAATGGGTTAAATTGTATGTCCCCAGATTCATGTTGTTGAAGCCCTGACTTCAAGGTGGATGGTATTTGGAGATGGTGATTTTGAGGAGGTAATTAGTGTGAGATGGGGTTGTGAGGGCAAAGCCATCTTGATGAGATTTGTGTCCTAAGAAGTGATAATAGGTAGTTTTCTGTCTTCCATGTGGAGAAGAAAAGACCCCTCACCATAATTCTACCATGTTGGCACCTTGATCTTGGACTTCAGGCTCCAGAAGTAAGAGAAAGCAGAATTCTGTTTTCTAAGATACTAGTCCAGTATTTTGTTATGACAGCCCAAGGAGCCTAAGGAATGCAGTTTTCAAAATGACTTAGGTTAATTCCTGTTTTGCTCTTCCCCTTTATTGAAATCCACCACGTATTTATAAAACTCCAGTGTTCCTTTTCTATGGTCTAATTCCATCCTTGTGTCCCCTGATTCCATTGTTGATTTTAGATTTGAATTCATTAAAGTTCACACACTTTGACATAAAGTGCTGTGGATACTCATGAGTATACGTGATATTAATATTTATATGCACATTTGTATAAGATAAGGTAATAGATCTATCAAACTATTAGCACAGAGAATTATTCTGGTCAGTTTCTTCCTTCATACTGAAACTATCCTCAAGTGCCTGGAAGACACTGATGTGTTTTCTATTTCTATGATTTAAATTTTTACTTGTTTTAGAAATTTATTATAACTAATAAATTAGTGCATTTTTCAGTAACTGGCTTCTATCACTTTGAAAAATTGTATTTACAATTCATTTATATTGTTGAGTTAGTTAATAATGTGCTTTTTTTTAAAAAAAAATCAATGAATATCAGTCCATTTTTGTGTGTGTGCTATGTGTGTGTGTGTGTGTGTGTGTGCAAAAATCAACGTTTGGGTTTGGTTATCCATTCATTTATTAAAGAATATCTGCTTGCTTCTTATTCTAGAAATAAAGGATTTTTAAAAAAAAGATGTTATGAACAACTGTATGCACATTCTTGGGTTGACTTATGTTTCAAATTGGGAGCACAAATACAGCAGAGTCTGATTTCTGAACTCCAGAGAAAAGTCTATCTGTAAATTTTTAAGAAACTTCCCATCTGCACATCAATTTTTTTACATTATTGTTATTCTTATATGCAGTGAATGAGAGCTCCTCTTTCTCCATATTCTCTCAAGAATTTATTATTGTTGGATTTGGAGATTTAACTGAGCTATCCAATTGCATTTTACAAAGAGATCTCCAAACAAATATATTCTGTTACCTAAAGAAAATAAGAAACATTAATTTTGGAACTCTATGAGTTGTAGTAGACTGATATATGAAGATTTAGTAAATAAGCAGAGAGGCCTTTAATTTGTCAACATTTCCTTGCTATAATGAAATACTTGAGTCAGGCTAATTCTATAATGAAAAGTAGTTTATTGGGATCCCTGTTTGAGCGGTTGAAAAGCTCAGCCCAGGCATAGTCTCAGACCTGATGACAACCTATTTTCTGGCAGAGTCCTGAGGCTACACATAGCATCACAGGTCCAGAGAAAGGGCATATGTGTTTACATCTGCATTTCTGGTCTCAACGTGACCCTCTTTTATAAAACCAGCGAGAGGTAATTATGGGGTCTCCACCCCAGTGACTTTACCCAAACCTAACCACTGTGCAAAGGATCCCACCTCTAAGGACCACAGGTGGGTTAAATTTCAGCTCTCTAAATTGCGTTAGCATAAAATTTGAGGGATTAAATCCCTGCCTGACTTCATGAGGACAAATAATGTTCAACTCATAGCCGCTATGGTTTCTTATCTCTGAAATACTCATTTTCTATGGTTAGTTTTATGTCTTAGCTAAACGTCAACATGATTTAGGAGACAAACTGCTGTTTAGTTTGTTTCACTTACTTACAAGAATAAAGTAGCCTATTGACCTAAGGATGAACTGTATCAAAATATAAATAGGATAATCATAACTGTTATAAATACCATTAACAAAGAATTTCTCTGATTATGTAATATATTCAAGAGATATCAAACTTGATCTAAATTATTTTCTTTCAAGAAATAGTAAAGTCTCAGAAGGCTCTTCACAATGTATGTTTTATTCAGGTAAAACAGGACTTAACACAACAGGTTAACCTTGAATACTGAAGTATCTCAAAGCATTGGTGGACAGAGGACAACTGTGATGTCAGAGTGACTAATAAATTGTATGAAATATTGCATTTCTTTGTGAGCCTTGATAAGCCATTAGCAACTTTGTGAATTTTAAACCTGAATTCTATTATCTAGCAAAGGGGGAAAAGAAAAATTGTAGACTGTAATTCTAGCATAGTTTTCTAAACACTAAGTTGAAAAATATTCAGTTAGTTTACCTACTATTGTTAGAGCACTGACACCATTACACTTGAGCTTTCTTATGTGTTGTTGAATTTGGGAAGATTGCCCATATTCAGCTTCTCCATGTATAAAATTAAGTGTGCATTTGTGGGCATTTTAACTCATTATACAGCATTGAAGTCAAAACAACTGTAGTCAGAAAGCTTACATATCCGTTACAGAGAAATTTCTGTGTTTCTGTTCAATGAAGGATTATGTATGCCATGCATATGGTTTCAAGATTTCACCATTTTATTCTTACACATAAAGTCATGTTCATAAGCATAAGTGAGGATAAAATGAGGGTTCCCATCTTTGGTGACTAATGTTAAGCCACTGTGTTGGATTGTACTCTTTTGCTGCTCCAGCCTTACATCTCCTGAAACCTCCCTACTTTACTTGCTTGCTCAGAGGTCTGCACATGCAGTAAGACAGGAGGCAGCTGGCAGAAGCCGGGTACCTTTGGAACACTCAAGACATCTACCTTGACAGGCAGTATTTTTTTCCCCACATGACTTAATTCCTTATGAATTTGCCTTTTTTTTTCTTTTTCCTTTCTTTAGTTAAAATGCATTTTGCTGCCTTTAACTGTAGTCTGAATTG
The DNA here is from genome assembly GCF_045843805.1 of Urocitellus parryii. Classification (NCBI taxonomy): domain Eukaryota; kingdom Metazoa; phylum Chordata; class Mammalia; order Rodentia; family Sciuridae; genus Urocitellus; species Urocitellus parryii. The sequence goes on along the minus strand of NC_135540.1, from coordinate 8,932,142 downwards.
TACATTGCTTCACGAGATTCTGATGACAGGCTATTTTTCCTTAACTTCCTTTATTTGGTGCCCATAATTATGATAACATATTGGGAAGAATATGCAGAGAAGGTAGAAGATACACATGTTTGACCTAGTTAGAAAACACTGGTCCAAATCAATCAATAAAGAGTGCACCAGACTATTTGAAATTTATCATCAAACAGAACAGAATGAGGGAGATAGCATGTTCATACTGGAGAATGAGCAAACCAAAGAAATTGTTTAAAACTGCTACAGAAAAGCTATCAAGAAATTGTTATGAACGTACACAATAAGGAAAAATTAACTATGAGAGAAATAGAAAAAGAAGAACATATAACATGGACCTTGAAATATCTGGATAAAAAACAATTATGCTTTCTCTTTTTGCAGCAATCTCTGTATAAAGTCTTGTTCCTCTCCATGAGCTCTTAGCTTCTTTATTTGCTTCCTCTCTGCATCTACCTGTGACTGCTCTTCGGGGTAGTTCATGCTCTGGAAATCAAGCCGTGGACATCTCAGAAGGAGCCCACAACACAGGCATGCCTATAGGACCCCATGGAAGTGAAGACTGAACTCTTTCTTAGAAACAGGAGGTGATTCTCCCTGAACTAACTAAACAGGAGGCAGCTTCAGGTATTAACCATCTGCTTGGGTGAGAGAAAATATATTTAATTTTTTAGGCAAAAACGAAGAATTTTTTTGTCTTTCTGGAGGTGTTTGCCACAGCAGTGTCCAGAACCTAAGCAGAAAGTTGGAATCAGTATCCTCAGGACTCACGCATTAAAATCACAACAAAGAAACACATAAACTGACTCTCCCTGGGAAATCATTTTCTGCATTGTCTGTCTTAATTTCCACATTATATGTATTCTGTAATTGACTTTTTGTCACTTTATACCCTATACCAGAAATTATAGTTAAATTATATAGGAAGACGAATTTAAAATACACACACACACACACACACACACACATACACACAGAGACATAGTTAGAATTAAAACACAATAGAGAGCATACCTGAATGATATTGTTCTTCAAGACACTTCAACACAAAATTGCAAAATTAGACTATTTGGAAATGAAAGGAGGCCATGACATGTAGGCATGGTGGGAGGAAAGGGGTGACGTCAGAAGGAAAGTAAGGACAACAGAGTTAGATGCTCAGGAGCTGGAGTAAGTTTACTCATGCACATGAGAACACGTGAAAGGCAGAAACATCTGAGAAGAAAACACACCTAGCATCCAGTAGAGATCATCAATATCACCAGCGCCATACAATGAAGAACCATAAACATCTATCATCATGGTTTCTAGTTTTCAAAACCAGTTGTATCATCCACAAATTTGTGTGTATCTACAAATAGAAGGGTGTCATGTAGAATCCAATTTTATAAGGAAAGACACTAGCTATGGAGGAGATTGATGATATTGAAATATTTTAAACTTACCTATGTCATCTAGGAAATTTAAGGTGAAATGACTTACTGCTACCAACCAAAAACTACCAACGCTTTTCTATGTGAGTAATCTTTCCTTTTTACCACCAGGGAGCGTAGGGAGGAGGGAGACCCTAGAAATTGGATAGCAGGTACCAAAGTGCAGTCCGATATGCTGTGAAGAAATGCCCATTTGAAACAAGCAAGCATAAATAAATCAACAAGGGCCATTTTGAAGCATCTTTCCTCAAATTCTGAAAACAAACTAACAAAGAAAACTTGAATACATCTCCATGTTCATGGTCATTAAAGCCACACATTACATCACTGAAGACAGACATTACATTTTTTTTGTAGTTAATTTTTAAACCTTTTACTTGGAAAGAAATTTAGACTTAAAAATAGTTTGCAAAAAAAGATACAAAGAATTCTCGCATATCTTCAGTGTGACTTTCCTAAATGGGACCATTTTCTACAACTACAACATAACCAATCAAAGTAGGAAATGACTGTATTATTAATAACTAATCAAATTTTGTTAATTGCACATGAGTGTCCTGTATCCACTGTTTGTACATGACTTGAGCTGTTATTTTTCTTCTATAACATTTATGTTGACTGTTGACTTAGCCTTTCTCTATAAAGGTTTCATTGGTCATCAATTTTGTATAATAGCCCTCAGTTTGGGTTGGCCTAATCAATCCTCATGATAAAGCTTAGGTAGTGTAATTTTGAAAGTATACAGCAGATGTCATTCTCTTTTTGCTATGTATTACATATCTGGAGGGGTACAATGCTGATGGTCCTGAATAATGTGCTTTGGTCACTTTGTGAAGGTAATGACTGACAGGTTTCTCCACCAAAACATCACTACATTTACCTTCATGATGACCGGTGTCTTGTTGGGAAACCACGAAAACATACTGCTCCTCATCATTTTCATTTGACTATGAAATTTTAGCAGCCAACAATTCCTGCCCGAGAACAATGACTTGGTAAGTGCCATCTTCTAATTTCTTAGTTCTTTATACATCTATTTACTGGAATTTTACTATAAAGAAAATATTTTCTTTTCCACCTATTTAATTATTCAATTACTAGCATGACATCATCAGCTTATAAATTTTTGACATTTATGTTATAGCCATTTTTACAATTACTTTTTTTTTCAAATTATCCTATACATCCTATGCATCTACCCTTTGTTGATTTCCTTACTTTGGGCATAAGAATTATTCCTGGTTTGTCTTATAATTTCCTGTCTCCTGCCTTGGGATGAATAATTTCTCCAGTGCTACTGAACTTTGTTTTTGTTTTTGTTTTTTCATTTTGTTTTGCACAATGGCATTTAGAATCCAATAATATACTGTAAAGTGCTCACTGATATTGTGTGCCATTGCTTTCAGGTCTTCTAAGGGCTAGAAAACACAGAAATGAACTTATTAGAAAACACAGAAATTAACTTACTTGTACATATTCACTCATCTGTCTGGAAACAAAATCTTATTTTGCACCAATACCTCCAATTTGAATCCATCTCCATGAGATTTTCCTAGCCCTTCCAATCTCTTCTCTGACAGTAAAAGATTTGACTTTGATGATTTACAATATATTTTCACATTTTACAAAAATGAATGTATACATAAAACATTCTGTAATTGTTACCTGAAATCTTTAAACAGAAGTAAAAACTAATTAAAGTACTTTTTTGTTTGGTGCTTATGTCTTTAGCCTTAGAGTATAAAATCAAATGACCGTATACTAAAGTTACTTCATCAAATTATTTTCTTTTCTCCTTTTTTGATATTATTATACTATATATATTTATAATAGAATTGGATTCTTTATATCTGTTCTATTCCATTTGTCCCTCTAGAATCTTGCTTGACTTTAGTTTTTGAAAATGTGAAATAAAATCTAAAAAAACCCAGCTCCTATGAATAGAAGTATTCAAAGCACTATTATTCCTCACACTTCTCATGCCTTCTAAGACCTTTCTAGATCTCCATTTTCTGCTCCATTTCTATCCACCACTGAATGAAACCAAAGTAGTTTCTAATATACCCCTTTGTGATATTTCTACTATATCTCTCTTTCAAAGGTTACATTAGACCATTCAACATGTCTTCTCATTTTTGTGTGGAAAATAGTCATTTGTTAAGTACTATTCTCCTGGGAAGTATCAGGAAATGAAGAGAAGTTGGAGCCCAAATATCTAGGCATATTTGAAACTCTTGAGGAGACACAGCATAAATCCCATGAATTTATAATCCACTCTCTAAAATAATGCATCTGGAAAAGACCCACATCAATGCAGAGTACATATATTTCATTTCTAAGAACATATATTTCATTTCTAAGAGAACATATATGTCATTTATAATTCATTTTATTTAAATGAAATGTAAATTTCCTTTAAAAATTGGCAAGAGATTATTTACTAATACATAATACTATCCACATAACAATGTGACTTGATATACTTTTGGAGTTTCCAATGTGATCTCAGATATCTCATTTCTGTGACCCCGTGTCAACCTTAACACATAAAGGGAGACTATCAATCTTTCTTCCTAGATGGACATTCTGGACTTCATGAAGGCAAAAAAAAAAAAAAAAAAAAAAAAACATATACACAAACCAAGTACAGCTGTCTCACAATGGTTAGTAGGTCAAAGTCAATGTCTAGGGCTTTGAAGAACTGGGATTTCAGGAACAAAATATGAGAGGGAGAGAGAGAGACAGAAAGAGAGAAGAATAAGTGCAGAGAATGAATTCTAGCAACTACTGCATCTTACCAGCCATTTCAGGATGTATGATCAGATACACATGGAAATTTCAACTTTATTGATAAAACAAAACATGTAATTTCTAAAAAAAATCATGCACATACATAGGAAGTTTTTTTCATAATAGATAAAATATAACAAAGATTTTCATAATAGATAAAATATCCATCAACAGGTAAAACGATAATAAAGATATACCAACTACATATCAGGAATAGTACTCAGCAGATATGGGAATAAAATATCAATACACACAAGGAGTCTATCTAGAATGAATCTGGAAGCCAAGCACAATGATGCATGCCCTATCATCCTAGCTAACCAGGAGGTGATGGAAGAAGGATGTCAGTCTGGGAAATTTAGTGAGACTGTTTCAAAATCAAAATATAAACAGGGTTTGAAAGTGAGGATCATAGTTCAGTGGTAAAACATTTAATTACCAATGCAGAAAATAAATAAATAAATAAAAGAATGAATCTGAAAAACAAAATGAAAGAAAAAGGTGAAAAAAGTGTAAACACTATGTAAATATATGTATAAGAATTTTTGAATAAGTAAAACTCATTAATGTTGAAAATCATAATGTTGAAATTAATGTTGGTCTCTTCTGAACAGTTTTTTTCCCTCATGTTTTATTGGTGCACTACAATTGTACATATTGCTGGGTGAGCAATTTTTTTTACTTAACCCCAAAGGAAGCATCTATATAAACATTTTTGTTTCTTGATACTTGTGTATGATCCCAGTCCATGAATTTCTTAAAATTATATACTTTGTAATTTCTTAAAATAATATACTTTAGATTTGTTTATTTCACTCAAAGTGAATCTTATATTAAGTATTGTGTGTCAGTGTATGTGTGTGCATAGAATATCTGTATGTTTTTTTTGAGTGTGTAGAGTTTGTGTGTCACGTTCATATTAGAATTACAGCAATAAAAATATAAACATCATTTTGGAATAGAAAAATATAAGTTAATCATTATTACATTAAGAAAGACTTATATATGATACGTAAGTATTCCTGTAATACATATTTGCTTACCCATTTTGTTTTATGAATGCTTCAAAAATATGTACTGGAGAAATATAAAATAGAAAATATTATGAGATAAGTATAAACTATTTTTAAATGATTTTCAAAATACTTTCAAAATATTTTCAAACACTAATACCATTTTAACTATCATAAATTCAGCTAAGTCATTGAGAAAAGTATCTCAACTTTTTTGCAAAAGAGCCAACAAATGTAACCCTTCATGACAAATGAAAGCTCTACCAAGTCCAAACACATTATGTAACAAACACTCTACAAAAAGTATTTTTAGCAATTCTTAAAGATAGAGCAATTCCATTATTTTAATTAAGATTTCTAAAATTAATTTTACATATTAAATTGCTTGACTATGGCATTCTGAGAAATAATAATTACCTGTCTAATTACAATGGTAAAGTACACCATTGTATTAACTTGGCTCCCTTTAGTTGTGCTTCCTATATTCTTATTCACTTGAACAATATTATTAGTTCTGAGGTTGATTATATGTGCTGCTTTGTGAATAAGGACAAGTAGCATTTCAGACAGCTAAAAATAAGGCTCTATTTGGTTTTAAGTGAAATACTTACACCTATCATCGTCTTTGAAGATTATTCACTGAGTATCAGAATTACAATGTTCACTTCTTTAAACATGCTCTGGAAAGTTAAGAATTGGTTAGGTGACAGCTAAAATTTTAGATATTACCTCTCACATAACATTTTAATATTGTGCCTTCCAACTCACAAAATTAAAATCCTTTAGAGCATTCTCTGTTATTAATTATGAGTAGAAGACCAACACTTTCCTCTTTTTGTGGCATTAGCTAAAACAATGCTCAATATGAAACAGTTTTTTGAACATACTATGTAATTGGAAGACAAATTTCACTGTTTCATATGTAATTAACAGAATCAGATGACAAGAGTGAAGATTTTGAAAATATACATGATTATTGTAAAACTAAACATGAATATTGGTTTTTATGGATCACAATTTTGGCATGCATAAATTTTATGCTAATAAATGCAACTACAAAATTGATCTAGTCAATGAGATTTAGATAACATTGAGTGATTTTGAATTGTGGCATATATGATAAACACTTCATATAGATAATGAAAAATCTTTTATTCAATTATTAAATCCATAGGATTCTCCATCTCACACTGTTAGTTCTTAGCAGAATCATGTTTCCTTTTGCACTTTCACATTAACAATGACGGTCTTGGGCTTTGGTGGTGTAGAAGTCTCCCAGATCAAGGGAGCAAATGTCCAGCTGGATCAGAAGCTCAGCCAGCAGGAGCCACACATTTCGGGTGGGGGAGGGTGGTGAAGTTTTACATCATGGACCCTAGTTAGAAGTTCTAAGAAGGCAGTTGTGGGATGACCTACCTTGGAACACTCTCCTCCACACAGGCGCCATATGGATACCCTTTCTGAAAATCTCTTCCAAAATGAATATAAACCCCAAAGTTTCTAAAACATGTGATAGCTTCTTCCATGGTCTTTAGCCAACATTATTTTAAATAGAACACTTCCTGGTTTTCAGCTAGCTAGTGCAGTTCCAGAAAGAGATATATTTGCTTTCTATTTTGGGGTGGAGTTTTGTTTTGTAATTAAAGCCAAAGGGGCCATGCCACTGAGCCACATTCAGCCCCCACTTTTATGTATGTATGTATGTATGTATGTATGTATTTACTGTTATTTAGTCCCAGTCTTGCTAAGCTCTCAGGCTGGCCTTGAACTCCCGCTGCAGTCTCTGGAGTCCCTGGGAAATTAGGCGTGCCACCATGACAGGCTAGCCTTCAAGCTTTGAAATAGACTGTGTACCTAATGTCCGCTGCTGTCCAGGGTTAAGTACATGCTTCAGGTTCCCTTTTATGCCCACAAGCCTGCTCCACCTCAAATACCCTCCTGTGACCCTCTCCTGCTCATGTAGTTGAACATCTGTGGCTCTATTCCTCTGTTTCATCCTTGATCTCCAGCTCCAAAACTATATGGAGCATGAAATTGTAGATCTCAAGGAGGTGGCCTGCTTGCCAACAGAGTGTGATGAAAACAAAATTCACAAAGAAAAGCTGATAAGCAGGCACTGAGTGGTCAAATGGCCAAATGTAAGGGATACTGGAATTCTTCATCTTAGAGCAGAGTCAAAGTAGATCAGACAGAAGCCACTTAGAAATAGGGATGAGGAAAGAGAATCTTAGGTTCCTTTATGACCTGAGCTTAAAGGAACAAAGGGAAAAAAAAAAATATATATATATATAATATAATATAATTACTTATGAGTAAGCACCAAAAAAAATTCTGTGCCAAAATGAGGACTAATTATTCTTTAAAATAATCACTGGCTACAGATGACATTTGGTAGGTATCAAATTTGCTAGGTATTAAATAGTTCTTATCCCAAATTAGGGAAAAATGCAAATATAAACATATAAGTATCTAAAAGACATAATTGAAGCTGCATGAAGTGTAGATAAATAAAATCAATTGCATTATCTACAGAGGGAGATTAGAACAAAGGAGAATTTTGATGTAATGAAGACAAACTTCTGTTTCTTTTATTATTATTACTAAGGATCTCTCTTGCTTATATTCTGTAAAGCAAAGTAATGGGATCTCAATTCAGAGGAATAGAAACTCCTAAATAGCAGCCTACAGATGTTCCTTATTAGGTAGTATACTAGTGAATTCTAAATATTATCATTGGTGCTCCACAAGAGACAGGAAACTCTCAATACCCACAAAATGTGCTTTTTACTATTATTTTTCTCCCAACCATACTCTAAGCCATTTTTCTTCATTAAGTGAAAATTCAGTAGTATTTTTCTAGGAAAATTACTACCCAGTTTAAGAACTGAGACATTTTTTACATGGAGCCAAGACTTGTAGTCCATGATTCCACTGCCTCAGCAATCACCTTTGTTCAACTTCTGGATGTAGGAGTTTTGCTAGAGGCAGGAAGAAGCAAAATGTTTTGATTCAACATAGAGAATAATTGTAAATAATTGGGACAAAGCAAGATGCTGCCACAGTATAGATCCTGTGATCATCAGATTAAAATGGTTGGGAAGAAAGAGACTACTTTGAGGCTGTGTCCAAGGAAATTGCTCTAATGGGAACCACCATATAAATTGTGTGGAATGTCTGAAACCTTTCTGTGAAGGGTAAGATGGGAACACAGTGGGTTATCAACTTGGGAGATTCTGAGAATGAACTGGATCTGTAAGGAAGGTTCAGAGTGACAGAATGAAAGTTGGTTATTGCACAGTAAGAAGATGAAACTTACAGCATGGACAATTTATCTAAGAAACTGAAATTGTACAAGATGTAGGAAAAAAGTGTAAATCGTTTTATATTCTTTTAGCTTCTCCAGTGTGAACCTCTGCAGTTGCTTTTCAGGGATGAGGTTTACATATCCCAAAGGACCACAGACTGTGCAAGTCACTAATACTTTAAATAAAAACTTCAAATTATAAAAATTGATTTTTATTAAATATTGATTTTAAATTAGGGCATTTCTCCCCCAGTTGTTTTAGTATTCAGAAACTGCAGGGCAAATAGCTTAGATTTACACTTCATCCAAGAAGTCTTAAATATTATTATGCAGACCAAGACAACCAAAAAAATGAAATGTAACCAGAATACTTGTAATATTTGCCTTCATAGATGTTCAAACAATAATGATATTATAGAATTACCATTTCAACATAGCCATGTTAACACAGAAATTTATCATTCCTCAAAACATAAAATTCAATACAGTAAGCCCAAGAGATGATTCAATAGCCCTTTAACAAGATGAACACAGATTCTTTCTATAGCTCTACATGGAAAGTTCTTATTTTTGTTTACCCTTAAATAATTGCTGAAGTCTCGTGTTTCAAATATTGGTGAAAATCTTTATTTAAAAAAAGAAGAAACAGTACATGCTTTCATATTCCAGGAATAAATTGTGTTTAAACAATCTTACTTCCACACATCAATGGCCAGAAACATTTCATTAGCCCTACTAGGAGTCAATTGTTGTTTTTTTTTTTTTTTTGGAGTATATGGAAGTTAGGTCAAATTTTCATGTAGCACATGGTTATAGAGATAATGGATGGGTAGCTAAAATGATTCGAAATTTTATACATATATATATATATATATATATATATGGCACTATCTAGTGTGCATGTATATATATATATCTACACATATATATAAAGCTAATTGTATATCAAAAATATATTTATATATACATATGTATGCACATCTAATGTATATATAGCTAATTATATATAAATATATGTATATATATGTATACAGGCTCACACACCTCTGATTTTTATCTAAGCTAAAGCAATTTTTCTATTCTCCATTTCTAAATGTACTCTGTGAAATATGCTAATTAAGGAAAATATCTTGATGTGTGCAATATTTTTTTTTGTGGTTCACATATTCATGGCAAAGTCTAGCACCATTACCTCTGATTACAACCTACTGTACCCTTTATGCCCAACCCTTTTATTTGCTTATTAATGTAGTTTCTACTTACCTGTTCAGCTATTCATCTTTCTAGATTTCAATCCCTTCATGTTTAATTGATCTTCCTTTCATGATCTGTCTTCTTTTGAATAGAGATTTTTTTTCCTAATTATGAAACACATGTTATCTGGTTTAAGATTTTATTAGTATTTCTCATACAGAAGGATGTACTTCATTTGTTTAAACTTTTTAATAGTCTTAATTTGACTAAGTAAATGTATTCTGAAAGTTTATTTGATAAAGTTTTGATTTCATTGACCATTTTATGTTAATTTAAGCAAAAATAAAAGACAAAACCATATCTGTAAATCAGAATGAGAGTAATAAAAAGAGTAAAAATATATGTTAAGGAAATAAAGATTCCTACATTGCTGATGGAAATGTGAATTATTAAAATTATTACATTCTCCATAAAAAGCAATGGAACAATGTCTATTAAATTTAAAATTATAAATACACTATAACCTAGAAATTTACTTCCTGGAGCTCCACACTATTTTTCTATACAAATAATGTGGGCAATAATTAAAATATACATATGTGATTTTTTTCATTACATCATGGCTTAAGTTTAGAAAACAAAAAAATGGAGCTGTGTGGCTACTAATAAGATTAGGCTTGAGAAAAATATATGGGTTAGATGTGCTTTATATTAAATATATGTTTTATCTATTAATTAAAATGGAGATATTTTTATGAAGCAATAACAAAGAAAAAGTGAAGAAAATTATATGACATAACCCCATTTTAAACAACACTTGGGAAAAGAATCCCTCTATATTAGCTTTCATATTATTAGAAATGAAGCTATGGTTTGAGTCACACAAAGAGCTTGCAGATAATAAGAGATGTTGAACTTGGTATGTCCTTCTGGAAGCATTCATGCATTTTGAAAATTACATCACTATGTTAACTCTATAGTTAACTATATAGTTATTAGTGTGCTATTTGTGGATAGGTTGGCATGCTTCAAAAATATTATCATACTGTGCAACCAGGGCTAGCAAACATTCTCTGTAGAATTAGGAAATATTTTCTCTTTCCTGGCTTTATATGCTTTCAGTGTCTGCAGCATCTGCTTCTCTTCTCGCCGTCCTCCTCCCCAACCCCTACTCCTTTTCATACTATATAAGTTAAAAGTAATTTTTTTTTTTTACAATTGTTGAATTAAGTACACTTAACATAGTTTGGCGATATGGCTCAGTGGTAGTGTGTTTGCCTACTTTGCATAAGACTCTGGGTTCAATCCCCAGTATGGCAAAAAAAAAAAAAAGAACACTTATCATGTGATCCTCATATTAACAAAATTTCAAATTTATAATATAATATTAGAATCTGTGTGTATAGTTAACCTATAGAATTTAATCCTCTTCTTACCTCATAAGATGTGCAATAACAGGCCATTTGTCCAATAAGGCATAAGTAAACAACACCTGCTCATTATTCTTCCTTAGCTTAAGTTTTATGAGTGCATTTTAATTAGACACAAAAAAATAATACATTTTATTTATCCATTCATTCACTGATGGGCACCTAGTCTCATTCCCAACCCACCTATTGTAAACAATGGTGTGGTAACCATGGGCCCATGGGGTCTCTATGGTATGCTGACTTTAGTCCTTTTGGGTGTAGACCAAGGAGTGGTGCAGCTGGAGCAAATGCCAGTTCCATTTTTATTGCTTGAGGAACCCCCACATTGGTTTTTGTAGTAACTCTACTAATGTACACTCTACCAACAGTGTATAATGGTTCTTTTTCCCCACATCCACACCAGCATTTACTGTTTTTGTGTTCTTCATAGTAGCCATTCTGACTGGGGTGAGATGCAATCCCGATGTAATTTTGACTTGCATTTCCTCATAACTAAAAAAGGGTTTTTTTTTCAAATAATTATTGAAAATTTGTCCTTTGAGAATTGCTTTTCAGTTCATTTACCCACTTACAGATTTTTTTTTAATTCTAATGTTTTGCTTTAAAAATAACATGGTGCTTGTCTTCTGCAGCTTTTGGTATTCTTTCTTTATTCTGAATTTTTGGCATTTGGTGCCTCCTGAGAATCCCACTTGTGGGAGGAGGGGACAGTCAATCACACGGGTGTGCTCAGTGTTCTGACACTCTTTGATTGGTGACCACCTAAGAAGGAAAGGTAGCTGCACTGACTCCTGCATCTTCAACCTGAATTTCACTGCATCATAATCACTATGCCTACCTCAGTGGCATTCCAACAGGTCACAGTGGGCCCCAAGGTTGATGCTGGCTGTGACTTCATGGCAATATTTGGTATATTCTTGTAATGGGACCCTGCCAAAAGCTCTCAATAGCATCCCAGCACTTCAAACAGTGTTAATGCCACTTTGAGCGTCCTTGGATCATATGAATTATATGGCCCAAGTGGCAAAGTGGCAAAGCCCACAGGAGCCTAAGTTTGTCACAGAGTCTTCTCTTCGTGGGTTCCCACTGAAAATTAGCAGCTTTTGGGTCCCTCAGTAAAGGGATCCGAGAAATATACCCAAATGGGAATATGTTTCCTCCAAATTCCAAGGAGATACAGTAGCTAGTGTGCTTCTTACTTGGTTGTAGAAAGTGCTGGATGAAACAACTTATCATAGGAAAAACATATTGACAATCCCAACACCCATTGAAGTAGAAAGTCCCTAAATTTTAGTCAGATTTGTTTACTTTCTTCTAACGTGCAAACATCTTAACAAAAAATGTTAGAGTTGTTGCTACTTCACGTTCACTAGAACCAGTCAGCACAGTGTACCAGTGTAACGATCCAGTGTGATATCTTACAGAAGAGAAAGGTAACCAAGATCCCTACAACTAAATTGTGATTGAGGGCTGGAGAGTTGATAAAGCCTTGATGTATAAAGGTAAAGGTATATTAATAGACTTTATAGCTGAAAGATGACTACTTCTCCTGGGCCTCATGAGCAGGCATGGAAAAAAAATGTGATTTGCCAGACCAATAGCCATCCAGCAGATACCAGGAGATGTGTTAATTTGCTCAAGCATTGAACTCACATCTGGTACAGCAGCAACAATTGGAGTCACCACCTGGTTTAGCTTAGAGGAATACACTGTCATTCTTCCAATTGCATCTGTCTTCTGCTAAGGCCAAAAGGAAATTTGATGGAATGTGTTGGAAACCACAATCTCTGCATTTTTCAAGACCTTAATGGTAGCACTAATCTCTGCAATCCCTCAAGGAATGTAATATTGCTTTTGGTTTACTGTTTTCCTAGGCAGAGGCAATTTTAATAGCTTTCATATGGCCTTTCTCACATAATGGACCTCATCTCACAGCTCAGGGAACAAATATGGCAATCCTACTAGCTATTAAGCACATCTATTCCAATTATACATTTTGGAACTGAAGAAATAATTACAAAATGGTTTCAAGTGTTCCAACTAGTGGACCAAAGTGATTTTTTCTGGTCTTGTGGAATTACTGTCAGTGTAGAGCCACTGTGAAATAATTTCTAAAATATCATAGGTCCTTTTAGAGAAGAGGCTAGAATTATGACTAACCATATGCAATTAGGATACTGGAATATACATTTGAGGAAACCTGACCTCCTCTTCATTCAAGGAGTTCCAAGTCTTTAAACTGGTCCAAGTTGGGAATGGAATGAGGATTATGATACTCTGTCTTCATCATTAAAATTTGACTTTTGTTCACTTGAGCTAAAACATCTCTGCATATGCAAGTCAAATAAAAATCACAGTAGGCTCCCTATCTCCTTCACTTCTAGGAACACCAAGATGACAAGGCAAGCTCATGGGTCTGTGCAACTCAAACAATTATGGTTGCTCTTCTGAATCTACTGTTGGCTATGCTAACCAAGACTACACTTGGAGTGAGTGTGCCATCCCCTGGCTCCTACTGCCTTAGGATCTAATTACTTCCATTCAATTTAAATATCCTAATCCAGTGATTGCATTTCCCACTGTAAGTTCCAGACTTCTTCTAAGAGTTATCAAAGACTTCCTCAAGGATTCCAAACATCCCCCTACAACTTTATTGCTCACAAGTTTAGTAAAAAGTATACCCACTAGATCTCTGTAATGTAGGTCAGTCTTCAATGACAAATCAAATCTAGTATTTCAATATTATTAAGACTTTGGATCTCTTCCTTTACAGTATACAAAAGTCCTTGACATTTCCAGTTCATAGATTGTGGGTTACATTTTGATCTATTTTCTAATCAATCAAACAAAACAACACCCTGAGCCCAAACATCAAATACAGAACATCTGTTTGGTATCCATCTAAACTAATTTTATGTTCCATTAATGATTAAGACACATATATTAACGTCATTTACAAACATGTTCCACAAATCTTTACATGAGCTAGTAAATAAAAAAGTTCTCTTCTAGTGGAGTATAACTCATAATAAGTCACACTGCACTTCATCTTTAGTAGCTTCATGATATGTGAGTTTAGTTAGAGATCTATAAATAAAAATAAATAATAAGGATGGATCATGATACAGCCACCAGTGTTTTGCAAAGGTACTTTCTCTGAGGAGTCCACTAGAATTTCATCAGCTAATGGAGGGCTAATTGCTTCAGAAAGAGGTAGACAAGCTTTGATGACAAATAATATTCATCAGGATTTAGGGGATTAATGTACCCAGCTTCACCAGAGTATTCCCATCCATCTACAGTACAATACTTACGGATCTAGGTAATCTGCTTTATTGAAAGTCTCCTGATTTTAGTGTTAGTTTCATCAAAAATATATCTTCATGCAATTATCTAGAATATTGATTGATCAAATGCCAATGTATAATGATCTTGTCAAATTGATACATAAAAAATGCCAGCCATGGTCTTTAGAAAGAATCAACTGCTATATATTTTCCTTTAAAATATAGATTTGCTTAATCACTTTTTTCATTGGTTAATTTTTTTTAATTGCTTAAAATTTCTATTAATACTTTTTTGTTAATTATGTCCATATAAGCACCTGCAAGACAGTGCATGTGTTTTTATTCAAAATGGCTCTTTTCCTTGGGCATGACAGTGCATGCCTATAATTCCAGCTAATCGGGATGCTGAGGCAAGTTGTCCGATCTCAAAAAGAAAAGTAAAAGTGACTAGCTGGGCATGGTGGCACAGGGGCTGTAATCCCAGGGGCTGGGCAGGCGGAGGCATGAGGATCATAAATTCAAGTTCAACCTCAACAATTTAGCTAGGTATGAAGCAACTTACTGAGATCCTATCTTAAAATTTATATATATATATATATATATATACCTTTCTTAAGGGAGCTAAGGATGTGGCTAAGTTGTTATGCGCCATGGGTTCAATCTCTGATACAAAAAAAAAAAAAAAAAAAAGACTAGGAGAAAAAAAAGTGACTGTGAATTGGAATGTGTCTCTAAGGAAGACTATTTACTTACCTCCAAATACAAAGTCCCAGGATAAATCCCAAATGCCATTTAAAAATAAACTAAAAAAAAATAAAAAGCCCTTTTTAACTGAAAAGTACTTTTATTATTTCCAAGCCTTCTTTTTCAGTTTTTATTTGCCAGATAATACTTTGCCTATGTTTTCAAACCTTTCTTTGAGTATGTTTTCTATAAGAAAATTCCTACTACTTTTGCATTACCAGTGTGGGAAATTCTCCATATTTATACTTAATGTAATGATTTTCCAAACTATAGTCATTTACGTTCTCTAATTTTTCTTTGTTTGATAATGTTATCGTTAATTCCATTATTTCACTTCATTTATTTACAATTAATCGTATGTTATGTCTATTCAATCAATGCTTATCTTCTATGGATGTAATCACAACAGGAGGAATGGTTACTTCTTGTTATTCTAATCCCACTTATTTCTGCCACTATGATACCTCTTTTCCTCTGGTCACTTCTACTCCACTAAAACAATATCTTGAATACAGTAATTTTTGTCTTTTTTTCTTTTCTCCTTTCCCTAACAAGAGTTTGTGGAATTTCTCATCACTCCTTCTTATGGTTTGGATGTGAGGTTTCCCCAAAATCTCACGTGTGAGACAATGCAAGAAGGTTCTGAAAAGAAATGATTGGGTTATGAGAACCTTAACTCACTATAAGTGAACTAATCACCTGATGAAATTAAATTGAGTGATAACTGAAGGTCGGTGGGTGTGGATGGAGAAGGTGGGAATTGGGGCATGGATTTGGGGTACATATTTGTATCTGGCAAGTGGAGTTTTTCTCTGTGTTCTGATCATCATGTGAACTGCTTCTTTCCACCACACTCTTCTGCCATCATGTTCTTTTTTTTTACCTCAAGCCCTGAGGAATGGAGCCAGCTGTTCATGAACTGAGACTTCTGAAACTGTGAGCCCCCAAATAAACTCTTCTTCCTCTACAATTGTTCTGGTCAGATCTTTAGTCACAGCAGAGAAAAGCTGACTAAAACACTCTTATTTACACCATTATATTTATGAGTGTCTTGGATAATTTAATATTGTTTTAGTTTTAATATTTAATAAAGCGTCTTTTCTTTATACTGTTTATACTGAGTCCTTATTTAGTACTTGTATTGACATTTTCCATGGATTATATTTGTCCTTAGTGCCAAAGTTATATTTATGTTTCAATGATCAATTTTTTTTTTCTTTTGACATTTTATGGCCTTTTTCTGTCAATTTTATGGTCTACATTGAGATTTGAGTGATGTAAGGGATATGAACTCCAAATTTTGCAGTGTTTTTGTATTTGTTTTTACATTTTGAGAGATGAATGACACATTGACTTGTTATATGACTATAAACATGAGTGCATATGATTTTGCTCTGAGTATCCTAAAATTTTATGCTAAAAATATGTAATGTTGAAAATTATGTTCTATTGTTATTTTGATTTTGAGCAACTGTCATAGGCTTTTACTATAAAATTAGAAGATGAGCTTCAATTTTAGTCTAGTACTTATCTAGAAAACCAAGCAAAGTGGCAAAAACATACATTGTAAAACCATCTAATATTAAGGTCTGGGCAAGGAAGGAGAAAAAAATAAAGTATTTTAGAATTATAGCAACGATGCTTTTTTGCATTTGCTTAAGCTAATGTTGAATTAAATCTCTTAATTCCAAACAAAGCCATCATTTAGTAAGTCATTGGGAAAATGTTTTAATGAAAATCCAATCTTAATATTTTCTATAACCAGTTCTAACTTTTAAATCATAGATCCCAAACATGATTCTGAAATGCAGTTAATATTATCATTATTTCTTAACTATGAACTAAATAAAGAATGAAGTACTTTTTAAAAATTAGATGGAATATTCTTCTATGAATATCAGAGTAACCTAACTAAATGCCTATGTCTGGGTCAGAGTCTATGATCATTTTGTGAGTCAGCTCTTCATTCTTTGACAAGAACAGCTTAGAGGAGAAAAAAAAATGATTTGGGCTCAGATTCTTAGAGGTGCATGCACATCCACAGTCAGTGGATTCTACTGCTCTTGGTCTGAGTGAGGCAGAACATCATGGGAGCAGGGCATGGAGGAGGAAAACCATTCAGCTTAAGGCACCAGGAGACATGGAGATCTAGTGAAGAGCCAGGGACAAAACAGTCCCCACAGGCACTCCCCCAATGACCAATATCCTCCAGGCTGCCCACCTGCCGACAGTGACCACCAGTCATCCTTTCAAACAGTTAACCCATCAAGTGGCTGTATCCACTGAGAAGGTCACAGTTCTCATCATCTAATCCTTTCCCCTCTGCACATTCCTGCATTGCCAGGTGAGCTCTTCCCCCAACATCTCTTGACCAAAACATCAACAAGCAGCCAGCTAACAAACATCTCAAACACAGAGTTTCACACACTACATCCTCAGCAAAGTATGATCAGATGATTGTAGTTTTCTAATGAAAAACAAAATGAAAAAAATTTCGTGTTAAATTTTTTCAAATTTTCTCATAATAAGTTTCTTAATTTACATTAATATGTATTAATGTACACATTACATATTAATTTAATTACATATTAAATTTCACTTAATTTAACCACAATGCTTCTAATATTAGTGTATAATGTACTGACATTAAAGCTCCCTGTTTTTTGACATATCTTCTTTGATTTAAAAGCTTATCTTTTTCTGTTTAACAATATATTTAAGGATGATTAGTGACAGTAACTCCAATTGAATCTATGACTGTCTTAGGTAGAACAAAGCAAAGGCTTATTAGAAATAGCTCATTCTTTCATGTTTCCTATAAGATTTTTTTTATTTACAAAAACTAAAAATAGCCATGTTTGTATCGTTCATTTGACAGAGAAATTGAACAAGATTTTTACATAAAATTGTTTTGATCTCATTGGATAATGTATTATAAAGAGAACAGCGCCATCTATTGGACAACATTATTCCCAGGTTGTGGGAAGGGAACAGGGAGAGGAAGAGGGAAGATAAAGGCAAAGTCCTGTGGACTGATTTAGAACAAACAACATTTCATGCTTTTATAATTATGTCAAAAGGAATTCTATAACTAAGAATGACCAAAAAAAATGACAACATATTGATAAAAGTATTATGGTATACCTAAATATTCACTAGAGTTTTCACATACATAAAAACATAACTTTGCTACTGTTTGATCAATTCAAAGTGTTGCTGAGTTATCATCATAAAAACTAAGAGTAGATAAAGGAGCTCACACTCCACATACAAGGTTTAAAAAATCAGAAAGACAAACCTGGTAAATCTGTTATTATGAGGAACAATTTTTAGGGCTACATTCATCTTTGAATGAATATTATTATAAGTTTTAAATATTATATATTTATATTTTATATATACATTTATATATTATAAATGTATATATATAAATATATACTATATGAAAATGTATATATATAATATTGTAGAGAAGGTCATGCAGTAATTCTGCATGCAAATGTGATTTTTTTTCTAGTAAAATGGGAAACATGACGATGGAAAATGAATCTAGGACACAGGGAATATTTCAAAAAGAGAAAAATTCTTAAAGTTGGATTCAAGCCATCCAGATGTTTTATGGAAGTATAGTTTCTTATTTTGCTATGCTGAGTTAGGATTGAAAATAAAATATTCTGCTTTGTGATCATAGCAATTTCTGCTTAGGATAACAATTCTGAGCCAAGACAGAAGCTGACTGTTGACCTTGATCAGTTCTGAATTGCTTATTTCTTTCATGCATAACTTATAGGTTCTAATTTTCTTGAGAGTTTTAGATAAATAAAAAACCCCAGGAAAGGCTGCAGATATGAATTTGCACCCTGGTAAGTTGTCATACTCAGTGCAACATTTTTAGTGTTGCAGTATAGGATTTAATTAAGTGGTAGAAAGTAGACTTGCAATAATTGAGAGAGAACATAATCATGACACCTTACAAAGATAGTCTTCTAATCTATGTTCTTTATTTTGGGAGATGTATAGCACTGGTGTTTTGATACCTGAGTACTAAAGTGGAGGAGAATGAGGTTAGTAAAGTATGAAATGTGGAATATATACTAAATATGAGAGCTAAAATGTTTTATTTTAGTGGCATAAATGCAGTTTATATGATAAAGTTTAAAACACAAGTGTAAAATCCAAGCAGAGGAAATACTTCCTAAAATTTTTGGACGTTCTGTAGTTTGAAGGGTGGAAAAGAATCATATGTATACTTTGCAGTATGTACTTCACAGATTTTTCTCATTGCTTCTCCTTTGCAATTTGAATTTCGGTTAAATATATTCACCATCTGTAGACATATGTGTAAACTTGACTTTATGTGGCATTGAATTTAAGCATCACTGGGAACTTAACATTTAAGAAATAAAGGTAAGTTTATAAATAAAGGTAAGCTTATAAAGATGAGCTTTACTTTACCTAGTATTAGTGATAGTTATACAGTACATATGTTCAATAAAGTCTTAATTAACCAAACACTTTCACCTACAAACACACATACAGCTTGATTCTCATAATTTAGTCAAGCAAAACACATTTATTATTATTTCAGTTTAAAGATAAGAAAAGCGGGCTTTGGATATTTTGTTTTGTGTTTTCCAATCTGCTGTCATATGAATAACATGTCTATCTGTGTGAATTTATGATATTCAACATTTTATTATAAGATACTTTATAATAAAATAGGTTAGATTATTTTTTACCAAAGTCAAAGACAAAGAAAATTTCTAAAAACTGCAAAAATGTAAGACATACAGTACATAAAAAGCAATCCCCACATGACCAGAAAGCAGTAGGGTTCCCATACAGACCCAGTAGTTCAGGAGAGATGGGGATGGGATATGGAAAGACATGAAGAAAAAAATTGCCAGTCAAGAGTATTGCACCAAATGAAGAAGTTAAAGATTGTTCCAGACAAAAGCTGAAGAACTTCACAAACACTACATCTGCTTTAAAATAATTGCTCTAGAGACTTCTTCCAATGGAACCAAAAAAACCCTAATGGAAACACACAAACATCTGAAGCTATAAAATTTACAGGTCAGGGTAAGCATCCAGGCAAAAGTTTTAAAAACTCTAACATAATTGTGAAAAATAAACCACTAATATCTCCAAAAGAAGTTTTAAAGACAAAACAAGTAACAATAATAAATACCACAAAACATATTCATGGATAGGTAATATAAAAAGGTAAAGTTTAGACAAAAAAAAATCATAATGAGGGGATGGAGTTAAAGCGTAAAGCACATTTCTTTCCTTTTCACTGTGAATATTGTTGTTATTTGTTTAAAATAACCTGTTATAACCATAAGATGTTTTTAGTAAGCCCCATGGTAACCACAAAGCAAAAACTGTAATAGGTATACTAAAATTACAAAGCATAGAATCAAAACATACTGCTAGAGAAGGTCATTTAACAACAAAAGATGAGAGTCCAAAGGAAGAGAGGGATGAAGGGTCTACAAAAGAAGTAAAAATCGAGAAAAATGTGCTAGTAGTAAGTTCCTACCCTGCAACAGTTACCTTTACTAAAATCGATTAAATTCTTAGTAAAAGACCTCAAGTGTAAGACTGGATACTAAAACAGGAACCACCTTGCATTGCCTCTATGAGATGCACTTGTCCCATAAGGACAAACAGACTGAAAGTGAACATAGAGAAAAGATATTTTAAACAAATGGGAACAAAAGAAGACCAGGAGCCCTATACGCACATCCAATACGCTAGACCGTTAGTCAAAAACTAAAAAAAAAAAAAAAAAAAAAAAAAAAGACAAACAAGGTTATTATAAAATAGCAAAAGGGCCAATAAATCCCAAAATGTAACCATTGTAAATGTATGTGCACATAACGTCAGAGCTTCTAAATATGTAAAATAAACATTAAGAGACCTCCAGGAAGAAACAGACCATCTGACAGAAGATCAAGCATTTAGACTGCATTTAAACAACACAATTACACCAGAGGGACGTAGGAAAGACACAGCTCACCACCCCAGAGCCCCTTCTCACCTACACACAAGCATTCTCTAGGCTAAATCTTGTAATAGGACACAAAGTCTCAACATATTTTTAAAAAATCAAAGTATATCAGTTATGTTTTCTGAACACCATGAGATGAATCTAGAAAATAACAAGGGAAGGAGCTCTGAAAACTTAGCAAATAACATGAAACATTGTGCTTTATATATGTAATGTGAATTGTAATGCATTTCGCTGTCATGTATTTAAAATACAAAATCAATCTTTTTTTAAAAAAAGAAGGGTCTAGGACAGGAAGAGCCTTGAATGCTGGTTTAAACCTAATGAAAAATTTCCCCATACGTGATGGGGAACCATGGATAGAGTAAAAAAAAAAAGATTCCAATTTTTTATTCATAAAATTAACATACTGTAAAATTTTGTTCTTGGAAAAACAAAAAGAAACCAAGTGGAAAACCTAGATGAAATGAATGAACTCCAGGACACACAAATAGATCTACCAAGTGATCCAGCAATCATGTCATCAACTCAGACACACCAAGAAACACTGTGATCTACTCATATCTGCAATATCATAATGTTGATCTCATAGGATTTGGAGAGCTGAATAACACCAAAGACTAGAGAAGGAAAGTGGGAAGGAGAATATGTGAGGCTTGTGAGCAGGTCCAGTGCTGTCTAGTTAAACAGGAGGAATGATTCTAGTGTTCTGTGGAATAGTTGGTGGACTACAACTAAGACTAACACATTATATATCTCAAAATCATTACAAGAAAGGATTTTAAATGTATTTACCATAAAGAAATGATACAGCTTAGGGTGATAAATATGTCAATTATAATGAGTCAATCATTACTCGAAGTACGTGAAGCAAAATCCAACATAGGAGCAGGGAATGTAGCTTAGTGGTGGAATGCAAACTTGCATAGGTAGTATGTTGCACCAGGAGGCCCTGGCTCTGCTCCTCAGCAACACACTTACGTAGACACACATTACACTGTTTCTAATAAATATGTACAAATATCCTGTATCAAAGAAAAAAATACTTAAGAGTCATTCCATGGAAGATAAATGAATCAGTTCCACAGGTTAAAGATCTCTCTCTCTCTCTCTCTCTCTCTCTCTCTCTCTCTCTCTCTCTCTCACATACACACACACACACACACACACACACTCACATACACACACATGTATGCACACACCCACATTGAATATTTTTATGCACAATATTATTTAAAACATCATAATATGCAAAACTTAATTTAACAAGTATATCAGTGTAAAATAACTCTAAAATGTTTGAACAAAAAAGAAAAGAAAATGAAAACTACCCAATGTTCATTGATAGGAGAAATCAATACCATTAAGACACCAATTCTTCCCAAATTAATTTATTACTCAACACAACCCCTTTTACAATATAATGAATTTCATTTGCAGACATAGAAAAGCTGGGCCTAAAGACATAGAATAGTAAAAGCAATTTTAAAAAATTAGGAAAGATTAAGAACTCAGCACTTGATATTAAAAATCATTCTAAACCTGCATTTATTAGGACATTCAATTTATGCTGTTGAGCACAGGGCTCAGACTTGCTGGTCTGCAGTTTTTCATCCTTGATATGAAAGCTTTGGGTACAGAGGGTAGAAACAGGCATGTCAGATTCTTGCTTACCCAGTGGTGGTAAACAGCAGTGGCCTTGAGGTGTGTTAGGAAGCCTAGGAGAGTGGACATTGGGGAGCATATGACACACAGAAAGATGCTTCAGGATCCCCCGTGGAGCAGGATAGAAGTGCACTTTGGGGAGTGCCCAACACAGCTTCTCCACAGTGGGTTCTGTGACAGGCAATGTTTGGAGCAAAATCTCCTCACGATTTTACTGGTCATACAGAGTGGCTACATTGACATCTTGTTTTTCCCGGTACCTCTTCTACTTTTAACTCAAAGAGGCTCCCTTCTTTATGTGTAGCTGCTGCCCTTGCTCAATCCAAGAGTTTAAATTTTCACCTGGTCCAAACATAAAGACGGAGGTAAGTTTTCAGTTGTGTTAGGACGTATCTAGATAAATCTTAATTTCTTTTGATGATTTTACTTTATGTATAATTAGCAGTTTTCTTCATTATCATTTTAAGCCCATTCTAGAGCGATGAGAGCTCAATACTAGTCAATGGCTTCCTCATTTTTTTAAACCCATGTTTGTGTGTTACAAGAACATCTTCTGAAAGATTATGTTCTCTCTAATAGTCAGAAACTACTCATAAGAACATTAAGAACTCTAGGGGCTGGGGAGGTGTAGCTTGGAAGTATTGTGCAAGTTTAGTACGGGTGAGACTCTGGTTCAACCCCCAGCACCGAAACAAAACCAACCAATGAAAAAATTACAACAACAAAACCAAAAAAAAAAAAAAAGCTATCTTTTTTAGAGGGCTTCCACATACGTGATGGACAGCATGAAGGACCGGGCTGTGAGATAACCCAGGTATTGCCATTCCTTGCAGTCATTCTTAATAAGCATTACTCAGACAGACCCTTCATCTACGGAGTGACCCAGCCAAGGTTTCCATGAATTACCTGTTTTCTACCATAGCAATCACAAGTCTCCCCTTTAATGCCTAGTGTAGGTATATGTCTCTGTCACTGACATCTGAGATAGATGGAATCTTCTTCCTGTTTGTGACAGTCACAGCCCTACTTCTTCTGATGGGTCTGCCTGATACCCACCTCTGGAGTAGTTTTAGTGATGTTCATGACAACTGTTCAACATCTTTGAATGTATATCCTGCTACTCTCCTTACAACCACTTCTGAATTCTTTCTCATTAATATGCAATAAAATGAGAATCACTTATTGTTTGGTTTAACCTTAAAATTTTTCAATATATTGCCAGTGATTCTCATGGAATTCTGTGAAATCTCCTTAATCAGCCCATTAGGCCATCAGCCTTCCTCTCCTTGAGATTCGTCCTCTGCATGCTTTCTCTAGATGGTGGTGCAGGCTGTGTCCTGCACAATGGTGAAAAGCTGACTAACATAATACCCAAAACAAACTTTGGGTAGAAGTCCATTACATTTCTGAAGAGTACTCACAATAGAGAGGAAGCCCTTTTAGCATTTCCCCTAGAAGCTCAGTATATTCTCTGAATATACAAAGGGATCATGCAAAACACAACAGTCAGAAGAGACACCAAATCACAGAACAAGGGGGTGGAATTGGGAACTATAGTCCTCTCCAATCTGTGTACCCAGGGAGGTGTCATTGACCTGGAGGAGGGCAGGCTTACAAGAAGGCTGCCTCGTTTTGAAAGTCATTCCTTCACAGGGTATAATAAAGATTCTTTATTTTTGGATGGTTCAGTAGTGACACCAACTGACCCCTTTGCCCTCTTGTCTCACAACTGGGCACATCAGTAACAAATTCTAGGTGTTCTTCCCTTTGCAGGCACCAGAGGAAATGTCAAACCATACAACCCTCTGCCTAAAAAAGCCTTAGACTCCCCTACCAAACTCATTCCCTGGCTGTCTCAATTCATTTTCAGTCCTGCTGAGGAGCCGTACTCTTCCCAGAAAGCCTCACTGTGTGAGTACTAATAACACCGCTCCTGCCCTTCCAATGTACATGTGCTTCCATCAGTCTTATTAGCCATATGGTATGGATCTGGAATGGTCTCTGAAAAGCTCATGTTTTCAAAGCATAACCCACAATGCAGAATGCTTAGAAGGACTGGGCTGTGAGATAACCCAGGTATTGCCATGCGGTGATTAGGACCCTGACTTCAGTGGATTAATCCATTTGCTGGATTAACACAATGAGAGCTGAATGGACTACTGGGTAATAACTGTAGAAGGTTGAGCATGACTGTAGAAATTATGCTTCTGAGGGAGTACCCCTTGGGACTATATCATGTCCCCTGCTCCTCACTCTTTCTCTGCTCCCATCTGGCAAGATCTGAGAAGCTTTATGCCCTTCTCACATGATGTTCTGCTTTGCCTCAGGCCCAGAGTAATGGAACCAGCTGTCTGTGCACTGAGACCTCTGAATCTGAGACAGAATAAACTTTTATCTTCTATTAGTTTTTTCTTGTCAGATACTTTGGACACAATGATGAAAAGCTGACTAACATAATACCCAAAACAAACTTTGGGTAGAAGTTCATTGCCTTTCTGAGTAGTAGTCACAATAGAGAGGAAGCCCTTTTTTTGATTTTCCATAGAAGTTAAGTGTACTCTGCAAATATATAAAGGGATTATGTAAAACACAACAGCCAGAAGAGGTAGAAGCAAAGGTTGTAGCATCAACACAGAAGAGAAGACCAGAGTAGCACAAACTAACCGCAAGTGTGACTTGGAGTATGGCCTCTAGCGAACAGCCGAATCTGCCCATGTCAGTCATAGGAGTCACTTTGTAGTTATGGTAACTGTGCTGGTAATACCAGGCAGAGGCCAACACTGGTCACTAGATCTCAAGAGAGTCTCTGGGGAGCTGAAGACATCAAACAAAAGGGCTGGTGGAGCCAAGAGCACTAATTTTGTTGTCACCATGAGGATTCCCATGTTTACCTGAAGTCCTTCAGCATTTGGCTAGGTTCACACTATGATATGATTATAAAACTTTCTGGATGTTTGAGGTATTGGGCCTGGATGTATTTTTTTTCTCCAAATTTTAGTCAGAGTCCTAAAGCTAAGCAATGAGAATTCTTATTTTGCCTTTTATT
The DNA here is from genome assembly GCF_045843805.1 of Urocitellus parryii. Taxonomy (NCBI): domain Eukaryota; kingdom Metazoa; phylum Chordata; class Mammalia; order Rodentia; family Sciuridae; genus Urocitellus; species Urocitellus parryii. The sequence continues at coordinate 8,906,199 of NC_135540.1, read as the reverse complement.
ATGTATTTTTTCTTATCACATATATATCTATTGTAGAATAAATTGTGCTAAAGGACTGACATAAGAATCTGTGGGGTTTATTTCAAAAGCAAATGTTTTCTGTGATTCATTTAATAATCAAATTATAGACACAAATAAAAAGGCAAAAATTCAATCTAAGCTGCTGTGCTGCTATATTCACCTGAGGATACGAATTTCTTCTGTTAAAGTTATTTTATAAGTTGTCCTTCCATTTAGAGGTGAAAATATATTTGTATAAACATTTTAAAATGATCTCAAATTATGCATGAATAAAACAATTAAATACCTTAGAAAAAATAGTAAAAGAGTTAACTGTGGTAGTCAGAATTTTTAAACAAACAGAGTGTTCAGTTTTTAACTATGCCAAGTATTATGAATGAAATCAATGACTTTCCTAACTGTGGCTAACTACTAATTCTTCATTTACCTGAACAGAAACTAAAAATTCACTGCTTAGGTTATGAGTAACATAAAAATGTAAAACCATCCAAAGCTATGTAATTTAAGTACCTCTCTATTACTAGACAGGAAAATTAAATTTTAACAAATGTAAAGATGTATTATCCATGCTTCCCTTGGCCAAACTTATTTGTTCTTTGATAGTTTTCATTCTTTAGTCATGTATCATGCTCAGATGTATTACTGTATAGTTTGTTATAGTATGTCCTTAAATGTCAGTCTCTTATTCCCTGTGGTTTTAAATCACCATCATCATTATAATCACCATCATTTGCAGATAAAGAAAATATGGCTAATTTAGGATTCTTTGACTAGTCATCAAAAGATATGATTTCTAGTCAGAATTGCAACTTGATCAATGCATACTGTGAATAAAGAGCAGCATTTCGGCTACCATATAGAAAAAAATAGGATGGGAATAATTCGTTCTACTTTATTATTAAATACTAATTGCATGAGATAATACTGATTACATCATAAAATGCATGCTGTGTTCTGCTTAACTATGAAGCACAATGTTCTGCTATATATTAATGAGAATTTAAAAACTGGCAAAGACAATGGATAATTGGTTAATGAATACAATGTTGAATAAAACAAGTGGAGCTTCTCTACATTATTTGAATCATGAACAACAATGAAAAGAAATACTTCACAATTGGAAGTTTTGGGGAATTTTAATACTTGGCCTAAATTAATACTTAGATTTCAATAAGATTAAGTGACTGAAAATAGGAAGAAACACTCTTTAAATGAGATTTACAAATGTCTATGGGAATTTATAGGTTATCATATTTTATTGCATTGAAGTTCTTTCCTCTTAGGATTGTGTTTTCTGGAAAATACCACAGCTTGAAATTAAGACTGCTACACGTACAGAGAAGGGAAACTTCTATACACCCAAACTTCTCAATTATGAAGTGGAAGCTGGAAACTGATATCTTAAATTGCTTTTTGTAGTTGTGTTGCTTCTTTTATTTTCAATTCTCTTCCCTGGATGGGTGGGTGGAGTGGGTGGAGAGGTCAAGATTCCCAGATCTCGGCGATCAGATTTTCAATTTCAGTATGTAGTGCTGAACCCTGCAAAGAAGACAGAATAGTGCCCCTCCCTGCTCCCTGGGGATGCCCCTCCCCCAGGAACTCTGAAACAGCAAGCCCAAGATTCTTTGGAACTTAGGATAGAAATAAATGCTTTTTTTTTTCTGCATATACCTTAAAAAGAACAAAATTGGGTTTATATGCAATGAATAAGAAATAATCTCCAGGGTGTTTCATTAATTTTTAGATATAGAAATTATAGTTATAAAAATCTAAACTTTCAATACATGTTTATTCACTTGGTATATTTTCCTAGGTGTATCTTCCTTAATTCTTTTAATTTTTTCCTGAACTTTTTAGTCCATTTTTACTGATACATTTTTATGGTCTTCCTTCTTCTCTGTTCTTGTTCATTTCCACACATTTTATCCTCTGCAGTACTGTCTTTTTCCCTACCAGTTATATATATATATATATTTTTTAAATAGACAGGATGTTTCTAGAAGATCTGCAATAATGTGCCTGCAGTCTGTCCTCTGAGGCACAGTCAAGGGGACACATCAGAACTTACAAGTGATAGAGTTTAAGTCTTCTTTTTTTTTCAGGGGTTTCACAACAGAGCTTCCTGAAAATCATTTCCATTCGTCCATCAAATATGTTTTTACTAACACCAAAGACTGCCTACTCCATCATTAATTTTTGGCTTGAAAATATAATTTATTTATTCCACTGTACCACTGCTGAGTATGGTTTTCAAAGAACAAAATTCCAAATATACAAGCTTGATGACATTGTTTATATATAATCACTGTCTGATTTTGACTTCATCAATTCCTTGATTTATGTGCAAACTGGTTATTTCAAGTGGTCTTGCTTCATCAAAATATTCATTTTATCTATCTATCTATATATATATATATGATTTATAACTTATACACATATGATTTTGAGAACTGGTGATACACTAATTTGTACTTTTATTTATTTATTTGTTTGTTTATTTTTGGTACCAAGGATTAAATCCAGGGATATTTAACAACTGAGTCATATCCCCAGCCCTTATTTTTATATTTTACTTTGAGACAGGGCTTCACTTGTAGCTTCAGTCCTTGCTGAGTTGCTGAGGCTGGCTTTGAACTTGCAATCCTCCTGCCTCAGCCTGTTGAGCTGCTGGGACTATAGACATAATTCATCCTTTTAAATAAACACTTATATAGTTTAGTGCTGATTTTATTTGTGCTCTTTAAAAACATATAAAGAGCAAATTTATATTCTCTTATATTTATTCATTTTTTTCTGAAATATTCATTTTTACTAACTATATATATATTCAACATTAGTATTTCCATATGTTTGTTTTATCAATTGTTCAAACTATTTTATATGTAACTGCACTTGAATTACAAGGAGATGGTATACAGTCATATAAATATAGTTCATCATTAGAAAGTTATCAGAATAAAAGTTCCACCTCACTTAACAAGGCCAAACTTTTAATGTAATCCAGTATTGATACTGAAACCATCTTTTGAGAGTCCAATTACTCATCTACTATTCTGATATTAAATATAAAGTAAATACCATATGGCTTTTCAGAACAATTATAAAAAGGATACTTAGCATCACAATGCATATTCCTAGTATTTATTGTTCCATTGTATCATTTCATTCTTATTTATTTGAAATATCCAATTTCTTCTTCATTGAGTAAATTTACCAGGAATGCTTGCTTCAATGACATTTACAAATGAAACCTTAAGTCCCATCCCTACATAACTTGGCACATACTTGTTGAAGTTTAAATCAAACACTACTAATCTTTTGACCCTCTTTCCAACACTAGTAACTATATTATTTTTCATTTGATCATAAATCATTTTCTGTATTCCCTCAAAGTATTTTTACAATATCTTTGGAATAAAATATATTGTATCAAACTCTTATTTCATTTTCCTCCCTCCGACCTTCCCATACTCCTTATTGCTTATACATTTATTTATTCCCTGGGTGTTTTATGAGTGCAATGCAAGAGTCAAACACTGTACTGGGCACTGGTAAAGCAAAGTAAAGAAAACACACTCCTTCCTTTAATATATACATCTCTGAAGAATATAAGCGATAAAGTGTAAGTCTTCTTTTTTCCAGGGGTTAATAAAGAATAAAGACTTGCAAAGAAAAATAGTACAGGGAATTTAAAATTTCCTTAAAGAAAAGCACATGCAAATTTCTGTTAAACCACAAAGAAAGGAATTTGTAGCCTAGAAAAATCAAGACAATGCTCCTCATTGTAGAAATATTTTAGTGAAATTTTAAGAATTTTCCAGGTGATGAAAAAAAAAGGCATACAGTTGGTGCCTATCAAAACACAATATCCTGATGAGTACTGTTATGTGCTATTATGTGCTATTCTGAGGCTACAGAATAGTCTCTAAGCATGCGAATGCAGGAATAAATTATGGTCCTAAAGGTTAGACAATGTGCATGAGACACCAAGGTGTTCAAGTAGATTTTCTCGTATTGTCAGTGGTAAATCACTGGAATACATTAAGAAGGCAAAATATGAAAGAAATAAAAAACTGTTATGTGCTATTAGAAAACTAGGTGAGAGATCATGCAGGGAGATTTAATACGTTGTCAGTTGATAATAATGTGGTAGAATCTAATACTGGGATGACAGATTTTCTAATAACGAGTGGCTAATTCATGATGATGATTTGATATGATGGGTAAGAAGGGGGAAATGAGGGAAATGAGTAGTTATTTAATTCCCACCATACAGTGGCTTTGTGCTAAATTCAGTGGTGACCAAGAGACAGGTCCCATTCCCTCTGGAAGCTTACATTCCATTTGAAAGGAAAAACAAAGGTGCACAAAGAGGCAAAGAGGTCAATGCAGACAAGGAGATGTGCATTTAAAACAAGTGAGAACGTTCAATGGAATAGAGCCTGGGTTAACTTTAGGAGGGTCTCCCTGGAGAAGCAAGGCCAGGAGAGGGGGACTGTATAGAAGATGCATTCAATTCCATATCACATGTGGCCTTTGTATCAGAGTGTTTGCTCTGGTTCCCAGGGCAGCAGAGACTAGAGTCCTGGGGAGCTGATCTGAGGGAGGGCACCTAACAGGAACTGTCTAGCAAGCTGACCTATGCAGACTGAGGGTTGCACTGCAAGGGTTAAGTGGCTCTTGGGGTGCTCAGGTGCCCAGATGGACAGACTTGTGGCCAAGACAAAGAGATCTGGACTTCAACTAACATTGTTTGTGCATTTTCCCTTCAGTGTGGAGGCTCCCTTTTGCTGGAGGAAATTTCTGAAGAGGCACTCAACCATGAGCCTAAGGGCCAGTGCTCCCTATAGCTGAGCAAATAGGAACCTGGAAGGGAAGAGGGGCACGTAGAGTCCCCTAGAATCCAGGACAATGGATGAGGACTGAGGTAAGGAGGTTGGAGTCTGTGATTAATATCCTGAAAATCTGTAGGGATATTTTCTGCAGGCGTTTGTTTTCACTTGATTCATGTTTTTTGCAGGATGTTCCTGGCTACTGTGTATCAGAATTGAGGGAGAAACAACCTGTAGATGATAGATGAGTGAGGGTGAAATATTTGAGTCTAGGTGAGTGATGATAATGGCTAAGGGAATGGTGACAGCCGTAGACAGACGATAATCAGAAGCTAAAACCATGAGTTAGTTGGAAGGAGTCGACTAAGAGTGAGTATAAAGCCAAAAAAGTGAAGGCTAATCTTTGCAAAAAAAAAAAAAAAAAAAATCTGATCCAACCTGATCCAAACAGAGGAAGCAATAAGTAATAAATATTATTGCTTTTTTTTTCAAAAAGGGACAAACACTATGTAATCTTTTGTAAAATATTACAAAGTAAACTAGGAAGAGTGTAAACTTGTAAATATTAGGAGGTCAGTGTTTGAACAAGGAGAAAAAGATGTGTCAAATGGCACAGAGGGCTCTAACAAGACAGGGCAGGGTTCTCTGTCCTTTGAGTGAGTCCCTGTAATTTAAGTGTGTCTCTGGTAGTTTCATGTGTGTCCATTGATATAGTGGACTGAAAAGGAAGAGGGGAAGGGAAAGATCAAAGGGATCAACTGGCTGCAGGTCATTACCTCAAGAAAAGGATTTTATTAAAGAGAAAAACAGTATGTTTTTACTCTTTTACTTTTTTTAAGTGTGTGTGTGTGTGTGTGTGTGTGTGTGTGTGTGTGTGTGCTGGGGATTGAACCCAGGGCCTTATGCATGAGAGGCAAGCACTCTACCAACTGAGCTGTATTCCCAGCCCCTATTGTTTCTTTCTTTCTTTTTTAAAAATATTTATTCTTAAGCTTTAGGTGGATACAACATCTTTATTTTACATTTATGTGGTGCTGAGGATCGAACCAGTGCCTTGTGCATGCAGGCGAGCACGCTACCACTGAGCCACAACCCCAGGCCCTTGTTTCTTTTTTATAGAAAGATATTAAAATGGGTTTTGAAGCATGAAGAGACACAAATACAGCAAAACCCCAGTATATGCAGAGCTGTTAAAGAACAGGTTGGAAACCAAAAAACAGGTCCCAATCATCAATTCTTTCACATAAAGATTAGCTTTGATTAGATATGTGTGGGGATAAGATTGACTGTAAGTGAAAGGGTTATATCAAATTAATCCAAATTCCTTGGGGAAGTGGAAGATAAAACTGAAAGGGAAAATATAAAATGGTACCAAAACCTATATAACTTACACTTGGATTTTTAGAAAATATTGATGTGGACATTAAGGATGACCAGATAGCTTATGTTAACATCTTTATAAAACCCCAAGCCACAAACTAAAAAATATGGTTCATATCCTGGGAGAAAAAATGTAAACAAGGAGAAAATGTAGGCAAGATCTGCCTTCATGAATATCAGCAGTTTTAGCTCTTCACTTTTTAAACTATTCAAAATAATTTTTTAAAATCCTTCAAAATTTTTGCATTCTTTTGGTGATGGAGCTTCTCTTTTCTATTACTTTCTATTGAAAAAGTAGTTACTTTCTCAATAGTCATCAGTGACTTTCTGTGATCATAACATATATAAACTCAATAAGAGATAATGGCTTCCACACATAAATGTACAACTATAATTGTCATAATCATCGCATAATTTTGTTGTAGTTAGGATAAATCATGAGAGCAATATGTCCATACCAGAGTTACTACAGCCAATTCATAAAATACAATTATATCTAAGATATTTGTGAATTCCATTAAAATGTCTTAGACTTTTACTTAAGAGGTATGGACTTAGAATCACATTTTTATTTTGTATTATTTTTTGTAGAATTATGTTTTTTTAACTACATAACTTGATTTTTTATAAACATAAAAGTTGATTTTAAGAAGTACACATAAGTGATAGAAACTGTACTCATGTAATTTGGCATACATAACCTTCAATGAGTTATTAATATTGAATAAAAATACAAGTGTTTTCTTTCTGATAATTTCTGAGATCTAAAAACAACATAGATTGTATAATGTATAACATAGAGGCTACATCATTATAAAAGCTTCTTTATTGTCAGGTATGATAAATTAATGCTAAAATGCATGGAAGAGTGACAGAGAGACCATTACAAATTCTATTTTCAGTATTATAATAGAGATAATATGCTGCAATTTAGTTTAATGAGTTGCAATTAAGAAACTGTTTCAAGAGTTGCATGTGATTTCTTTTAATTATTAGTTATTAGTTGTTCCTGCATAAGTATATTTAAAATTACATTATTTTAGCCACAGTGAATGATAAAAACTCTTCAAAATGTGAACATTTTCATATGCTATGGATCAGCAAAATTTAAAAGAAAATATAGTACTTCCAAATTCCCAAAAATTATTAAGAGAATATGATCATTTTTAGGAGGCCTATTACTTATGAATTGGAAAAATACATCTGACTATATAGGTCAATTGGATATAGTTTGATGAAAATTTAAAGGATTTAATACTGTATATTTATCCTTCCAAAAGTATTGTCATTTTACATCTCTAATCAAATAGTTAACAAATGAGTATCATAATGTACTAATGAGCTAGAGTTGCCATAAAATATACTACAAAATACATAGATAAAAAACAAATTTATTTTTCCAACTCTGGAAATTAGAAGTCCAAGATCAAGACACCAGACCTCTCCTGGTAAGGCCTCTCCTGCTGGCTTGGGAATGGGCACCTTTGCTTTATGTCCTCTGAGCCTCTCCTGTGCTCCTGTAGCTCTGGAGATGGCTAGCCTTGAGCCTTCTCAGCATGCTGGAGGGATCCCCGGTGCCTCCTCTTCTTCTTTCCCATGGGATTAGAACTAAAGCCTTATTACACTCTTGAAGCTGAATTACCTCTTTACAGGGCCTGTCTCCCCAATACAGGCATACCTGGAGTTAGGGATTCAACATATAAATTTGGGGGACACAATTCAGTTCATAATGCTTTCTATGCTAAATAGTTTTTTCAGATAAATTATAAAAAGATATAAGGTCCTGTGACAATCAGAATAAATAAGTCTATTTTGTCTTAGAGAAAGATGAAAACCAACCAAAATTGGTTTTGATTCTGGAATTTTTAAAAAAGGAGCATTTTCTATCTTCATCATATGGCACACATGACAGATAGCTTTGAAAAGTTCAAAACTCTGTAAAATACTAAAACAGCATTCTTACATTTAGTCTTCTCTTTTTAATATGTAATAAAGGAATAGTTAAACACCTGCAAAAGAACTTACTTTTGTTAAATGGGAAAAAATTATCAATGTTTGAGTAATTAAAATTAGAACTTCCATAATATTCCTATTAAAAACAACCTCATCTAATTCAATATTAGATTAGAATAGATGCATTGCAGAAAAAGAAAATATACTGCATACAATGTGATTAATATTATGTACATAATTATATCAATTACATTATATATTATAATATAAAATTTAAAAATTAATGTACACATATTTTTAAACTCATGTAAAAGGTAAATTTTATAAAGAACATATGAATTTCTTGAATACATTGTTTACTATGCTTTTTTGATGTGCCCATAGCTCCACTTGTTTATTGCATTTCTGCCAGCGCCTGACATAGTCTAAATGCCTTTACATATAGAGGGAGCTAAATAAATAGATGCTGAAAGTTTGAATGAGCACACAGATTAACCAGGACTAATTTTAATTAAAGGCCTGTGCCATTTGTACTCATGTGTTCTAGAACCTTTTAAAAATCTTTGTAACTTTCATATTCCTTGATTTTCTCAACTAATATTTAGCATGTAAGTAACTTTTACATGGAAATACTGATATGTTCTCATCTATGGTTACTTACTTCTGCAATACTTTTCCCCAATAGTCTATATTCTCATCCAGTTATGTTAATTCTTCTATATCATGTTTTCATATTATTAATATTCATAAATACTTTGTTGATAATAGTACCCAATTAGCATTATTAATTATTAAGTAGTATTATCAATACTAATTAGAAGTACTAATACTATTATATATGTATGTATTTGTGTACATATTTATATGTGAATATGTGTACGTATCCCCCAGGGTGAAAACTATGAAATCTGCCCTTTGTTTTGTTAACTCTGTTTCATGCTCCTCAAAGGGTGGACTTTTTAGTAACAGCTACTATAGCAAGAGCTCCAATTGAGTTATGTGAAATGTGAGAGCACGCATCACCAAGAGACATGGCAGACCACATCTCGGTGACTCCAGTGCAACCCCACCAAGCCCTGCTCTAGAGCCTATGCTCCGTCCTTCAGAAGATTGTTCTGGGTTATTTTTCTTTCTTGTTTGTTAAAATTTTATTTTAGCTTTTCCTCCTTTTTTTTTTCTTATATGAGCATACCTACATGCTGAGATTTCTGAGTATGTTGGTATCATTTTGTCCATATTTGCCTTTTGAGTGAATGTATTTGGAAAAATATGACTCCAGTAAGATGTGGAACAGATAAACAATTCCATGACATATTCTGAGCACATACATATATTACAGAAGTTCCAAGTGCTACAAAAAAATGATGCATTTAACATTACCTAATGTTGAATTTGTTGATAGAGCCTCTTCGGTTTCTTTAGGACTTATGAGTAATATATATGGGGAAGCACAGGTGTACAACAGCTCCCAAGTCCTTTTTCTGAATTATAGTACTTAGAAGAAAAACATCTGCTGAACATAACAGAATTATATTAAAATAATTTTTAAGACCACACAGTGTTCAATTTATTTGAAAGCACCCCACAGAAAACTATTAAAATTATTCTGTAAGATAAAAACTCAATCAGTATTATCACCTTATGCATAAGACCCTTCATAAATGTATAAGACAAAGAATTGTATTTTACTTTAGATATGATGGGAGTTTGAGCAAATGAGGAACCCAATCAGATTTAGGTTTTAAAAGATTCACTCTAGCATCTTTGGGAAAATCAAGTACCAGGAGTTAATAGTGCAATAATTTAAATCATATCATGATTTAGGAAGCTAAGTGGTTTTCTAGGGATGGTCTAATGCTTTCTTAGACCAGGACTTTAGGGATAAGGGTAAAAGTTGAAAGGATGCACATCTGGTTCATCCTTTAAGATCAAGGCACCTGTATTTTCTGATGAATGTATATAAAATATGAGGAAAAACAGGAGGTAAGTATGAAAACATGAGTTAAGTTTGCCGATTCCACCCCTTTCCATGTGGATAACTGGGTGATGAGAAGAACCACTTACTTCATTGGAGAATTCGAGGGACGGAGTAGATTTTGGAGAAAAAAAAATCGTAAATATTTTTGAACAACTTTTTTTTGGCTATTCCTCTTAGGAATCCTAGTCAATGAAACAGTGGATTCATAAAATATGAAAAAGTTATCACATATCTATGATAATAGTTTTTAAGAAAAACTAAATTGTTATAAATGTAGATTAAAGGAATAGTTCTAAATACAACTAAGTGAAAGCTGATATTGGGTTATAATGATGAAAAGAAGTCATTAAAAGAATATTTTAATATGCAATAAGAATTTTTGGAATTTATTTAGTCACACTACAAAATGCAGTTAGTATGGAATATGTATTATTAACACTGAGTCATGCCAATATATGCAAATAGAAGATAAACTGAGTAAAAAACATCCTTTATTTAGATCTTAGAAACTTGTGATGAAGACAAAGCCTTTATTATATTTTTTGGTGAATGCATGCATGACTGTATCCGAGCCAATAATAGTAAGGATAGGTCATACCTGGGCAGAAAGATAAGGCTTCCTGAGGAAATATGGAGAATACTTTGGAGACAGTCAATTCATAGACAGGAGAGATTCCTGGAGAATTCCATGGAATAAAACAGGATTTTGTTTATGACTCACAGAATTAGAACATTTTTAGTATAAAGTGGGATTTCTTGATACTGAATAATACAGAGGCATTTTGGCAACGTGATCAGTTTTGCTTATGCAGTCTTCGTTTAAGCAAGGTGGAAAAGTGAAGATAGTTTTGCAGTGGAGGAAAACAGGAGACCACTTGACAAATGTGGCCAGGAAGAACAATGGGATTGCTGCAGTTTTCCCAGAGAAGTGCAAGATGTTCCTTTGCTTCTCTCTGGCTAAAAATGTAATGCTCAATTTAGTTCACTTTGTAAAGTTAAAACCCAAAATATGATGACAAGAGCCCCTTAATATTTCTTTTAAAAGTGCATTGCCTTGGTCCTTGAAGTCCTGCTATAAAATTACTAATTAATATTTGGCAAGGAATTTGGAAAGGTGTGTATTCCCAGACATGCCGTAAAACATCTTGGTTAGAGAGTAAAATCAAGGCTACAGTACACACATTAAAAGGATTTATAACCATGTTTTAACTTAGAGTGTAGATGGAAAGAACACCAGACAGCTGTTAAGAGGTTGAAAGTAGAAAATATGCCCTACTATTCATCAAAAAAAGGCACTGGGGATATAGAATTTATTTTTAAGTTGCTGGAAGATGTTGAAGAGTTATTACAAGCTTGGAAGTGATATTTTGAAATCTTAATGTACTCTGTCTGTGATTCACACCTAAACTGAGATGATGAAACTCTTAGGAATATTTGTAATGGAGATGTTTGCTTATGAAACAACTGTAACATATTGTTTGATATTTTATAATACGATACTAAATTATGAAAGAGAGGGGTTTCAAAGAATGTTTTTCAATGTATCACTTGGATCACATCCCTAAACACAAGACCTGAAAGTATGAAACTACTAGAAGAAAAACAGGACAGATACTTCAGAACATTGATCTGAAGATTTTTTTTTTTTTTGGAAATGATTTCAATTGTACAGGCAACAAAAGCAAAAGTGGACAATTTTTGCTTCTGTTGGGATTTTATGGAACCAAAAACTTCTGTGCAGCAATGGAAATGATCAACAGAGTGAAGAGACAGCCCACAGAATGGGAAAATATATTTGCAATTGTAACATCTGAAAAAAAGTTAATATCCAGAATGGAGAAGGAGCTCCAAACACACAGTAGCAAATGAACTGACATGATTTTCCTATGTTCAGGTAAAAGTATGCCACAGTAAATCGAACCATCATGTATATCCACAAGAAATTAATTAAAAAAAAAATAACTATGGGTAAATGGAAAAAAGATCAGTAGAGGCAAGGGAGAAGGGTGGGGGAGGGGAAGAGAAGGAGAGGTACTGGGGACTGAATTAGAACAAGATATATTTCATGCTTTCATAATTATGTCAAAATGGATTCTGCTGTCATGTTGAACTAAGAAGAACCAATAAATAAAAAATTAAAAACTGGCAATGTACCTATGAAGACATTTCTCAAAAGAAGGCATACAAGTGACCAACAGGTTCATGGAAGCATGCTCAACACCACAAGTTATCAGGAAGGTGCAAATCAGAACCATATGAAATAGCACCTCCCTTCAGGAGGAAGAGCTTTTAGCAAAAAGTCAAGAGTTACAAGTGTCAATCATAATGTGAAATAAAGGGAACCCTTGCACACTGTTGATGGGAATGTAATGGATTTCCCTGAAAATATTAAAAATAGAGCTACTACATGATCCAACAATCCCACTGCTGAACACATAAACAAAGGAAATGAAATCAGTATGTTAAAGAGATTGTTTGCACACTCCTGTTTATTACAGAACTATTCAAAGTAGTCTAGAAATGAAACAACCTGAGTGTCCATCAGTGAACCAACGGGTAATGAAAATGAGGTACATATGCATGATGCAATACTATTTAATCATAATAAAAAAGAATGAAATCCTATAATTTGTGCCAATGTAGTTAGAACAGGAGATCATTAAGTGAAGTAAACCAGGCGCACACACACCCACACAGGAAAACAAATATTACATGATCTCATTAATTTGTTGAATATAAAAAGTTTGATCTCACAAAACTTGAGAGTAGAATGCCATCTATCAGAGGCTGAGGACAGTAGGACAGAGAGGGACAGGGACAGTTCACTGGGTACTAAATTATAGTTAGAAGCAAGAATTTTTGCTGTTGTTGCACATTAGGGTGACTACTAATAATGGAAATGTACTGCACATTTCAAAAATTGAGATGAGCTTGAATATTTTCACCATAAAGAAACAATATTTGTTTGATAATATGGATATATTTAAAGTGATTTAAATGTTACAGAGTGTATACATCTGTATTAAAATACCACATGGTAACTAATAAATATGTTCAATTTTAATTTAAAATAATAGCAAAGGTAGAGGCACTCCTTGGTGTCAGGATCAACACAGATGGAAGCTTCCTGTATCACTGAAATATCATTTACAATGGCAATGATTAGTCATGAAATGGCTTGGTATAGGAATAAGATATGTGTCACCAAATAAAGCAAGGGATATATAAAAATTTTTACTTAGAAATGTCGTTCATAGGAACAAGGATGGATCAAAAATGCTAAAGTTGAACTAATTTATATTAATTTCTTTGCACAAAAATTTTATACATTTTGCTGGATTTCATGCAGATTGTTTTCCTGTCATCTAAGGTATTATATTGCTTCTAAATGTAAGTTATCAGGCTTCAATGATTAGCACTAATTATACAAACTTGAAAAAAAAATTAAAAGCATTTCTTTTTGGATTCAAAGTCTAGGACTAACTAAAAAGATACTGTGTTTCAAGGAAGGTCCCAGCCTGTAATCATGAGCCTCTGGCTAAAGGGATTCTCATGCAGCTGCTGCCTCCAGTGCACTCTCTTGTCAACACCTGGTTCTGCTGCTCCTGATACCACCACCTCCCCTCACTAACTAACAGTGCTAATTAAAACAGCCAATGTGGGGCTGAGGCTGGGGCTGGGGCTGGGGCTGGGACTGGGACTGGGGCTCAGTGGTGGAGCACTTGCCTGGCCCATGTGAGGCTCTGAGTATGATCCTCAGCACCACATAAAAATGAATAAATAAATAAATAAAGGTATTGTGTCCATCTACCACATTATATATATATATATATATATATATATATATATATATATATATTTGTAAAACAAACAAGCAGCAACTGCACATAGTCTTCACAGTGTCTCAGGCACTTTGCTAAATATTAGTCACATGTTTATCTGATTTATTTTTCATAAAAACCATAGCAAGGAGGTATTACTACTCTTCTCATGGTACAAATAAAGTAAAGTATGCATGTGGCTACACATGAGTAAAGACAAACTGTTATTGCAATCCACACCTCTCATCACTCATCTGAACTTTAAATTTCAGGCTACTGTTAAGTAGATGCATACTGATCTTTTCATAATGAAATGAAAAATAAAAATAAAATTAAAATTAAAAAATAAAAAATGGAAAGAAGCAGGTTGAGGCTTTTCAGTACATTTTGCTGAATGATTTCTTTAGACAATTGGAGCTACTATTTATCAAAAAAGGGCAAACACAATGCTCTCTCTGTGTTAAAATAACAAGGGCTGCTGAAGGTAAATTTCATCAATATACTAACACCCAGCTGCAGAACTTTCTGAAGTTTGTTAAACAGCTCAGCTACTTATACAAATGTAGAAGGTATAAGCACAGATATGGCAAGCTATCCCCTCTGATTTAGAGGGTTATCCATGATGAAGTACTAATAAGGAGATTATGACAGACATGATATTTTGAGACTTCTGACAAATTCTCATGAGGATTTAGTTAAGACCTCATAATCAAACATACAGAAAATTCTGGAAAATCAAGGGCAATGGTATTTTCATGTGAAAGAATGGCCCAAATAACTCTACAGAGCTTTGTCACATATACTTTGAGAGGATTCTAGAGTCACCGATGTTAATTGGTTACTATAAAGGCAATGAAAGTTTGCTGCTTCTACAAAAGAATGTGTCCTTGATACTCAGACCTTCAAACACTCCCTGTAAATTCTATGCAGCAAAAGCCACAGTGTTTTCAGCCACTCAAGTCAAATATTTCAGTTTTGTGCTTTCTGCAAATAACATAGCTATTTCAAACCTAAATTTATATATGAAAAAATGGATTAAAATGAACAAAATATTTAAGAAAATACTTACTCAATATATATCTTTAACAGAGGTAAAATTTTAAATTTGAAAAATATGCAAGTTTTAAAAATATGTTTCCTTCCATGGATGATTAGTTAAAGTGATTATAATAAAGAGGAAGAGGTCCAGAAGGGAAAGGGAAGGGGAGAAGAAAAAGAACAAAACTGAGACCTCTAGGTGAGATCACAGATGTCCCAGTTGTTATGCATTTTAATAAAAGGAAGATTGAGGCAAAGACTCATAGTCAATTAACTAACATTTTAAAAGTGTTAAAATTCAAATGTAGTTTTGCTAAAATCACTATAAATTCCAATAAAATAACAAAAAAAACTGTTTATATAATTGTGCCTCATTAAGTTACTTAAACTGCTTTAACTTATTACTTACCCTCTATGTCCTTTTAAATTAATTGCAGTTAATATTAAGTTTTTTAAAACACAGATCCTTTTACTTGTCTTAATATTTGCTCTAGATGAAAAATTTCAGTGCCTCTTGGGATTTAATTATATAAGTAAAACAACTGCAATTTTTAAATATAAATTACATTTATTTTAACATATATAAAAACATACAGATTGTGCATATTAATGAGGAACCAGGTGATGATGTGCTAATACATGTATACATATCATGAGTTTTAAATCAATATTTTCAGACATTTACCTTACATCCTGCCGCAGTCTGGCTGCAGCCAAATAACTGGGGGGTGACGAGCAACTTGTGTAGATTGATACAGCAGGAGTGGGAGCCATTTATTGTAGGACAGGAGGGGTATTTATACATTCCACACAGCTTATCTTAATTAACATAAACTAGATACAGCAGTCAACCAATAAGGAATCTCACACTTAATGACTCGCTGGCCTTACTTCACAAACCCCTCCCCTGGCAAAATGCCAGGTGCCATCTTGACTTGTTTATAGACCCTAACAACATCCTTCACAGTATTTTAGTAAGGTATCTCATTTATTTAAATATTTATTTTTAAAAAGGTTCTGAATGTGCTTATTGATTTGATTGCTCAAAATTAAAGCAAAGATCTGGGTGTAGCTCAGGGAAGGGGACTTGTCCAGCATGCTCCAGACTCTGGGTTCTAGTTCTAGCACCACAAGATAGATATATGTATAATTTTTAGTCATATATATGACTAAAAATTATAATTTTAGTCATATATATGACTAAAAATTATATAATATAAATAATTTTACACACTAATGCCAGTTCTTTCAGTAAGCAATCATTTATGTAATACTCTGTAGCTGCTTAGTTATAGTCATCTTTAAAAGAAATATAAATCTAATGACTTGCAATTAGAACCATCCCTTAATGGGACTCTGGTTTAAGGTTGGAGTTCCTTTCGTAGGTATGGGATCATAATAGTGAGCACATAGTAAGTACTTAGCAAGTATTGAAATGCCCTACCTTAGTAAGGTAAAGACCAAGAAGTTCCACCTTTAATCCATTTGCCTTTTCTTAACACTAATGCAATTCTACAGGGTCATGTCATTTCCTCAGTGTTAGTGAATATCTTCCATAAACTTCTTTGTGGCAAATGGGATCATGTCATTAGAGGAAAGTGTTTTGTGGAAGCTTCAAGAAGCTAAGGAGATGTGTGTTCCCTCCTCATATATTCTACCCATTGCTTTTAGTCTGGATGTTGATATATTGGGTTTTTGAGTTTAGAAATTACATAATGAAATATCGGGATAGAAGGAAAAGTTTTATCAACCTTCGAAAGCATCCAAGAGATTTCATGAGAAAGAAAATAAATGTTTACTTGGTTTGGCATCTTCTATTCAATCATATTTTTCAAGATTTTTGTTATTTGTGGCCACATTGAATAATAATCACTATCTAATTTTTAAATAACATTCATTTATCTTTACCTGGAAAGAAGTTAATAATAATTTGGGTCCCCACATATCCTATTTTCCTTGTTACTATTTTTTTCCCTAATTTAAAAGGAAATCAGTACTCATTATCAAGTTCACTTAATATCTTCTCTACTACCCCAAATTCCATATGCAATATTTTTATTCACATCTATTAGCACAATTCCCTGAATGGTCAGGTCCCTTGCACTTTGGAAATCCACTGCCCAGTCATGTCTCTTCTTTATTTTTATCCATTTACCCAAAAATACTAAGTGTTAAATGGCAGCAGTCTTTATATTAGAAACATTGCTAAATAATTAGTGCTGGTTAGCATCTATGAACATTTTCCATATAAATCTCCCTAAATTAATGCTAATTATTCCTCACAATTATCCACTAGAATGAAGAGCATTATTATGACCAGGGTGAAATAGACAAAAATCCTAAGTCCTTGAAGAAGAGGGCAAACTTATTAGAATCTAGAACGAAAGTAATTCATTAGTTGAGTAACAGTTTCTCCTTCCAAAAATTTAGATTCAACAGAAAATGCCTCTTGTATTATTTACATCTTAGTCCTGACTTTAAGTCAAGTCAGTGGCAGTGGAATTAGATATGAGAAAGTTTCTTGACCTATAAGTGATTTACACAGTGACTAAGTTCCATCAGATTTATGATTTAAAAAAACAAGTTTGGTATATACAAGGGAGCAAATGATGAATTATAAGACTCCAAAAAGAGTCCTCAGCAGAAGAAACTGATTAGTATTCAATGCAATAGAACATGACTCAGTCTTTAGTTATGTATGTTAAGTTCTTAGTGTGCAATACTCCAGTGTTGTATAAACCCTCTATGCTGTGAGAAGAATCTTTACTTATTTTGATTAACCTTTTCAAATGACGATTAAGTAGATAAGGCAATATAGACTTAAAAACTGTGCTGTGATTTTTTGAGATGGGGGTCTCCCTGTGTTACAGGCTGATCTGGAATTCCCAGGCTCAAGCAACCATTTTGTCTCAGCTCCCATATTGTAGCTGGAACTGCATGCCAGCACTAGAGCACATAGTTAGTTAATTTTTATATTTCTTGTGTCTCTGTAACAAAAACCGAAGTTTAATTTGGATTTTGTTTCAGTTCTTAGACAACCAGGACTGTAATTATTTGGCATCAGATATTTCCTCAGGCAACAGGACTTAATTGTTTGTAAGGTACTTGTTCTTTATGTACTACTGGTTTCACGGCTCAGCTTTTATACTGACATGCTTGATGTGAACATGTACACTTCAGGGCAAGGAGGTTAACCAAAGTTTTGAAGGGACTGAAGTTAATATATTTCCAAGGCGAGGAGAGAAAAAAAAAATTAAGAGAAACTGTACATAATTGGAAATTTAATATGCCCTAGAGGGACTTGAAAAGCAACCTTTGCAAGTGAGGGGCCCTGAAGCTTGAACTTCATGGTAATCTGTGTCTTTAGAGCAGTATACTTACAAAGTGATACACACACATGCGCGCGCGCACACACACACACACACACACACACAACATGTAATAATGTCACTTCTAATAAGGAATAGAGTTGCTCTCATAATATGAGAACATATCTTTTTAAAATTGTATCCTTCCTAGTCAGTTATTGTATTTGCATATTCATTTTATTTGTCTCATAAAATTTAGCATAACCAACATTATTGTACAAAGCTTTTGGTTTTTATAGTCATTAGTTACATTATAGAACTGTTATATCTAATACATTAAAAAAAATAGATGGATAACCCTAACTGTAAATTCTAATGCAAGTGAACTCAGAAAAGAATATCTAGGATTTAAGGCAACTTAAAATGAGGTTAAAAGATAAACCATTATGTTTCAGTTTAACAAATATACAGTGTTTTAATGTCATCATTCCTAAAATCTGATAAGGAATATATATCTTTAAATGAAAAAGTTGGATTTTAGAAGATATACTAAAAATGACATTCTCTCTTGCAAGGAAAGAGTGAAGAAAGGTTATAATGGAATAAACCCAAGAGAAAGCAGAAATTACAATGGAAACAAGTATCTCACATCAAAGCTTTGTCAATGTACTTGCACACTGACTCTCATACATATGTTGACATTGTATATGATATAAATTAAAAATATAATCCTATAAAACCACACTCATCAAAAGTGATTGGTTTTATTTATTCCTTAATAAAAAAGTTACCTTGAAAGGGATAAAGTAAAAAATACCTTCTTGTTTATGATTATTATTTTAAAGATTAATTTTTATTAAATTTGAAAATGTTCATTAGATTTGTTGATTGTGCATCTCTATAAATTTTATTTTTTTTATTCTGTCTTAGCATTCTGAAAAGTGTAAGACATTTTCTAATAATGTGCTAAAATAAGATTAAACAATATTATTTGACACAAGGAAGTCATATATATTGCACTTATTTTTCTCCTTTAAATCACTTGGATCATTTATTTGTTGTACCTTGTGGGAGTTGATAAATTATAGTTTATAAATTTACAGATCCACATCTTTCAGGTTTCTTCTATAATTTGTAATAGAGGATGTAATGCTTTAAGAGACATCCATCTGACTAGTATGCAAATATTTGCTAATGTTTCATCACTTTTATTAAGTAGTTTTATACTAAAAAAATACAGAACCTATTTTTTAGTGGCTGAACTATGGTTATAATTTTATTTGTGTCATTTACATATTTATTTTAAAAAATTGAATCATATATTGCATATAGATGCAACATAGTTATTTCAGCTTCTGATAATAACTTGTATATCAATATATGTTTTCTTAATTTTTGTTGGCACAGTACATAATTTTGCATTTACTATCAAGTGACTTCCCTACATAAACAGATATGTGCAATTTTGTATTTTTTTTCAATGTGTGTAATCAGAGACAAACCCACATAAATATAGTTATCTGATACTAAACAAAGTCACCATAAACATAACTGAAGAAATGATAGACTTTTTAACACATGATGCTGGGAAAACTGGAAATGCGTATGTAGAAATATGAAATTTGACCCTATCACTCATCCTGAACAAATGTCAACTCAAAGTGCCTCAAAGACCTAGGAATTAGACCAGAACCCCTGCCCATGCTAAAGGAACTATAGGCCCAACACTCCAGCATGTTGACTCAGGAACTGACTTCCTTCACAAGACTCCTAAAGCACAAGAAGTATTTTAAAAAAATCAATAAATGGGATGGCATCAAATTTAAAAGCTTCTGCAAAGCAAAGGAAATAATTAAGCACATAAAGAGAGAGCCTACAGAAGTTTTTCTGTAGGCTGAGAAAATTTTTGCCACATGCTTCTCTGATGGGGCATTCCTATCCAGAATACATAAAGAACTCAAAAACTTAACATTAATAATAATAATAATAATAATAATAAAATCTTAATCAATAAATGGGTGAAAGAACTAAACAGATGTTTCCTAAAATTTAAGAAACACAAATAGCTAATAAATACATGAAAAAATGTTCAACATCTCTAACAGTTGGGAAAAAGCAAATCCAAATGCAATTGGATTTCATCTCACTTCACTCAGAATGGCAATTATCAAGAGTATGAATAAAGACAAATTTTGGCAAGGATGCAGGGAAAAAGCTATACTTATCCATCATTGGTGGGACAGCAGGTCATTGCACCCACTCTGGAAATTCCTCAAAAACATTGGAGATTACTCAAAAAAAAAAAAAAAAAAAAAAACTAGAAGGGAACCACCAACCAGCATTCCACTCCTTGGTATTTATCCAAATGATTAAAAATCAGCATACTACAGGGATAAGGTCATATCAATGTTTATAGCACAGCACAATTCACAATAGCAAAGCTATGGGAACAACTTAAATGACTTTCAGCAAATGAGTGCATATAAATATTACTCAAGAATAAAGCAGAGTAAAATTATGGCATTTACTAATGGATTTAGTAAATGGATGGAACTGGAGACTATCATGCTAAGTGAAATAGGCCAGTGCCAAGTGAAAGGTTGAATGTTTTTTCTGATATGTGGAAGAAAATCTAAAATAAGGGGGTAAGGTGGGAAGAAAGAAAGGAAGGAAGGAAGGAAGGAAGGAAGGAAGGAAGGAAGGAAGGAAGGAAGGAAGGCAGGCAGGCAGGCTGGCTGCGGGAGAGGCAGGAAAAAAAAAGGGAGGAGGAAATTCCATCAAAATACAAAGGTCAGGAGGAGATCAGGAGAGAAGTTAAAGTGGATTCGAGTGAGAAAGGAAGGATGGGATGAGAGATGAGCAGTGAAATTGATCTTACCAAACTTTGCATTTGCATCTGTGAATATACCACAGTGAACCTCCCTATCAAGTATATCCACAAGACACTAATTAAAAAAAAAAACCTATAAGTAAATTACAGAAAGATTGGTAGAGTAGATGGGAGAGAAGGGAGAGAAAGAAGAGGGGAGGTGATAAGGGCTGGGAACTGAATTAGAAAATATTATATTTCATATTTTTATGATTATGTCAAAATGAATCCTAATGTTTACAAATAAAAATAATTAATGAAAATGTGTTTTTAATTGCATTTTTTCATTCTCTTATGAATAGAAAAGCAGAAATGTGGCATTTGGAAACTTAAATTTCTATAAAGTATTCATAAATCAATAAAGTCCATCTAGGATGAATAAGGCACTGTCTGCATAACCTATAAGTTAATCACACTCTTTAGAATCTTCTATTTTTCGTGTAACTGGATTCTTTTGAGAGGGTAATTTTGACAATTTGATACACACTCACAGAAGAGGGTGTGAATAAAGATGTGGAATAATAGATTCCTTGAAAGGAAATATCAACTCTCAGATTGAAGTCAACCATTTGCCTAAAGAAGTATTCATTCTTACTTCTGGAATCAGATAATGTTCAATGCTCTTAGGAAGCTATAAGTTTCAAATAAACCTGCTTTATTTCCTGAAATTCACAGTCATAGTATGTCTCCTGATATTCAGGTGACTAAGTCAATTCCCCTGGACCCTGGAGCATCAATTCCCACAAATTCATAACTCCAAGTGCACCTTAGAATTCACAGGTCAAGTTCTAGGGAGAATCCTATTGAGATTTTGATTAAAATTTCATTAAATTAAAGGATTAAGTTTTGAAGAAATAAAATATTTATAAGATTATATTTCTTTCCATTTATTTTGATTTCACTTTATACTTTTATTGATGTCAGATTATATTCTTCATATAGATCTACCTTCATATTTCTTGTAAAACTGTTTAAAATAATTTTTTATTTAAGTAAGACAATTATTGCATGTTTTTCTATGTATTAAACTTTGTTTATATAAAAATATACTGTATTTATAAAATATATTTTATCATTTACATTTATGAATATATGCATTTGCATGTCTGTGTATATAAAATTGAAATTTATTGCAACTCTAATAGCTAAAATTAATGCTAATATTGATCTTGTGCAATTTTCTAGCTTAATATTAGATTTTTGTGTTTCCAACTTGACTTGTACTTCCCAAGTAATATCAAGTGATACTTGTGGCTCTAGGGGAAATGTGAAATAGTATGTGTTGGGACAGGCAATCTTCCATGAACCCAGAGCTTCCTTAAATAACTGCATCCCAAGATTGCAAGACTTGGCCATTTTTTTTTTTAGAGAGAGAGAGAGAGAGAGAGAGAGAGAGAGAGAGAGAGAGAGATTTAATATTTATTTTTCAGTTTTCAGTGGACACAACATCTTTATTTTATTTTTTGTGGTGCTGAGGATCGAACCCCGCGCCCTGTGCATGCCAGGCAAGCACATTATCACTTGAGCCAGCCCCAACTTGGCCATTTTTAACTGTGCCACTTTCCAGGGTAATGAGCAACCCTGAAGGAATATGCAATAAGGACTTTCAGTATCAAGAGTAGACTTTGTTCTAAAATTGGTAGGCTACCCAGGTCAGGGCTCCTCTGCTGTGATGCAAACCCAAGGAATGTGCAAGATCCAGTTGGCATCCCAGTCCCCATATTACCCTCATGGGAGTCGATGCATGTACTGGTGCTCATGTGATTAACTGCACTGTCAAAGGACCATCCAGAAGTCTGCCTTGTGTTTGCAGTGTGAACGACTAGTGGGCTAACTTATTAGGTTGGAAGAACAGTACAATTCAGTCTTCAAACCTAAGATTTTGATGGTGAACATGGAATACTAGAAAGACATGGTTTTCAGAGGATGCTCAAAGATCCTACAAACAAAAAATGTTTGAGGGGATGAGCACATTACTTGGGGTTGGGTAGCAAATTTTCCTGCTTAAGTAGTGGGTTGGGTGAGAGAAAGTGTCTCGCCTACTAATGAAGCTGACCATGAGAGGTAGGGTTAAAACAAGCCATGAGTTGAGCTTTAGGTGTTGCTTATTCTGCTTTGGCTGGGAGAAGGATACTGTGATGACAGCAGGGCCCCAAGCTAGAAGGCATTGTTACTGTGGTACTGGAGTTCCCAAGGCTGAGGTCAGTCTGTCGGCAATAAGGACCTTGCTCATTGGCACAGTGCTTTGAGTAAGCCCCAAATAGCAGATGTTTGTTTGGTTCTCAGCAAGCAAATGGACACTGCAGCGAAAGGCGTAGTACAAGCTGTGCTTACTGGATGGAACTGCTCCCCACGGCAGGGCAGTGTGCACAAAGCAGAGGTACAGACGCATGCACGTGGCAGAGAAGATAGGATGCTCTGGAAGCAGCAGCGTGCCAGATGTTGGACCGTTTATGGAGGAAAACATAACATACTTCTGGAGGCACTAATTTTGTACTTAGAGACCAAGGGAGCAAAACAAATCTCCCTCTGTACCCCTTTCCCATTCTACATCTGCTTTCCCCCCGTTTCCTATATTCCATGCACTCTAGGGTCATATTACTTTTGTCCCTAGACTGGATGAGAGAGGAAGCTCCTAAAGTCATCTGATCAGATTTATTCAGTGGGGAAGCTAAGGGGACCTTGCACCTGGTTACCATGGCTGGGTGTGCTCTGGTGTCTTTCATTTCTGCAGGCATTATTGTTACTGGTGTTTCAAGGGCATAATCCTGTAACAGCCAGGAGTTATCAGAGGGAAGTGTCCCAATCTGTGACAGCTGCATATAGGGAAACAATCCCTGTCTCCTCCTACGAGGCCCCAAATAAGTAAAATAGACAAATGGAAGAAAGAGCAACATTTGATTGCTGACAGAGTACCCAGAGATGGCATTTCCCAGAACAAAAGCACTACCTATCTGTGGCACAGCACATAAACCTCTAAAAACTAAAGATCACTAGTAACTAGCTAACAAGCTTTTCTTGAACTCAAATGCCTCATGTAAGAGGGCATTGTGATTCTGTAGTCTGAAATCCTTATTTGGGTATTTTTCAACTTAAGACTCAATAACTAACAAGGGAAGCACCTAAGAGGCCTCCCTCTTTCCATGGAAATGATTTATTTAAGAGTTCAGCTTTGTAATGTGATGTCAATTAGTGACAGTTAAACCCATGGGAAACCGTGACTTTATACTCTGCCTCCTGAAGATAAGCTGCTTGCTCTGCAGGCCCTTGATTTACAAATATCCCCCTAAATCCCTGGCAGGGTTCACTCATGGATGCACTCTGTGAAACTCTTGGGGGAAAAAGGATGTGGAATCACGTGGACATACTGAAAATTTACTTTCAGCTTACACATTCCTGGGCATGTGGGGTTCTTTCTTTCTCTTTCTGCAGCCCTAGGCCAGCATGGTGGGCCCCCTCCCAGGGGCCAGGTGTCAGTGCAGTCAGAAAGGTGTAGGCACTCAAACCCATGCTTGTTCCCTCACTGCATTCTCATGTTGGACATTCACAGTCCTAGATCATGAAGAGATGACATCTTGGTTCAGGGCATTGCTCATTAGGACCCCAGCATGTGGATGGCCTTTTCAGGCCAAGGTCAGGTATATAATGAGGCTCTGGAAATTTTATAAAATGGCTCTGTCCCACTCAAACCTGACCCTCAAGGCCAAAGTTCTGGGTGCCAAAAGTTGGTGCTGTAGTGCATGCCTGTAATCCCAGCCACGCCCGCGTCTGAGGCAGAAGGACCACAAGCTCAAGGCCATCCTTAGAGCAACCTAGGGAGGTCCTAAACAACTTAGCAAGACCCTGTCTCAAGAAAATTTAAAAAAAAAAAAATAGAAAAGAAAAGGGCTGGGTTTATGCCTCAGTGGTCAATCCCCTCTGGGTTCAATCCCCATTACCAATTCAGAAAAAAAAAAAAAAAGAAGTCACAGACAAAAGGTGAAATCCTGTCTACTGTGATGGGACACACTGATGTTGTATGTATGTGTTGAGGACAGCAAGAACCTTGATGTACAGAGGGGAACCTATCAGAGCAGGAGGTAACATCTATGTCTCCTCATCTCCTTCATCTAGCACCACATCCTAGCAGAACTATCATACAGTCCCTCCGAATCTGGCAAAGAGATAACAATCCGGCCTTTTGTGGGGTTTGTCATCCCTACTACACACTATGAAAATAGAAACCTTGAGGATCCTGGTCTAGGAAATCTCTTGACCTCATTAGTGGCGGTTCCTCGACATGGAATCGCCCTCTCCCCTTCTCCCCTGCCTGTATACAAACACACCACAGCACAACTTTCTTTAATCTGACTGCTACAAATTCATAGGCTTTTGTTGATGTCCAAGGGGCACTGAGTAATGACATGTATGAGGGTTGAGGCAGTCGCTACTTGATAATGATGCCTAAATTAATCAAAATAAGGGTGAGCCAAGTCAAATCAAGTTGAATGACGACGTATCTCTGGTAATGAGCTGTGCCTCCTCAGCTGGAATGTTGGCATATGGGGAGAGCTGGCTTCAATACCTCCCACTGAAGATAGAAATGACTTTTGGGTCCATCTCTGTTTCTCCAGAAATTTTATCAATAACAACAAAAAAAAATCAATGGATCAATCTTAGCTCCCCCATAATAATAATCATGGCCACTACACTGGCCTTAAATTACACTTCGTATACCTGAAATAAGATTCAGTTGTTCTCTCTAGGCCATTTTCATAGTTGTCTGAGTCTAGGAACCTGAGGAACATGGTTGATGTCACTACAGATAAAATCTCATTATTTTTTCTGGAAATCTATTAAAAGTTAGAGCCTGTATATGATGATTAATGGGGTAGGAAACAAACTGAACAGATTTGATTCCAGCCTATGTGCTATGGTTTGGATCTGAAATGTGCCTCAAAAACCTATGTGCTTAAAGTCCTCAGCTTGGGGTTTTCAGAAGGTAGTGGAGATTTAAGTATGTGGGGACTAGTGGAAGGATCATTGGGGGTGAGATGCTGCTCCATCCCCCTCTCTCTCTTAGCTTTCTGACTTCCCTGGGGTAAAAAGTTTTGCTCCATCAAATGACCCCACTGCAATTGACTACCTTGCCATGGATCCAAAAGCAATGCAAGCAACTGACCATGAAATAAAAACTTCAAAACAATGAGCCCAAATAAACATTTCATCTTTATAAGTTATTTATCTTAGGTGCTCTGTTATAGCAATAGAAATCTGACTTGCATCCTTGGTCAGATAATCAGAATAGATGATGGAGTGTCACCATTCTGAGAAAGTTTATGTTTACTCTCAATTAAGTAGGGGTGAGGGTAGAACATTGGAAAAATCTTCATGGTCCTTCTGGTCAAGGATTTAAATGCCAGCAACTCTATATGGGACATTTCTAAGGCTGTATTTTTATCAGACAACCTGAAGGTAATATCTCCCTCTTGCACCAAGAGTGGGTTTCCTTACTACTTACTGGAAAAGAAGTGGATTACCCACAATCGGTGTTCCTCTGCTACCGCAAATCTACAGTGTAGGCAATGATGATCTGACCATTCCACCTCAACCTGTGGGTGCTGTACGGAAACCAAAGCAAATATTATTCTTGTGCTGTTTGTGTAAAAAATAAATGAGTAACAAATGAATAATAAAGTCTTTTATCTATTATCCAGGAATCTCATGTTTTCTGCCAGCATGCTTGAAAGAGCAATAGGCTTTCAAGTAGGTAAGACCATTTCCCTGACTGTCAGTCTCAAAAACAAGTCTAGTCACGAAAGCTTACTAATTATCTTAACCAATGTTTTCAAAACACACACAGGATAATCTCTCCTACTCATGCTTTAGATTACACTGCTAACAAAGTTCATTGTGTTTATACTTTTAAATATTTGATAGATTCAATGTTTTCATTATTATTATTTCCTTCTTTGTTCCACTAATTTAAATTAAAGAACAAATAACTTAATGATCCCATTGTCTCTGGAAAAGAGATTATACATGAAGTCAATAAGCAAGCAGTTTTTTACCAATGAGTACCTCCACTGCTGAGTGGTTGATTTCTGGAAATAGTGACCAGACCAGAGAAGTAAGTCATAATTCCACAGTCAGTCAGACTGCCTAGTGAAGCACCTAGGCCTTCACCTAGTGAAGAAAAAAAATACAGTTTATCCTTTCTATTATGAAGTTGGGAATAAATTGTGTAAATAGGAAATACAGATTTCACATAGAAGCCTACAAGGCGGTTGAACAACACCAGTTGTTCCAGATGGATCAGTTGTATCTTGCCACAATAATGGTGTAGAACAAATCGCACCCTAAGTTAGTGCCTCTGAACAAAAATCAGGTGATCTTAGGGTAGGCTCAAGTATACACTTGGTTTATTAATAAGCTCAGTGAATTCTACCTGATCCTGAGTTTTCCTGAATCCAGGGTGTTGACCTTTGTCCAAGCCCAATGAAGCATAGTAAGTAGCAATAGATACTCTGCTAGGGTGATTGATGTAGTACTGGGCTAGGGCAAAGACTGGACAGGTGACAACCACTTCCAGCTAGTCAGCAATTTATATAGCACATGAACAGAATCAAAACTGATAGAATATGCATCCGATCTCACTTGGTTTCTGTCATTGATCCTGGTACCCCCGCCTGTCTCTGACTATGTGGCTCAGTGTATTTTTTTTCTGCTAATGTCAACGAGAGTTTGCAGTTCAAGTTCTGACCTAAGGCTGCCTCCTCTACTGTTGATCCTCCACTGCTCAAAGCAAACACGTTCGTTGCTAGTTCTTAGATCTAAAAGATGAAACAACAAACAATACTTTTCCTTGGATTTTCTGCCCTCTCTTTTGCTCCTGGATGGAGTTGTCTGTAGACATTTTCTCTAATTTTCCTCCTATGTCTCTTGATTCCAATCCAATCAGACTTCAAAACCTGCACTCGCTGCACCCTCTGCCCTCAGGCTCCCTGTGCTCCACCAGCTTGCTGTTCATGGCGCCCCCTAGCAGCAGGTTCCGCCTTAGCACCCTTCCCACAGCTGTTCCCTCTGCCTGAGATGCTTTTCGGCCTGGCTTACTCTGCAGCCTTTATAAAGTCCTCTCGTTCTCATTGAGACATACCCTGCCTGATTTGGTGCTTCAGGTTTTTCCATTCTTTCAAATAACTTGATTTGTTTGATCTGTCTGCCAGTTTTTAAGTTTAAATAATCTTACTCTGAATGTGATGTAGTTAACTTTGTTTTTAACAATGTTAGATTTCGAACCCTGTTTTAATGTTGTATTGTTAGGTTCATGTAATTTTATTATTATTGTATCTTATGATGTTCCTTCTTGTTATCCTCACTTCCTTCTTTTCCTTCATGCTCAGTTTTGTTAAACTGAGCTTGTGTGTGTATTTCCTTTAGTTAGCCTTTGCCTGGTTCCTCCTGGTGATTCCTCCAGTGGCCTCTGTCTGCAGGGATATGCTTACTTGTGTATTTGTTGCATTGTTTAAAAAGCTGTGTGTGGGAGAATTTTTAAGTAAAATTTACAATCCTTGTTTCTGGTCAGGGTTTACATTCAGTCTTTAATCATTTATTATTTTTGCAGCTTACTTCGTTATTTTTACTTCTTTGTTATTTCTCTTCACTTCTCTTTCAGCCTCTTTCCTTTTCCTTCATTAACACTGATTTCTGAATGTTTTCCTCCCAGGCATGTAGTTTATGGCAAGTCTACAGCAATTTATAAACTTTAGTAAGAATCTTCTCATGACATTATATGAGAAATTTAATTTCTTTCTATTTTAAAACGTATACCTACCTTTTATATTTATTAGCATATTGAACATACAAAGTTGAAACAATTTCTTACTTATTTATCTATATAAAATTTATTAAAATACAGTTTCACATTGCTCAGTGTTCTCTTTTTCTGTAATTTCTTCCAGAACATTTTTTCATATTTTAGTTGTGAATCTTACTTTTTGTCTGAGCAGTTATATTTAATTTTGCAATGTGGGTCTACAAGTTCATTTTCACTAACTACAGCTGTTCTTTCCAACCTGTTTAGTTCTTGCATTTTTTTTACTCCAATCTCCTCCAGGACAGCTCTAAACTTAGGCTCATCTAAACTGTTAGGGTTGCTACCACATTATGACATTGGATACATTTTACATCACTTATGTAGACATTGGGCATCTCACCACAGCATAAGTTCTATCCTGGTTCTACTCTGGTAATAGTCCCCTGCTATTTCCCACATCCATCTCATAAGAATAAAGTAGTGACAGTAAATCACGTACTCACATTTGTGTTTGGGGTATTAATGTTATGAATGAATTATAAGAGCAGATTCTAAGCCATCTCTACCTTCCACCACACTTAGGTGCCTCCAACTTGTAGCCTGATAGCACTTCTATTCCAAAATCAACTTGTTTTAGCTTAATTGTTTTTCTTTATTTGTTTAAAGGTGGTTTTTTTTTTCATTTCAATTTTTAAATACAGTATTATAAAATAAAACTTATTCTGGAGAAACACAAATGAGTTTTCTATATTTTGTGACCTCTTCTTTAATTTGTTCCAGTGCATATGAAATAAGAGTGCATGGTCTGTATTCAAATTAGAAAATATTCTCAATTAGCTATGGTGTCCACATCCTCCTGCTTCGCAGTGCATAAAATAAGAAGATTAGTAAGATATGGGACTGCTATTCAAGGAATCTGTAATCCAATAATTGGAATTAAATAAAAGCAAATTACTATAATGCAAGGGAGACTCATATGATGGTTCCAAGCAAAATTTAACAGAGAAGATTGAAACAGAATGTGGGTCTTGGTGGAAATATCAGCAAGGAGGTATCTGAAATGATAGTCATTCACATAATTAAACAGGGAGGGTGACCTATTTCAAGAAATGAAACAGCATGTGAAAGTCGAAATCCTGGACAAATGTTTTCTTTGGTTTGAAATAGGTCAAAAAGTAGAGATGAGGAAAAGAAGCTCAATGTTAGCTTGGTGACTGAGCTCTGTGCTGCAGAACTCATCATCAATATTGTTGATAACCAGAATTTTCTGATGGTATATGAGATAAAGAGGATGATTTTTTATGAACACAAACACTCAGTTGATCACATAGTTGAGACATTAACATTATTGAGAACTTAGGGTTGTGCACTTCCACATATAAATGCTACTACCTAGGATTTGCAAGTAAATATTTTGTTGTTTGAGAGTTTTCTCCAAAATCCTTAATGGACATATGCTATGTACATATAACTTAACTATTTTACATAAATTCACTTATTTTCTCTTTATGATAGCCCTACAAATTCTACTTGTCCTTACTTACACACAGGTAAATGGGGTTTAGAAGGTTTCCAGGGCTGGTAGGTGATTCTGTGATAAATGGTAGGAGCTGAGTCTTAGTTCCATCTGCTCACATGTAAACACCTCCCCACTAGCTACCTGCAGCATGGGGGATATTAAAAGGCATTACGTATCTTGCATTTATCCATCTTGTTATTTTTTTCTTACTCTATTGTTTCTCATTTTGAGTAAGAATTTCAGTCTTTGAAATTATATTTAAGTATAATGAAAAAACGTGAATCTGGAATAATTATGCTTAACAAGTGGGCTTTTGGTGGGGAAATTTCTGGTGAATTATGAGTCAAAACTATTCTTGAGAATTATTAACATGGGTATAAGTAGAATAGAATAATAATGGAATGATAATGGAAACCACATTTCCGTAATTGAGACAATCCGTATTCTGTAGACCCAGGTTAATTTGTAAAATTAGTACGCAATGATGGATGAATGGACAGTGATGGCGCTGGTGTGCAAAGTTTAATTTGCTGAAGCAGCGATCAGTTTAGTGATCCTACTTGGCATTTGCTCTAGATTTTTTTCTTTGCTGATATGCAGATTACAAGATTTAATGATGTTTAAAGCACAATAAAAAGCTCAGTTCTTAGTGTAATGTGCTTCTCTATGTGTTAAGAATTATTTTATTTTATCTCATACTTTCTGTGTATATTGTGTGCTTTTGGTTTTAGACTTAATGGTTCTTATAACATAGATTTTATGGTATGAAATTCCCTGCTTCACTAATTTTTACTTATTTTTAAAGTTATTATTATTATTATTATTATCGTCATTATCATTATTATCATTTATATTAGGGATTGAACCCAGGGCATTTTACCATTTTATCATTTCCAGCCCTTTTAATTTTATACTTTGAGACAGCATCTAAGCTGATTAGACTGGCCATGAACTTGAAATTTTCTTGTCTCAGTCTCCCAAGTAAGTGGGATTACAGACCTGTGCCACCATGCCTTGCTGGACTTATATATAAGTATTATAATATTTAAATCTAAATAAAATAGATAATTTTATATTATATTGATTCTACCATAAACATGTTTTATGTCAAGTGAAATATCTGTCACTTTGTTGGTGTATAGTAGGCACTGAATTACTGGGTAGAAATTATTTTATATTAAATCCAGGCACAATAAAATATATATGAATATATCATTATTAAACTGCTAAAGTAGCTTTTAATATATCTTTATACTCATTGACAAATAATATATTTTAGAAAAAAATGTGTATGTTTTTAAAATGTAAATCCATTTCCATTGTGAAAACTTGCATACTTAAATCTTTGTAGCTCTATAACCTATTGTGTGTCCTTGAATCCCACAGGGACTCAGAATTTGCTAAGAAAATGGAATCATTCTTAGACAATAATGCTATTCCCTTTACTTAATCAAATTTATCCACAATTGTACCATTCTCACAGTTCTGTCTAATCATTAATCATACCTATATGATGAAATCTTCAGTGCATAAGAAATTTGAATAAAACACACAATACAAATTGAGAATTTACTTGATTATAAAACATTAAGTATTTTGAACATTGAGTTTTATTTTTAAAGAAACTACCAAAGTCTCTTTAAAACCATTTAAATAACTTTTATTTTCTTCTAAAAGTTTTTTATAGCTACAACTTTTGTTAAAAATTGAGAGAAATTAATTTGCATTGTAAGAGAAGGAACTTACAAGGTTTACTAAATGTTCCATAACATTTTGCTAATATCTACTCAGAAACAACAAAAAATATAGTAGTATGATAGAAAATTTTACTTTACAAATTAGGTATATCAGTGAATATTACTGATTTCTTTGATTCAGCAATCTTTTGGAAAGGCAAAGATAAAAAAAATCATACTTCTATTTAGGGAGCTTTTCAGTTTTGGATAGCAAGAAAGAGCTTAATGATGATATAGTTCAGTTGACACAACTACAAGCATATTTTAAAATGCTGTAGGAGAGAAAAGGAGTGAAATACCCAACTTTGCATAAGGGGGATGCAGAGAAGGAGAAAGTAAAGTCACACTGTGAAGATGGTAATGTAGGAGTTAGAGAATTTATGCAAGGTTAACTGCTGGGGAATTTCTGCAGGCTTGGAAATAAAATGACTTTAGACACACAATTCACACGGTGCATTTTTTTGGTTGTGCTAATGGTTCAGTTGCAGAGTGCTTGCCTAGCAAATACAGAGTCCTAAATTCAACTCTCAGTATCACACACGAGTGTGTGCACACACACATACACATATGCACTAAGACATTTCTAGAGTATCAGGAATAATGCTTAGTATAATATTAAATTTAAAATATCCTCATAGTGTTGCTATGGGTATGAAAGCAAAATAATGTTTATAAGTAATACAGGGCACATGCACAATAAATCATCCCCGTTATTTCTCACTCATTCACTCGACAATCCATATCTTGAATGCCAATTGGATTTGGGCACTGTTCACAATGGTGGAAAAACAGTTAGTGAACAAAATACAAAATTTCCTGCCCTGAAGGACTTAACATTTTAGTGGGGAGAAACAGAAAACATGTTATTTAAATAAGTTATAGCAGAAGAAAATGAATACTATAAGAAAGAAAATCTACAAAAATAAGAAATATGGGTGAGGTGGCTTGCATTTCCAAAAAGCCCTTGCTGAAAAAGCACATGAGGAGGGAATGGAGAGACACAGATACCTGGGAGGTGAACATTCCAGACAGCAATAAAAGCAGTGGCTAGTTTTTAGCCTCAGGAGTGACCAGCACGTGAAAGAAGAGAAAGGACATGAGAATGTGTCTGCAGCAGCATGTCTGATGGAGGTAACCAGGAGATGAAGTCAAAAGTACAAGGGCACATTTGGGGTGTCACTTTCAATGGTAGGTCTCTTACATGGATGATTTGGGGATGCTGCTGATTTTTTTAAACTGGGGACTGAACCCAGGAGTGCTTAATCATGTCCCCAGATCTTTTTATATTTTATTTAGAGACAGGATCTCACTGAGTTGCTTAGGACCTTGATAAATTGCTAAGGCTCACTTTGAACTTTTGATCCTTCTGCCTCAGCCTCCAGAGCTGCTGGGATTACAGGCATGCACCACTGTGCCAGGTATGCAGATGCAGTTTTGGGAGTGGGGCAAAGTTGGAATCAAGATCAGAGATAGGGAATTCAATGAGAGACGAAAGTGGCTTATACTAGTAGTTATCAGTGAAGGTATAAAATGCTCAGATTCTGAGTATTTTTTATTTTCTTTGTATGATTCTTTTTCTATTCTTTTGAGACAGGGTCTCACCTACTTGCCTGGACTGATTTCAAACTTATGATCCTCCTGACTCATTCTTTCAGGTAGCTTGGATTTGGGGTGTGTACCCCCATGCCCAGCTTGGAAGTACTTTTAAAGCAAATCCTGAAAAGAAAGGGTATTGCAAAATTTTAAGACTGATGGAGAAAAACAGGAAATCTCCATGAGCTGAAAGTTGAAAAACTGTAGATGGCCTAGATTTGGGAAAGATGATGGATGAGGACATGTTAGTTTTAAGTTTTATAAAGGCAAATACAAATTAAAAATAAGACATTTAATTTTTCCTGTCAAAAAATAGATATCCTACCTCCACCATTTTCTTAGAACATTTCCATATTCCTTTTCTCTCTGAAATATACATTAATCATTGTAAAAGCTAAATAGTCCTCTTGTCAACTTCATGACTTAGAGTGACTTTTTTAAAGACCTGGGAACCATCTCTTTGAAATGTAATCACTGAGGGAAAATAATGGTCCTGTATCCCAGTTTGTGTGAGAATGTAGGAAGCTAAGGTCACAGGGCTCCTCACCCCAAGTTTTAAAACTATCTCTTCCCTTAAAGATAGGAGTTTATTTTTTTTTTTGCATAAAGTCAATGAGCTAACACAGATGGTCACCCCAATTACTGAAGTGAATTTAGAATGAACTATGTGTGACAAATGTTGCTGTCAAGTCCCCTCACTTGAGCACTAATTACTGTTTATCTTGAGAATGCATATGAGCTTAGCTATATTACAAGGTGAGACTCCTTCTGTCTTTGTTATCTCTTAGTGGAGTGCCAGAGATGCAGATTGCCTTCTGGTTTCACAATTATTCTACAATGAACGTGTTTTCTCTCTCTGCCTTGCTGAGAGCAACAGGTTGAAGCATGGTGCTGGGAATGTCCTGAATGGGTGGGCCACCAGAGGGGCTGTGTCTTTTTTAGGTAAGGGACTCCCAGTTATCAAAGTCTCTTTTTGATCTCTTTGTTCTTTTTTAATTCTAAATTTGGACAACACTTTCCAAATTCAAATTTGACTTTCTCAGCTTTTCATGAAATATGTAATGGGTTCTTGGGAATTGTACTTTTCCTGCTGTGCAGAGGAGACTGAAACGGCTGCACAGTTTAAGAACCCATAACCGAACCTCCAGTTGACGGTTCGTCCTTCCTCATGTAAATGACAAAGTGAAGGAAATGCTTATTACCCTAATTTTACCAGTGCACACTACCTGCCTTTGTTGAAATATCACACCGTATGTCATTAATATGTATAACTATTGCATCAATTGAAAAAAAAATAACAAATTCAAACTTGTCTAGCAAGTCAGAGTAATGCGGGTTCCCAAATCCCATCCTGGTCACTATGTGATTGGAGTGATGAGGAATCAGGAATGGGGCTTCAGGTCTTCCTCTTGAAGTTCTTATAGCTCTCCAGCCCACCTGTAGTAACTCCCTGAGAGTCAACCTTGCAGGGCTTAAGGGTGGTTCTTCTAATTTGAATAAATTTACACATTTGCTAAGACTCTGAGACAGGTCCCATCCCAAACAAATAAATTACTGTTATCTATGAATGGATATCATTCTAAAGAAAAAAAATGATTTGGATGGCAGGAAAAAAATATTTCAAGCAATGAATCAGTGGAGATGACATGGAACCCTAAACATGCTGAGGCTTTCTCAGAACCCTCCTCCTCTTTGCTCTGACATCCTTGTTCCCTTTTCTTGCCTTCTTGGTTTTTATTCTTTCTTTCCCCCAAATCAACTCAGGGAAAGGGAGTGATTCTACAGCTACAGAAAAACTAAGAATAGCAGAGAGCCCTGGAGACCACCAGGAGAGAGGCTTCTAATGGCCATCCTGCAGCTTTTGCACAACAGGGAGCTGAGAGAAGCTGCAGTGGTACAACCCCAAGACAGGTGAGTCCCCGCTCATTTCCATCAAAGTGTGCCTAGGTTTTCCAAAAATTTACGGGTGTGGACACAGAGATCAAAATCTCATTCTAGTTCAGTAACCTTTGTGTTGTTCTCTGGCCTGCTGTTCAAATCTAAGACCAAGAATTCTAAAGACAAGGTACTGAGATGCCAGAATATAAGATTATTAAAGTTCAATCACAGCCACTCAGTTTGGAAGAAAATAGAGCAAAATAAAGAAAAAAAAAACCTAGGTGGAATCCCACCAGCCAAGCCCACACGGACCCTTGGGCCGAGCACGGGTTCTCAGAAGGGGAAGGAAGCGGTACAGTCCCATCCCCCACAGCGGACACTCCGCCGAGCCAGTCAGCGGCCACCATCCGGGAAAGCTGAAGGATACACCGCCACTCTCCTTCAGAGTGCGACATCAAAACAGGTCGGTGTCATTCAGCTCACCCCCCAGACAGCGGGAATTCGCATAAAATCTCTCCTAGGCTTGCCGGGAGAGGGAGTATCAAGCTGAGCCTCCATACAGGCTAGGGGGAAACCAGAGACACCTGACCTCCAACCCCTCCTCCCAGTAGCAGCCAAAAGGAAACCTGGCTAGCCAGCGCTGGGGGAGGGGCAAGCAGAAAGAATCAAAGTGATAGAGTGCCAGGGATCCCAGCAGCCTGCAACAGGGCCCGGAGAGCCAGGCCAACTGATTCGCGTGGCCTGCCCTGCGGCTACAGAAGGCGTGGCGCCTCAGTGAAGCCATTAATTGGCAAGCAGGGAGGTTAGGGAAGGCCATTAGGTGGAATCCCACCAGCCAAGCCCACACGGACCCTTGGGCCGAGCTCGGGTTCTCAGAAGGGGAAGAAAGCAGTACAGTCCCATCCCCCACAGCGGACACTCCACCGAGGCAGTCAGCGGCCACCATCCGGGAAAGCTGAAGGATACACCGCCACTCTCCTTCAGAGTGCAACATCAAAACAGCGGGCACTCCATCCAGGCAGTCAGTGGCCACCATCCGGAAAAGCTGAAGAATACACCACCACTCTCCAACAGCTTGTAACATCAAAACAGCCAGCAGCAGGACCCCGGAGATCCAGGCCAACTGATTCGCGCGGCCTGCCCCGCAGCTACAGAAGGCGTGGCGCCTCAGAGAAGCCATTAATTAGCAAGCAGGGAGGTTAGGGACTGCCATTAGGTGGAATCCCACCAGCCAAGCCCACCGCCCACGCCCGGAAGAGGCCCAGCGATCTGCCAGCATTGTAGTCACGACACCCCAATTGGAATAGGGACAGAGCAGAGCCGCCTTCCACTCCCGGAACAGGCCCAGAGAGCCGCCAGCGTGATAGACACGTCACCCCAATTGGAGTAGGGGCACAGCCGCCGCCCGCACCTGCAAGGGAGACTTTTCAAGTATACAAGAGCAACATAAATAAATAGGGGGTAAATTTCAAAACACAACAGTTGCACCAAGCAGAAAGAAACGCGGGCAGTATGAAAAGACAAGGAAAGAAAGGACCACAAGCAATGCAGGTCAACTCAACTTTAGAAGAGGTAATAGCTGCAACAGATGGAATATCAGATAAAGAGTTCAGGATATATATGCTTCAGATGATCTGGAGTCTCAAGGAAGACATGAGACAGCAAAATCAGACAATGAAAGATCACATTGACAAACAAATCCAGGAAGTCAAAGATCAATTTCACAGGGAGATAGAGGTAATAAAAAACAAACAAATTGAAATTCTAGAAATGCAGGAAACAATAAACCAACTTAAAAACTCAATTGAGAATACTACCAGCAGAGTAGATCACTTAGAAGAGAGAACATCAGACAATGAAGACAAAGTATTTCAACTGGAAAAGAACATAGACAGCTCAGCAAGTCTGCTAAGAAACCATGAGCAGAACATCCAAGAATTATGGGACAATATCAAAAGACCAAATTTAAGAGTCATTGGGATACAGGAAGGCACAGAGCTCCATTCCAAAGGAATAAACAGTCTATTCAGTGAAATAATACGAGAAAACTTCCCAGAATTGAAGATTGAGACAGAATCCCAAATCCTAGAAGCCTACAGGACGCCGAATGTGCAAAATCATAAGAGATCCACACCTAGACACATTATAATGAAGATGTCCAACATACAGAATAAGGAGAGAATTTTAAAAGCTGCAAGAGAAAGAAAGCAGATTACATTTAGGGGTAAACCAATCAGGATAACAGCTGATCTCTCAACACAGACTCTGAAAGCTAGAAGATCCTGGAATAACATATTTCAAACACTGAAAGACAATGGGCTCCAACCAAGAATCGTGTATCCGGCGAAATTAAGCTTCAGGTTAGAAGATGAAATTAAAACCTTCCACAATAAACAAAAGTTAAAAGAATTCGCAGCTAGAAAACCATCTCTTCAAAAAATCCTTGGCAAAACATTACAGGAAGAGGAAATGGAAAACAACATTGAAAACCAACAATGGGAGGTAGGACAGTAAAGGGGGGAAAGTAGTCATAGAGGATAACAAATCAGGTTTAGTAACATCAATAAACAAATATGGATAGAAGAACAAACCATATCTCAATAATAACCCTAAATGTTAATGGCTTAAACTCACCAATTAAGAGACACAGGCTAGTAGAATGGATCAAAAAACAAGACCCAAAAATATGCTGTCTACAGGAGACGCATTTGATAGGAAAAGATATACATAGACTGAAGGTGAAAGGTTGGGAAAAATCATATCACTCATATGGACCGCGGAAACAAGCAGGAGTGTCCATACTCATATCTAATAAAATAGATTTCAAGCCAAAGCTAATCAAAAGGGATATAGAAGGACACTTCATACTGCTCAAGGGAACCATACACCAACAAGACATAACAATCATAAATATATATGCCCCAAATAATGGTGCAGCTGTATTCATCAAGCAAACTCTTCTCAAGTTCAAGAGTCTAATAGACCAACATACAATAATCATGGGAGACTTCAACACACCTCTCTCACCACTGGACAGATCTTCCAAACAAAAGTTAAATAAGGAAACTATAGAACTCAATAACACAATTAACAACCTAGACTTAATTGACATATATAGACTATACCACCCAACTTCAAGTAGCTACACTTTTTTCTCAGCAGCACATGGAACCTTCTCAAAAATAGACCATATACTATGTCACAGGGCAACTCTTAGACAATACAAAGGGGTAGAGATAATACCATGCATCTTATCTGATCATAATGGAATGAAACTGAAAATCAATGATAAAAGAAGAAAGGAAAAAGCAAGCATCACCTGGAGAATGAACAATAGGTTGCTGAGTGATCAATGGGTTTTAGAAGACATCAAGGAGGAAATTAAAAAATTCCTAGAGTTAAATGAAAACACAGACACAACATATCGGAATCTATGGGACACATTGAAAGCAGTTCTAAGAGGAAAATTCATTGCTTGGAGTTCATTCCTCAAAAAAAGAAAAAACCAACAAATAAATGATCTCATACTTCATCTCAAAATCCTAGAAAAAGAAGAGCAAAACAACAGCAAAAGAAGTAGAAGGCAAGAAATAATTAAAATCAGAGCTGAAATTAATGAAATTGAAACAAAAGAAACAATTGAAAAAATTGACAAAACTAAAAGCTGGTTCTTTGAAAAAATAAATAAAATTGACAGACCCTTAGCCATGCTAACGAAGAGAAGAAGAGAGAGAACCCAAATTACTAGCATACGGGATGAAAAAGGCAATATCACAACAGACACTTCAGAAATACAGAAGATAATCAGAAATTACTTTGAATCCTTATACTCCAATAAAATAGAAGATAGTGAAGGCATAGATAAATTCCTTGAGTCCTATGATCTGCCCAGATTGAGCCAGGAGGATATAGACAACCTAAACAGACCAATAACAATAGAGGAAATAGAAGAAACCATCAAAAGACTACCAACTAAGAAAAGCCCAGGACCGGATGGGTATACAGCAGAGTTTTACAAAACCTTTAAAGAGGAACTAACACCAATACTTTTCAAGCTATTTCAGGAAATAGAAAAAGAGGGAGAACTTCCAAATTCATTCTACGACGCCAACATCACCCTGATTCCGAAACCAGACAAAGACACATCAAAGAAGGAAAACTACAGACCAATATCTCTAATGAACCTTGACGCAAAAATCCTCAATAAAATTCTGGCGAATCGGATTCAAATACATATCAAAAAAATTATACATCATGATCAAGTAGGATTCATCCCTGGGATGCAAGGCTGGTTTAATATACGGAAATCAATAAATGTTATTCACCACATCAATAGACTTAAAAATAAGAACCATATGATCATCTCAATAGATGCAGAAAAAGCATTCGACAAAGTACAGCATCCCTTTATGTTCAAAACGCTAGAAAAATTAGGGATAACAGGATCATACCTCAACATTGTAAAAGCAATCTATGATAAGCCACAGGCCAGCATCATTCTGAATGGAGAAAAATTGAAGGCATTCCCTCTAAGATCTGGTACAAGACAGGGATGCCCTCTCTCACCACTTCTGTTCAACATAGTCCTCGAAACACTGGCCAGAGCAATTAGACAGTCAAAAGAAATTAAAGGCATAAAAATAGGAAAAGAAGAACTTAAATTATCACTATTTGCAGATGATATGATTCTATACCTAGCAGACCCAAAAGGGTCTACAAAGAAGCTATTAGAGCTAATAAATGAATTCAGCAAAGTGGCAGGATATAAGATCAACACGCATAAATCAAAGGCGTTCCTGTATATGAGCCACAAATCCTCTGAAACGGAAATGAGGACAACTACTCCATTCACAATATCCCCCCAAAAAATAAAATACTTGGGAATCAACCTAACAAAAGAGGTGAAAGATTTATACAATGAAAATTACAGAACCCTAAAGAAAGACATAGAAGAAGACCTTAGAAGATGGAAAAACATACCCTGCTCATGGATAGGCAGAACTAACATCATCAAAATGGCGATATTACCAAAAGTTCTCTATAAGTTCAATGCAATGCCAATCAAAATCCCAACAGCATATCTTGTAGAAATAGATAAAAGAATCATGAAATTCATATGGAATAATAAAAGACCCAGAATAGCAAAAACAATACTAAGCAGGAAGTGTGAATCAGGCGGTATAGCGATACCAGACTTCAAGCTATACTACAGAGCAATAGTAACAAAAACAGCATGGTACTGGTACCAAAACAGGCGGGTGGACCAATGGTACAGAATAGAGGACACAGTAACTAATCCACAAAACTACAACTATCTTATTTTTGATAAAGGGGCTAAAAGCATGCAATGGAGGAAGGATAGCATCTTCAACAAATGGTGCTGGGAAAACTGGAAATCCATTTGCACCAAAATGAATCTGAATCCCTATCTCTCGCCGTGCACAAAAGTTAACTCAAAATGGATCAAGGAGCTTGATATTAAATCAGAGACACGGCATCTGATAGAAGAAAAAGTTGGTTATGATCTACACGCTGTGGGATCGGGCTCCAAATTCCTCAATAGGACACCCATAGCGCTAGAGTTAACAAATAGAATCAACAAATGGGACTTACTCAAACTAAAAAGTTTTTTCTCAGCAAAAGAAACAATAAGAGAGATAAATAGGGAGCCTACATCCTGGGAACAAATCTTTACTCCACACACTTCAGATAGAGCCCTAATAACCAGAATATACAAAGAACTCAAAAAATTAGACAATAAGATAACAAATAACCCAATCAATAAATGGGCCAAGGACCTGAACAGACACTTCTCAGAGGAGGACATACAATCAATCAACAAGTACATGAAAAAATGCTCACCATCGCTAGCAGTCAGAGAAATGCAAATCAAAACTACCCTAAGATACCATCTCACTCCAGTAAGACTGGCAGCCATTAGGAAGTCAAACAACAATAAGTGCTGGAGAGGATGCGGGGAAAAGGGCACTCTTGTTCATTGCTGGTGGGACTGCAAATTGGTGCAGCCAATTTGGAAAGCAGTATGGAGATTTCTCGGAAAGCTGGGAATGGAACCACCATTTGACCCAGCTATTCCCCTTCTCGGTCTATTCCCTAAAGCCCTAACAAGAGCATGCTACAGGGACACTGCTACATCGATGTTCATAGCAGCTCAATTCACGATAGCAAGACTGTGGAACCAGCCTAGATGCCCTTCAATAGATGAATGGATAAAAAAAATGTGGCATTTATACACTATGGAGTATTACTCTGCATTAAAAAATGACAAAATTATAGAATTTGGAGGGAAATGGATGGCATTAGAGCAGATTATGCTAAGTGAAGCTAGTCAATCTTTAAAAAACAAATACCAAATGACTCCTTTGATATAAGGGGTGTAAACAAGAACAGGGTAGGGACGAAGAGCTTGAGAAGAATATTTACAGTAAACAGGGATGAGAGGTGGGAGGGAAAGGGAGTGAGAAGGGAAATTGCATGGAAATGGAAGGCGATCCTCAGGGTTATACAAAATGTCATATAAGAGGTAAGGAGGGGTAAGTCAAGAGAATACAAATGGAAGACATGATTTACAGTAGAAGGGGTAGAGAGAGAAAAGGGGAGGGGAGGGGAGGGGAGGGGAGGGGGGATAGTAGACAATAGGACAGACAGCAGAATACATCAGACACTAGAAAGGCAATATGTCAATCAATGGAAGGGTAATTGATGTGATACAGCAATTTGTATACGGGGTAAAAGCGGGAGTTCATAATCCACTTGAATCAAACCGTGTAATATGATGTATTAAGAACTATGTAATGTTATGAACGACCAATAAAAAAAAAAAAAAAAAAACTAAAAAAAAAAAAAAAGATGCTAAGTCAAAAAAAAAAAAAAAAAAAAAAAAAAAAAAAAAGAAAAAAAAACCATAAAGACTCCAGTGGTGGCTGTTCTTGTAGAACTCTGACTAAAGAGAGCAATTGTTACATTGGCCACTATGTAAAAGGAAATAGGAAGAGGAAGTCATTGTCATTATTCCCAGAAGCCAGATGGTACAAAAGGGATGGTGGAAAGAGATTCTAGAATATGCAGGAATTTCAAGAATAAGTGTATCAGAAATGCTTCCAAGGACACGACTGACTCCATCAGGCAACATTAACAAATGGACCACAATTGACCAGCTGGAATACCCCCAGGGGTGGGACCCAGGATATTACATGTGTCCATGACTCCTCGTCCAATCACTGCTCTTCCAGATAAGCACCAGTGCGACTTGTTCTGCAGTTTTCTCAGAAGCGCCTCCCCTTCTTTTGTTGATAGAATAATGCAGGCTGTTGGGATTTGGGGTCAGCCTTCTCCAGGTGTTTTTTTATTTTCTCCTGTTAGTCCCACAAATCAATTGGAAAAGACCTGCTGTGCCATGTAAAGCGCACCATCTTCTCTGCTGCAGGTGGAGCTCCTGTGGGACAAGAAGGCTGGACTGGTGACAGAGGATGCACCTCCCAGAAGGAAAGGTATCCAGCAGGTGCTCTCACGCAGTGCTGAAAGGTGCCCTGGTGAAAACCAGCTGATGCATTGCTTCAGTGCAGGGAAGACAGAACCAGTAGAAACCGTCCACCTAGAGAATATCTGCATCACATGCAGAACAGGGATCTTTGTGGAAAGCTTAATTTTAGAAAACAAAATTAGTATAAAAGTACCAGGAAAAAAGGAAAGAATTTGCAAGGGTAGTTTTCACCCTTAAAACTTCCATACCTTTGATCAGAATTTGGTAAATATGGTTGATTGTTATATTTATTGTACAAAATGTTAATCATGAATCCCTGTAGTTCCTAACTATGCAACTATTTGGACTTATGACTTTGATATCTTGTCTGTAGACTTTCTTTGTATATTATTTATTTTCCTCAATTTCTTTCTGTTCCTCCAGCAGAGCAATCTAAGCCATTGCTTGTGAATGAGATTAGAATTTGTAGCAATGGCTTTCTCGAGAGTTTCACTCACTTGGTAAGGTCACACAGATGTTTGTAATCCCAGCAACATGAGAGGCTGCAGCAGGAGGTCACCTCCAGCAAGTCTGAGGTCACCTCCAGCAACTTAGTAAGACCTTATCTCAAAATAAATAATGGAAAGGGCTGGGTACATGTTAGAGTCTGTAAACAAGTCAGGATGGCGCCTGGCAAATGTTAGAGTCTGTAAACAAGTCAGGATGGAGCCTGGCATTTTGCCAGAGGGAGTGGTTTGTGAAGTAACACCAGTGAGCCATTACGTGTGGAGATTCCTTATTGGTTGACTGATGTATCTAGCTTATGTTAATTAAGATAAGCTGTGTGGAATGTATATATACCCCTCCTGCCCTACAATAAACGGCTCCTACTCCTGCTGTATCAATCTACACAAGTTGTTCATCACCCCCCGGTTATTTTGCTGCAGCCGGACTGCGGCAGGCACATAGCTAAATGGTAGGGTGCCCCTGAGTTAAATCCTCAGTGACACTCGTGCACATACAGGCATGAACACACACACACACACACACACACACACACACAGCTTCAAGACTCATTTAACAACAACAACAAAAAGTTTTAGATTTGTCTTACCAGAGAATTCCATAATTATTTAGCAATTAAAATGTAGATTACTTTCTGAGGATACCAGAAATTAAATTGCTGCGATCCTCAGAAATTAGAAAGGTATGCAATATTCATAATTTTGATTTGTAAAAATCTGTTACTTCACAGTGGCCTCAAAGCTTCGTAGAAAGATTGTAGTAATGCTCAACTGAGATAAATGTTTGGTAGATTGTTGTCAGTCATGGCACTTTGTGACTACATAGGCCACAAAGTTTCATAATCTAGGAGTCAACTCACATTGTGAACCCAATGGCCTACTACCAAAAATAAAAACAAAACAACAACAAAAAAATTAAAAAACAGTAAAACTATTTTACTGTGGCACATTCCTATAATTCAATGACTTGAGAGGATGAAAAAGTTTGAAGTTGCAAGTTTGAGGTCCATCATGGCAATTTGGCAAGACACTCAACAACTTTCAAAAAATAAAATAAATAAGTAAATAAAAGGACTGCATATGTAGCTCAGTGACAAAGTGCCCCTTGGTTCAATCCCTAGTAGTGA
The DNA here is from genome assembly GCF_045843805.1 of Urocitellus parryii. Classification (NCBI taxonomy): domain Eukaryota; kingdom Metazoa; phylum Chordata; class Mammalia; order Rodentia; family Sciuridae; genus Urocitellus; species Urocitellus parryii. Next base: position 8,861,344 of record NC_135540.1, on the reverse strand, counting down.
AACAAGAAACAAAACCAAACATACTAAGACGGAAAAAAAAAAAGCCAAACACAAATTACATGACAACTCTTCAGATCCCCCAGATTGAGCTCTAGGATCTAAAAGGGCTTTTGAATGATTGAAATTGTTTTTGGCCTCTCTTCATGATTGGATATTGCAACTTTTGACAACCCCAATCCAATTTGTCTGCTCTTCCTATTCATACCGCACACTGGACAGATCACTGAGGTCAGGTATTGGGGATGGAAAGGTCCCCCGAAAGGCCTCCCAGGCTGTGCTCACTTACAAAACTTTGGCAGCTTATGTTTTATCTGGAATGAAGTCTGCACAAACAAATGGGTTAGTAGCCATGACTAGAGCTGTCAAATTTGCTCTGGATTCATACCTACCACGCATATACACATATGGGTCTGTCACGTAAGGGAACCATTTATCATAGTTTTTGGTTTTCTTGTTTGTTTGTTTGTTGTACCTTGGTAACTGAGATATCCCATGAGAAATTGATAGCTGACTTGTCAGAGGTTTCAAAACTGCCTGCTCAGATGTCAGTAATTCGTTGAAGAACCCTCACAGGGCAGAAAGGTAAAGTTTCTAAAAGCAATAATTACTTAGATAGAGCTACAGAAGTTACAGTTAGAACATTCCAAACTTACAAACTCCACTTTTAATACAATGACATACTTTTGATCATTTAAAAAGTATGCTTCCTAAAAGATAATTGAATAATGGACTATAAAAGGGGCCAATATTTTTTTAACTGCGCTATTCAAATGCCTAAAAATAGCTCCCATACCCTTGTCCCTGTTAAGTCTGTTAATGGTGTTGTCATCAAGAAAGCCAACTGAATAAAAGAGGGAATTTAAAGACACTAGATGTATTCCCCGTCAACCCCCAAAAGGAAAAATATACTCACGACATAGCAAAGAAATGTGCTATTTATCAGCATAATTCTTTACTTTCCAAGATAGGCAACTGGTGCTCTCCCTGAGCCACCTCACTAGGACCCCATGAGTGTTGGATTTCATAGAACTAACACTTATAAAAGAAAAGATTTTATCTGATTCTGTTCTGTGATGCCTGATCGCCTGAAATTTTCCCTCTTTAAAAACTGACTTTCAGGCGATAGTAGAGGCTCTCTTCATACACATAATTGCCAACTTGAGGATACTAGAACACAATGACTAGGACAAAGGAGGTAATTTTATTTCTACTGTTTTATAGAAAGTACGCAAATATATGAAGATTCTTTAAGCCTCAGTCTTTGGGGCAATAAAGAGAATGAAGCTAAGTATGACAATCTCATTGGTTTATGGAACATGTAATGTGACTTTCAGAGTCCAGAAATTCTCTCAGGTGTGTTAAGCTCATTTGAGTCATACCAAAATATACCAGCTAAAATAACTCAACATCCACATGCAAAAAAAAAAAAAAAAAAAAAAAAGACTCTGGACACAGACCTTATACCTTTAAAAATTAAAAAGGATCATAAAGCTAAATATAAACTACAAAACTATAAAATTCCTAGAAGATATCACAGGAGAATTTCAGATGAACTCAGTTATAAGCACGACTTCCTAGACACAAAATCAAGCATGACTCATGAAATGATGGATGAGCTGCATTTTGTTAGGATGGAAACTTCTGATATGCACACGGCACGGGCAAGACTATGAGAAGACAAGTTTCAGACTTGGAGAAAATATTTGCAAAAGACACATCTCACAAAGAATAGCTATCCAACTATAAAAAAGGACTAATTTGTTTTCTTTTTATTTCTTTGTATCACTGGAGTTGAAACCCAGGGTTTGTGCTAGCAAGGAAGCACAATAAAACGCAATAATGTGAAAATTTACAATTCATTTTAAAGGCCAACAAAAGACTTCCATCCAAGAAAGACATACAAATGACAGGCATTTAAAAAGGTGCTTATCATCATATTTATGTATTTATTTAAATACATAGATGTTGATGGACCTTTATTTTATTTGCTCATTTATATGTGGTGCTGGGAATGGAACCCAGTGCCTCACACGTATGAGGCATGCTCTCTACTGATGAGCTACAACTCCAGCCCCTCATTATCATATTTCATTAGGGAATTGCAATTTGAAAGGAAAATCAGACGCTGCCACACACCCATGAGAATGGTCAAAATCCAAAATAGTAACGACACCATTGTGGAGTGACAGGAACTCTCATTCTCTGCTGGTGGACATGCAAAATTGTGAAGTCACTTTAGGAAGTAATTTGACAGTTTCTTACAAAACTGACCATGTTCTTACTATATTAACCCAGCAATTGTGCTCCCTTGTACTGACTCAAACAATTTAAAAACGTAAGTTGACAGTAAAACCTGTACGTGAGTATTGAAAACAACTTTATTTATAATTGCTCTAAATTTGGAAGCAACTGGGAAGTTTTTCAGCAAGTACATGGATAAGTACATCCAGTCAATGGAATACTGTTTAATACTAAAAAGACATGGAAGATACCTAAATGCCTGTTACTTCATGGAAAAAGCCCATGTGAAAACACTACTATGGTATAATTCCAATGGGTGTGTCACTCTATAAAAGGACAAAAGTATACAATCTGAAAAAATATATATCAGTGGCTACCAGGGGTAAAAGGGCAGGGAGGATAAAGGAGGAGAAAGAAGGACTTGGGGGGATTGAAATTTGAAACTCACCTGCCTGATGTTATAATGGCAGAGACATGTCACCATACATGTCTCAATAATACAGTGGCTCATAAGGTGGCCTTATCTTTAAATCTTAAGGTTGCAAACAGGAATTCCATATGCAGACACATACATTTGCCTGAATCAGGGCCTCACCCCTCTCTAACTGGTGTATACAGCCAGAAGTTTGGCTGAGATCAATGAAGAAGCAAATGTGCAACTTTTCTCCAGAAAATGTCAAATTCTAGGAGAGGAACATTCTAGCATTAAAAGTCTTAAGAAGGTAAAGAAAAGAAAATCTAGTAAAAAAGGCAGAGGAAGAACAACCAAGGAGGTCAGGAGACCATTAAGAAAGTGGAGAGTCCTGGAAGGAATTGAAGAGGGTATTTAAAGGACTGAAATGAATCCAACTGTGTAAAAAAAAAAAAAAAAAATGTTGCTTTTAGATGGAACAAGTAGATGCCCAAAATGAAATATTGGATTTAACAACTTGAGCTCATTAGTTATCTCAGCACAGCTGTTTTGGGCCTCACAAGGAATCCAGTGCAAAGGAAGTGGAGCCTATTGCAGAGGATTTAAGAGAGCCATTTCAAGGAGGGGCCGGGTGCAAGCCTGGGATTCCTGACCTGGCTCCTGGGGAAAAGTACCTTAGGGCTGTCAGTCCAGCTCCTTGCCTCCAATCACAACATTGGGCAGCTTCAAGTGGACCCCAATGGCTTTGAAATTGGCCTTAGTGAGAGAACATATTTATACCAGGATTCTCAGAAAACACTTCACATCAGAGCTTGCTCTCCAGAAAGCTGGTAATTCAACGTTTACCCACTTATCACGGAGTAAAAATCAGGTGAGAGTGAGTTTAAAAGATAGTTGGGGAAATCAATGAGTAAGAACAATGTCCTCGAGGGGTTTCCTACAACTGAGTAGTAAAGAAACTCTGCAGACTCCAAATAGAAGAAATATGTGGTTGCTCTTGTTTGGTGTCTTTGTTTGGAATTTTCTTGTGATACAGGAAAAATAAAGGCCATGGGTAAGCACAACAAATGATTTGGTCAAGAAGAGAATGATCTGATACCGAGCAGAGAAAGAAGGATATCAAGAGTGACTGGCTGGGTATGTAGGAAGGAGTCACCTGTTGAGTTAGAAGGGGCCAGGACAAATGTCAGTGTCAGAACTTATAGGGTTGTCAGCCATCCCTGAGCACCTGCCAACAGGTACACTAATCAAGAGGGATCTTCTCTGAAGATGTTCATTTTTTTTTTCTTCAAGAGGCTTAAATTCTGAATATACATGGCCTATGTGCATTTCATTCTTCACATAAGAACTTCGAAAGATGCTGAGAGCCACAGCCGAGTTGGAATGACGCATGGCATTGCATGGCATTTTTGCCAGAACGGAGTGTTTGAGAGGTGATGCCAGCGAGCCATTGAGATGATGATGGTTATGTTAATCTGTGTATTCAATTGTATAGTAGACCCTTGGCCCTGCTACTTTGGAGTTCTCTTGGGGATTCCTGGAGAGTTGGTGTTGATTGGGGAAGTGCCAGAGGAGGGATTTCCAGTTGGTGGTGTTTCCAGGGAAGGGTCGCTTGGGTGGTGTTCACGGGAGTTCGGGAATAAAGGAGTTCCTGTTTTGAACCTGCAAGTCCCTTGTGGTGGTAGGTTATTTTGTGCCCAGTCAGACTGTGGCAGAAATATACTTCCTGAACATATGTATTAAAATACACCACATTCCAATACTAGTCCAGTCTGTTAGGTTTATATATATAAATAGGTCACAGATCATGCCACTTCTGTAAGTAGTCTATAAAATGAGTTTCCAGAAGGGCCATGTGATGTGACTTTCAGAGTCCAGAAATTCTCTCAGGTGTGTTAAGCTCATTTGAGTCACACCAAAATATACAAGCACCAGCAATGAATTTGTCATCTGACACCACCTATCAACGACCCCTTCACTAAATACTGGCTTCTATCTGTTTGCTATTAGTGACTGATTGGATAAGTATCATATTTACTAACATAACCTCAAATAACTAATGAAAAAATTAGCTGCTAGTTGAGAACAGAGAAAAATTCCATTCCTCAGTTCAACTATGTATATCATTTTGAACAAAAATGTAAATACAAAAATTCATATACTTATATATCATACATGTACATATACACTTGTATAAATGAGAGTACTCAATTTGTTAAATAAAACTCACATTATTAATATGATTGCTGAAATAATAAGCTATTTTCTCTTTCTTTGATTGCAGAATACTTATATGTAGATTGAATATTTTCAGAAATGATTTGGACCACGAATCAAGAGATGTTTTTACTATATATGTATATTTGTTTTAATGAAGATTGTACCTGTGGCTGAATATGCTCAAATTGTTGTGTTTCTAGCCAAAGAAGGCCAAGCAAAATTTAGTCTCTCTTGCATTTTTTACATCCCTTCACTCAACCCAACAAGTCAAAAGGGGAGAAATAAACAGTTGTTATCTTTACCATCTATCCAAATGCTTCAGTAATGTCCTATCCAACTGACAAAGTGACAAGCCCAGCATCTTTATCTTATCCTCATAATTTAATTTGTAAACAGCTAGCTTGACTCCCTTACCCTCCAGACCCAGTGTCAGACTTATTGAATGAAAATTCAATTCTCACCAAAGGCCCTCAAGGGTAATTACGGTCTGTGGTGAGCAGTTTTACAAAAGGAACCACTAGGTGAAATCCAAACAGTGTTGCTTTGTAGTGATAAAAATCCCATCTCTGGATTTACATGTCACTCCTTTTGTGCAGCAGCATAATGACTTGTTTACTTTCTTTACTTTTATTCAGGCACAAGACATCTGTATTGTTTTTTCTTATTACTTTTTTTCTGGTCACCTTATGACACACATCTCAATTTTAGAATTTCACTTTATTTAGGAATTTGCAATTATAGAGTTATATTGATATTTAATTGGGTTTTTAGTGAACAAAAAATAAGTTTCCTAAAGTTCTTAAGAAGTGTCTGGAAGAAAGTATTTGAGAAGAATGTGGACAATAAAGCAAGTGATTAATAATTGCTTGAAAAATATACTTGAGACATAATGATAAATACTATCTGATTCATAAGATGCCTTGAGAAAATGAGAATGGCACAGGTTACAGTTATGAAAAGGTGAAAAGATATTTTTGTTGATGTTCATGATTATGCACATTACCTCTGAACCTGCAAGTTCATTCTAAGATTGTCACATAAAAGGTAAGAAAGAAAATAAATCTGCTACTTATCGGAATCAAATAATAAGAAAATAGTCCTTTTAGGATTTTTTGTGACAACACTTTATTCCTTTTCTCAGTTAGTTATCCAGTCACATGTCTACCTGCAGAACTAATTAGTCAGAGAATCAAAAACTAACTTTGAACTCACAGAAATGAAAATATGATAATATTTTAAAAATGCAAGATCTTAAGACATTTTCTTTCCTGTCATACAAAATTGTATTTCCTCTGTATCCATACTAAATTATTGAGATTAGGGTATCGTATTTCCTGAATTAATCAAGTTCTACATATTTTTTTACTGGTACTACTCATGCAATTATATGATAATATAAAAATATCCATGCTATTCTAAAAAAAAAACAGAAAATGTATCATTGCAAATACTTGAGAGAAAAATAAGTAATTGTGATGTCTTTGCATAATATTTTCTTTTCAAAATTAGTATAAAAGTAAAAAAAAAATCTTTATCAAGTCTTTAAAAGCATCAACATTAGTAAATCTTCAGTAGCAGGTAGAGGAAATGGGCAGAAGAAATGAGATGAATTGTACACCTCTTTATCGAAGGATGTTAAAATAACAACCACCACATTTAAGAAGTGCGCAGCACTAGAAAATTCAAGAACTCATTCAATCCTTCAACTGTTCGTTCAACCAATTTTCAATCATCACCTCTTTGTTGGCACGCATTCTGCTAGTTATTAGGGAGAAAGCAATGGAGGAGAAAATATTAAGGGAAGAAAAGTGAAATGTAAATAATGAAGGATGAAAATTACTTAATTCAGTTTCAACAAATTTTACATAATGTGAAGGTTAGGTCTATGTGCTCTGGCTGCACCAAACGTGTTCCCTGTGCAGTCTCCAGACTCTCCACCTGCTCCAAAAGGTTCCCACAGCAGCCCTACAGCCCATCTGAACCCCAAGCCTTTTTGCTAGAGCTGCAGTCCTCCTGACTGCCACAGCATTCGCCTGTGTTTGCATGATTGCTGTTTGTGCATTGACCACAGAAGAGCTCCTGCCCAGTCTAACCAGAAGAATGTCTCTAACTTTGGACTCTCCTCTACTGTGTTCTCCTGTGATGTCTCAATCTCTTTCTAGGAGACCACACATATTTTCCTTATAAAATTATCCTTGTATCATAGTTTAGTAATACTTCTTATTAAAAGTCCTATTTTAACTACTGTACAGTTATCTCCTGTTTGGACCCAGACTGATACAGTTAGGTATTATTGTTTTGCTTTGTTTTCCATAAGAAAAATCAAAGACACAGAAACACTTGATAACATGGTCAAGTGCACACCTCTGATAAATGACAGTTGGGGAATTAAACAGAAATATTTTCAAATCCATTTAGAAATGGAGTAAATTGAGAAGCAAGACAAAGAAAATTAAGTATCAGCAAAGTCATAGAATCCAAAAGAAATGAATTATAATTAATAAAAGTTAATTAAAAAAAATAACAGGGCAGGGGTGAATGTCACTGAAGGTAAGGGAAGACAGTAGTAGAGACGGTGCCAGTGGTCACCGACCTGGGCTGATGCTGCCAGGAAACCCAGATGGACAATGACCTTGCAAAAGCTGATGTCAGGGGAATAGTGGACAGTGAAGAGGGTCAGCTGGCAGGATTGCTGTGGGTGACAGAGATAGTCAGTACGGGAAAGACTGCCAGAAACTTCTCAAGGAATGACATCGACAAAGCACAGAATCATAAAACCAAGAAAACAAACAGCCATCACTATGACGGTGTGGGGAAAGCCAAAGCTTGAGTCTGCACACCTGTGCAGGTGGGGACCCACCTCCTTCATGTCTGGTAACTGGGGCACCATCACCAACTTCATCTCGCACCATTCAGTCCTCATGTCTGCACCGGAGATTGATAACAACTAACATCACGGCTGCTGAGTGTGTTAAGACAAAGGTTGAGGGCTGGGGATGTGGCTCAAGCAGTAGCGCACCACATAAAAATAAAATAAAGATGTTGTGTCCACCGAAAAACTGAAAAATAAATATTAAAAAATTCTCTCTCTCTCTCTCTCTCTCTCTCTCTCTCTCTCTCTCTCTCTCTCTCTCTCTCTCCTCTCTCTGTCTCTCTTAAAAAAAAAACACAAAGGGTGACCATAAGTCGCTCATTATAGGACCTGGCCCAAATAAACAATCAGATATTTCCACCAGTGATAAATTGAGTGTGTAGGTAGGTAAATCAATAAATAAGAACCTACTCTTGAATACGTGATGGCTGATGGGATGAATGGCAGTGTTTAAAATACTCTGCAGGATATATTAGTGGGGTTATTTGCTTGCTTTATTTATCTATTATTTAGAGATAAGGTTTCATGGAGTTGCTTAGCCCCTGACAGATAATGAGCCTGGCTTTGAATTCCTGATCCTCCTGTCTCACCCTCCCTAGCCACTGGAATTACAGGCATGTGCCACCAAACCTGGCTTCTTTAAATTTAAATTGAAAAAACTATGTCATCCATTTTATGTGTTTCCCTTAATATTGTACATAATGGCTTATATTCTATGTCATGGAATTGAGTTTTCATAAACAAAATGATTTTATGAAAAAACAGGGTGATACAATCAGCTGTAGGATTTTTGTTAGTTCACACACAACATAGTCAATAAGCCCAGTGCAAGATTCCATGAATTGCTCAGAACTGCACCCATGACTGAAACCGAGATAACTGATTTCCACAGTCCACCAACTCGGAGACCCAGCTTCTTTTCTCAGGGCATGTTGGAATGGTGCTCCAAGTCCATACAAGATGAGAGGAGGATTCCCAGAAAGGGCTGAAGTACCAGGAAACATGTTCCTTAAAGAGGTCATTTTTAACCTGTCAGTCCCGCCTGGGCCAAGAAGAGCCACTGCTGTCTCTATGGTAGTATCAGTGACCTCAAAACAAACATTAAAAAAAAAAAATGAAGGATGGGTTTATTAATTACTTTCTTATTAGCTCCTCCACACACTGACCAAAAAAAAATTCTCATTTTGATTTATACTAAATTTATAAAAAAATTTCTACCCAGTAATTGGCAAAAATGTAACCCCATTTTATTTTTACACTACTGTCTTTAATCCTTAGGCCTTCCAACCTAGAGCAGTGTTAGACAGGGAGCAGCATATGAAAAAGTTTCCGCCCTCCGCTCTGTCACATGTTATGGGTGTGTGTCGTACCAGGCCATTTGGAGCCAGGTATCCAGGTCCTACAATCTCCACCTGCTTAGCCCTTCCAGCTGCTCTTTCCTTCTGTGTTCTGTGTGGGTTCAGATTCCTTTCGTGTGCTCCTCCGGATCCCTGTGTGGTGTCCAGCTCTAGGCCATCGAGGACTTGCACAGGTGCCTCCTGGTGGTTGTGCCAGAGGGAGCCACGCAGGTGACCACAATGAGGGAAAGGAGCAGCTGAGGGTACTCAGGGCCTTCATTGCCTCCCTGAGGAGTCACCTCAGACCAGCAGAATCCCTCCACTGAAAGGTCATCTCTCTCTGACAGCGGCCTCCATAGGACACCACTGCATATTCCCATAAACGCCCTCCCTTGGATGCCTGGGGTGCAGGGACTGAGGTATGTCTACCCTGCGGCTTGACTGCAGGTCCTCCTGGCTTCCTTATGCATATTTCAGAGAACATCTCTTTAAAAAATCATAACAGTTGGAGGGTAACAGTTTTTTTTTTTTTTTCCTATCGGGGCCCTAACTAATAAATATACACATGTATTGAATCAGTTGTTAAAAGGTTCTGTGAAAAGATTATTTAATTACATGCCATGTGTTTAAGTGTTCTTACCACAGAGTCTGAAGTATAGAAGTGAATTGTAGGCTAAATATTTGTGTGATACAGAATTAGAACTTGTTTGTTGAATTTAGATGCAATTATTCGGCACATATTCTTTTTATTTTATTCAATTTAACATGAAAATTTTAATCCTAAATTTCTATTTTTGTGATTCATTCCAAAAGGCCACTCTTTTGGTCTTCAGAAAATATATTTGGAAAAGTTCATATTCACAGTTTAACTTCATTATTTTGTGGAATATTTAAATCATTTTTTTCCTCTATTAATACAAGTCTTAAATTACTCTGGTTTTGTAAACTGCAAAGCATTAATAAGATATCATGTGTTTCTTTTTAAAAATATACATCTTTTGTTTATTTTAAGCACATAGGCTATGATGATTTTAGCCTGGCACTTTCAGGCAATAGGTAACAGGCTAATCTTAAAGCTATTCACACGTACCAACCAGCAAGAGGCACAGATAGACTTAAGATGGCGTGGCCCCTTTAGAAGAAGTTTTGAGTCTGCTCTTTTTCTCCCAAAGCCATAAACAATTTATTTAGAAATTATTACTATTACGTTTAGTTTGAAGACAAAATGAAAAAAAAAAAAACTTTCAATGGTAAGGTCGGCAGTCTACTATTTACTATTAAAAGCTTGATTTTTCATAAATTGGCTGAAATGGATTTTAATCAATTTCTAGAAGGTCACTCACATCCCCTCTTGGCCCTTGCACCTATTTACTGAAGCTCAGTGCTGTTGTTCTGTTACCTTCACAAGTAACCTCAAGGGCACTGACGTCTGGGTGACATTGTGATGGCTCGACTTCGATGACAGCGCCACTGTCCTATTTTTCATCCCTGTCTCATTTTCCAGCCGCATTAGGTCTAAGTGTGTAATAGCTTAGGCTCCTTATGGATCGTTCAAAGAATATGTCAGGAAACAGCCCGTGTTCCCTCCAGGAAAGAAGCCCTCTCTTATCAATGCCATAATTGCCATCCCAGTCAATATTGGCTAATTGAAACACCAGTGATTAATGATCTCTCCTCTTTAAGGCTTTTCTTATCTCGGTGAGCTGTTGAGATGATGCCTGGGAGGTCTATATCATTTTCCAGTAAGCCTTTTTTTTTTTCCTTCTTCTTCTGGTTTTAATTTTCCTGTCTTTCATCTTCATCGAAACTGTCCCCATTCAGGTGCCTAAGCTACATGTGTCATTTATTTCTTTTGTCACAGTCTCCTTCCTCCTTCATACCACCATACGTCTTTTTGTCCTGTGGTGTCTCTCCCTTTAATAGTTCATATTTATCATAGTATGTTATCCCTTACCTCTGACTAAATATAGTTACAGAATGGACACAAAGAGAAGGGAGTCTGATTAGCCAGTGACAGCTCTAATTGCTTGGGTGTTAGATATATATGGCATTATGGAAGATGGTTTTATCAAGCCATCAAAACCCAGCTTCTCTTAAAGAGACAAAATGTTCAAGGACTTTGAAACACATAATCATGGGCTTATAAGCAGAATAGTCAACTGGATTTAATAAATACAAAACATTATTTTGTTGCTTCCACAGAATTCTAGTAGGTAGCATACCGACATCTGTTTTATTACATGAATAACCCAACAAAAAGGTTGGGCTATATTGTGATTTCCTCAAGGCCAGGACCTAAAATAAAAAGCATTTTCATCTCAATACTACATGATGCAGCATGAGTGTCCCCAGTGATTAATACACACTTATTGAAAGAATTAAGAATAATAAATACCTTTCCTTCAAACTCACCTCCCATAAATACAAATCGCTGCACTTCACTTTTTTTTCTGTGAGAACGTGAAGCTAAGGAGAAGCTGGCTATAAATGCTGCCTCCTGAATTCCCCCTCTTCCCTTGGGTTGTTTTACAGCCTGAGGTCCATAGTCAAAAGAATGCAAGGGGACACATATTATCCTAATACTAATTTTATTTGATATAGCCACAGTATTTGGGGGACAAATGACTATTATAAATATATAGTGAGACAGTTTCATATTGAGAGTCCTGTTTTTTGCCATTTACTTGCTCTGTGTAAGAAATTATTAAAAAGCAGTGTTCACAGTAATATATGCATAAAATGAGTTATAATACAGAACACTTAGTAGCACTTGAATCAGATCAGTTTTAGGATTCTTTAAAACTTCGATGAGGGAATGAGTCAGATCTGAGACTAGAAGAATCTTTGTTTGGAGAATGGGTCTGGCAGGACTGCCAGACGTTCCATCTCCTGCTCCAAGGCGAGAGGTGGGATGGCTGTTTCTTCTTTCAATCAGAAAATGACTTCAGAAATAAATCTAAGAGCTTACTGCGTGTCATTGAAACCCCAGGGAACTAAGAGAGTCACACTGCGTGTGAGTCACACCCGTGGGGGAGTCAGAAGCCTGAGGATAGAAGGCTGCATTGAGATGGAGCCACACTCCCAGACTCCTCTCAGAGAGCTCAGCATCCCTGTCCTGGTGGACCGGATACTGGCCTGCTGGTGGATGCATGTGAAAAAGAACTGCTTCTCTGGGCTTCCAAGGATGAAGGCAGAGCCAAGATATTGCCTCCGATGCACCTCAAGGGCTCAGCAGATGAAAATTCCCAGACAAGAGGGGAAAGGAGAGATCCTGAAAAATCCAGAAGGGCAATTCATGAATTAAAATGTGAACTCTAACTCCTGTTGAATTCAGATAGTAGGATTATTTTCCCTGGAAGTGACCTGACAAGAAGGAACTCTGTGACACATTCTTCCTCTCTTCCTTTCTTATTCCAACAGTAAAAAGGTGAAAATTCGGCTGGGAGCAGTGTTGCCTACCTGTAATCCCAACATCTCAGGAGGCTGAGGCAGGAGGATCTCATGTTCAAGGTCAGCCACAGCAACTTACAGAGGTCCTAAGCAACTTAATGAGACCGTGTCTCAAATGAAGAATGAATAAATAAATAAATAAGTTAATTAATTAAAAAGACTAGGAGTGTGGCTCAGTTTAAAAGTGTCCCTGGGTTTAATCTCTCCCCCACCAAAAGTAAAACCTCAAGGGTCTGAGAGCTGGGGGACCAGTTGAAGCACTGAATGGAAAGTGAAAGAATGAACTCTACCCAGGCAGGCTAACTGAGAAGCTCTAAAGGCAGAGTGCTTTAAAAAGTGTGCAATTGCATTAGGATTACAGCCCATAAGTCATTTATTGTTAAGAATTCCAGTTACACAAGTTAAGTGACCTTAGGCAGGTAACACAATTGTTTTGATCCTGTTTTATCTCAACAAATCGTGACAGATATGGTGACAACCCCCAAGATCTGGTGACAGGCAGAAAAACGCCTGACAGTATTACACAGAGATGACATAAAACACCGGAAAAAATCTTTTCAGAATGCTATGCTTTCATTTTGAAACAGACTATCATCTGAGGGTATTACAAAGAGAATTTGCGAGCAAATATCCACTAGAATTTTATTTGTGTCTTAAATAACTCGTAAAACTATTTTTATTAAATATACCAAGTGCAACATTCTGTTGGAACTGTAACTTACACAAGAAAACCATGGCCAGTTGAAAATAATTTTGAAATAAATGGGAGGGAAAAAGTAAACCAAGATTTCAGCAATGGAAGAAAAGTTCAGAGAAAATGCTAATAGAATTTTTAGAGAAATGTCTTATTCTCCGATACCCAAATAACTTGAAAATGTTACTCCCTTCAAAAAGTAAACAGCATAGCACTATAGACATTTCTATAGAAATTTGTGTCATATAAATCTGGCAAAAAATAGTGTTTATTGTTGTGTGCACATTATATTCTGAAATACCCATGGCTCAAGAGCTCCCATAGTAAGGTAATTTTGTTTCTGTATTCAGAAATAAAGATAAAGGTGCTGTAGAAAGCTCTGCTGTTCTTAAGCTGTCACCTGTGCCAAGGGACAAAACTGTAGCCCAGGTAAGAGGGGTAGTGGGTCACTGCAATTGACTGCTTTGTTCTTTTTCTTCTTTTTATGAAATGAGCTAGGGGTGCAGAAGGGGTTGCCCCATACTCTATTGTTCCTAATTAGTGATGATTTATCAATATGACAGATTTATCTTTGATTTGAATAGAACAGAATCCACATGCTGTCCCCTATAATTGAGTAGTTGTAAAAGCTAAGGTTCTAAATATAAAACATCTAGAATGACATTTAAATGTACTTTTCTCTATTTATCAGAAATTATTCATGGGAAAGAGATAGGTTGGTGGGAGAATGTATCAAATAGCAAAGATATGTTTTGGAAGAATTATTGAGAAAATTATGACAGAAGGTCTGTGATTAGCAAGGTGACCTATAGAAATGTGAAGACACTACCAGGAAACTTCATTTCTTGTCACATGTATGGTCAGATCTACTCTGTAAATGAACAAATCTAGCATGTACAGTAAAAATATTTTTATTGATTAAAGTAGAATAGAGTGGAACATGTGGAATGTGGTATACAATCACTTGGCATTTTCTTGTTGAAAAAGTACAGATGAATCTAAATTATTCCTGGAGAGCTTTGAGAATCCTTGGATAACAATGACCACAAAAACTCAATTTAACCATTTTATATAAAAATATTACATATCTTGTACTGAGAGTCTCATTCCAGGGTGGGATTTTCATGACGAGACTGAATTGTGACACATGGATGAGGCTTTTCCTCATGGATCGGTGAAGCTGCCTCAGCTCCTAAAAACGTCTGCATGAGACCAGGGCTTCCCTGTTTAGAGGAGAATGGGTCATGTGGCCACCCTTGAATGGGACCACAAAAGTGGACACTAGGGGTGCTGATTGAGCACTCGAGGGACACGTGGTAAAAGAGACTTGAGACCTACCCCAAAACATATGCCCTAAGATTTCTTAATTTTCTCCCTAAGAGAAAATCATGGTGTGGTCAATGAATGAAGTGAACAAATAAAGATGGCAGAGGGTAAAAGACACACACACACACACACATGCACACACACGCACACACACACACACACACACACACACACGCACACAGAGCATCCATTTCCTGCTCCAACATTTTGGAAGTGAAAGCATCATGGGTACACAGAATGCATTGATGGGCGTTAGTCCAAAATCTCTTGTTTATTCACACACACTTTTCTCATTTAATCTTAGAAGAAAGTGAGGAAAACAAATGAGGCTGGACTAGGTTATTTTGTGGTGGTGGTGGTTTGTTGTTTGTTTTGGTGCTGAGGATCAACCCCAGGGCCTCATGCTGGCTCAGCAACACTCTACCCCTCAACCACGCTGCCCTCCCAGGACTGTGTTTGGTTGTCATTTCTGTGGGATGGGAAGGGAAGGTGAGAGCATGACTTTGGGTTTTGCCAAGGCAGAGAGCTGGTTAGCAGCAGGAGCACAGTTTCAGTGAATTCAGTCTGCACTCTAAAATACAGGCACTTAATAATCTTCTGTACTGTTTCCAGTAGGCGTTGAATAAATTTTGAATGAGGTAATGAATAAATGAATAAGTAACTGCCCGAAATAAAAGCTGTAGTTTCCCTGAGGCAGACAGCAAGGCCACTGCCTTGCCCTGATCTGAACCCTTGTTTGGTCATGAACTGGAAACTCCTGAAGAGATTTAAATGATCATAACTACCCTCTGTTCTCTGTGCAGTGACTCTTGGAAGGGTAAGAATATCTAATTTTCAGTGGAAATTTAAAAAAAAATCGTAACTGGCCAATGGCAAAACTTGAAGTCCAAATTAAAATAGCTCTTCATTCAGAAAGCTTAGAGAACGAAGTCTGTGGGTCCTATTGATGAAAATTTGATCATATCAGACACTGTTTCTCATCAGCAACTTCATGCAGACAATGCATGTTTATCCTGACAGACTTTAGGGAAGGCAAACAAATGGACAAATACATGAGTTCATGTTTTTGTACTTCATTAATCTGAGAACACAATAGGATTTTTTTTCTTTCACTTTTTTCCCCTTGTCTTTATCAACCAATGCTGTTTTTCTTCTTTATGCATCTGCAATTTTCAACCCTGAAATAAAATTATTTATGCAGTGATTTTTTTATGACATAGAAAGTAACCACAGGAGTACCATTTGATGAGTTCCAAAGTCTTCATAGAGGAACTGCTTATTTTATTTTTATTTTTATTTATTTATACGTGGTGCTGAGGATGGAACCCAGGGCCTCACACGTGCTAGGCAAGTGCTCTGAGCCACAACTCCAGCCCGGAACTGCTTATTTTAAAGGAACTCTTTGAAACATGTTTACAAATGGAATTTCTGGATACTTCCCCAAGATGAAAAAATAATTAAATCAATTAATATTTGTACTCTGACAAAAAATAAATCACCTTTAGGTCAACAGCCATTTCCAGCAATGGCTGCAATATTTTAGTTATAGTTATCACTTCAGAGAATCTTAAAGCTTCAGAGGAAGCCCTTAGTAGAATCCATGGTGTTGTCCATTATCAATTTAACTTATAAAATTTTTTGATTCAAACAAGGAATTGTCTGAACTGTGCTTTTATGGATTGGGTTTCTTTTATCCTCAGTAAATCCTATGTGGAGTGCAGAAGGAGCAGGCTCTCGAAGACATGCTACCCTTCCACTCCCTACACCTTGACACTGTTCTACTCAAGAGTTTTTGAGCAGGCCTGTTTCATTTATTGATAAGAAACTATTAAGAGATTTTTATCTCCATAGCAAATGTTCCCAGCACAGTTATTTAATTTTTGAGAGTTCTGTTGTAAGACTTTTAAATGCTATCAACACATATATTCAGAATCAAATAAGAAGCTCCCTTCTTATTCTTCTCTTTGAGTACAAAGAATCTTAGACCCTGAAGGCAGCTGAGACTGACAGCTGAGACTCTGGACAGGCATCTACCAATGTGACACTAGGAGCCCTACTGCTAAGTAAGTTCATGCAAACCTTGAATTATAATCTTCCAAAAACAGTGCAATCTCTCAGATCAGACCGTAGCATAGTAGTCTGACAGTGAGCAGACACAGCTTTGTGGACAAGTGCCCAAGTTCATGTTCAAACTTGAGTGGATTAAATCCTGTACAGTCCATTTTATGATCTGGAGAAAACTACTTACATCTGTCCTTCCATTTCTCCTTATTAAGATGAAAACTATAATAAAGATAACCTAGATTGTTTTTATAAATACCAATTATATGATAAATTTAAAAAAAACATTTAGAATAGGTTGTAATCCAAAAATATTAGCATTGTTATTTAGAAAATGAGTTTCATTAACTTTTTTAAAATTAGTTGCTCAAAACATTACAATGATCTTGACATATCATACATTTGATTCAAATGGGGTACGAATTCATATTTTTCCATGTGTACAGATTGCAGGATCACATTGGTTATAAAGCCACCTTTATCATTAACTTAAGAAGTGGGAGAACTGGGGGCAGGGGATTAGCAAGGATTGTGGTATATGATAGACATCATTATACAAAATACATGTATGAAGACTTGAATTGGGTGTCAACATACTTTATATACAAACAGAGATAGAGAAATGGTGGTCTATATGTGTGTTAAGAATTGTAATGTACAAAAAAAAATACCCACACACACAACAAAATACATGTATAAAGGGGAAAAAAGAAGTGGGAGAACTTATATAGTCTTAAAGAAAATTACCCAATATTATTTATTCCTCTCTAAAATGTCAAGCGTATATTCTATTATTTGTTATATTAAACCTAAACCCGTTGCAAGTTTCATTTAATTAGCTACCTTTCCACAAACATAATTCTTCTAAACAAAAAAGTCAAGAATCAACATTATTAATCCATTAAAGTGCATCTGAAAAGCTATAGGCTTCCTAGAAAAATCCTTATGTATATGAGATTTATCATACCCGATAGAGGTAAACATGATATACCCTTGTCTCTTTGCATTTCTACAATAATGGTCTAGTTATTTTTGTATCATTACAATGATTCGAGCAAAACAATTTTACTGAGATTATGTTCTTGTGTTAGCAAGATATAATGTGGAGTAAAATGTAGTTATCTGGACTGCTAACCACTACAACTGACCAATTGTTAGAAGGCCCCAGAAATTTCTATGTCTATATGGACTCTTTTCACAACCTAAGGAAGAACTATGGAGGATTTGGAGTAGAAAACAAGCAGTGAGATCAGAGATAATCTGTGGATTCAAAAAATTATAAAAGAAATGCAGTACAAATTGTTTCATAAATGTATCAGGAATTTTAGTGGTTTGATTATAGGACTTGAACATATACAATGATTTGAGTATTTTTTTTTTGTCTCTGAAATAAGGATTGGAAGAATTAGGTCTAGAGAGAACCTACAAATTTTTGGGGGAAGCTGTTTTAATGTATATACATTCTACATATATATGTATATATGTGTGTATATTTACGTATGTGCATATATGCACACACACATACACACATGCACATTCACAGGATACAATTTACTTCACACACTGAAGTATTTATCAACACAGTTAATTTTTATCACTTCCCTATAACATTCTGAGTTTTCTTTCAACAACTATACAGGTGTAACACTAGCACTACAGCTAATCCAAGGAAAAGGAATTCCCTTATGTAATCTGCAGGTTTCAAATTCATCAATATTCTCACTTAATGTTGAAAATACACATATGAAAGTTTCTATAAAAATATATTAAAATAATAATCTCAATAGGGGTGTTCTCTAGCATATTTTTAAACTCAGGATCTATTAAAGTACTTTAATTTGAATAAAAATGGAAGAGTACTGAGACATTTTAAATATCTTATATTAAAATAGTATGAATTAATTTGTTGGAGAAATAGAGTCCAAGGGAAATATCTGTTTTAACAATTGTACTACATAATTATAAGTTTTTCAAACAGGATTTTTTTCATGAACATTAGTATAGATGATAATAAACATAATATAATCATTTTAATAAATATTGAGCACTATTTTGTTGCCTAGATGTGTTCTAATTATTCTTGGGTTTATTTTTGTTTGTTTGTTTATTTTTATGATACCAGGATTAAACTCAGAGGTGCTTAACAACTGAGCCACATCCCCAGCCCTTTTTATGTTTTACTTTTTAAAT
This sequence comes from Urocitellus parryii, assembly GCF_045843805.1. Taxonomy (NCBI): domain Eukaryota; kingdom Metazoa; phylum Chordata; class Mammalia; order Rodentia; family Sciuridae; genus Urocitellus; species Urocitellus parryii. Next base: position 8,842,541 of record NC_135540.1, on the reverse strand, counting down.
TTTGAGACAAGGTCTTGATAACTTGCTCAAGGTCTTGCTAAGTTGCTGGCCAATTGTTAGAAGGCCTCAGAACTTTCTAAGTCTATATGGACATATATTGTGATCCTCCTGCCTCAGCCTCCCTAGCTTCTGCAATAACAGGCATGTGTTACCACACCAGGCCTAATTATTGTTTCCTAAGCACTTGAGAGATATTAAATTAAACATCAATATAGTTATATGAGGTCCGATGAAACACACAGGATACCAGATAGAGAGACATCTAAATTTATAACATTATCAATATCATTTAGCTAAATTTTGCATGTTTTATGCCAATCTAATTAATATTTTAAATTATCTTTCAGAAACTTAAAAATGTGCTTTTATTAAAAATAATGCTATGGACTATTAGTCATAGGAAAATTTACTGAAAAATAAGAAGCAGATCCAAAATCAATATGAAAATCTTTAGCATTCATATGCACTCACACACTCAGGTCTATGTACATGTGTGTAGATATAAATCAAGTAGTGGAAAATATAATAAAGGAAATTTGCATCAGAAAAGACATTAAATGTGGCAGAATTCTGAAAAAAAACTTAAAATATTTTTTCAGGATATGTGTTTAAAATTAAAAAAATAAAACCCACCCAAAACTGGAATTTTTTTTTTTTGAACTGGTCTTTGCTAAATCAGTCTGAACTGATATTGCAAATGTCTGGTGGAATCTTAGTCTGCAATGTTGGGGCAAGCCATGCATGTCCACCTGCTGGCCCCAGACTGCATAAAGAATTGATGGAGAATTTTACAAAATGCTATGTACTCTACATTTCTTGGTAGGAATAGGGTCATTGTAGTTAGAGCCAGCAGTCTAGAAAAAGAGATGAGCCTAGGAGAAGGTGAAGCTCTTCAGTGCCTCTGCATCTGTCCCTCTCCATGTCTGAACAAGAAGCCCTGCAGAAGGTAATGGCTGCTGCATCACTCTGACCTGCCAATTTTGTGCAAATTCCCCTTGGGTTATTTCTAACTTGAAACATACTTGTAAAGGAAATCTGTGTATCATACTTTGAGTTTTGTCAAATTTATCCACTACAAAGTCACTACTGTTTATCACTTGGTCTATTTGACTAATGCACATCTTCTTTAATTGTGCTGAATTTTCAAATATAATAGAAAAATCACGCTACCATTTAATATGACACCATTATCAACAAGCCTTGATAGTTTTACTAATTATACAGAAGCACATGAAGTCTATAATAATAAATTACAATAATAATGGTTAAGGAACTAAAAATATCACAATTATGGATATATTCTTAAAATAGAATCAAGAGAATGGCTGAAGATTTTTTTCATATTTTTTATTCATCATTTGTTTAGTTTCGCCCTCATAGCCTGACTCTTCCAGTTGGATGGGATGTGGGATGGACAGTCCACAGGAGTCTACCTGTCCTTTGGGCTATATTGACAGCAACAGATTGGTCCTGGCGAGGAGGCTAGGCCTGTGCCCTGTGATTGCTCTCCTGAGTATCCTGAGACAAGGCTGTGGGAAGCCCCCAACTTTGGTCCTCCTGATGGGCCTTGCTATGGAAGAGCTGGTCTCTGTAGCTTCCGGGTCTAGGATGAAAGGGAAGCCCCAGAATCCAGCAGAGCATCATTAGGGAGCCCTTGTGAAGTTTGGGCTGGCAGGACTTGGTACCCTAGGGCTCCTGAGCCATTTTGATGCTCCATATTTTCCAACAGAATGAGCATCTCACAGTAAGGGGCCTGATGAAGCAGGTTCATGGCCACAGCTTTGACTGTTTGGAAGGGAGAGCCCTTGACCTGGTAAAAGGGACCCCTGCAGAGGTCCACAGAATAACCAGTAGCTGCCTGGGGCTGCATGACATACAGGAAGCACTTGAAGGACTCACTTCTATGGATGGCCAGGACCACGTTGGAATGCAGGGCAGTGAGGAGTGGGTCCAGGGTGGCCACAAGTTGTTGGGAAGGCAGTCTACTCACCAGGTTGGGTACCAGGTCCTTGACCCAGCCACAGTTGAACTCAGAGTCGCTCAGCTCATTGACCTGGACATCCACCCTGGGGTCGACCACAGCCTCCTGAAATGGCTCAGTCCCTATGACTCTCTTCATCTTCCAGGCAAGGGACAGACCAATGGTGCCTGTGCTATAGCACACATCCAACACTCTACTTTCCTCATCCAGTGGGGCCCAGTCCTGGATGACTGTGTGGAGCACCTCATCTGCAGGTTTGTTTGTGCCCTGTGGGGTAGATGCCCAGCTCCAAAATACAAAATAGTGTCCTACCTGGAAGAAGGCATGAGGAGAGATCTGGAAGGCAACCCACATAGGTCCTCCTGGATGCACTGTTTCCCAAACATGCTCGAGGGACAGACCCTCCTGGCTGGGATTCTCACTGTCCCTCCTCCACAAAGTAGAGGTACACCAGTCCACTGGCTCTGTCTGATCCTTCCATAAAGTATTGAACCAGGCAGGCCTTCAGCCTGGTTATCTCCTCCAGGCTCAGTTTCTGGGGTTAGAAGTAGGTGATGGCCATGGCTTGGCCATACTGGCTTCCAGGAGCCTGCATATGTCTCAGATCCATATGTGGAGTATGATGGGAACCAGATGACTGTCTGGAAGGCTTTTACCCCCCATTTGCTGAGTGCTTGACTGCCTGACTCCCTCCAGTGGGCAGCAGGCCTTTTTGTTGCTGGTCTTTGTGTGGGCATCCAGGGCCCAGGGTGTAATTGGTCTTCCCAGTTTCCTTGGCAACCCTCTGCAGCACCTGCTCACACTCCACCCACTTCCACTTCTCGGCTTATGGCACAGTCCAAAGAGGAGTCACCACATCAGCAAAATTCATTGCTGGTGTCTCACTCTTTCTGGCCTTGGGATTTGTCTTGGATCAGGCTAGGTGCACGTTGAATGGGTGCCTTTCCAAGGGCCTTGTCCGACTCACCAGCCCTGCAAAATGTCACCAAGGTTAGGCAAGCGTTCTACCACTGGGGTAGATGCCCAGCTCCAAAATAAAAAATAGTGTCCTACTTATAGTGCCAAGGAGGAAAAAAGGGAGCAAAATTTTTTTTAAAAATTGCTTGAAACAATTCATAAGAATATGCAAATTCTGTTTATTTTTATTAAAGATATTTAAATATTTTTTACTTTTTGGGGGGTTAAGGTTGTAGTTAGACCAATCAGAGCTTTCAGAGAAGATGACTTTTTTAAAAACATGAAATATATACAGTTCTACATGGTTTGAGCATTTGCTTTTTATATTTGTGAATTTTTAATTAGATTTTGTATGATGTTTATAGAAATATCATTTCATTAAACTTGTGCTAAATTTTAATATAAAATAGGAAATATTTTTAGTACATTGTGGATGAGATTCTTTACCTTCCGTCAAGGTCTGCAATCACAGTGTCTCCTGAAGCTGAAGCATTGGGATTGCAAATTCAAGGCCATCTTTGACAAATTAGCAAGAACCTGTCTCAAAATTAAAAAATAGAAAGGTCTGAGGATGTTCTTCAGTGCTAAAGCACCCATGGGTTCAATCCCAGTATCAAATAAATAAATAGATAAATAAATAAATAAAAATTGTAACTCAAGGAGGTTAAAAGTTCGAACTTATAGCAAAACTAGTAAGCAGTCATTTTAAACCAGAGTTTATCTGACACCAAACTGTTTACAATAAACATTCTGATACTTGATTTGAAAATATTTTAGGTAACTGTAAATAAAAAACTATGAAATTTAAATATATGCTAACCTTATATCAGTTACATAAAATATAATTTAAAATAAATATTTCATTCAAACTTTCAAGTAAGTATATATACTAGAGTTATTTTTTTTTTTTCCTGAACAGTACCTAAATCCAACTTGGAATGAATTTAGCTGTAGACTTTTTAAAGTTTTTCTTTCAGTATCATGCTGAACTTTTGATTTATGTATTGGTTTCATTTATTGATCAACAGTATTTGCAATAATATTTAATTGTTGTCTCTGCTTAGGACTCTTGTGTTCAAAGTTGAAACTAATTGACGTATCAGTGATAGGTTATAGAAAGAAAAACAAAAATACAACATCAGGGTTATACAGTAATTAAATTTATAATTTTAGAAATATTTTATGGTCTCTTACTTGAACTACCGAATACTCATAAACATACAGAAATTTTCTACAACTGTAAATGTTGGAATTTAACATTCCTTAACTACTTCAACAAATTACCCATCCTTTAAAATCAAAATTGCATTCAGGTCTGTGTTTTTAGTCATCAACTTGTATTTCTTAACTGCTGTGTGCTTGAAAGTCACAGGTCTCCAAAGCACTTGGGGTTTTCAAGTGCCATTATGAAACATGTTATTTTATGCACTCATCAAAATTAGTAGCGGTTTAGCTAAAGTTCAGCTATTGATACAGCATATGCAAAGCACTTACCAAGCAATGTGGAATAAAGACTTGACAGTGAATATTTTTTTATAAGTAATGCAATTAAGGAATAGCATTTTAAGGTCATAAATCTTAAAAACTGTAAAATCAACAGTTAATAATATGAATCTGGAAACCCATCTCTTTACCTTGAACTTAATAATTGGAATGTGAAGAATGACCTTGATTAATTGAGCTTTTGTAACCATGTTAATCACAAGTGAGAGTGATCCTGTACAATAAAACTCGGTGATAAAACACCTGTATACCATTTTTCATTAGTGCATTTTATTTCATTTTTATTTATATGATTTAAGCCTAATATTTTAGAATAGTGGGGCCATTGCACTTTTGTACTTTTCAATACTTTCATATTTTATAGGGTAAATAAGGCTTCTCATCCTAAACAAAATAAGAACCACCACAAAAAATAAAGTTAGGTGAATCTGCATATCCTCAGATTATAACTGTGGAGATCTCATATTTTTTAGGGAAATACTTTCAACTCCAAAATTATTTGCTCTATATATTTATTAGACCTTTGCCACTAATTAAAACCTTTTTCTGTTTTTGATATGAGAACTTGAAAATTAAACTAAGGATATTTAGAAATGTATTTAGATCTAGAAACAGAATTTTTAAATAAACTATTCTGTGAGCAACTGAGAGCATTGTTTTAATCAGAAAATTCTATGCTCCACATTTGTAATTATCCATTCCAAATGATTGGCATATTTAGACTTTGTTCTATATTTTTAGATGAGTCTCTCTCTAGATTTTCTGATGTCCGTAAGTAATAAAACTGTTCATCATTTTAAATTTTTTGCAATTTGATTTAATATTTAGAATGAGATTCATCTGAATTTTCCTTTTACTAATATTTTCTCCTCCAAAGTGGATTTAGGTACAATGGCTTTTATTTTGTATGCTGGAAATGATATGTAAGCAAAATCATAATTTTCAAACCTTTTTATTACTGAGAAGAAAAATTCCAGAGATCAGTGTTTTCACAAGCAGTTTTGAGACAAAGTACTGAAATTATATTGTTTACTATATCAGTCTATACTCCTAATAGAAGCATAATAAAATAAACCATCAGAGAATTATGTTCCACCTATGTAAAATAATGTATTAAATGTCATTTTAGAACATGTAAATGCTTTGCAAGCAAATAAAATAAATATAGTGTGTAAAAAAGAAAATATTAGAGTTAAAACAATGCTATTAAAGTAGTTTTTTTAATACTAAGTAGTGAAAGGACATCTGGAGGAAGAAAAAGAATGGGTGACCGATTATAGTTCATCAAAACAAATTTCAAAAAGAAACATTCTTTCTCACTAATGCAAGTCATAATGTTTTATGGAGCCATCTATTTTAAATATTAAAATAAAATTTAAAAAACAACCCTCCTCAACCTAGGAGACAGGCATATATTATTCCATAGATTTAATAAAAATTTATCAACTTGCAAATTGTGTTTGTATTGAATCTTTAAGATTGTATGACATCTGCACAAATCATCCATATTAAATTCTTATGTCATTTTTTTTCTTCATGAAGAAGTTTTCAGTATAACATCACGTTTTGGGAGATAAGCAAGTGATTTGCCATTTATAGTTGGTGGGGCAAGATACAAAACAGTGAAGAATAAGATGATAAGAGGGAAAAAATCTGAAAGGAAACATAGGTATAGAGCAAATATGATGTGTTTTAAAGGAAATTTTTCTTCAAAAGCAATTATTATAAGAATCTTTATTTTTTTTAGAAAATTGGTTCCACATTTTCTTCATTTTTAATTGTATGAGGTACTAAGAATTATTATTTTTATTAAGAAAAGCAACTGAAATTATCAATCATAAACACATTTTTTATTTTCTTGCTAAAATATGTAAACAAGTTTGAATTGCTGTTAAGAGGATGGCTAAATTTTTAATATGACAAACCAAATTTTCTTGGCACTTTCTTATCCTCAGTCCCCTTCAAACCTCACCTTTATCTCTGTATCTGAAACATAAACATTTCTTGAAAAGTCCTTAAATATGCAAAAATTTCCTTGGCAAAGCTCTCTCTCTTCCCTATTTTGTTTCCCTAGTCAGGGCCTTGGGAAAAATAGAGGTATCTAGTGAATTAAACTATTGCATAGTGCATCTAATCTCTTTACTGAAAATTTCATCTGCTAGACATCTTCAAGTTCTAGAGAGAGAACATTTCACCTCTGGGAATACTGCTCCAGTGTATTTACTTGCATGAATAGATGGGTCAGCCTTGAAATGAGCTCCATGAATGAAAAGGCTCAATTGTAGGCGTGGGCTGTGGTGTATGTAGCTTTGCAGTCCCAGCTATATGATGTGCAGACTCCACAGCACTGGAGGCATGGGATGAGAATGTGCCTTAGGGTTCCCTAATTGGGTAAAGCACGGTATCCATCCTGAAGGGTATGAAGTGAAACAAAAGAAATCTAGCAGATTACAAGGTACTGCCTGGAATATTTCTGAATCTGTGTAGAAAGCAAGCATGGGACATAAGTCACTATACAGCCAGAACTGAGCATCATACATTGAGTTATTTGGGATTCATCAAGTACAAGGTGAGGTGAACTCATCAGCATTATATTTTAGGAGGAAGATGCGTACTTGGAATCCAGCTTAAGGAGGGTCAAAAGGCACAAGTAGGTCTCACGACAGGGGACCATGTATTCAACACTGCACACTCGTGCCCGTCTGTGAGGTCACAACCATGATCCCAGGAGGGTTCCCTCATGGACAACTAGTAGAGAACAAAGAAGGTCAAGTTCAGCTCATAGGTAGATTGACTCAGCATGTTGGCACAGGGAAAACAGAGACGCCTGCTGTGTACAGCCCAACTGGGTATCTCTAAAAGACAGTAGGAGGAGACATTTTCTGCAACAGTAGAGATCGGAGCCGCATACCTGTATGTTTATTCTCTGTGAAAGAAGATATGCCAGAAGATTAAAAAAAAAAAAAATAGAGACTCTTCTTCAGTGGAAAATGACTTGACTGTTCTTGGAAATAAAGACTAATTAAAAGGCTGGGATCTGAGAAAATGACATGTAGTGACCTATGGGAGGGCACAGAGGTGTGGTGATACCTGGATAGCAGGCTAATAGCCAAATGGAATATCTATTATGGGAGACCAAGAAAAGAGCCAGGTAGATAAAAACATTCGGCCAGGTAATGTCATGCAGACTCTTGTCAACAGCCATTCTGTTGCTGGCACAATGGGTATAAGAACAGAAGAGCAATGACATCAGGGACAGAGGAAAGAGATGAGCACAGCATGGACCCTCTCACAGGGGCAGATCTAGCTGTCGCTAATGACCAATGTCCAGTGTGTCAGCCACAGAGTTCAACAGTGACGGTCACACAGGTTGATTCTTCACCAACTACTAAATTGAACCATTTCAGTCCACTGAAGTCTTCCCTAGGTGGGAGGGACCAAGAATAAGACTGTTTCATGTCTGTGTGCATCCCCTATGTGGGCTTTCCTTTCCTATCCTAAGACCTCAGTTAGCACAAGTGTATGAAAACTTACAGAGGGCATGACCCCCTCGGCTACGATGTGGTGTCATCTCTGAAAATAAGGTCTATACTTCATCATTCAGTGGAGGAGAGGAGTCATGTTCCCAGCAAAGGTTACTAGCATTCATCATCCGAAGGAGGGGGTGCTGAGGTATAGAGCGTGGGGAAGAAAACGTTTGGCCTTCAGATGGTCCAACGAGGAGTATCTTTAGCGCTCACTCTTCTATCTACAGTGTTAAATAGAGAGCAGAGACCACTGTGAAGAGGGTTGAAGTTTGGGAACAGTAACCTTCCAATTTTCTCTACAAATTACTAGTCATTAAATTTACTGTCCCCTTCAACTTGTCTGAACTTTAGGCAGGTTTGTTCCTGACTGTTGGATAAGTCCCTGCCTTCCCTTTTCTTAGAGCATTTACTTTAGAAAATCTTGAAATTGCAATTCTTTCCCTGGAAGTCTTTGAGGATAAATCTCCCCATCTACCATCAGTTTGACAACATAGGAATGTCCTTCTCAAAAGATCTGGGAGGCATCCTTTTGGAATGAATCATGGACCATGGTAGAGACACTTGGTTTCTGTGAGTAGGTAGGAACCTAAGACTTAGAAACAAACACAGGCGGCCTGATCACACTGACCAACCTCCCCCTAACTTCCTCCAGTACTTTTCTTTTTGCTCACTCCAGCATTTAAATTTCAATGAAATAGGAGAAATTAATGTAAGTGATCTTATTGCACAACATTGTGACTATGGTCAACAATATATTGTATTCATGAAAAGCTCTGAGAATGGATATGAAGTGTTCCCACCTCAAAAATGATAACTACGTGAAATTGCACATATTAACTAGCTAGATTTAGTCAATCCATATATATATATATATATATATATATATATTCATACATACATATATATGTTTGAAATATATATATATATTTCAAAACAATGTTTGGCACAGGTAAATGCACATAATTTTATCTCTCTGTTTAAACAATTTTCAACCCTCTTGCTTTTCCTTTCAGTTGACATGGTCATGACCCCTCTTGCCATAGTTTTGAGTCATGTCTACCTTGCATTTTAAACAGTGACTGGCACCATATTTGTTTTTTTTTTGTTTTGTTTTGTTTTGTTTTTTTAAAGAGAGAGTGAGAGAGAGAGGGGGACAGAGAGAGAGAATTTTAATATTTATTTATTTTTTCTTAGTTCTCGGCAGACACAACATCTTTGTTTGTTTGTATGTGGTGCTGAGGATCAAACCCGGGTCACACACATGCCAGGCGAGCACGCTACCGCTTGAGCCACATCCCCAGCCCACCATATTTGTTTGACAAGTCCTAGGGAGACATTCTATGTGCAATAATATGACAAGGACCAGCAAGTGCATCTGAGTGGCAATGAGTTGTGGCCACATCAGAGGACTTCGGGTGCGCCAGGTAGATCCTCCCTTCCATCAGCACTCCTCCCAGCTTCCCAGAACCTGGATGGCTGACTTCTCACTGTTCTTTCTTGCTAGAGAACACTTTGGACTGAATGCTAGTTGCTTCTTGTAGCTAATAACCAACTGAGAAGGGGTAGTGTATACCAGGCCCTCATTGCAATTCCAGTCCCTGATGGTACAATCTAGCTCCAAAGCTCTCTGTGGATTAAACTTAAGCCTCTATTTCAATTGTATCAAAGTTCAAACTTCTTCCTCTGTGTGCAGTATTCTGCTTTATTCACTATTTTACAAGTATTGATTACCAATGTTCTTCCCAGTAAAAATTGTTAGCATGCAGTTTCCTGCTTCAGAATCCATTTACAGGGATCACCGTTTAAGTAATTGTACACATACAGACATTTTTAGACAATATGCATTTACCACTATTATAACAAAGTTAAACTTCCCCCAGCCTGTGATCTGGATTATACAACTCATTTTATTAGTGGATAAAAGTACTTCCATATAAAAAAATCTAAAAATAGCTACACAAACAGAAATTTTATTTGCCAGATTACATTGCTGTTCTTGATTTTATATTCCCAGCTTTGACCAGTCATTTTCTTGATGTTGTTGTTGTTGTTGTTTTTAATATGATAGGAAAATGAAAAAACATTGTCACACTGAATATTTAGGGGTATATTTTCTAGCTTGTTTCCTTGCCATGTATAGGTTCTAACATTATGAAAATTGTAAACTGTGAGAATGAGTTATAAAATATTCATTCTATTAATATCCAGGGATAATTAATTTCCCATTGCATCTTCTCTAACTACTTATTGTACTGATTCCAAATGATTTGTGCATTTTTACTAAGTTGCTTGAATGTTTTTAGTATATTTAAACACATTCTAATTATGAAATTATTGGAGGATGTTTGTTTCTTTATGTTTATTTCTTTACTCTTGCTTAGTAACAGGGAAAACGTGTGCAAATCTATTGAAGTGTAATCTCATCATCTGAACCAGTGGTGTTACCAGCTTGTTTCCCCAGGGTTAGCTGTGTAGGATGTGTGTATTAGAAGGCCAGACAGCAAGCTCTCTCAGTACTCTGGAGACCCATTTCTATCATCACAACCTTATGAAAATTAATGGTTCCTCTTCTCTTTATTCTTCTTGCCTTGCTATTTATTGCTCCCAGAATAGGATATTTGATAGAACTATTCAGTGTTTCTGATATGTTTTAACTTTGTGTTTGTTTTCATCTTTCTTGTTATAGTGACTGAGCTGACAAGGCTATGGCCTCCCCAAAATCCCCTAAATCTACCAACATAGGACACGTAGTGTTTACTCCAGATGTTCAACAAATGCTTCTTGCATGGATGATATAAGTTCCATAAAGATTGGAGCAGTGTTTGAGTATGCCTTCATCTTCTAATGGGCAGAGTTGCACATAGAACTGTGCTTTTGGATTGGCAAGAATCTACTTGATCATTGTGATGCTGCCTAGAATTTATCAAGGCTTAGCAAGCAAAAGCTCAGCTACTACATCAGAGAATTTCTGGAGCTCAAACACAAATGCTTAAGAAACAGCTCTGCAAAAGCAATCTAACTCCAAATCTAGTTCCTGATAAGGCCCCATTTCCAAGTCCTCCTGCTTCTCTGCAATATGATTTCTGGCTTACACAATCTACCCAAAGAGAGAGAGATATACTGCATACATTTTATCCTTAATTTTATTTTCCAGAATCTTACCTGAAGCTCAAACGCATCATCAAAAATATTTGGCATCAATACCACTCAAGTGACTGATAACAAACTCCCTTAATGTCAAAAGTCATTCCATTTTTCTAAGAGGAAGAATAAGGCCATACCTAAACATATTAAAATATTATTCACTTTGACAATAGAACTAGTTCCAAGACATGAGCTATTGCTATATTAGAAAGGAGAAGCAATCAGTATTTTTCATTGCCTAAGAATCTCCATACTACAAAAAAATCCATCACTTATAATGAAATTGGTAAGTACCTAGGAGGCAAATGGCTTTTTAAAAATAATCTCTAGTCTGGAATCTGGTTCAAAATGAGTAGTTGTAGTTAACTCATATTCTCATTAGCAGAAAAAATTTAGTCCCAAGTGAGTATATTTATAAAAAAAGAATTGTAAATGAAATGGAATTTTCATTAAGATTGTAAGGACTATTATTGTTCTATTTCAACTAGATCTGTAGATTGTTCTTGATATAAAAAATTAAAAATTTAAAGAGCAGTAAATTTAGTTTGATTCAAATTACCTGAATTACTCAATAAAAATGTTGCTTAGATGCATTATCCATAAGATATTTATATTTTTTAGTTATATGAGAATTTCAAAATACAGATATCACTTCAATTCCTGCTGTCAAAATAATTACACAGTACATTCATGCCTTCTTCAGTGTGTAATTGGTTTTTCATTAATTGTGGTGTTGACATCAGATTATATTTTCTATGCATTTGCCTTAGGTATTTTTCCTTGACCAAAAAATAAATAAATAGATAGATAGATAAGAAAAATTAATCCATATGAAAATTTGAAACAATTTAAAATGGAATAAAAATTTCTAGTAGAGTTTGAATATATTTCTATAGTTAACAGAAATTAAAGAGCAATATTTTATGACTTCCTATATATGCTTAAAGTTTATTTTAATTCAAAATTTATATTAGAAATTTTCTGTAGCTATTCCTTAATGATAACTTAGGGACAGTTGGTAATTACATTATTAATGCCAGACTGCAATGCTCTTAAGGAATAATTTACTACAAAGAAAGAATACGCAAGAATTGCTTTAAATTGTAAAGTCAAACTGTAACATTTTATAATTTTTCAGAAAAATAAACTGGTTACATATTTTACTCTATATGTTTATTTCCATAGCCATGATTTTCCTTCATGGCACTTATATACTGTTGTACATTTACTTGTATGATTGTCATCATCAATTTGTCTCTTTAGGGAGGAAACTCTCTAAGAGATGAAAATTGAGTCATGGTGATTTCAAACCTTGTCTTTTGGAGGATCTCCATGTGGTTTTCCAACTATGATGTTATTAATTTACTCCCTGGTATTTACATTGAAGAATTAAAATCATCACACTTTAGTGATAAATGCATACCAATGTTTATAGTGACACAATTGGCAATAACCAATTTATGGAACTTCTGAAGTCCCCATCAGCAGGTGAATGGATGAAGAAAATATCACACACAAAAAAGTTTTACTTGGCTATAAAGAATAATGAAATTATATCACTTTCTAGTAGACAGGTGGAACTGAAGAACACCATGCTAAGTGACATAAGTCAGACTCAGAAAGTAAAGGGTTAAATGTTTTCTCTCATATGAGGAAGCTAGAGAGAAATAATAAGCTAATAAAGAGGAATCTCATGGAAATGTAACAGTGGAGTTCAGGTGGAGGGAAAGGAAAGAGGAAGTATTAGGAATTAAATAAATAAATTTATGTTATATGACTCCATAAATTTGTCAAAATAAACCACATTATTATGTATAACTATAATATCCTGATAAAATCATTGAATGTGGAGGAAACATTTATGATTTGTTCTCTGTTTAGCCTCCAAATTATACTCTGTCTGGTACATGGAATTAATTTAATATATTTGATGAATAATTTTAAAATACATGAAAAATATAATCTGAAAAACTACTCACCTTTCATGAAACTAGTCCAATAGAAACAATTGTAAACTATATGAGATGACACGAGTTTAATGGCAATACAGTGCTCAATATGTTCAATACTTTGAGTATAATCTGTAACAAACTAAATAATAGATATTGATATTTTGATACTTATGGCTCAACTTTTCTAATTTCAGAAAGAGATTTGAAACCAGGATTGTTTGACTTTATGATTCTTCTAGAATACTAACTGGTAACAATATATAATTAATATTTTTATTATGTTGATGCGATTTTTTTATAAACATATTTGTCTATCTTATAAAATTTCAAAACACATTTAATCATACAGAATGAGAAAAAAGTGAAACCATAGAAAGTCGTTTATTTCCCTACACACTTGATAAAGCTTAAAGCATGACATATGGCAAGGTTTGTAGTCTAGAAGCCATGCAAATATATGCAAATTAATAAAATTATCATGTGATCACATTTGTCCTGGATAGCCTTTGAATTGTAAGTGTCTTAACTGATTAAAGAGTTATATTATCTTTTTGTAAGATCTAACATTTTACATATGTATGTAATTCATCAATATATAGTTTTGAAAACTTGTATGGATGCAATTTACATTGCCAAATGCTTTATGAGTTGATTTAGATATAAATTATAGAGATGATAGATATAAATTTTCTACTTTTTATCTTGTACAGACAGTAATTTCTTCATCAATCTGTACAGTGTATTCTAATATCTTTATCAGAAATTATACAAAATCAGTATGACATAATCAGGTGGTGCATCAAGATAATATGCATGTACACCAAAGCATTTGGTTGATTATTGTAATTCTTGTTGGAAAAAAATGCAGTTTGTTGCATAAGTAATATGAACATTTAGAAGAGAATTTTTCTCATACATATATGCATTAATCTACTCAGGGTTCCATAACAACATACCACTGACAGAGTGGTTTGAACAACTGAAGTTTATTTTTTTTCACACTTTGAGATACTAAAGTTTCATGATCAAGCTGCTGGTGAGGCCTGTCTTCCTCAACTGGTAGAAGGCCCAATCTCTCTGTGTCCTCATATTTTTTTTATGCAGAGCGAGAGAGAGAAAAGTCTCTCTGGTTCTCTTCCTCTGCTTTTATAAAAGACCCATGTTATTGGATGAGGAACCCACGCTTGGGACTTAATTTAACCCAGTTCTCTCCCTAGAGGTCCCATCTATATTTCTGTATAGTCATATTGGGATTGGGGTTGATTTTAGTCAGCTCCCCAACTACTGTCATCAAAATATCTGACAAGAACAACTTAGAGGAGGAAAGTTTAACTGAGATCTCAGTCCACAGGTGGTTGACTCCGTTGCTGTGGGCCCACATTGAGGCAGAACATCATGGGACAGGGCCCGGCAGAAAAAAGCTGCACCACTTGTGGCAGGATCAGGAAGAGGAGAGAGACAGAAAAGAGAAGGGACCACAGGGAAGATGTACCCTTCCAGGGCAGGCCCCAGGTAACCCCTCCTTCTGCAATTACCACCCAGACATTTCATTCAAACGAGGTCAGACCATGGGGTTACATCTCCCATAGTCCAATCACTTTAGCTCTGAATATCCTTTCACTAACACAAGAGCTTTGGGGAGATACCTGTATCCAAGCCATAACAAGCCTTCAACATAAGAATGTGAGAACTTGAAGTCCTTAACTGTAAACTGTCCCCTTTATCTTCCTATTAGTTTTTTGTAGGACTTGAATGAGTTTTGTGTGGGTGTTTGCAGTCTGTTATGTTTTCCTATTGCCATGTGAGTAAATAAGCTTCAGTCACCTACCTATCACCATGGATCTCTAAAATTGCACATACAGTGCACTTTTTCAGAATACACAACTTGCATAATTTTAACCAGTTTGTATATTTTGTTTTCCAAAAGGCAAAGTATGAGTCAATATTCTATTTTCTGTTGAAGATATTTTCAAAAAGAAAACATGAATGCTACTAGCTTGGCACGTAGCTAAATCATTGCTATGATAATGATGCATTGAAATATGATCATCTGTGTTTTTAAAATCTTTACACCATTTCTCATTAAGTAGGCAAGTACAATGTTTTTCCAAGTCTATCCTGTTATTAATAGATTAACTTCAGGTTTTCCTCTGCTGGAAACCTCTGGCAGTCAAAGGGGAATCACAGAGCTTTAACAATATTTTTAGAGTGACATGGGATTAAAATAATCAATAAAACTCAACACTGCATTTTCATTTTAAATAAAATGCTAAAGTTTCTTTTTTTTTATTAACTCCTGCCAGTAATTGTGCCAGATTGGCTTCTGATAAATTTCTACCATGGCAAATAAATATTATCAGTTCAAGCTGCTTCAGAATTCACACAGCAGAGTGGCTATGGTTATTTACACGATGTCACAGTGTCTATCTCATATGGCTCTCTCTTGTTACCATGTGATGCTTATCACTCAAGTCTATATGTACATGACTTCTGGAACATCTACTTATGTTTTTTTTTTTTCTATTAAGCTTTTATATGTCAAAAAAGTAGAAGCATTTAAAGCTTTTAGACTGTGCAGAATTAAAAAGAATGAAATTTATTTAGTTTCATTCTCTATTTTACACTACAGACAATCCTTTGACAATGACCAGATTAAAATATGATTAAGTCAAAAGCCATTAGAAAAGACTTAGAATTGGGATGGACTTTAAATGTCATTAGCTGAAATACTTTATCCCATGTACAATTAAATTGGTAGCACCAGTTTGTGATAGGATAGAAAGAACAAAGAACTAGACATTAGGGACCTGATTCTAATCCCTTCCCTACAACCAATTCAAACTAAGACTTTGTGTGAGCTGTTATCTTCTTTGAACCTTGGTCAGCATAATTACTCTAGTGTTAACTTGTTTTCCAGTGCTTGGCTATCAGCAAGCTCCATGGATGTGATTCCTCTATTTTGATCTAACTTAGTGACACATATTTAGACTGTCAGGACCCTGGTTTCAGAATTGTCCTTCTTCCTCACTGGCCATTTCTTTTCATTCAGAATCTTCTTTCTTCTTCCCCTCAAAGTGCCTCTAGTTGTGAACATGTGAGGTTTTCATTGAAAGGACATCTGAGGTCCTAAGAGTAATTGATAAAAGGCATTTTAATGTCATATTTTTGTAAAGATATATTTAAGTTTAAAAGGTATGGATGCATAACGTACCAGGCAGACTGCATGTGATTTCCATCTCCTGTTATCAACTGGTTGTTAAGTGGAAAGAGACATAAACTATTAACTACAAGGATTTTATGTGCACTTTTTTAGGAGCAGAAATAACAGTTTTTATTCAGTGTTCCAACTTCTGGAAACTCTGAAACTCAGGACATTTTCAAGATCAACTGTTTGAACAGTAACAATTTCATACTCTAATTGGGACAACAGTCACATTTTTTGTTAAAATACCTCAAGCAGTTGGTGGATAATGTCAGAAGGTTCATGCGTGTTTTTCTAGTTTTGGAAGAAGGGATTCTTTGAGAATCTCAGAATTAAATGACGTGGCTCATGTATCCAGGGGAAAATTGCTGTTTTAACACATGCCATACCTAAATCTCAGCATACTCTTTCAATCCTCAAGTTTCTCAATGTGAAAGTAAATACTGTGGACATCAAAGATCTTTTGAGGTAAGAAATTTCTTCCTTTGAAACATTTTTAAGTAAATGTGTTTGTCAATTGCCCAAAATAACTTTATGAAATATTTGCCAGTATCTTAGAAAAGGTAGTCATTAAAAATATTTCTTAAAAATCATAATGTTTAGCTCATAAGAAATATGAAGCTTGAGTATCTTTTCTTAGAGAAATAAAGAATGCTTTTAGTGACAAGCCAATATATGACCAAATAAAGCAACATATATCCAAAGTTTCAAAGCAGTGAAAAAAATCTTCACTCAAATTCCCATTTTCTATGTAGTTTTCTAACTATAGAAACCACAAATCGAACAGTGGACCCTTGGAAATTTTGGGTCACTAATTTGTGTATGTATGTGTGCATATGTGTACTCCACACAATGAGTACAGTGTGTTGCTACCATATTTTTATAAACTTGAAGCTCTCAAAACCAACAAGTCAAAGGAAGTTGCAATTATGGACAGGAAAACATAAGAAAATGTTTAGTACCAGAACTTCCCTTTGAGACAAAATTATTCACCACAACAATGTCAAGGTATTTGGAAAACCATAATATAATCCCCACTGCCTACCAGAAAGAGGTGCACATAGGTATAAGTGAAGAATTAAAGGGGTGCTACTGTATGTATGAAACCCAGAAATAGGATGTGAATGCCAGAATAGACAGTTCCAGAATGTAGAAGGAGCAAGTTTACACTGCCAAACTTATATGACAAATGATAATGAAAAATGAAAATTCAAGATGTCAAAATGAAATGTAATAAAACTATGGGACATTATTTTTCAGTATGATACTTCCTTAAAAGCATGGCAATTAATCTTTTCTAAATGTAGTACATATAGGATGTGTGTCTTTTATTTAATTATCCACCATTCTATGACCTAATCTAATGATATGTAGAATGTGTTCAGGCTCCTAGTGACTCATACATGGCAGCGTTATTGAGCTTTAAGTAAACACTGACCAGTGATTGCAGTACATTTATTATATGTGATTTTCTTCTCTACCTGGGAACAGAACTAAAGTGAATTTCTCAGTCATTGTGCAGTCAGCTGAGGTCATACAGCCACATATTGCACATGAAACATTGAAGAAGTGATGTGTCCACTTCAAGGGTTGGCCTGTGGAAACCTAGCAGACATGATTTTAAATCTATCTTTGTTTAACTGCAGGAGAGGACCATTTTATATTAGATGGCAGAGTTCAAAGTGGAAAGAGACTGAGCTCCTGGATATAGTTTTGAACAGAGAATATTCTGTTCAAAGTTAGTCCTCCGCAGAGTAACATTAGATTCACAACAATGAATTCTGAGAGATTTTAGATAATCAAGCCCTAAGATGATGATGTGTGTGGGGGGGTGAATATCAGTGATATGCTCTAATGATGTGGACAGCAAGCGGAAGCCATGAATTAGGAATTTTAAAGTCTGTATTGTCAAATCCAGAAATTATTATTATTATTATTATTATTATAGTTTTATTGATTTTTTAAATACACAATGACAGAATGCATTACAGTTCTTATTACACATATAGAGTACAATTTTTCATATCTTTGTATGTAGAGTATGTTCACGCCAATTCATGCCTTTATACATGTACTTTGTTTTTTTTTGTATTACAATTTTATTACACATATACCACAATTTTCATATATGTTTATATATAAATTATGTTAACACCTAATTCCAGTCTTTATACCTGTACTTTGGATAATGATATCCATCACATTCCACCGCCCTTGCTAATCCCCTGCCCCTCCTATTCCCTCCCACCCCTCTTTCCTATCTAGAATTCATGGAATCCTCCCTACTCCACTATGAGTCAGCCTCTTATATTAGAGAAAACATTGGGCATTTGTTTAGGGGGGGATTGGCTAACTTTTAGCATTATCTTCTCCAACGTCATCCATTTACCTGCAAATGCCATGATTTTATTCTCTTCTAATAAATGCTGAGTAAAATCCCATTGTGTATATATGCCACATTTTTAAAATCCATTTATGGGCATCTATGTTGGCTCCACAGTTTGGCTATCGTGAATTGTTCTGCTATAAACATTGATGTGGCTGTGTCCCTGTAGTATGCTATTTTTAAGTCATTTGGGTATAGTCCAAGGAAAGGGATAGCTGAGTCAAATGGTGGTTCCATTCCCAGATTTCCAAGGAATCTCCATACTGCTTTCCATATTGAATGTACCAATTTGCAGTCCCTGCAGCAATGTATGAGCATATGTTTTTCCCCACATCCTCACCAACACTTATTGTTGTTTTCCTTCATAACAGCTGCCATTCTGACTGGAGTGAGATGATATCTTAGAGTGGTTTTGATTTGAATTTCTCTAATTGCTAGAGATGATGAGCATTTTTTCATATATTTGTTGATTAATTGTATATCTTCTTCTGAGAAGTGTCTGTTCAGGTCCTTGGCCCATTTGTTGATTGGGTCATTTGTTTTTTTGGTGCTTCCATTTTTGAAGACATTTTTATCACATTTCTACAGTGTGTGTGTGTGTGTGTGTGTGTGTGTGTGTGTGTATTTTTTCTCTGCATATATATTCACCTGCAGCTATTTAAGTGTTTGATGGCTCATGACCTGACTCTGGTCTAATTCTATAACATCATCGTAGCCTCCCTCACTGCTTGGTCTATAACCTGCTGATACATTACTGAGGTGCGGGTCCTGTCATCCAGCATTCATGTAGGAATATGTCTTTAGCAGTATTAGAACTGCCAAGCTGCCTCCTATGGGGAACAACTTTACAACTGGATCCCAGTGTGTATATGTAGTTTTTTTGCATTTAGCCTTACAGTCTTGTTTCATCCCAAACTTACCTAGGATGGTACCTTCTCACCAATTCCCTTGGTAAGTTAACACATACCTTTGTAATACCATTACATTGTTTTGTCACATTCTGCATCTTCATGATTGACTTTATGAAATATTATATATATATACCAAGATCTTTATCCAATACGTGATTTGTACATATTTTCTCCCAGTGAATGACCTAGAATTTTTCTTATGGCATCTTTTTCTATATGACATAAATTTGGATTTAAAAAATTGTAATTTAGTTTAAATTATTTTTTAAAGTTCATCTTAGTGCTATTTAAATGTATGATGTGTCAAATGGTTAATAATAATACTTTTGGTATTGTCATTTCAAATAATAAGAATGTTTTATTAAGATGTCATTTGTATAAAATATTTGCTTAAACTGGAAGCCAGGGTGGTTACTGTGAGCTCTAATATACCAAATTATTTTAGCTAAGGCTTGTACTCTCCCTGAACATTTTTTTCTGTGATATGCTGTAATTAAATCTTAATTTACTTTCTCAAATTATTAACAGCTATATTTCTTTTTTTTAGAGAGAGAGTGAGAGAGGAGAGAGAGAGAGAGAGAGAGAGAGAGAGAGAGAGAGAGAGAGAGAATTATTTTAATATTTATCTTTTAGTTCTTGGCGGACACAACATCTTTGTTGGTATGTGGTGCTGAGGATCGAACCCGGGCCGCAAGCATGCCAGGCCATCGTGCTACCGCTTGAGCCACATCCCCAGCCCCAACAGCTATATTTCTAAATAAATTTTTTAGTGACTTGATTCTACTATGCCTCAAAATCTGCTACCCATGATCTGTCAAATTAACATATCTACAACTTTGCTTATTTTCTGTTTCCAAGTCAGGCTGTATTGCTATACAATAATAATATAATATTTCCTCTTTATAATTATTCGTACCTTCAGTGACTTATAATCTCAGAGATTGCTCTGGAGAGAAAAGGCACAGAAAATTAAATAGTTTTACTATGAAGTAAGAAAGGAAGAAAACTAAAAATCAAAAAAAAAGAAATGAGGAAAAGAAATGAAACGTAACTTATAGAAAAATGATTAAACAAAATAGGAAAAAAAGAAATAAAGAAAAATTTTAGGTCACACTGTTGTAGTTAATTTGAATTGTCAACTTGATTGGATGAAGAGATGCTGAAGATTAAAAGGTTTCTGGGTGTGTCAATGAGGGTGTGTCTAGAAACGATTGGCATGTGGGGTAGAGAACTGCAGTGGAGACCCTCTGTGGGCAGCACTGTCCCATAGGATGGTGGTGTGGATGGAACAAAAACTGGAAGAACAAGGAAGCAGCAGTAGATGCAGGCTCAGTTCTTGGTGAATGGGATCTTGATTGCTGCTGTGATTGCTTGAGGACATCAGAATCTTACTCCTTCACTCTTCCAAAGTGGCCTTTGGTAGTGATTCCCAGGGGTTTCCAGAAGCCTTCAGCTTCAGACTGGGTAGCACTATTGATCCCCTCTTGTTCTGAGGCATCATCGTCTTGGACTGCACAGCTATTGGTTTCTCCAGCCTTCAGACAGCCATTGTGGACTCTCCAGCTTCTGGTGGTACAAGTCAATCTAAAAAATACTATCATTTTATAATCATACTTCCTCCTGATTCTGTTCCTCTAGAGAACCCCTAATAGTACATACACCTGTCCTTCCTGCACCCATATTGTTTGGCCCTAGCATAACTTTTAAACTCTTTATCTCTGAAAAAGAAGAAGGTATCTTTTAATTAAAATTGTTCTGATTGACTATTAAGAAATCTTCTCAAGTTCTAAAATTTCATTTTCCAATTGGATAAATAAAAATAACATATTTCCCAACAGTGTTCTCTGATTTAAATGTTAATATATTAAATATTAATAAATATATGTTTATATTAAACCAAGAGCAGTGTACTGTAGAAATGCAGCCATCGTCCAGCACCTTCTGCATAGAGAGGTTCTCAGAGAATGCCCCGAGCCTACATTGTAATATCTGGCTTCGATTCATGGTTCTACACTAAACTATAGTGTAATTCTACATAACTTATTTAATTTTCTTAGCCAACACCTCATTTATTAAATCTGAATAATGCTACCAAACCTGTAACCTTTCTATTGGTTGAAAAATCGAACCACTTAATATGCACATGAAAATTTAATGTCTAGGGCTCGGGCTATAGCTTCATGGTAGAACATGAGGCACTGGGTTCGATCCTCAGCACCACTTAAAAATAAACAAATAAAACAAAGGCATTCTGTCCATCCACAACTACAAAAAAATTTTAAAAATATATATTTTAAAAAATATAAATAAACATTTAATATCCTTCATGTCACTGTAATCTATATACCCAGAAATCCTTTATTTTATTTTTTGTGATATGATCTCTTATGAGTTATTTGTGGATCATTAGTGATGCATTTAATAAGCTCTTTGCTGACTACTCCAAAATATTTTAATGATTCTTGATAATTGAATCATAAATTTTTCATGAAACTGAGAATTACAATTTAAGATTTTGTTTTCTTCAGCAGGTCTAACTAAATAAGACTAAATAGAGTTGAGCTTGACACAATCCTTAATTTATACTTATTTTCAAAACAATAAAAAAAGAACATGAAATCAATATTTTAGAATTTCATACTCTAGTTTATTTCACAATTAAGCTCTCAAACTTTCTCTATAAATTTTGATGTAATAATGTTGTTTGTTTTGATCTGTTAAAACAATGTCAGTAAGCAGTTTAGCACCAAAACTATATAATACATTGTAAGAAGGAATAGATACCTCAGATATATGAAAAACTAAACTGATTAATTTCAGGAATATAATTTTTAAAAGCAAACTGTTCCTGAAAACATAGGTTTTATTTCCAAGGTTTCAATATTTAATGTAATACTTGCTATTGTTCATTATAATAAAATCATGGAACCAAGATTTATGAGATTGCTTAAATATTTTGCAATCATGCAATAAAAATGACTAAAATTATTTTTAATAGAAACTATAGCATATATATTTTAAAACACATATTTCACAAATTAAGTTTGCAGTGATATTTCCACTTTCATAATAGTAAATTCCATTCAGAAAGTACATTTAACGTATTTTTACATTGCAATTTAAATTCTAACATAAAGCATGAAAAATAAAAGTTTATTCAAAATCATATACTCAATTATTTAAGAAAACAAGTTAAAATAGTCTCACATTCAGTGGATAATATATAGTAAGTTATTTTCATGCAAACCTGTGTTAAGTACAAGAAAGCTATTCATACTAATGAATCAGATGTGGAAAACTACCTGCAAAGTGAAAGGATTTTTGTATTTCTTTTTCTTGAAGCTACAAGTACACTATGCCATTAGTATATGCATGAATATCGTGGTTAAGCAGCACTACTGTTTATTCCAAATGCCCCCTCTACTGTCTGCCATAGTATATCTTCTTTGTGGATGGGGCATAATTCCCTACTTTGTTGATGTTGGGTTTGTACATGGAAATAGTTTGTGCAGCATAATGTGAGCAGAAGTGACAGGACGCCACTTCTGAGCATGCTTTTAGAGGCATGGAGAGTCCCACCATCCTTTTTTCTCTTCTACCACCTACCTTGAGATGTTTAGACAAGAAGAGCCATTGACTCTACAGCATGGATCAGAGAATAACAGGTACATTGAGAAATCCTAAATGCAACCTGTGGTCTACAATCTGGAAACAAATTGGGCTGAACTCCCTGACACAAGACACCACTTTGCAGTTGCAGATGACTTAGATTTATATGGAAAAAAGAAAAAGCCGCTTTCTAAAAGCCTCTGATTTGAGTGGTGGTTTGTTATGCAACATGATCACTACAAAATCCTATTAGTACAGGAATTAGTTTATAAATTAACAAAGAGATGGATTTCAGAGTCTGGACGAATGAGTTAGTGGAAGGCACTCACCAGCATTATAGAAGCAGAATCACCACTGACCAAGGCAGAGGTTCTTAATTGTAATCATATTTTAATTACCTAGTTAGCTGGAATGCTTTCACATAAATATATGCTCAAGATTCATTCAAACTTTCCAAACTGAATGGTTTGCATAGTGGGGACAATTCAGGTAGAGCTATTGTTGTTCTTGAGTAGCCTTGAGATGTCTTTATTTAGCAAGTGGGTTTGAAAAGTGTTGACCTATAGTGTGTGCTCTCAGATCTACAGGAATATGAAATCATTTTTTTGTGAACAGACTCTAAATTTTATTAAAAATGATTTTGTCAGTGAAACTCATGAGAAACATCTAGGGGTGTGTGTATGTATGTATATATATGTGTGTGTGTGTGTGTGTGTGTGTGTGTGTGTGTGTATTTTCACATACACACACACATATATATGTAAATGTATATAACAAAGTTATGGTATATACATCCCAAAATACTATGTATGTGTGTATATATATATATATATATATATATATATATATATATACCAAAATCAATTTCCTAATTTTCAGCTTGAAGATGAGCATGTGAATTAGCAAACTCTACTTCTTTTATGACCATTAGGATGATCTCTTTAATTCTTTTCTCACTAATCCACTTTCACCTCCCTGCTTGTCCCAAGTAAATGCCAATTCTCCAATATGTTCATTTATATAAGTATAAAAAATCTCTAAACTGAATGTATTATTAGTGCAAAATTATTTTAAGTGACAACTTTTGTTGTCAAACCCATAGAAGGTCTAACTTATTTAACTATTTTTCAAATATGGCGTGGAGGAAAAGAGAATCTCAGGAATTTCTGATGGTGGATCTCCCTGAGCCTTTGGAAAACATGTTGTTAAGTATATAGAGTCATAATATGACTAAGCATCAGAGTACTGAAGTATTAAAATAAGCTGCAAAAGTTATGAGACTCTTGGCATACTCAAAAAGAGATCGCATCATTAACGAGTCTTACCAGGAGCTCAGTGGAGTCTTCCAGGAAAGGGTGCTGGTCACCTGGCACCTCCACCTTCCCTGGCCCTTGCCAGGGCAAGCAGCCTGTGGCCCAGTAACACAGGTTACTGCTCTCGGTTTCTCTGCATTCTCTCAAACAAGTCACAGGTCCTACAGAGACTCAGAAGGCATGAAGTAGCATTGTCTCTCTGTGGAGGAGTGGCAGAGAATTTCTACAGATATTTAATGGATCACATTATTTGTCATATTTCACTTTCAAAGAATGGAGACTTCAAGAAAGAAAATACTCTTATTTGTTTCATTCATTGCTGTTCTGGTATGCTAACATTACACAAGCAAAACTTAAGGAGTATTTGTTGAATTTCTTAAAATATAGAAATCAGATAAACATTGGTCTAAGATTTTTGTTTCATTGTTCAAAGCTATCATGGCCATTCAGTCTCACATATAAGTACCACAATAAAGTTATGATTTACAAAACACATGGAAAATAAAACTCCTCGGTGAGCGCAGTTTTAAGAAATTTTAGACAACCACAACCTAAACTAAAGTTTTGTGGCTGCATTATCAATTGAAATAGGTGTGTAAGCAAGTTAGTTGATGGAAAAAGACCCAAAATATCTTGATTAATTTACTCAGGAAATAAAAGCATTGGCATGACAATAAAAACATTGGATCCTTTCAATATATTGTTGATATGTAAGTATAATAAAAAAAATTGTATTTTTTCCTTAAACAAATACTTAAAAACTTAAAAAACATTTTTAACACTTGTGTTTTTGAAGATTAAAAATGCACCAGAAGCAGTTACTATTTTTTTGTATTCAAAAATTATTTTATACTTTTCCCTGAAATTTGCCTCACAGCAGTTAAGAGGTGGTCGTTTAGTTTGTGCAGTTATGAAAGTCATCCTCTATAATTGCGCAATGCTTAACTTTTGATGTATGTGTTGGTAAATAGCCCAGGGTTTAAATAAACATTTGCTATTCATCATCTTAAGAAATAGGACCATTGATTTATAAATGTATTCATAAGGCAGAGCTGCAGAAGTCATGGGTGAGTAATTTGGAAAGGTATTTGTTCTCTATTAAACACCATATGCTATACATACACAATTCTCAAGATGGCATATTTCAATTTTCATGAGAATATAAACAGAGAGGGATAATGAAATATAATTGATCATTATGTATATCATTACTATTGCTTGCAGTAAGCTATGCTGTTTAAAAAGAATCACACTTCTCCCAAGAAAAAAAAGTAGTTATATGCAATTTCTTTGTAAAAGAAAAATAACAATTTCAACTTTTATTGTTTCACGCTTATAGATAGGTATGCATTACTCTGTGTGTACCCAACATATTATTTCTAAAATTGAAAATTATGGCAATAGGTACGTTTTTGCAAATATCAGTATTTGTATTGTCTGTGTTTTTTCCCTTTGTGTACTTGACTGTAGATGTATATATATAAACACATAAATATGTGTATGTGTATATACACATATGTATTTATTATATTTACACAATAAACTAGTGGTTGATCCATAACTGTATATACACAACATACAAATATTTGCTTCTATAGATGACAAGAACCCATTTGGGTAAAAAGAATCCTTAGTGTATAAATAACTAAATAAACAAAATTCATCAAATTTAATTCAGCACATTCAGAAGACAACTACAAATTAAGAGACATTGATTTCTCAGTGATTCCTAAACTGGACCACATGGATATGGGTGCTGTTTTGATTTCTTCTGCCCATACCCAGCAATGCCCAAGGAAACACACACCTCATGTTAGTATAGTTCAAGAGCCATATACTATCTCCCTTCATTTCTATACTTATGCTACCACCCACATCTACCTTTTGGTTCCATTTGAAAACTTTGCTTTACTAGGTAATATATTAGAAACATTCTGTTATAGTTTCGAAGCCAGCCTCAGCAATTTAGTGAGACTATAAGCAAGCTAGTGAGACCCTGTCTCAAAATTTAAAAAACAAAAATTAAAAAGAGCCAGGAATGTGGCTTAGTGGATAAGTGCCTCTGGGTTCAATTCCTGGTACAAAAAACAAACAAACAAAACCAAGAACCTGCTATAATTTTCTAAGATTTACCATGTAGTTAGGCTTATTATTATTTTTTTTAAACTGGGAGTAGTTGTTTACATTTGGTAAATTTTAGTTAAGATTAAATGCAATGCTCAGAAATTGTTTTCATAATGTCTAGTGTGCTAAAATTAGCTAATAGCAAAATTTTGATCTCTTTAGTATTCTTCTTCCTTATCTTGTTAAATCAGATATTTATTTGGGTTCTAAGTGAAGTATTCTGTAGGCCATTCCTTTTATATCTAAATTCAGAAATTTTTACAAAGTCACCATCATTCACTTACATGCTTGAACCATTTATTTTTAATGTGAATAATGTGAAGATACAACATTCCACATCTTAACATAATTGTATAAATGTGTAGACCAGAGGTCACTTGGTAAACAATTTTGTATGATATACCAAAACAAACTTATTTCAGTTGATGATATTTGCAGTTTTTAAAGTTCACCAGAAAACTAATAATCAAAGCATTTAGTTTTCCTTAAACTACATATTATTCATCTTGCCAATCACACTATTTATTCAAAATCATGGTCCCACAATATGAAAAATTAAAAAATTATGTAATTTATGAGTTTGTATACTTTAATAAACATTCTCTATTTTTTTACTGCCATTATTTTTTAAAATAATTCTATCAATCTTTTTTAAAACCATGTATGCATTATGAACAATTTCTGCATTTTAGTGAATACATGTATCTTTGGAAAATCACTAACTCATATATCACAAATTAAATTAATGAGATATTATTGAAAGTTATAATAAATGGAGAATTATTTTGCTTTATGTAAGATCAATTTTTAGCCCTGACAAAATAATTCACAGAACTTTGAAATATTTTTAAAACTTTATTGAGGAAAATAGAGATCTGAATCTAAAAAATTAAAGACATGTAAAATATAATAAGTATTGTCAGTGTAAGCACATATTTAATATACACACATGTAAAAATATACATATATGTATTAAAATATATGTGCTTTGATTAAAAGCTGTGTGCCTACTCTGTTCAGAATAGGAACGGAAATTATTTAGGGTACCAGAAGCTTTTCCAAAGCAATATTTGAGCTCAAGAGACCTAATGTATAATTTATTAAGAAAACAAAATGCAATTTTGAGATGCAGATTAAGTTAATACTACAGAATGTAATCTTGATAAATTGAAAACAGAACAATGTTTGTATCTTTGTACATGCAATTTCAGAATTTCTCTCTAGTTCCAAAATTATTCACTGAGCACCCACAGCATGAGATGCAGTCCCATTGTGTTAGGGCAGTCACCAGACATGTAGGAAGGACACAGGACAGAGGGCTGTCTGTTCAACAGGACCTGGGTAAATATCAGCACTTGGAGCCACTGCAGCCCAGAGGGCAGTTACCCAATGGAGTAGATGAAAAGTGCTTGACAGTCTTGCAGACAAAGCATTTCTAAACTGAATCTTCAAGAAGGAGGAGAAGGTAGCTTGTAGGAGGCTCCAAATTGGCAGGTGTCCCAGTTCATGAAGCTACACTCTACAGTGGGAAGAGTAAAGAGAGAGGCAGTAAACCATGAAGAACTTTACAGTGTCTGCTGAAAGGATTTTACACACTTGATGCATACACCAAGGGGAAGCCACTAAGGGTTCCTAAGCAAGAGATAAGATGGTGAGGCCACTGAAGGTCAATGCTCAGTGGTAGAGAATACATCAGCAGGGTCCCTCTTTGAGACTATTGCAATATTTAAGGCCAAAGACTACAGTGGTGCAGACCAGGAAAGCAACAACAGGGAATAAGAGATTAAGATTCATTTAACAACTATTAAATGAAAAAACTACTGAAGTTATTAATCTACTCAAATATAATTTTAACCAGTAATTGACTTCTGTGTAGGCTATTCATAGCTTGCTAATATTTACATAGGGAATGAGACACAAGGCCATATAATTTCAAGTATTATCTTTGCATATAGGAGGACTAATCAAAAATTATTTTTCCTTGATAGATGATCATATTTATAGTTACAATTAATAAACTGATCATAGAGATTTGAAGACAAAAATCTGAAAAAATTTTTGTTATACTTCAGTACAAATATATCCCTAATGGTAGAAGCTGTTATTTTCTGATAATGATTTTGTATTTATTACTAAGTAGAAAAGCCTTCTCTGCATTACTTAAATTATCTAGTAAAACCCTGCTTTATATAAAAATTAAGATCTAAAAGTACCATTGCTTCTATTATTGATCTTGAATTTTAATGGAAAATGAGTCCAATGGAAAATGTAAAGGCTTGAAGTTTAAACAAATACACTGCTTCTCTTCAACCTCCATGAGGTACTTTTTGTATTGATTTAGCTCTCTTAATTATATTTTAGTTACAAGAAGCAGAAGACAAGAACATCTTTTATTTTTCTTAAAAGAGTGAAGAAGAAATACCTGGTTATTTCCCCCCTAAAATCTGCAAAAAATGATATTTATAAATAAGCCATATTACTGCAGTATCCAAATCATATTTGTGTAAAATGTTCAGCTCGTATGACTGAGTTGTGTGGTCCCTTGTTTCTTCCACTCCTTTGTGGATCTACCTGCTTATCTAACCTTCCCAAAGATATAACAGGGGACAGAAAGGAAACACATTTCTGCTCTCATGTGGTTTCTTCTCTCAGGTAGAAGTGAGTCCCCATGGAAGGGGTATTTAAGTAGTGAATTTTCTTTTCTCCAAATTGTTACAGCTTCTCATGCATTTTCATTATTCCCAGTATATTCCCCAAATAATGTGGTTTTGCTGAGATCTTGAGATAAGTTTCATTTCTCTTGTTATTTTTTTTATGTTTTAATCCTATTAAATTTTCCTTAAAACTACAGAAAGTATTTTTTTCCCTTTTCACTGAACCAAATGTGTCTGCCATGTAGGCTAAGGAATAGTGAGTTATACTACAGTGTTAATGGATTTCAAGTAATGGGCAGTGATCAAGGATGCAAAGTATGTTGCCCTAACAGACCATTCTGCACTCACAGTAGGAAAGTTCTTGAGTTACAAGCAAAATACATCCTGCCATGGGACTATCATGTTGGCCTCATGAATAAGGAAATCAGATCAAGTCTATTTGATTATGGAAACATGTTTTCCATTTTGTGACCAAGAAGTAAAAGAACAAATTGATTTTTAAATGCTTTGGTTGACACTTATAGACATTTGACTTCTTTACCATAAAAAAAAAAAAAAACAGAAGGGTAGAAGATGTGACTATTAAGGCTGCCACAAGGAGGGGCTGAGGATGTAACTCAGTGGTAGAGAACTTGCGGAGCATCTTGGGCAAGGTCTCCATTCTCTGCACCACAGGTGCACATTTTCCACAGAGGTCAGTAAGAGCCCTGAACCCTGCACCCTGCACCTTTGCACCCTACAAAATCAGCCAATAGATGTAGCCCAGCTCTCTCCGAGTACACAGGCTCAGATTGTTGAGCTGACAAAGGAGAACTGACTGGTGAGAAAAACATGGTAAGCAGGGAAGTAACTCTTAGCCCCAGCAACTATAGAAATGTTCACAGGTATGAGTCACAAAGTCGCCAGTTAAGTCAATTCTCATTAGATTCACAGGAAATACAGAGGAGCACCTGGAGAATACCAGCTACCACCTGGTATGGCCAGATACATGTCCACTGATCTACAACCTCTTACTCCGGAGGTAGCATCAGTCCTCCAACCCCCACGAACCACCCAGTGACACACCAAACAGCCTACAATACGTCTACTTCAGTTGCCATACTCTGCACACTCCAAAATATACACTTTGAAATATACCAGGGGTAGTGCTAACTGGATACACAGGAGGACACACAAAACTACACTCCCTAACAGGGAATGACCTTGTTGCTAAGTCACAGACCATTAAGATGAAACTCCTCAGACCTAACAGAGAGCTAGTATGTATCTAAACACACCAAAATTGAATTGGGGCCTCTGCGAATTGTATTGAGGTGAGCAGACATGATCACTGTCTCTATACACAAGGAAACATAAAGGTAAGCTGCAAAGTGGTGTGTATTATCTAAAGGTCCCCAATAGTGATGAAATCTAGAGAAGGAGCACTCAATAAGCAATGTCTCCACCTTGGTATGAATTATTATAAATAGGTCTAACATCTATTTTGATCTTACATATATTACTTTCATATTATATTGTTAGATGTTCCCCTATTCTTTGATACTGTTGCCTTCTCCATTCATTATATTTCTTCTATTTTTTATTATTGTTATTTGTTCTAATTAGTTATACATGATAGTGGAATATATTTTGAGATATTATACATATATGAAGTAGTACTTCTCATTCTGGTTGTATATGATATAAAATTACATTGGTCATATGATCATCTATGCACATAGGAGAGTAATGTCCATTTCATTCTGTTTTTTTCTATTTCCATTCCTCCAACTTTCCCTTCATTCCACTTTGTCTAATCTAAATTACTTTTATTCTTTATTAAATTACCCCCACATTTTTATGAAATTAGCATCTGTGTATTAAAAGAAAAAAAAAAAACATTTGGCCTTTGATTTTTTTGCCAGGCGGGAGGGGAGGGGGTGGGATTGGCTTATTTTACTTAGCAGGATTGCCTCCAGTTCAATGCATTTACCATTAAATGCCATAATTTTGTGGGTTTTTTTGTGACTGAGTAATATTCCATTTGTGTATAAATGCCACATTTTTTAAATTCATTCATCTGTTAAAGGGCACCTACGTTTGTTCCATAATTTACCAATTGTGAACTGAGCTGCTATAAATATTGATGTGGCTGTATCACTGTAGCATGATGATTTAAGTCTTTTGGTATAAGTTGAGGAATAGAGTAACTGACTCTAATGGTGGATCCATTCCAATTTTTCTGAGGAATCTCTATAGTGCTTTCTAGAGTGGTTGCACCAATTTGCAGTCCCATCAG
This sequence comes from Urocitellus parryii, assembly GCF_045843805.1. Classification (NCBI taxonomy): domain Eukaryota; kingdom Metazoa; phylum Chordata; class Mammalia; order Rodentia; family Sciuridae; genus Urocitellus; species Urocitellus parryii. Next base: position 8,811,000 of record NC_135540.1, on the reverse strand, counting down.
AATGTATAAGTGAACCTTTCCCCCCACATCCTTGCTAACATTTATTGTTGCTTGTATTCTTGATAATTGCCATTCTGAATGGAGGGAGATGAGATCTCAGTGTAGTTTTAATCTGCATTTTTCAAATTGCCAGACTCAATGTTGAACATTTTTTTCACATATTTGTTGACTGATCATATTTCTTCTTCTGTGAAGTATCTGTTCAGTTCCTAAGCGCATTTACAGATCAGGTTATTTTACTTTATTTATTTATTTATTTATTTATTTATTTATTTATTTATTTATTTTTGATGTTAAGTTTCTTGAGTTCTTTTTATATCTTGGAGATGAATCCACTGATGTGCAGGTGGCAAAAATTTTCTCCCATTCTGAAGGTGCTCTCTTCACATCCTTGATTATTTCCTTTGCTGTGAAGAAGTTTTTAGTTTGATTCCATCCCATTTATTGGTTCTTTAATTTACTTCTTGCATTTTAGAGATTTGTTGAGGAATTCATTTTCTAAGCCAATATGATGGAGATTTGGACCTACTTTTTCATCTAGTAGATGCTGGATTTTTGTTCTAATGCCTAAGTCCATGATCCACTTTGAGTTCAGTTTTGTGCAGGGTGAGAGATAAGGATTTAATCTCATTTTGGTACATATGGATTCCTAATGTTCCAAGAAAAATTTGTTGAAGAGGATATCTTTTCTCCAATGGATGTTTTTGATGTCTTTGTGTAGTATGAGATAACTGTACTTATGTTGGTTTGTCTCTATGTCTTCTATTGTGTGCCATTTGTCTACATGTATGTTTTGGTGCCAGTACCATGCAGTTTTTACTGCTATAACTCTATAGTATACAATTTTAACAGATCAATTTCAAGCAGTGAAATAGAAAACACCATCAAAAGCCTATCAACTAAGAAAATACTAGGCCCAGGCTAGTTCTCTGCCAAGTTCTACAAAACCAAAGAAGAATTAACACCAATATTTCTCAAATTATTGCATGAAATAGAAAAGAAGAGAATCCTTCCAACCTCATTCTATGAAGCTAGTATCACAACCAGGCAAAGTCACATCAAGGGAAAACACTTCAGACCAATATCCCTGATGAACATAGAAGCAAACCTTTTTAATAAAATTCTCGCAAATTGCACAAAAAAAAATTTTTTAAAAAAGCACACCATGATCAAATTGGGTTCATCCCAGTGATGCAATGTTGGTTCAATGTACTTAAATCAATAAACATAATTCATCACATCAATAGACTTAAAGACAAGAATCATATGGTTATTTCAATAGATGCAGAAAAAGCATTTGACAAAATGCAGCACCCCCCCCTTCATGTTCAAAATGCTAGTAAAACTAGGGATAGTAGGAACATACTTCAACATTGTAAAAGCTATACATGCTAAACTCAAGGCCAACCTCATTCTAAATGGAGAAAAATTAAAATCATTCCTTCTAAAATTGAGAACAAGACAAGGATGCTCTCATTCACCACTTCTGTTCAACATCGTCCTTCACACTCTAGCCAGAGTGATTAGACAGAATAAAGTAATCAAACTACCCTATTTACTGATGACATGATTCTAAATATTTAGAAGATCCAAAAAACTCCACCCAAAAGCTTCTAGAATGCATAAGTGAATTCAGCAAAGTAGCAGGATATAAAATTAACACCCATAAATCAAATGTGTTTCTATACATCAGTGATGAATCTGCTGAAAGATAAGTTAGGAAAACTACCCAGTTCACAATAGCCTCAAAAAATAAAAAAAAAAGAAAGAAAAAGAAAATTGGAGAATCAATCTAACAAAAGAAGTAAAATACTTCTATGATGAAAACTACAGAACATAAAAGAAAGAAATTTAAGAAGACCTTAGAAGATGAAAATATCTCCCATGTTCTTGAATAGGCAGAATTAAGGTTGTCAAAATGGCCACACTACCCAAAGCAACATACAAATTCAATGCAATTCCGATTAAAATCCCAAGGTCATTCCTTATAGAAACAGAAAAAGCAATCATGAAATTCATTTGGAAAAATAGGATACCTAAGAATGGCCAAGGCACTCCTTAGCAAAGAAAAAAATTTTCAAAAAAATCAAATTAGAGGAGGAGAACAAGGAGGAGGAGGAGGAAGAAGGAGGCATCTCAATATCAGTACTTAAATTATTCAGTTTTGAAGCATTAACAGGAATTTTTCTATATTTGTTTGCTTAGATCAGAAGTACTGTATTCCTCTTGGTCCCTCTTTTCCCTTTTGCATTTTCTGGTTTTGCCTCAAAAGTGCCCCCTCCCATTTAATTTTTTCCCCTTTATACCTTTATTAAATCATTATTTTCTCCTTTTAACTTTCTTTTTTTTTCCCTTTGTTCAATATTTCTCGCCTGCTCTTTTCAACCCCTATATAGTGCAATAGCAATTTTACCATTTTAAATAACTAATTCCTCAATCTATTTCAAAATACTACAATAATTGCATACCTAGATTACAGGCACTGTGGAGAACATTTTCAACAAGCCCCCCCTCCCTGATGGGAGTGGTCACCTTCGTCCTCTAAAGTATTTTGGAAAAAATGCTTCTAGTTTTTTCTGTTCAATGCAATGATGGTTTTGCATTTGGTACATATAGCCCTTATAATATTGAGGCAAGTTTCTTCTAACTTTTATTTCTCTATGCTTTTTAACATGAATGTTTCTAGAACTAGACAAAAGTTTTCTTCTACATCGATTGATTGTCATGTGATTCCTACCCTTAATTCTAATTATGTTATAAATTATATTCACTGATTTTTGTGTGTTGAACCAAGTTTCATCCCTGGGATAGATGAAAATCTCTTTATCATAGTATTCTAGCTTCTTTTTATAATTTTTATCTATCTTCTTTTTGTTATACATGACAATAGAATCTCTTTAGTCCTATTTATACAAATTGGAGTACATCTTATTTGAATTAGGATCCCAGTCTTGTAGATGTACATGATGTTGAGATTCACTGTGGTGTATTCATACTGTACCTAGGAAAGTGATGTCAGATTCATTCTACTGTCTTTAAATGCATTTTTAAATGTGATTTTCTAATATTTTATTAAGGATTTTTGCATCTATGTTCAACAGGGATATTGATCTATAGTTTTCTTTCCATAATGACATGATTCTAAATATTTAGAAGACCCAAAATACTCCACTCTGGTTTTTTTAGTGACATAATACTCATTTCATAGAATGAATTTTTTGGTGTCCCTCTTTGTATTTCCAGAAATAATCTGAGGAGCATAGGCATTAGTTTTCTTTAAGAATCTGGTAGAACTTGGCTGAGAATCCATCAGGTCCTAGACTTTTCTTTGTAGGAAGGTTTTTTGTTGTTGTTGTTGTTTGTTTGTTTGTTTTTCTTTTTCTGGAGGGTAGCCAGGGGTGAACTCAGGGGCACTTCACCACTGAGCCATATCCCCAGCCCTTTTTTTGTATTTTAGTTAGAGACAGGGTCTCACTGAGTTGCTTAGTACCTTGCTGTTGCTGATGTTGGCTTTGAACTCGTGATTCTCCTGCCTCAGCTTCCTGAGCCACTGAGATTACAGGGATGTGCCACCACACCTGGCTACAGGAAGATTTTTTTTTTCTTTTTTAATTGCTGCTTCAATATCATTGCTTTATATTGCTTTGTTTAGGTCTTTCTGTGTCTTCATGGTTTCATTTTGGTTGCTCAAATATGTCTAGAAATTTGTCAATATCTTCAAGATTTTCTAGTTTGTTGGGGATCATAAATTTTCAAAAAAGTTTCTAATGATCCTCTGGATTTCAGAAGTATCTCTGGTGATATCTCCTTTTTCATCTCTACTTGTCTTTATTTTGGTAAATTTAACTGACAGCCTATTAATTTTATTTATATTGTCAAAAAAACCTCTTTATTGCATTGATTCTTTGTACTTTTTTTTTTAATTTTCAATTTCACTTATTCTGGATCCACTCTTAACTATTTCCCGTCTTCTACTTATTTTGGAATTAATCGGTTCTTCCTTTTCCATGGCCTTGAGGTTAACATTAGCGTATTTATTTGGGATATTTCTACTTTTATAATGTAGAAGCTCAATGCTATAAACTTTCCTCTTAGAATTGCCATCATATTGTTTCAGAGATTTTGGTTGGTGTTCATCACCAAAATATGTTAGTTTTTCTTGCTTGTGAAGACTATTATACATTATTTATAGATGTATTCCCTGAAATAACAACTGTTTTCTAAGTTCTTTGTCTTACTAGACAATTAAATTATAGATAAGTCTGATATCCAGTCTAATAAGAAAAATGGAGTCCATTAAAAAAAAAATACAGGAGTCCAATCTGAGCCTGGGAAATCAGAACTACACCTGGGAAATTGAAATATTAATGTCCCCAAGGCCTGAGCCCATCTGAAAGAACTGTTAATGAGGCAGCTCCCAGCAAATAGGGAGGTGCTAATCAAATCACCCTAGGCCCTTCCTGTCCCATTACTCCTCCCTGGCCCACCTGTTTTCCAGCTTTTGGCCTTCCCACCTGCATCCCCTGTCTCAGGCAGGAGAGTGGGAAATAAGCAAGATAAAGGACATAAATGTAGGAAGACAAAAGAAGACCTTCGATATAAAAGGGATAAGACCTCCCCATCCCAGGGTGCCTTTGGGATTCCCATCCTCCTTGGGGGAAGTCTTTTCTGCTGTCCTTTAATAAAGCCTTTCACTTTCCACTCTACACTTGCCTCAGTGCTTCCCTGGTGTTAGGCTTCAGCTTTCAGGGAAGCAAAGACTCACTGGCGGTGAGGTGAAGGAGAGTTCCAAGTGCGCTCCTAATTTGAGGCATCTCAGTGCAAGCAGCCAAAGTGTTGACTGCAGAAGTCCCAAAGTTCTATCTGCCCTTGGCTGGCTGAGTGTTTAAAGCTGAGACCCCTAATCTCCTTTACTGTGGATCAAAGACAATCCATACCTGTTCTGCCTTGTCTGAATCATTGCTTTGCAGAATCTGTAAGCACCACAAAAAAGGTTTTATGTTTTCTTTTGCTTTGTTGTTAATTTGCCCATTTTGAGGTAGATTTAAAAAAAGATGAAGATTAAATCTTGTATGTTTCATGAAGCTTTGGATACTAATTTCTTCACATGTGTGCAAATTCTGAATGTCTCTATTTATATCATGAGATCTTAGAAGGCAGTTTCTTTCATTTGGTTGTACCAATGCTAAGTACTTGTAACAGTGTCATAGGTTGATTCAAAGAAACAAATTCAATAAATAATGGGAAATATTCTATGGGAAAAATGGAATTAGAAAGATTAAAAAATGTAAATAAAATGTGTAAAAAATGTAAATAAAATAAAAAGATTGCCTTTAGTAATTGAGAAATTCAATGCATGATACTATATATATTAATAGCATTAAAACAGGTCTTTAAAACACATCAAGATTACAAAAACAAAAGAAGAAATGAAGGCCTGAGAAATTTTTAAACATTGAATTCTTTTCATAGACCATTATAGGTGTTGAAATTATATCTTGTTAACTTTTGAAAACAGCTGTTTTTAAAAATGAAATGTTTTACAGTAAGTGGCAGAAATGGATGTATAAACTCACATATTGGAACTCTAAATTAATTCTTCTAATTTTATCAAATTATACACATAAAATATTTCAGCAATTATATTTCCTATATTACTAGATTTACACTTACAAATACATGTTCGTTTCAGACTTTATCAAAAGTTTAAATTTTAGAAATTTAATGATACTCACTGAATTTTAACAACATTAACTGTCAGGCAGAAATTCAAATATTGAAAGACAGAAACATACTATCACCATTCCGGGTAGTGGGTGATCTGGTTTATCTGTACATTATTTTGTTATATTCCTTTGCTGCTTCCAATGTAATAGGTTATTTTAAGTTGTTACTTTCTCCCATGTCTTAATGTACTCTGAAATTATCTTCCTTTCTATTAACACAATTAATGAAAGTGGTATTCATTGGCCCATTTAAATTAATCTTCTTTGAACTTGTGTTACATTGAATGGTGTCTATTTTAAATAGGTTGTCCCCTTGAATTCAAAAGAGAGTAACAGATAAATCAAGCCTTTTTCATTTAGATTCTATTGACCTGATTCTACTATAATGTATTTTTGTAAACACACATCTGTTGTTTATCATGAGAAATTAAAAGTGTATTATAATTAAATCTGCCAGTAATTTATTTGCTCCTTAACCACCTGCTTCACACAGGATCATACTACCTTGTGTAATAGTATTCTTTTATTATAAAAAGAAAATGTTTACTAAAGAACATTATTCCAGGTTTTAAAAAATATCTTGGTTTGAATGTAACACTTATTTTTTATAAGTGCTTCAGAATCTCATTGGTGGTTATCTAGCAAGTAGAAATTGATTTTTGAAAATGTTTTATTCTATTAGCAATATGTCAATTATATAACAAAAAACTATACTGGCTAATTAGGAAGCTTACTGATTATTATCTAAAAGTACAGAATGTTTCTGTCTCTAAAAAACAGCTTTCTCATCTTTTCTTAATGTTAAAAAATTACCTTACTTATTCCAAACAAATTTATATTATTTTTATTAAGCACAAACAATTGCTAAATTAAAATATCAGAATTATTTTAATAATTGTTCCATAAAACAATAATTTTCATTTAATAATTAAGGATTATATATACAGAATGTGTCTCATAGATATAATTGATTTGTCTATTGAGTTTATTTTATCTTTAAAATTTAAATAATAAAAAAACCCAAAAAGTTAGGTATTGTTTTTAGGATTTTAGAATCCTAAAAAAAAGAAAGAATAAAAAATCAAAAACAAAGGAGAAATCATATTTTAGAGGCAAGAGTGTTTGAAATTTAATATCACTTATCTACAGTATTGAATTTAAATTAAAAGAGTAGACCATTGTGTTTAAAATTCTAATTCATACAACATTTGCCTTATTTACCAGACTTGCTTGACAGGTGAATTGTATACAGCTAGACAGAGATTTGACAACATTCTTAAATTTCTTAAAAGAGATTTAGCTATATCTGAGAACTATATCTTGATTATTTAAATCAAAGGTTTACAACTTCAGGGTTGAGGGAACCCAACAATCAAATGAAGAACAAAATAATTGAATCTGGATGTCATTTTCTACTTGGATCCATAATTTGACATATAGAGGGGTGACATTGGTGGTGAGATGAATGAGTAAGTTTATAAAAATAGCTGGAGCTTTGTCTTCCAGGTGTGGTATTCAGGAATTCTAGAATAAAGAACTGAATAAAATTTTAGGATTAAATAAAAATTAAAAAGAAAAAAAAAGAAATATTTCCCAACCATGTATAGACATGTCAGGAAATAAGTTGAAGGATTACACAGATTACTTAAACAGAATTTAAGTTGAAACTCCCAAATTTGTGGGCTCTCTCTGTCCAGCTAAAGCCCACCAAACAGCTGAGGAGGGTGTGGCGACAGAGTTGGAAAGAGACTTCTGGAGACCAGTTTTAAGAGAAATTGATCCATTTTATTATGGCATAGGCAAGCTTTTTATGCATAGCCTGTTACTGGGCAAATTAGCCAAGGGCCACAATAATCCAATGAACTCGAAATACCCTTACCAGTGACGATCAATGGGCTGAAAGTTCAGTGGCAAAAAGCAGAAGGAAGGGAACACATTCTCAGGATTGGGGATATAGCTCAGTGGATCCCTGCATGCAGAAGGCCTTGGGTTCAATCCCCATCATGTGAGGAAAGAAAGAAAAAATCCATGCTCTCTTCCTAGAGCTTACATTTTAAGATGAGATATGAGAGCAGATTTTCTGAGCATTAGGTGTATTCAAGATAAGCAGACATGTAAAAATGATTTTGTCAGTTTTTGAAGATCTCTGCTATTTATGAAAACAGCTCAGATATTCGATCTTAACCTCTGCTGATTTTCTGAGAACAGCAAGGTTATTGTGTGGTTAGGCATTAGTAATCCTGTAAAAGAGAGGTCACTTCCATTTTTTTTATTGTAATTGAATTTTATTGTATTTTAAAGGCAATTTTTAGAATCAGTAGAGATCCTGTGTGTACTTTACCCTGTTTTCACCAATGGTGACACTGTTCAAAATCACAATACACAACCAGAAAGATTTCACAACCAGGATTTTGAAATTGATAGAATCTGCTGCTCTTATCAGGATTTCAACACTTTACACTTTAACCTGAGACTCATTTGAGTACATTTTTATTTTTAAAAGAATTTCTGACATCTGTATTCTCCCCACCTACTACAACAGCTGAGATATGAAACAATTTCTTCACCACAAGAATCTCTCATGCTGCCTTTTTATTTGTATACCCATCTCTCCCTGGCCCTCTGACCACATTCCCAATCCCTGACAACCACTGATAACTTCTGTACTTCTAGGATTTTGTCATATCACAGTGTTATCTAAACAGGACAGTGTGGTATACAACCTTTGAGAATTGGATTTTTTTTTCACTCAGCATATTTTCCTGCAGTTTCTTCCAATTCATGGAAGAATCAATTGTCCATTTCCTTTTACTGCTGAGTAGTCATCTATGGCATGATTATCCCACAGTTTGTTTAACAATTTTACCTTTTGAAGGAAATCTGAGCTATTTCTAGGTTTTGGTTATTATGAGTAAAGTTTTTCTTAGAATTCACATACAGATATTTATGCAAACACAAGTTTTCGTTTTCCTGGGACAAGTTCCCAGGAGTATAATTGTTGAATCTTATCACATCTGCATGTTTAGCTTTGTAAGAAACTGCTGAAATGATTTCCACAGTGGCTGTACCATTTTGCAATCCCACCAGTGAAAGATGAGTAATCCCATTTCCTCACACCCTGGCCAGCTTTTGACATCTTGACATTGTCACTTTTTTTCTTCTAGCCAGTCTGAAAAACATTGCAGCATCTATCTATCTATCTATCTATCTATCTATCTATCTATCTATCTAGATATAGATATTTTAGTTGTCAATGGACCTTTTTATTTATTTATTTATTTATGGTGCTGAGAATTGAACCCAGTGCCTCACACCTCCTAGGCAAGCACTCTGCCACTAAGCCACAACCCCAGCCCCATTGCAGTTACTTTTGATTATAAAATTTCATCTTTCTTCTTCTAAAGAACACTAGGCCTGAAAGTCAAGGTGTATGTGTCATGCATGCTGGCATCTTCAGTTTCTGGAGTACCACATGATATATAATAGGCCCCTGATAAATACTTGTTGGATGAACAGATAAACAATGTACCTATTTCTCATGGAGAATAATCTGTTGTATTTGGTCGTTCTTCTGTGTACTTTAAATGGGAAATGTTAAAAATACCCTATTGCATTCACATACATGAATACGAGTTCTTATACAGCAATGTATAATTCCTGCATGGAGAGTGCGGCTGCAATGGAATTTTCTCATCACTGAGGTTAACTCTACATAACAATTAGGAAAAAAAAGGTTTCTCACTCCTTCACTCATTTAATAAATATTTATTTGACCCTAATCTGTGCCATACATAGTTCTTGGACTTGAGAATGAGAACATTTAAAAATAAAAACTCCTTTCTTAATTGATGGAGTCAAAGAATTAGCAAAGTTTGTATACACACACACACACACACGCATGCACACACACACACACATATAGTTGCAAAATGAATATATGGATATATGTTTGATAAAATTTAAATATTATTATTATGTAAACTGTTGTATAAATAAATTTATATTAATAAATTTTATGTATATGTATACATATATTTTAGGAAATTCTACTTTAATAATCTCAATATAGTGAATTACATTGATTTTTAATGATAAATCTATCTTTTATAACTGGAATAAATGTATTACTGAGTTACAAACCACCTTATCTTAGTGTCATAAGTTAAAAATGTAAAGGAAAGAGTTGCAGGAAAAAAATCACCATTTAATGAGTTAATGATCCTTTAGTGTGGTTATCAAATGGATACATGATGATGGTTTTCTTGCAAAAAAAAAAAAAAAGTGCAGAAACCAGAAAATGAAAGGAACATAGCTCCTGCTAACTAACATTGTTCCTGGAGATAATTTTTTTAAAACCCTTAATTGCATAAAACCACTTTTGTTTGGTATGTTGCAGCAGTTTATTTGTGGACAATACTGTTGCATATTCTGTAGAGTTGTCATGAGAGATGAGTTAATAAAGATAATTAGTAGAGGTGTGTAGCACATGCAAACAGTATTTGTTTTGTGAATTCAACATGGAAGTATTAAAATCATCTTAACTGAATTCAGCATATACTTTCTAGAACCTGTTTTACTTGGTGTCCATACTGGTATTTAGTGTTAATTACATCAATTTTAGGCCTAAAATATTTCTTCATGTCCTTCTTTCCAGCCTTACTGTTAAAATCTGGAATTGTACTGGAGGTAGGGTTTATCAAATTGTTTATAATTCATTTGCAGGTGGTGGTGACAAGGTAGGAGCATGGGGAAGAGGGGCTGTCTTTCCTGTGGTAGAAAGTTTAGAAACTTCCCTGATGTTTACCCAAGAGACACCACTAGAACTTTCCCAGTTCAAACAACTCAACTATGTCCTGCAGGCTTGCCGATTGTCCCCTGAGGAGGAGAAACTGTCCTTTACTGACAACTTCCTCTCCTAACAACTGGCTCACAGTGAGTAGGAACAGAGAAACATCTGCCTTTCCTGAATTTCTCTCTCTGTTGCCTCTAACAAAAGCTGCTCCAGTTAATTTAAACACAAATGTACTTAATGTAAGATATTTATAATTGTTGGAATGTGGGTCCGGCGTCCAGAGAAGATTCTTAACACAGTAAAATTTATTTGTTAGGGATCTTGTCTCTCTGTTAGTATCTGAACATTGAATAATCAAAATCACCTTCCCAACTACAGATTGAAGGCCATACCAACTCAGTGTTGAGCCCAGATAGAAAAGCCGGTGATCAGTGCTGTGCCTCATATAACCGCCAACCGCAGTTGGGGAGAAGATCTCAGGTTCTTCTGTACCCCTGAGGAGGAAGCAATCATGTGCTTACCAGCTGACAAGAATACATCTGAGGATACCATTCAACTTTTCAGAAGGACTCTGGCTATTTCTGCTCAGGGAAAGCCAAGTCAATGTCAGAACTGAACTAAAAGAGAGGCTTGGGAATGTCTTTGGCTTTATAACTGAGACATGAAGGTGTACACGTTGCAGTAGAGGTAGAATAGGGTTGAGTGACCCGCTGCCACAACTGCCTGTCAATCAATTACTGTGACTTCCCCTTCACAATCTGAATCTGACCTGTGGCCCCAGGCTTTCATCTACACTCTTCCTTTTACCAGACGGATACTTTTAGTAAACTGTCTTTTCACCACTCTGTGTCCAGTTATTTAGTTCCCCAGACCACTCATGTCTTTCTTTGTGATTTCTTTCTTGATATTCTTGCACTTAGTTCCACTAAAATGATTTAGACTTAGCTTTTAAAAATGCTTACTTTTAAGACAACAGGTTGAATGCCAGCTCACCCATGATTCTTACTTAGTTGTGTTAACTGAAAGCATCATATTATCTCATGTTGCACAGGTCCCTCCATTGGTAAAATGTATCATACATTCATTTCTCATTCATGTCTAATTTTCCTTATAAGAGTGTGACCATATCAAAGCATGAACTTACCGAAGCTTAGCATGAGACAAAACAACAGATAGAAAAGAAAAAAACAATTTGCTAAATGAATGTATTAATAATAGTAAATGGCTAGTAAGATCCCATTTAAAAAAAAAGAAAAAAAGATGAAATGGGCTGAGGATGTAGCTCAGTGGTCAAGTGCCCCTGGTTTCAATTCCCAGTCTCCAAAAAAAACAGCGTGGCTACTTGAGGATGCATTGATTTTATTTTGCCTTTTATATTAAAGAATTGATGATACATGATAGTGAATACTATAATAAATTAATATTAGAACAGAACAATAAGAACTATTAATTTAGAAAATGATGGCTGCAAATAAACAAAGTATATAAAACATTTTAACAAAATATATTTCCATTTAATAAAATTATAATTAAGTATTCAAAATGTAAATTGTTCAGCTATTTGCTCAATACCCATAAGCCATGCACAGTTCTTTAATGTGAGTCTTAAGATCAAGTTCCCGGCTTCTAGTTGTAGCAGTAGCTTCTCTCACCAAGTGCATCAAACCAGTTCATGGTGGAATTTCATATATATGCCAAAAGACCTGTTTATTTGTTTCACACCTGTTATGGAAATAAAAGACCAAGCTAACACAGGCCATTTCTTCAGTCTTTCAGCAGCAAAGCACCGCCACTCCTTGGGTTTTGGTAGACTGGAAGGCTATGGTAGAGGGAGAAGCTTTATAGTGAAAGGAGGTGAACCCTCAGGGTATCTTCTGCTGAGTGGTGGTTGGTGGGGGAGGGAGTGCATGCCTGGCTTTCCCTAGTTTATTCTGAGTTGAAAATGGAGGCAGGTAGGAAATCTTGCATCTTGAGCCAAGTTCTAAATTTTCTGGTGTGGGGCTGCAGCAGAGTTAGTTAGCTTCCTTGCTCCCATGTTGTGGTTTGGATTCCTGTGTTCCTGGGTCCCCTTTCTTTCGTCATAAACGGTGTGACCATTGGCTTTGTCGAATATTCATTCTGCCACTCTTGAAGTACATCTGATAATATCTGGTTTTGCTTTTCCTTTCTTGTTTTCTCCTTCCAAATTTGCGTTTCCATCCTTCAAGGAGAAAATACTTGTGGGGCACCCCTTGCATAAGGACACCACACCAGGCAGTGGCTACATATGGAAAAGGGTCACTTCAGGGAGCTCACACTTAGTCGCTTTCTAGGCAAAGGACTTTTATTAGCAGGGGGAGAAGCGTACTCAGATTTGAACTCTTAAATGGAGGCTAAAGATGTATCTCATTTAGACAAGCTCAAGGGCATTGGCCAAAGGGGGACTCCTCCTCAAAGGTAGCACCTGAGAAAAATAGTTTGTTCATTTGAATCCTGGCTAGATTATTAGAACAGATAGGGTACAATGGTTTAAAATGGTGGTATTAAACAGAGTCAGGTTTAAAGAACTGGCCATAAAAAGGAAAGAAATTTCTCTTTACAACATGCTGACTTATCATTAGAATATATCACAGTGGAATTCTCTATTAGACATTAACCAATTTAGAATTCTACAGAATAATAGACATAAACATCTCACTATAGTCTCAACCCTTACTTTTCTTTTAGAAGCAAACCTTAGGGAAGGGCTAAACTTGGGACTGTGTGTGGCTAAGTGGCACTCTTCCTGCTGGGAGAAATGAGAAGATATGGTGCACTATACAAAGCAAATTCCTTTTCTAAGGCTCAAATCCAGATTTCTTTTCAGATAAAGTAAACCTTTTACACAAATTAACATAAAAACATTTCTTCATGGGAAACTCCAAAGATATGTCCATAGAGCTTCCTGTAATTCCAATATTACATAATTCTGGTATTGATTTTATCCCATTTTTATCATAGTTTTATACCTTCAAAGAAAACCAACTCTTAGAGCTGCTGGGGTCCAGAAGAGTAAGTCAATATTATAGTGTGAATAAAGCAGACTTATGCTTTCATGTAGCTAGAGTGGTGGAAAAGTGAACTCTGATTATGTGGTGAAAAGTTCTAGCTTTTTTTTTATTGTTTGTTCAAAACATTACAAAGCTCTTGACATATCATATTTCATACATTAGAATCAAGTGGGTTATGAACTCCCATTTTTACCCCAAAAGCAGATTGCAGAATCACATTGGTTACACATCCATATTTTTACATACTGCCATATTAGTAACTGTTGTATTCTGCTATCTTTCCTATCCTCTACTATCCCCCCTCCCCTCCCCTCCCCTCTTCTCTCTCTACCCCATCTACTGTAATAAACAAGGAAGTTCTAGGTTTTAAAAGCAGATTCCACAATCCATCTACTACAGGCAAGCCACAGGCTGGTTTCAACTATATACATCTAACACCTCAGGATGTAGATGGATTAGGGGTTTTGTGGTTTATTTGCTTTAAAATTATTTAGTGAAAAACCCCTAGGGAAACTATAAAATAGTGTGTGATCAAAGTTATTGCAACTGACAATGAAACACTGGGATGCTACTAAGAAGAATTATGTAGAAGTTTTAAAAAATTATAGAAAAGAACTTTGGCAAATGACACCAAAGTCAATGGTTAATCAATTTTTATTTTGACTCTACACTGTCAGAAGTTTATGTTATGCATAGATAATTTTCATAATTAGAACTATATTATGGAAAAGAAAGATAACTATGTCTAAGAGGTAAATTATTATGCTTATTCTAAAGGTTATGTTCAAATGGTCTCTTTGGTTTATTCATATGTTACTATATTATGAATAATTATGTGAAAAAAATATATATAATATATATAATAAATATATATATATAATATATATATATTATAATATATATATATAATATATATATATTATATATATATATTCCTTTTCTAAGGCTCAAATCCAGAGTTCTTTTCAGATGATAATATATATTATAATATATATATTCATAATATATATATATATATTCAGAAAAAGATAGATATGCCTAATTTTTATTCAAAAAGGATTATGCAAATACACAATGAACCATACACCATAGTTACATGTAACATTCAAGTGTGAAATAGTGATTAAAGGAATTGTTAACTTTTTGATTTTTTAATCATATACACCTTTGAATTTTTAAATAATATTTAATGATGCACAATAGTGCCCCATAATTTAAAATAAATAACTAACTTATATGAATATAAGAATAAAATTATATGACAAATTATGTAAAATTTCTGATCAGAAAGATAATATATTTGTACAGACATCAGTGATACATTATAACACATTATGGTTGAGACCGTAGTGAGATGTTTATGTCTATTATTCTGTAGAATTCTAAATTGGTTAATGTCTAGAGAATTCCACTGTGATATATTATAATGATACGTCAGCATGTTGTAAAGAGAAATCCTTTCCTTTCGGTGTAAGAACTTTTTTATTTTGTTTCTCTATTTCCTTTTTAAAAATATTCTTTAAAACATTCTCATATAAGATATGGTGAATTAATTCACTGTTAACATTTGACCTTGAACATACAAATAAAGCCCAATATAGTCTGCCTCTACTTGTACTTGGGGAAAGAACCGATCATATTTTAGTTATTCTGAGGAAATAATGACATGTAAATACCCTTTCTTTTTATAGGAAACTACTGTATATGGCTTTCTTTGACATCTTACAGTAAGCTGTGGTTGCTTTTGTAGTGAAAACCTAGCAATTCATCTGAAAGGTCATTCAGGACTAGGCACAATAATTTCAGCTGATCAAATCAATTATTTATACAATGAACTACAGTATGGTTCCCTCTAGAAATTACCTTATTATAGCTACTCACTCCCACTGAACTCTAAGAAAAGTGACATTTTGAAATACAAAGCTTATTCTCTTCACTGAGCTTAATACGTATCGGCATCTCTCTGTGGCTCTTTTCTCTATTGAATAGCCGTCAGTCAGCAAGAGAGGGCCCATTCCCTAAGCACAGGACACAGTGGGTTTTCTTGACATGATGGAAAATTTTCCAGTTGGCAAAAGTAAAGATTGAGGGAGGTAAAGCTTTGGACTCAGCATGAAAGGTAATAGAGCTATTAGCCAAATACCAAATTCAGAAATGCTGGTATTGTGCACCCAAGAAGGAGGCTTAATGTCCCCTGGGGCACACATTTAGGAAAGTGTTTGGCAGATGAAAGCATGCAAATAGGGAGGAGGACATCTTTGAAATATAGTTTAAGGTATGGAAATTAGTCCCATCTTAAATTAATAAGTATTTATAGTACCTGGGGAAACATTTTGTGCAAGGGAACAAGGTGTTAGCGTACAGATGATAATCGTAATTACCCAAAAAATCATTTTCCGTGTTGCATTCTAACTACAATAAAATAATTGTATCTATGATCTGTACATTTTATTACATTTTCTATTAGAGCAAAACTGGCCTACCTAATAACACTATTAATAATCAATAATATTCAGGAGGTAGTTTCACATCTGTGTTCTTTTAAGTTTATAGGCATAAGTGAAATTACAGATTGTTAAAGGTTTTATTTTCTAAGATTATTTAATTAATAAATATGTTTATTTAATTGCCGGGGCCCTTGATATATTAAAGCAAATAAATCTTAGGGGGACAAGAAACTTGAAATGTGATAGCATGTAGCAAACTGGAAAATGTATTAGTTATCAATGAATGTGCAAAAAATTATCTCAAAATGTAACAGTTTAAGACAACAATTTTTTTTTTTGCACCATTTCTGTTGGCCAGGAATGTAGGCATAGCTCATATAGGGCGCTGGGCTAAAAGTTGCTCATAGGACTATAATCAATGTTTGGCTGGGACTCTATGAAGCTCTAATGGATAATGATGGACTGCCAGTATTTCTGTGGTTATTTTCAGGATTCCATTCTTTTAGGGATGCTGATTGTGACCACTGTTGATGATCACCAGTCACCTGAAATTCCCTGCCACAGGAGTCTGCCCTTAAGTCAGCTTACTATATGACAGTGAAGTCCTTCAGAATGAATTAGTCAGAAAGCACAATAAAGAGGCCACATGATCTTTGAACCCAAATCTTGCAGTGACATTGCTTCACTTTTGCAGTATTTTCTTAACTAAAAATAAGTAATTGAGTCCAGGTCACACATAGAAGGAAGGTGTCATCAGGGACCACCTGAGAGAATAGCACAAGGGTTCAGTAACTTTTGATTGCACTGTAGTAACACTTGTGTATTATTAGACAAAAGTAATTTGATTAAAAATTGGAAAAAAAAAATTGTTTCAAATTCTTAATTTTCTTTCAAATCTGATTTTCTCTAAAATTATGGAGATAAACTTGTGAAGTTGAATTTGTAAAGAGCTTAAATTGTTTATAGGAAGTAATTCATATTGAGTTCTCGAAAACAGTTTAGGAAAGAAAAATCTTTCAAATAGCACATGCAGGTTATCATAAAAGATATTCTTCAAAAATGCAATTGTCGTGAGTTTTAGACATGTGGTCCCCAGAGCTTACAGAGAGCATGTGTCCAGCTAGCTCAATTTATAAACAACAAAAAGTAGTGACAGCAATATCATGAATAAACATAGGCACCATCTACAATTCACTGTCAAGCACTTGACATTAAACAAACATGCTCGTATTCATATTTGTTTGTATATTGGATATTACTATTGCTAGCCAAATAATTTAAGCACACAAACAAAACACTGTAGATAATGAATTATAGGAACAAAGTTAACACATGCTTACACACTCAAAATGTACAATTCTCAGCAATAAAGTTGATTTTATTTTTATTTAATTCAAACTACTTCAAGTAAAAGCTTTTTGTATAGTTTCTTGACAGATAAGAGTATAAATAAATCATGCCCAAGAGAGAATTCTTTGAGATTTAGTCAGTACCAACTTAAACTTCTATAGTATTTTATTTGCTAGTTAGTATTTCTGGTCATGAATTATTTATAGCACCCCAACATTCATGCAGATAAAATTAACAGCTTGTTCCAATCACCACCATCTCTAACTGTTCTTCCAGCTTCTGTCCTTGCCCACCTCTAGCCTATTCAGTATGGCAGCTAGAATTATCCCTTTAAAACTTTTGTCAATAAACTCTGCCCCCTACCTTGGAGCATGATAAAAAAAACCTTTGATTAAAATCCCCCAATGTCTCCCCATCTCACTACAAGGAAAACCCAAAGCCATTGCAATAATTATAGGACCCTACAACACCTATGCCCTTCTAGCTCTCTAATATATTTCTACATTGCTCCAGTTTTTGTATTCTACTTCAAATATAGTGCAGAGTTACTTCTCTGAAATGCAGTGGGAATACTCCCTCCTGTCTCAGATCAATCGTTCTCTTTCCCTCTGCCTGGATCTCTAGCTCCCAATTCTCTATCCTAGTTTTTTTTTTTGTCTTTTCTCCATAGGTAATTACCACCTAATTTAACACATATATGTATTTTGTTGGTTTTCTGTCTTCTCATTTGTCCACTTCAAAGCTAGCAATACTGTCCCATTCGGTGACATGTTTCGAACACTAAAAAAGTGATAGATACCAAGTAGGTTCTCAATGACTATTTTGAAATTGATGAACAGTTTTGACCATTACATACATATGCATTGTTTTCAAAATGGCTTTCACTAGTTGTGTGTCTATGCTTATATGTGTTTTACCCTTAATGATAGCATTAACTTTTTCTTTTTCTTATCCTTTTTTTCTTTTTTTTTGCATGTGTGTGTGTTGCAGAGCTTATAACCCAGGGGCTTGCACATACTAGGCAAGAACTCTACCACTGAGCAACTCCCCCATCAAGTATTATAATTAGCATCTTCTCAATGTAATAACCATTTGATAAGAATGTACAAAAATACCAGGTGTTTGGACACATTTGCATTAGTATCTCTGAGGACTATTCAGTTCTAACAGTTTTGGGGTACCTTATTGGTCCCTAATCCCAAAACATTACTTGTATCCCCTCTTCCATGCCACCTTCTGAAAAACCTTCTAATCTACTACCACTAGTAGAACTCTTTTCAACTTTAAGGTTTGATGTTCAACTCATTCAAATTAATTCACTAGGTAACCCAGAAAAAAACAGTATTAATTTTACAAATTGAAGAACAAACTACAGAATTCAATTGTTCAGAGTAACTAATTCTTTATTGTATGCAAAGTTAGAAAAAATGACAAATCATTATTTTAAAAATTTAGAAAGGAGAAACTAAAATGGTTCTTTGAAATTCTGTTAGTTCAGCCCTCTGCCTCTGGAAGGTTAGGACCTCAATCACTCAAGGTAATTCCTGACTTGGTAAGCATGTTTCCAATTAGGTGACAGTCACATTGATAAAGTGCCTACTCTGTCATAACTGAACTGCTTTACATTTGCTAATTAACACTGTAATCCTTCCATAGTCCTTTCTTGGAGGATAATAGCATGTACTGTCCTTCTCTAATAACTTTCTCAGTTTTCTAGTTTACTTTATTACCTTAAAATGCATATTAACAATAAGCAAAAACAACTCTTTTCAGAAAATATCCCCAATTTGCAGACAGAGGAAAATGGTTTTTAAAAAGCTATAGTTGGTTTTATTTATTCTTGATATGAGGGATGTCTTGGTTCTAGAAATAATAGAGTGAATATGTCCATATCTGTAGTTTGCAAGTCCAAATATTGAACCAACAGCAGATGGAAAATAAATTTGCAAATATGTATTGAACATATCCAAACTTTTCTTGTCATTTCCTCCTAAGCAGCACAATGTAACAACTATTGGTATAGCATTTACATTGTATTGAGTAGCATAAGTAAACTGGAGATGATTTAATGTATATGGAAAGACTTGTGTCAATTATATGGAAATATTATGCCATTTTACATAAGGAACTTGAGCACCTGCATATTTAGGTATCTGCAAAGGGTCCTGGAACCATTCTCCTATGAATACCAAAAGACTGCTTCAGTGGTTAAATCTTTAGGCTTTAAAGTGAGGCATACCTGGGTTCAATCTCCATCTTATACTAATTACATGGTTTAGAAAAAAGTCACTTTCCTCTCTACCACTTGGTCTTGCTATTTGAAACTAGGCATAATAATAGCATTGAGCAAATAAGCTATCTATGTACATTAATTTATACACTTCTAATGCTTTGCACAGAGCAAATAGAAAGTTGAGCAAACTAACAATAAAGCATTATCATTATTATTCCATTAGAGTAGAAATGATTCCTTTGTTCAACCTCTAAACTGAAAAAGAAATTTTAGATATTCTTTATGAATGAAGATTTTTTTTTTTATTGAGCATTCCCTTTAAAAATAGAAACGATAAGAAGAGGTCCTTTCTGCTGGTGTACTTTGATTAAAAGACCTAAATAAAAAAGCAAAATACACTAATATCTTAGAAAAGAAACAATCCAGACAGAATAAAGAAATATCCAACCTTCATTTAATACAACTAACCAATAATAAAACAAAAACAATGATAACTGCTCAGGAAAAGTTCAGTTGTTATTGGAGGAGAGAAACTTAAAAAAATTACAGTTTTACTGTTATATAATTGATATATCATGAACTGCAAATACTTACATGATATAATTTCCTAAGTGATATATATATATATATATATATATATATATATATATATTATTTAAAGCATCATTATCATCATTTTAAGGAAGACAATGAATATAGTACCATCTCCTACAAGTTTTATCATACTAGTTCATGTTACTATCCCACATCCCAGAGATAATTTTCTATAATTCTGTATAAACTGAATAATACAATTTATTTTTCTTTTTTAATTGAATTCTCAGTAGACAAGGTTGCTTTGGGATGTTTCCAGGTGTATTGCATGTATCAATAGTTAATTAATTTTGATTGCTAAGTAGTATACTATGATATGGATTTAATGGATGCATCTATCTGTTGATGGATAAGAAGAATGTTTTCAAGTTTTGGCTATTGCAAACAAAGTGTCTATGAATATTTATGTGCCCATTCGTATTCATTCATTCATTCATTCATTCATTCATTCATTCTGGTAAGTTATGCATGACAGCAGAATGCATTTTGTTTCATTGCACACAAGTCTTTCCATATACCTTAAATCACCTCCATTACAATACAATGTAAATGCTATACCAATAGTTGTTACATTGTGCTGCTTAGGAGGAAATGACAAATAAAATACAACTTTTTATTTATCTGGTTGTATATAATGTAGCCACACCATTTATGTAATCATACACGTACATAGGGTAATGATGCCCATCTCATTCCATCATCTTTCCTACCCCTATACCCCTTCCTTTCCCCTCCTTCTCTTTTGCCCAATCCAAAATTCTTCCATTCTTCCCATGCTCCCTCCTCCATTATGGATCAGCATTCACTTATCAGAGAATATATTTGGCCTTTGATTTTTTGGGACTGGCTTACTTAGCTTAGCATGATATTCTCCAAATCCATCCATTTGCCTTTAAGTGCCATAATTTTATTCTCTTTTAATGTTGAGTAATAATATTATATTGTTTATATATATCATAGCTTCTTTATCCATTCATCTATTGAAGGGCATCTAGGTTGGTTCCAGGGTTTGGCTATTGTGAACTGAACTGCTATAAACATTGATGTGGCTGTGTCACTATAGATGTTGATTTTAAGTCCTTTGGGCATAGATTGAGGAGTGAAATAGCTGGGCCAAATGGTGGTTCCATTCCACGTTTTCTAAGGAATCTTCATACTGCTTTCTAGAGTGGTTGCCCCAATTTACACTCCCACCAGCAAGGAATGACTGTACCTTTCCCCAAAAAATCCCTGCCAAAACTTATTATTGCTTGTGTTCTTGATAACTGCCATTCTGACTGGATTGAGGTGAAGTCTTAGAGAAGTTTTCATTTCATTTCCCTAATTACTAGGGATGTTGAGCATTTTTTCATATATTTTTTGATCGATTATATATCTTCTTTTGAGAAGTGTCTGTTCTGTTTCCTAGCCCGTTTATTGATTGGGTTATTTATTTTTTTGGTGTTAAGTTTTTTTAGTTCTTTATATATCATGGAAATTGGTGCTCTATGTGTGATAAAGATTTTTCTCCCACTCTGTAGGTTCTCTCCTCACATCATTGTTATGTGACAATATTTTTAAAATAGAAATGTGCCTTCTTTTTTTCTTAGTCCCTAGAAATGAAATGATTAAGTCACAGGATACATACAATTTAACTCTTCAAGAAACAACAACAACAACAAAAATAACCTTTCAATACATTCTAACATGCCCACTTGAATAGTTTCTCTTTGGGGAATAAAGTAAATTAAAGAATTGCAAACATATTATTAGACACTTTAACATTGAGAATGAAAGAAAATATTTGTAATCATTATAATCAATAAATGGATAATAAGCAAAAACATAAGGAACTAAATAGAAAATAGAACTAAATAGAAATAGAACTAAATAGAACTAAATAGAAAACTCAATAGAAAAGAAAAACTCAATAGAAAAAAAGTACCTATATAATCTAATTAAGAAATGTAAAAGAATCTGATAGACATTTTTCTAAAACAGCATAAAATACAAATGGCTAAGAAATAACTGTGTGTAAAGATCCTCAATATAACTAACCACCAATGAAATGTAAATCAGAACTATGATGAAATACGACTTTGTACTTGACAGAATATCCTTTGTTCAAAAGTCAAATGATACCAGAGCTGGTGAGCATGTGGGAAAGGAGTATGCGTCTCCAGGAATCGGTGGGAACATCATCACTAAAACCTTCACAGAGGACAGAGAGAGGCGTCTTACAAAATTAGGAATGGAAATGTTGTGTCCTATAGCAATCTCACTTGTATATTCAAAGGAACCAAGTCAACATTTCAAAACCATTCCAATATTCTATCTTTCTAACCTTTGTTGGTGTTCTTTTTTCCTCCTCTTTTTATCCTTTTATTGGTTGCATATTTTTATTAGTTTATTTTATGCTACCTTATTAGCTATAGCTCTGCTTTGTGATGTTAGTAGTTGCTTTCAGGTTTATAATAGAAAATTATATATCACTGTGTACCTTCAGATGATTTTTTATCACCTTACTTATGAGAAACACATAGTAGTGATATACTTAGGTTAAATCACAAATACTGTACACTTTCTCCATTTCTAGATGATTATGCTTTATTTACTTTTATATTCCAAAGTGCTTTATTGCTACTTCTGTTCAAGCAATAAATTAGCATCGGACAGACTGAAATTAGGAAAATTTTGTCTATTTACTTAAGCAGCTATCTTTTTTTGTTCTCTTCCCCATTGTGTGATTTTATATTTCCAAGGGATGGCATTTTCCTTCTGTCTAAAAATTTCATTTTAACCTTTCTTGCAAGGAAGGTCTCCCAGTGATGGTTTTCCAGTTGCTATTTGTCTGCAAGGCTCCTTATTTTGTGTGTCTTTTCACAGTGTTTCTGCTGGGCATAGCATTATAGGTTACTTGGGATTTTGCTCCACTCTTTTCTGCTTGCATTGTTTTCAAAGAGAGACCTGCTGTCATCTGTACCTTTACATTTTCTCTGTACCTGATATGTTATTTTCCTCTGGCTCTTTTTATCCTTTAGAATTGTTCTTTCCCAGGAATCAAATAGTTTCCTTACACAGAGATCTAATCAGTTTTCCTCTGAATACACTAGGGGGACATTTTGGAGGGTATATTCTAAATGTAATTTTCTTTTTCTTTTCCTTTCTTTTCTTTTTTCCCACCATACTACACATGGACCCAGGCATTGGTCAGGATTTAGGTTGAAACTCGGGCAAACCATCTGTCGATCTCCATTGTTCTGTTAGGATAATTGTCTCTTTTCTTATACTCTGGTTGGCAAACACTACATTTCTTCTTGTCCCTGAGACCTCAACTCAGACAGACTTTTGACCCTCCAAATGTTAGAAAGTACAAACTACACAGAGAGTATATCCTTTACCAATTTCATGGCTCATCTTATTTTTTTCCCATCATTAATCAGTACTTTCTATTAGCTACAGTCCAATATTTGGCTAAAATATTTTTACTTACCTAAGCAGTATTCCTTTAAGGCATAAGAGTCAATCTGGTCTCTCTTTTATGTCATCTTGGCTGGAAGCAATCTCTTTATGCTTTCTTCATATTCTTTTTTTGTCCCTTTCTATGTTTAACCAGAATAAACTACAAGATCATTGTATTTATCACTCCAAAACAATTTCATGGCTTGAATGCCTCAAAGCCTACCTATTCTAAACCCATTTTTATTTCCTAGCCACTGTTATCTGTTATCTTCACACTGCAAACTAATCTTTACACTTTGGGGGGTCTTTTGTGGACTTGGTCCTCTGTGCCCTAAGATAGCAACATGCTCAATGTCTTTTGCATGTCCTGGTCTGTGTCAGGCCTCACTTTACCTCAGTGCTTATTCTCCTGTGGCACCTCATCTGTTACTGTGCATGGACTGACACTTTCTAAAACCTGATTTCTTGATTTTGTAACATACACCCAGGTCTCCAGAGAAGAGCTCCTAGGAACCCATCCTTCTGAATCCATTACTGTCTCCATTGATGTTGTAAAATCTCTAAACTTTGTTAATGCAGACAAAGACTTTTTTGGCTTGAATTGCTATTAGATTACAGACTCCTGTATGACAATAATGGAGTCTCTACCATGTCTTTGTTCCTCAAAGTAAAATACCTGAGACAGAGTAGTTCAAACTAGGCTTTCAAAGAACAAACTGATGAACAACTGAACGAGCAAATAACCAAATATTCTTGTTCAATCAGATAATTAGTAAAGTATAATATAAAGTGTAATAATCTTTTTTATTGTATTCTCAGATTAAAGTGACAAATGTGAATTTCGTGAATAAGTAAAAGGATGACATTTTTCAATAGAGTGTAATGAGAAAATTACACAACTTACTGAGATTCAAATTATATAAATTTATGATTTATAACCTAAGCAAAGCCAAAATTAACCTTGCCCTGATACGAGTTTTTAATAAGCAATTAAATAACATATTCAATTTTGTGTATGATATTTAAAAATAAGAATTGTTATACATGATAGACAGGAAAATTAATTTGGGTGCCTTCTTATTCATATTATGATTTTTCCCCATAATTACAGTTACCCATGATCAACTGCAGTCCAAAACATTTAATGGGGAATTTCAGAAATAACAATTCACAAGTTTTAAATTGCACAGCATGCTCAGTAGCACAAAGAACTCTAGATGCCATTCTGCTCCATTCCACTTGGGTGTTGAGAAATCAGAGCGCTTGGGTCAAGCAAACTTTTCCATTTTTCTTAATGGGTCCAAAGTATAAGAGTAATGCTGCTGGAATTTTGTTACAGTATATTTTAATAATTGCTCCTATTTAATTATTCGTTGTTATTGTTAATCTCTTTAATTTATAAATTAAACTTTATCATGGTTGTAGTCACATGTTGCTGAATGATGGAAATAGTTTCTGAGAAATTATCAATAGGCAGTATAACACTGAGGGAACATCAGGGAGTGTACCTGCAAAATCTAAGGCAGATACTCAGTCACTAGGTGTTATAATCCCATGAAACTTAGTTGTACATGAAGCCCATCATGTGGACATTGGGGGATATATTACTGATATATAGTGGAAAATTATATGTATAAGAGAAGAAAATCTATACAGTTTTCAGTACTAATTCAAGTATTCACAGGTTTGGGAAATATCTCCTGTGGATAATAGGAAACACTATAAATGATTCTAAATTGAAAAAATAGACATATTTTTTTGTTTTTCTTTCATTTTATTTTATTGGTTCTTTTTAGTTATACATGATAGTTAAATAAATTTTTATATAATTATACAAGTGTAGAATATATCGTATTCTGATTATGAACCTTTATTACATCAACTCATAAAATTGAGGACTGCATATTGTGTACAGGTAAAATATATTTGATGAAATATAAGTGAACAACTGAAAGTAGGCTCAGTTGAAGATTTATTTATAAGGTTATTTTTATGTAATATGTTTTCTAAATCAATATTTCTAGAGAGAGAAAAACTTTTTAAAATAAATAACAAAGTGAATTTCAATGTATCAAAACAAATTTAAGACAGTAATTTATATTTATGTACCTTTAATTTTCAATAGAAGTACCACAATTATCATTGAGGACAGAGTGTTTGACACAGATAGAACTGTGGAGGATGACTTGGAATTTAACATGAAATAATCTGATATATATATATATGAATTATATATGAATACATAAATATTCATATAAGATTGTATATGAATATTCATATTCATATAAATATATATAGTTTTATATATAAATAGTTTTGTGGTTAGGAGAAGTGTTAGGATTAGAATTAAGATCAGGGTTAGGGTTTGGATATCATAATATATATATATATATATATATATGAAAATATATGTGAAAATATAAATGAAAACCTATACACACACATATATATATGATTTTATATATATATGATTTTATATATATATGATTATATATATATATATGATTTTATATATGGATAGGTTTAGTGTTAGGTGTATGGTGAAGATTTGTTTTAAAAGATAGGGTATGAATCTATCAATTATATATATGAATATATATGAAATTATGTTTGAATGTATATTTCAAAATATATGTGAATATTCTTATAAATATATATGATTTTCTTAGGAGTAGTGTTAGTGTTAGGACTAAGTTTAGGGGTAGGTTTATAGTAAGAGGCGGGGGAAGGGGGTCAAGTTGGCAGAGTAGAGAACGTAACTGTCCAAATGGGGTCTGTGGACGAAGACCAGTGAATAAACAGCTTCTCTCTGAGGTCCATGAATAAAGACATCCTCAGAACAGCCTAGAAGTTTGGATAGAATAAAATTTTTTTTTTTAAAAAAAGAAAAAAACCCACTGCCAACACCAGTGGCTGATGGGGCTCCACTGTAGGAAAGCTTGTTTTGAAGCTAACAGAATGGTCATCAGGGACATTGTCAAGCTGATCCAGTGGGTGAGTGGCATTTTGTTTTCATGTTACAGGGACACTTCTGGTGGCCAGTGGAGAGCAGGGACAGTCACCATCTTTTCCTTCTGCACTAGGCAGCTGGCGGGTTCAGATGCAAGCACCCAGACCTGTGTAATTCCAGCTGAGTCTGAAGACCTGACCTGGCAGAGGCCTGCCATGCCACCTGAGTGGGACTAGAAAACCAGGTGAAATTCAGGTGTGGAAAGTGTTGTACCCAGGAGAATTTGAGACAATCAGAACTGAGAGTGCCCGAGTGTCTTTCTCTCGCATTCTTGAATCTTGTGGTTTATAGGTTCAGCTGGGAATGACCAGGAACTTGATTGGGCAGGGGTGGGGTGTGTGAATGTCTGTTTGGGACTGAGCTCAGATGACCAATACATAGGAGCCAAAGGATGTAGACAGGGTGAAGGACTCTCTCCTCCCCTGCCTGTGCAGAACTCAGGGGGAGGTCCAGTGATACAAATGACCAGTACAAACCAGAAGCAGCCAGTCTTTGGAAGTGTGCTGATTTAAAGCTTCACCAAACATCATTGCACAAAGTACCAGAGGTCTACCTGGACTCAAACCTGCCTCTAGGAGCTCCACCTCTGGGAACTCCTTACTCAGAACTTTATAGCAACACCTCACTGTGAGAGGAGTAGAAAACACCCTCCACCAGCCCTACCCTATACTACTGAGAAGGGAATCTGAGAACCAGCAACAATAATGAGCTCCACAAAAAGGAGGAATTGACAGCCCCTGTCTAATACTCTTCCCTGAAATGCACACTGCAAGAAAAAAATGGAAAGAAAGGTGATTGGGAACTAACAACCAATATATGATATTACAGACACTTTTTTGATCAAAACAACAAAAACAATTTACCAACCTTCCATTGAGAATGTTTTTTTTCTTTCTTTCTTTTTTAACATTTATAAAATGAATGGTCCATGAATATTTGAACATATACCTATTTGTCTCACTCTTCTTATGTCAAGCATGTCTTGCAGGTAGTTATTTTCTCAATTCTATCTTTTGAGGACTAGGCTTTTACCTTGGTTTTGTTTTATGTTGCTTTTTGTTTGTTTATTTTTCTTTCCTGTTTATTTCCCATCATTCTCTTTCTCCCTTTTCTTTCACTAACAATCAAATACTATTGTTCTCTCTTTCTCTCTTTTTTAACTCTTTACTAATACTCTCTCATTCTTCCTCTCAATTACAACACCCTACATCTCTGCATTCTCACTCTTCACTTTTTTGAAATAGCAAACTATTTTTTAACCATAATACCGCTACGCTACTGTTGGCAATTGCCTACCATATCATTTCAGTTTATAGTGTCAATTAACATTGTACATGCAAAAACAGGGACTAAGTATTTAGTCTAATGCTGCATATTGATTGCATTAGTTGTTGTTAGAAGTCTTCAGGAACACAATAGTCGTAGTGTAGAGGATCTGCCACATCAGATTCCAACTGAAAAATGGGTAGATATACTAACAATATGCAAACCAAAGGAACAAACCATCCCCCCAAAATCACAATATCTCCTTAACAAAACTCAGTGATATCACAGTGGAGGAAATGTCACAGAAGGAATTAAGAAAATCTATAGTTAAAATAATATGTGATGGTTTAAGATGATGTAACAAGTGAAATCAGAGATAAAATCCAAGATGAAAAAAATCACTTAAATAAAAAATAGTATAAAAATAAAAAAGGTAGATGCTGAAGAAGAGTCAGTTGGGAATATTCGAAATGATGGAATCAATAAACCAAAATAAACACACAATGGAAAGCATCCCCTTGCAGACTAAAACACTTGGAAGGTAGAGTTTCTGTCAAGGAAAACAAAATATAAAATCTGGAACAAAATTTTTAAGAAATATGAGATAACGTAAAAAGACCAAATGTAAGATTTATTAGGATAGGTGAAGGCTCGGGGATATAAGCCAAGGGAATGCACAATCTTTTCAATGAAATAATATTAGAAAATATACAAAACCTTAAATGTGAAATAAAACATCCAATACAGGAGGCTTACAATACTCCAAATATACAAAATTACAACAGATCTACACCAAGCAGATCATTATAAAAATGCCTAACATACAGAATAAGGATAAAAATTTAAAGACTGTTAAGAAAAACAACATGTAAAAATTAAAGGGAAACCAACATAGATCTCAATTGTTTTTTCAGTCCATAACTAAAAACCTAGGAAGTCTGGATATATATATATATATATATATATATATATATATATATATATATATATATATATCCATATCCCAAGCCCTGAAAGAGAATGAATGCTAACCAAGGATAATATGTCTGGCAAAATTAAGCTTCAGATTTGATGAAGAAATAAAAGTCTTCCATGATAACCAAAAGTTAAGGAATTCACAATTAGAAAGCATTCACTTCAAAGAATATTCAATAAAATACTTCATGAAGAAGAAATAAAAAATAAAATTGAAAACCAGCAGTGAAGGACCTACACTAGAATAGTCAATCAAAGGAGAATATAATTTAAATTAAAAATGAGAAATAAATTAAAATGACAGGGAATATAAATTACTTCTCAATAATACCATCAAATTCAAATGACCTAAACTCATCAATCAAAATTCAAAGACTGGCAGATTGGATGAAAAATATGACCCACCAATATGCTGTGTCCAAGAGACTTACCTCATAGGCAAAGACATTTGCAGACTAAAGGTAAAAGTTGGATGGGGGAAAAAAAAAAATATATATATATATATATATATGAATATATATATATATATAATATATATATATATAATATATATAAATATAATATATATATAAATATAATATAAATATATATATATTCACATAGATCTCTTATGCAATCAGCTTTTCTATACTCAATCAGATGAAAGGGACTTCAAACCAAAATTAATCAGAAGAGACAAATAAGGCCATTTTATACTGCTCAAGTGAATTACACATGAACAAGATACAACAATTGTAAATATTTATGCCCTAAACAATGGAGCATCTACATACATCAAACAAGCACTTCTCAAATTCAAGAATAAAATAGACCACAAAAAGTAATTCTGAATGACTTTAACATGCCTCTCTCATCTATAACAAAAGTTAAAGAACTAAAAATATATTATTAATAATTTAAATAGAAGACATCTATAAAATATATTATCCATCAGTGACTGAATACATTTTTTTCTCAGCAGTACATGGATCATTTTCTAATATAGAGCACATATTAGGCCACAAAGCAATGCTTAGCAACTAGAAAAAAATACAGATAATACCTTTTATTCTATAAGATCATAATTAAAGGAAATTAGAAATCAGTGATGTAATAAAAAATAGAAGTTACTCTAAACCTGAAGGTGAAATAATACACTACTGAATAATCAATAGATAGCAGAAGAAATCAGGGGTGAAATAAAAAGTACTTGGAGGTAATAAATAGTGACACAACATATAAAAAGCTCTGGGACAATATGAAGGCAATACTGAAAGGAAAATTCACAGCATAATGCTCATTCATCAAAAGAATAGAGTCACAAAATAAATATGAATGAATATTCATATAAACATGTGGCATTATATGTAAATAGCTTTATGGTTAGGAGTAGTGTTATGGATAAAACTACACTTAGAGATATGTTTAAAGATAGGATTAGAGAGTAAGGTTACAACATATATAAAATATATATGATTATAAATGATTGTTTTCTTAAAAATATATATTAAGCCATATTAGGTGTGTGTGTGAGTATATTTTATATTATAAGTTTAGGGTTAAGTGTATTGTTAACTTCTGATTAAAAAGATAAAGTACAAATATACAAATCTATATATATGAATACATTTAAGAATTTATATGTGAATATACAAATATATGCCTATATATAAAAAAATTCTTAAATATATATGGGTTCTATATTTAAAAGTTTTAGGTTTAGGAGAAGCATTATGTTATTCCTGAGTTAGGGGGATTATTATGGTGTGTTAGTGTAAATAAATATATATTTATACTAACACTTACACTTACACTTAAATATTTTGAGATATATATCTCAAAATATATGAATACATATGTTAAATATTATATAAAAACATAAATATCTGTGAATATATATGTGAAAATATATATTAAAACCTTTATGTAAATATATGGTTTTATATAGAAATATGTATATGTGTGTATATTTATATTATATTTTATGTATAATTTTGCATTATATTATACATATAATGCTAAACATGCCATATATATATATATATATATATATAATCCAGGTACTATGGGCCATGCCTATAATCCCAGTGGCTTGGGAGACAAAGGCCAGAGGCTCTTGAGTTCAGTGCCAGACTGCCACAGTCTGGCTGGGCACAAAATCACGAGCCACCACACACCTTGTAGATTCAAACAGCAACCTTTATTCTCGAACTGTCACCTGCACTCTACACACATTCTGGGAAAATCCACACCTCCACTGGGCTCCATATCCCAAAATACTCTCTGAACAGGAACTCAAAGAGCAGGCAGGCGTGCCTGAGGCAGCAGGATACGCCCTATTCCCAGCAGGGTACACCTTAAACCTGGAACCGCCCTAAACCCAAGGAGCAGGATACTCCCTATTCCCAGCAGGATACACCCTAAACCTGGATCCACCCTGGTCCTTGAGCAAGGTCACCTTTCATGCAAAGTCACTGCAAATGACCTGGGTCATGCCATGCGTCATTCCTTCTTGGCAATGGCTCTCAGCACCAGACTCACAACTTAGTGAGGCACTTAGCAACTCACCATGACACTGTCTATAATAAACTATTTTTAAAAGATTGGGTATGTGGATCAGTACTTAAGTACCCTTGGGTTCAATTCCCAGTGTACTATATATATTACAGATATATATATATATATATATATATATATATATATATGTATATATGTATATATACAGATATATATATATATATAGGAATATATATGGATACATATTTGAATAAATATGTGAAAAAATATATGAAAAGATAAATAAATATATAGGGTTGTATTTATGAATGGGGTTTAGGAGTACAGTTACTTCTCGGTTTAAAATTTTGTTATTAATATATAAATAAACCTCTATATAAATTCTTATGTGAATACATAATATATAAGTCAAATTATACATGAACACTAATATAAATATATTTTTATATAAAAGTAATTTAATGTTTTGGAGTAGTTTTATGTTTTGGAGTCTGTAAAGAATATTTCTAAGATTAGGTATGAGATTAATTTTATTATATTTATATCAAAATATACAAATATATATAAGAATATATAATTAAAAATATAAATAACAACCTATATAAATGTATATTGCTTTAAATATGGGCATATTACTATTTATTGTTTAGTTTCATTTCTTTAAATAAGGGTTGAATATTAATTGAATATTTATGTATATATGTATGAATATATATATAAATATTTTATGTTACTTAAATTTATATGTCAAGATATATATATATATGTTATTATATATATATTATATATATAATATGTTTCATGTATATATAAATAATTGTAGTGTTAGTTTTAATGTTCTAGCATTAGGATTAGATTAGGTAAGGAACATGTATATCAATATGTGAATATATATTTGGTAATAAACATAAAAAACAAGGTGCAGGTTTAAGGTTAGTATCAGGGTAATAACATATATATCCATATATATTAAATATATAATATGTATATAAGTATATTAAAATATATGAGTACATATTATATATAAAACATATATATGTTTATGGGTTTAAATAGGGATATGTTGAGGTTTAATTATATGGTTATGGCTTTTTTTAAAAAAGGGTATTAATGTATAAATGAATATTTTGAATCTGTAGGAAATTTAGAAGTGAATTCATAATTGCATGTCAAAATTTCTGTATATATTTGTACACATATGGCTTAAATACAAACAATATCCTACTTAGGGGCAATTTTAAGGTTAGGATTAAATTTAATGGTAACATTAGATTTAGTGTTAGCCTATATAGATACATATGAATATATATAAAAGTTTACATAAGACAAAAATATGTATGGTTTTATATAGATACGTTTAGAGTTGGAGTATGGTTATGGTTTTGTATTGAGATTGGTATTAATATATAAATGAATGTATATGAATATACATATTAATTTACATTTAAATATAAAAATGTGGACGTTAAATTGTATATTAATATTCTTATCTATGTATACAATTTTTTATAAAAGCTTTTGTGTTTAGTGGTAATATAATAGTTAGGACAAAAGTTAGGGTTAAGCTATTTTTCAAATCAAGGTTAGAATGTATATATCAATATATATGGATGTAAATGTGATAACATATAAAAACTACATAAATATATTTGATTATATTTATGAATAATTTTTTTAGGTGTATGTTTAGGTTTTGTTTAAGGGGAGTAGATGAATATATAAATGTATATATATTTGAAGATATATATACAAATGTATATTTGAATATATATATACATATATATTTCAACATATCAATGAATATGCATATAAATATATATGGATTATATATGAATAATATTATTGTTAGGGTAGTGTTAAATTTGAGACTAATTTAATGGAAGATATAAAGTTAGAGTTATGATAGAACATATATATTAAAATGTATCCAGGTGAAGTGGCACATGCCTGTATTTCAAGAGGCTAGGGAAGCTGAGGCAGGAGAATCATGGGTTCAGAGCCAGCCTCAAAAATCGATGTGCTAAGCAACTCAGTGAGATCCTGCCTCTACATAAAATACAAAATAGGGCTGGAAAAGTGGATCCGTGGCCAAGTGCCTCTGAATTCAATCCCCAGGACCCCCCCCCAAAAAAAAAATCCATTTATATGAATACATATGTCAGAATATATATGAAAGCCTATACATACATATATGATTGTATACAGGGATATGTTTCTGCTTAGATGTAGGGTTATGGCTTTGTTTAAAATTGTTATTATATATAAATAAATATATGTATATATATATGAATATATGTAAATATATAAGTGAATTTATATGAGCTTTGATATAAGTATATATGCCTTTATATTTTTATGTTTACTAGTAGTGTAAGGTTCAGGACTAATTTATGGGTAGGGTTAGAGTTAGTGTTAGATTTAGAACACAAATATCAAAATATATTTATACATGTATGAGTATATATGTAAGAATACATTTGAAAATCTATAGAAATGTATATTGTTGTATATATGGTAGGTTTATAATTAGGTGTTCATTTACCTGTATGTAAGTAGTTGCATAAAATTTGTTAAATATAGGTATAAAAAACATAAATGAATATACATAAACATGTATAAAATTTCTATGTGAATATATAAATATACATGTCAAAATATATGTGAATATTCATATATATGATTTATATGTAAATGATATATGGTTAGGTGTAATATTATCACTAGTACTAAGTTTAGGGATAATGTTAGGGTCAGGGTTAGGTTTATGCACATATATGAAAATGCATATGAATATATATACAAACATCTATATGAGAATTTGCATAAATATTCAAAGTTTTATATACAGATAGCTTTAGAATTAGTAATGTGGTTATGGTTTATTTAAACATTTTGTATAAATATCTAAATTAATATAAATGCATATATATGGATTTATGAATATACAGATATATAAGTCAAATCACATGTGAATATGCATATAAACATACATGGATTTATATATAAATAGTTTTATGGATAGGAGTAGTGTGTGAGTTAAGAACATGTTGAGGGGAAGTGTTCAGGTTAGTGTTTGGGTTATAAAATACAATTAATGTGAAAAATATATAAAATCCTGTATAAATACATATGGGTTTATGTATGGATACATTTATGGTATGTTTTATGATTAAAGTTTGTTTTAAGGGTAGGGTATGAATATATAAAAAAATATAGATGAATATATGTAAAATTTATATGTGGAAATATAAATAAATATAGATGAATATAAGTGAATATTTGTATGAATTTATGTGGTTTATATCTAAGTATTTTAGGTTTAGGGGTAGTATTAGGAATATCTATGTTTAGGGGTAGTGTTAGTGTTAGGGTTAGGTTATGTACATATGTATCAATACATATGAATATATATATATATATATATATATATATATATATATATATATAAGCTTCCTGAAGAATATGAATAATTAGAAGTAGTATTTAAAAAATAAAAGATAATATTTTTATCTAGTATAAATTTGTTATAGATATTTAAATAATTTTAATATCTTCTGGGAAATAGAAGAGAAAGAACCAACTTAAATAAATCTAAAGTGTAGCATCTACAATTATATCCATCAATTTTGATAAATAGAGTAAGAAATAAAAACGGTATTTAATATTTTCTTTTTGGATTGTCTTGATCATTTTCATGAACCCACAATTATTCAGTATTTATATTTTTGGTTCATAAGTTTGTTTTATTCTCTTTGAATTATAAAGGAAGTTCAGCTCTGTATGTTCACTACCAATGAGGACTGCTTTAGCCAAAAGCAAGAATGTATTACTGAAGATTTTCAGTATTAAATGTTATAATATGTTTTCTTATTTTTATATTTATGCAGTTCAGAACAAAATAATAAAATTGTTACATTTAACAATTTGATAATAAATTTTATTTACATAATGTATATTATTTGGGATCCTCTTACAACTGAAACACTTGAAGGAAACACTATTTTAAAGGAAATGACCATGTTCAACAACCTAAAATATAAATTTCTGCCTAAATTGTATTAAACTCTGAATTATTAGAATTAAGTTATTTTATCCTATTTAAATTTTATATATGATTTTCCTGTATGTAAGTAGTTTCATAAAATAGTTCATGCAAGTGCATAAGCATGAAATTTCTCTAATTTTCTTACAGCATGGTAAAAAGTGATTAGTTGTCTTTTTTTTTATTTTCGTAATTATTGGGGGAAAATATATTTTCAAATTCTGCTGGTAAAAAACTATCACTTTGCATCTTATACTCTGGTACCAAATCAAGTTACATCTTCATCTTAGTTTTCTATTTTGTGCCTGTGTGCATGTAAAAACTTTTATTACCTGAAGAAGTTAATGTTTGGGGCTGCAGTGCAGAATTTCAATTGAATTGTACAAGTGTTCAGTTATCAAATTCAGATACATTTATCTGAAAGTAATCTTTTGTTCCAAGTTTTCTTTTATGGAAATGCAAAGGTAAAAATCTCCAAATAATATTTTATAAAGAGATATTAATTTACTAATAAACAGTAATTAATTTATCATTTCCCTGTATAAAATTATGTACCTAGTCTTACCCTCTACCACCCAACCTTGCTAATGGCAATACCAGGATTTAAGGACTAAGTTAAAGGCAGATAATTAGTTCCCATTTCATATATTAATAATGATCTGTATTTAACATCTAAGTTATCACATTGTTGTCATACAACATTTAATTGAGAACTTTATGCTAAATTTGAGTTTGTAGCTTGCTATTTTGACTATGCAAATATAAAACAATAGTGCATTCATAATTCTCTTCAAAGGATGAAGTTGGACAGTCCTTGGGCTAATGAGTTTTAAAATATCATGCAGTTTCAGTTGTACACATTGCTTTAAGAGAAATGACTCAGTAGCCCTCATGTATTAGAGTGACTCTCATGGGCTGGAAAAAACCAAAGGAATACTTACTCTAGAATGTTATATAAAATCAGGAAATAATGGAAAGTTTATTTCAAAATTTAAGCTTTTGATTTAGAAACTCTTATTTAACACTTAAAATTGTATGAAGATAAATAATAAAGGAGATTCTAAAGGGAAGTATGTTGTGTTACAGAGGATTGAATGAGAATCATGAAATGCATATTATTCATTCAAGTCATTTTGCTCTAACATTAAACCAGTTTTAGTCTCAATAGTTGCCCATTTTTCTGACTCTAAAACATTTTCTTTACTAGTTTTTGGATAGTGTTTGAACAACCTTCTGTTTGTTTTCCTGAAGGGGAGTCAAAACAGACTAGAATTTTTCCTCATTGAAGTCCACAGCCATACTTCCAAATTCAAATAATAGATCTTGAACCATGTGGTTTGGGTAATAAGTCAGCCCAAGGGATTTCTCTCTCTTGGTATAACTAACAATTCTTTGTGTAACACATGGGACAGATCTGGCTTGGACTGATAGAAAATGGCCTTTTTATGAAGATGCTAAGAAAAGAGGCCCTTTTCAGAAAGCATCCCCACATTAGCCAGGCGACACCTGCTGCTAGAGTCAAATCACATTCTAGACAGAGACCAAAAGCTGTTTATTCACAAAAGTCAGAAAGGGGGACCTGTAGGGATTCTGACCGTGGAACTGCACAGGGAAGTGTTCCCCTGATGAGAAAACTCCTGGCAGGTTAACAGCCACCCTGTTTCCCACCTGGAGAATACCCTGCAATCTCTCTTAGGATCTGGTAATATAGCTAATGTATGTGCAATGTCTAGCTTGAATGGCAATGCCCTGAGAAGCCTCTGTGTTAGAGCCTCATCAAGCCTGGACCTTGATTGCAGGCACATAGCTCTTGGGAATAAAAGAACTTGTTTGCTAGATAAATACAATGTTTCTTCAAACTCTGGTGCTCTTGGATCTGCGGACTTAACAGTGACTTCAAACAATGGACTTTCTTGAGAGCTGCACACAGCTCCTAACATTGCATATTCTAACTGTAATACTCTAAAGGATAATGTAGTCACCCTACTAATGACCTAATGTAAACTATTGGTATAAATAGATGTGGCCGCTTGCACAAGGAGCCACTCTGCCACTTTCCTCCTCTGCACCTTGTCTTTGTGTCACCCTTTATTATTATTATTCCTTATAGGGACCTGTTTCCCAAGGCTTGTGTCTTGGCAAGAAAAGGAGTGGGCCTTCTGCCCAGTGAAAAGATCCACATTGAGGCCTCTGGGGCAAGTCACTCTGGGGGGAGCTGAGCAAGGGTGGGTACCTTTCTCCAGCTGCATTTCCAAGTCCATTTTGCCTGCAGGGGCACAAGTGAACTCTTTGAATCTATTTCAAAAGAGGAAGAATTATTTATTGTCAAGTGGGGAGGGTTTTCTGAGGCCAGCTACTTCCTGAGAAGGAGAAGTCATCGGGGTGCTTTATTCCTGGAGTCAAACGGTCCTAGCCATGATAACTTACTGGGGTGGGGAGTGGCTATAATGCAGGGAAATTCTCACTTCATCTGTTCATATGTATTTTCTTTTTTTTTTTTTCAGCATTGAGGATCAACAGAGGCCCTCTGCTACTGAGCTACATCCACAGCCCTTCTTAACGAGATTTTGAGGCAGGGTTTCACTAAGTTCCTGAGGCTGGCCTCTAGCTTGTGATCATCCTGCCTCAGCCTCCTGAGTTGCTGGGATTACAGGCAAAAGCAATTTCCAGAAAGTAATGTGGTGATGGTTTACAGTATAGTACCAGTGACCCTGAGCAAAGACCACAATAATAGGATCCACATTTAACTGCAGATTTTGGCTAATGTCCATCTTCTGCTTAAGCCCAAATCATAGACAAATAAGTTCCGGGATATCTTAGAACTGTGAACTGCCTCAGAACGTCTGTGGGTGTGCAGGTGCAACCAGCTGCATTTCATGGAGTCCAACCTTCATCCTCTACTTGAGTCATTGGAAGTAGGACAGAAAACCTAGAATAGGTAAAAAGGAGATGTGTAGTAACCAAGAGTGGGCATGGTTTAAAGACCAGATATAAAGGTCACTTCACATGGATTAAAAATCCATATTTGAAAGTCATTTTCACATGTTAAATCAATTATTAGACCTTATCCATAAGTATACTTATTCACAAACAGAAAACATCAAAAACACTTAAAAGAATACAAAGACCATCCCAGAAATGATTAGCATGTCAATAAGTGACCCTCACCAGGTAATGATCAACATGTCCAGTTACCATCCAAAGGAGAACTAAAACACCTGCTTTGATCATGTCCCTGAACTATTGATCTTAGGTGTTTAAATTTACCTGGCTAAGATGGAGCTAATGTGTTCTTCTCTAATGTCTGCACTCTAACCTGTACTTCTGCTCTCTAACCTGTACTTCTTTCCATCCTGTACTTCTTTCCATCCTATACTTCTTTCTTTCTCTCAATCAATTCAATCTGTTTCGCTTTGACCCTTCCTTAAATTCCTTTCTCTGACAACATCAAGACCCCTCAAAGCCTGAGCTGAGGTCCACCTCACTTTTGAGGGGTCTCCTCAGGGCTGTGGTCCCAGTGACACACTTAACAGAGCTTCCTTTCTGACAGATGTGTAAGTTCTATCTTGTATGGTAGTGAGTACAGTTGAATTCCTCCCCACTACCAAAAAAATGATTTGTGTCCACTTGCAATTCATTGCCACATTCCTTTATTCCATGTAAATTTATATTGCTTTGACCTTTTCTTTGAACTGGTTATAACATTGTCTAGATCCTTCATATTATATGAGTGAAATAAATTATTTAATATGTATTCATTGTGATACTGTATTCAAGTCATGTTTTCACCACCGCTTGGTGACCTTTTTAAATAGATTAGGACAGTTTTTGAATGTATAAAGATCTTATTTCTTTAAATGCATTTAAGGGATGATCTTTATGCATACAATTGTTTGTAGCAAAGTATGGATGGGAAACAAAGTATGAATGTTTGTGTCACAGCTAATTACACTGATATACAGACAGGAAGCCAACAAAGAGATGGTATGTTCCAATAATCAGTGACCTTCATTCTCCTGAGTTTTATCTTTTGATCTCCAGAAAATTTAAAAAGGATAATTTGATAAATAGAAACATTGAATCTTGACAGCCCTTCATCAGATGAGACAGACTCAAGAGAGGAGGTAAGAGGGCCTTCTTACTTGTTCATCCTTGGGGAGCATCTGTGAACTAGAGGCTGCCTGTGACTAGGGTGGTGGAAAAGATGCAGATATTCCTGCAAACTAGTGTTGAGCCGCTGAGGGGCAGGAGGGTGGAGGAATCTCCACCTCACACCTCACACTCAGGTCTCCATTCCACCTTGTCAAGGGGGCTGATGCCCAGAAACAGCAAATTCCTTTTCTTCTGAACAGAGTCAACACTAAAATAAAATTCTCAGGGAATACGATGACTCTTTGCAATACCCCACATCTCATGGAAATATCTGAACAATGACTCTGGGATCCCGATTTGACAAGTTTGCTTGTTATAGAATTGATTGTTTGAGACTGAGTTGCTTTAGAGTTTCTTCATGCCGATCTACTGCCGAGTGCTAGGGTATTCTTTCAGAATTTATTTCACATTCAAACTGCCTCTATTCTGACAAGCACTAAAATTTTCTACTAAATTATTCTTAGTTTCTACTAAGCTTTTCTTTATTACCAGAAAGAGCATCTATCATCAGCTAAGAAACTAAAGGTCTCTGATTGGAGAGAGAACAGGAAAGAGTAGGAAAGTGTTAAAAGGGAGAAAAAAGAAAGAGCACACACAAAAAGGAAGGTGTTTAATAGTGTATAAAGGACGTTAAACACAAACACAATGCAACCTGTCATCAAGAAAACATATCCAGATTCATACATGACCTGGAATTAGAATTAATGTTTGGTTTTTAAGAAAATGCTAAAATAAATATTAGAAGGCTAGATCTTCATCCTGGTTTCTTTGGGCATTGGCTTTTTTAACACATCACACATACACTCCTTGGTTCCGTCTCTTCAATAATACATCTTAAGACGGCATTAACTTAGGGACAAAGCTAGAGAGTTGAAGGGGCTAGGAGAAGTTTTTTAGATGCCTGTACAAAAATTAGGAAGGTGACAGAAATGTGATGTTTTACATTTAATAAAATTAAACATGCTATTCTGTAAGCAGTTATCTCAAATTATAAAATTCTATATTCCACATTATATTGGGACCCATGTAATTTTGGCTTAGGCTTGTTTGCAAGTGCATGCTTAACTTGAGATATCTGTTAGATATGTAATTCAGTCTGTCAATAAGTAGTTGGATACAGAGTCATGATTCTGCTTTTGAAAATCACTCCTCGCTGCTATTCTGTCTTGTTTTCCAAACTATTTCTTGAAATGACACTGTGCTTGTTAGCTCTTGGATTCTTAGAATTTGAAGTCACTTTTCACAAATAGAAAAGATAGTTATTGAAGAACACAGGAATATGACATGCTATTTTTGTATTGTGTATTTCATCCCCAAACAGACTGTTTTTTATGTGAAATATATGGGAAATGTCTGCTGTTTATTTTCCATAAACAAATGGTTTATACATTTCTAATTAGAGCCTAACTCACTGGGATCCTGAATAGAATCTGGACCCTATCTTGCTCTCAGGGACACTCAGAACCCTACCCAATTTAGGTACCTAGTGATGAAGAGGCTCTTGACAATGTCATTCCTTACTTTCTATTGGTATCTGAAAAAAAAATGGAACAGAGAAAATATTCTGAAAAGTGGAAAATCTTTGAGCATAGAAACAAGGGGGCCCTAAACCTTTGGCCTACAGGAATAATGAACTAACAGTCACTCCTTTTCTATTCTTTTTTTTGGGGGGAGCTGGTAGTGGGAATTGAACTCAGGGGCACTTGCTCGACCACACAGCCACATCCCCAGCCCTATTTTGTATTTAGTTTAGAGACAGGGTCTCACTGAGTTGCTTAGTGCCTCGCCATTGCTGAGGCTGGCTTGTACTCGAGACCCTATTGTCTCATTCTCCTGAGATGCTGAGATTCCAGGCCTGAGCCACTACACCAGGCCCCTTTCCTATTCAATACATTTATTTATTTATTTATTTATTTATTTATTTATTTATTACGTGATGCGGGGGATAAACCCAGTGCTTGCATGTGCTAGGCAAGCGTTCTACCACAGAGCCACAACCCCTGTCCTCCTTTTCTATGGTTAAACATTAGTTA
Source organism: Urocitellus parryii (assembly GCF_045843805.1). Lineage (NCBI taxonomy): Eukaryota > Metazoa > Chordata > Mammalia > Rodentia > Sciuridae > Urocitellus > Urocitellus parryii. The sequence continues at coordinate 8,769,414 of NC_135540.1, read as the reverse complement.
GATACTATTGCTTTGTCGGCTTCTCCCTGTGCAAGAATTTCTCTGTCTCTCTGTTTGCTTTCTACCTCATTACAAGTATTAATTCAATAATTATTTATTCTGCACCTACTGTGTTTTTGATGATATGCTAAACATAGCAACAATATACAACAACAGCACAGTGGATCACCCTGCAGTCCAGGGTGAGGCACAATAAATTAAAAACCACACCTGACGGCAGCCTTAACCTCTACAGCTAAGCTCTACAGAAACACTAGGGAGAGCTTTTATCGGCTGCACACACCGTGCACAGTCTCACGTTACCTTTGCCACCTACTTTGCCCTTTGTGTGCCTTCCTCCATGCTCACATGGGGAATCACCCATCCAGCTCTCAACTTGGAGGAAATGTCCAGCTGCAAGTTATGCATTCAGGCTGACGACCGGCCTCTGAAAGGCACGATGACGCAGTGATAGCTTTCTATGTCCCAACTTTAACACAAACATCAGATGAGGTAGGCCGACAGGATCCCCTCCTTTTCTCTCTTGGGAATACTGCTAGGCATAGCCGTCCTTACCAAGTCCCTAATCTGAGCCAACGCACTGAAGGACAGCCCTGGCCTTTTGGCAGCTCGTGCTGAGACAGTGGTCAGGTTGGCAAGGTCCACTCCCATTTCACTAGGTCTGTTTGTTTACTCCCCATCATCCTGGCCCTCCCTGTCCCGTCCTTGAATCTCCCTGACCAAGTGTTGGCCCTTGAACGTTGCTCCTCTAGGAGATCTGGGTTGCCACACATGCTCAGCCTTGTTTATGGAGGAGCACGGTTTCTACTTGACAGGTGGCAGATAGACAGAAGTGGTAGGAACGTGGAGTTGAGGCGATAATGCTAGAGACAGGCATATGTCCTAGCCCTCTTTATACTTTCTTCTATACATTAACTTACCACTGTGACCCTGTTCAGGCTTAAGTCAATGGGATGTTATATTCCCAGACAAACAGCCTGCTATCTACAGGGGTGTTCTTCAGGGGTCGCAGGTCCAAAGCTTCTTCCCTGCTGATAAGAACAAGTTATCCCGAAAATAAACCTTTGTGACCTTTCTCCAGACCAAAGCTTCCAAGAGTCAGGAAGACAGGGTTATTACAAGCGAAGCCCACTTGCCATAAAATCTGTGAAAACAAGTTACGCAGTCAGCATGGGTCAAAGTGACCAAGAGATGTGTTGAGATCTTTAACATGTGCTTTTGATCTCACTATCGTAGCAACTGTGCTCCTGGTTTTCACTTGAGTCCCTGTGGGTAAAAATGCTTAAAATTACCTTCTCGAATATTTCCAAAGGAAAAAAATAAGTCATGTAATCTTATCATGTTGTTTGAGTTGAGCTCAAAGACAATCAAGTGGAATTAAACTCCCATTAGTTTTTGAAGACTGAAGCCCCATACTCTAACGGGAGGAAGAGTGGAAGACAGGGAGAGATCCTTCTCCCCTAAACCTGGCTGCTTCGGTCTCCATCAAAGGCTCTCAGCCTCCAGTGCTTCCAATACACACAGCTCTTCATGGAATGCCTGACACAAAATAGTTACTTCAATGGGTGAATAAATAGGTTTTGACAGATCAGTGGTTTCTCGTCCATTAAATAATTCAGTATTTTAAAACGAAGGGGCATTCCTTTTGTAGCATACCTCACCAATTAATGAATCTGTAGTCATCTCTAAGAAAGTTTTTAGAATCAGGAATGTGCAGACATCTTTCTGCTGCCCCTGGCATTTCAGACAAGTCCTAAGCAGACTAATTGAAAACCAACAAGCTTGTCTATTCAGCCTCTGGCTCCCATGAGTGAGATAAGTAAGTACCCCCTTCCATACCCTGGTTAGAATAAAGCATGTTTTTCCTGTAGTTTAGGTCTGCTTTTGATTTCAGTTATGTTATTTCACCTACAGTACATTGGACTGTGAAAGACGGACTTTCATTAGTCAAATTCAGAGAAAACCGACTATTAAACCCATCAGGGCAAACAGCTTTCTAGTAACTAGAATTTTTTTTTTTTTCATGTCAAGCTCTCTAGAAACTGATGAGGGTAATTTGACATTTGCTTGGTGTTTATATAGTTATTACATAGTGATTTTTTATATGGAATAACAAAAAATATTTAAAACTAATTTATAAGTATCTAAGTGTATAATTGTATTCTTTCTCAGAATAGAATAACCTTACTTGTTATTGGAAATATAAAAAACATATAAATTGTCTCCAGGATTATAGCAGGATTTCTAAAAAGGGAGAATAGTTGGATTATAAATGCATAAGAAAAAGTTTCTGCTAGTGGGTGGTATTTGTATTTTAAGAGACAGAATTTCATGGATCATAGGTTCAAGCAAATACCCATCGTGCCAGACATTAGCTGCCACTTAGCAGCAGTGATAGAGGAGTAGAAAACATCTGGCTGTGGATAATGAGCCAGTGCTTCTCAGCTCCCCTGGATGCTAATAGCACTGGGCAAAGGTCACGGTGAAAGGCCATCTGGCGCCCTGCATAAAGATGGGTAGAGATCTTACCCCGCACTGCAAATCATCATCGGATTTGCAAGAAACAGCAGGTAGAAAAATCTATGAAGTAATAAATATTTAACCAACAATTTTAAATTCCTGACATTAATATGTTTCATTAAGATTGTCGCTACTATGAAGTACTAGAGTTGAATACCAAAATATTAAAACATAAAACTATATCATAAATACAAAATAAATCAACTTATATATCCCAGTCATGCAGAAGAGATATGTGTAAAATTGTAACTTAGAAGAGATTTGTTCTCTGTAAATATTGTCCTTTAATATTTTTTCTTAATTCCTACTTATATCTTATTTCTATTAAAAATTACTTAGTGGAAAACATGCTACCATTCAGACAAAAAAAAATATATTTTTTTGTTCTATTTGGTTTAGAGTTAGATAATGTTGTGAGTCTTTAGGCAAAAGAAATTTATCTTATTACTTCTTCTTATTCCTGCAAATTTTTGTCAAAGCTGATATCTGGGTATATGGGGGAAGAGATTTTTTTTTTTAATTTAGACAAGATAAATCACCTTGTAAAGTACATAAGAAAATATCTTTAAATTGACAGAACTGAAAGGGATATCTGTACTCTTACCATTTTTCTATGTAAGTTTTCTAAAATTTAAGCAAGAATATGGATAAATAAGTCCTGATATTGTTAAATAAATTACTAAAATAACTTTTGCAAAGCACTTAGGCCAGAGTTTAGCCCACAGCAGGCAATAGATGTTAGTTCTCTGCTTCTTCCTGGATCCATCCTTCCTACTGAGTATTCTCCTTGGGGCTCAGCCATGATGAAGTTCCTGCAGGAAATCCTGGTGCCTGGAACTCTTTTTCCTCTCTGACAGATTTATTAAGGGAGCACAGGCTTTCACCATCCCCCCATCTGTATGTTCTACCCACTTAAATAAAAATTCTGCCTACTTCCCACCCTAGGGCTCCGGGGAGCTGCCTGCTTCCTTCAGTTCCTATATTCCTCTCTGAAAAACACTTACCTAGTCCCTGCCTCACATTCCTCTCTTGTAGGTCACCTTTACTGTTTATTTTCTTCCATCCTTAGACTATACCATCAGCTCTTGTTGGAATACAGGTGAGGGACATAGGGTTATTCATACTTCAATGATTTTGATCTCAAACAGAGTAGTATCCAATGATACTTATCTCTTTATTGCTCATGTAATTATAGATTTAAAAAATGCTTCCCCAGTTAATAGAAAAAAATGTGTTTGTTCTTTCTCTATTTGGTATTACAAAAGTTTGAGTCTTAAATGGATTTCATTCCTTAAGAGACAGATTATTTCTTAAATATTTGGTAAGGTCATTTTTTTTTCAGAATTGACATTTTTCAGCACTTATCTTATGAAGCAATGCCATTTACAGTAAGCTCCAATACATGTTCCTTTAGCTATAATAAAAGGGAAGAAAGCCCTTCAAACAGAATGCAGATCAGTTCTTTAAAGGTTAACTCTTAAAAGAAGTTCCATCATTTCAAAAAGAATCTGTTATATGGCATAAAAGTTCACAATAATTTCTGTACCAAGCCTATAGACTAGAATATTCCTTACTTAAACAAGTGTTGCTTAACTACACAATTTCCAATTTTACTATTCAATGATAAATATAATTTTGAATTTTTACAAATTCTGTTATGTATTTTATATTTGGTACCCTACTGATGTTCCCAAAATTGCTTATCTGACTTGAAAAAGATTGAAATCAAACATTTAGTCAGTAATCCCAAAATATCTGATTATGCAAAAATTAGAATATACAAATTCAAGTATAAAGTAAGGATTCACGTTTTTTTGGAAGGATTCATTTTAAACATAAGTTATGTCAACTTGCTTTCAGAATGAAGACACAGGTTAATGGAAAAGTTTTCAAATAAGTCTAAAGGAATAATGAAATCTGATGAAAAAGGAATCCTAAATACCATACAATATCAATATATCCACCAATGTCTAAAAGCGACCAAACTGCACTCTATTTTCACACTTGGAGACTGTCAAGAATGGAGTGAGAACATCAGAATAAACATAGTATCAAGTACATCAAGAATACATTTGAAATGTTTGGTGAAAAATCTGATTCAGCTGGTCTCTAGGACTATGTTGGATTTTGACATTGATAACATAAGAAACATTTTAGACTAACCTGTTGTTGAAGATTGATCCAGGTGCTCTCTGGAGCACAGGCAGGAACAGGAACAACTGAAAACCTGAGTTTGTTTGGGGAACCAGCTGGACAACCCAGGCGTGATGTAAGAGTCCACAGGCGAGGAAAGAGTGACAGTTGGGATTGGGAAAAATTGATTGAGAGACATCCTGAGAAACCGAAAACTAGGTGTTGTGATTAGCTACTTGGAGAAACAATGAGAAAAAAATTCAACTTTATTCAGCAATGTCTAGTTTTAGGATTTCTAATAGTAAATAAATAAATGTGTGAGATGAAGCCATTTCTTTTGAAGGAAAGAAATTTATTTTGCTTAACACCTGATGACTTTGAAATGACTTTAGGCATTTACAACAAAGTGTTCAATAGGTAGAAAGTGCAGATAAAACTCCAACACAACATTAGGGCAAGACCAAGTATTTTAGAATCATTATATTGGTGGCCCATGTCACAGGGACTCTTCAAGGAAGAGGGCTAAAAAACAGAGGGATCAATCATTGTATTGCCAAAGCTCCATGTTCAGTGTGGATCCATCAATAGGCAAAACGGCATTGAGTAAAGATAAAGCAGACCTCTACATGAGATTATAGTGGAAGCAGAGGGATAACCATTAAGAAAGGAATATGGAGTCAACAGTGTCCAAAGTGCAGGAAGTGTAAACAGAGAAATGGATCAGTTTTAGAAGCCACCAGTCCATGAAGGGATTTATTCAAGAAAGAAGTTTCTAAAGAAAGTGTACTCTTAAAGAAAATGGCACGGAAAGAATATTTTTGGCAGTTATATTTTTTGAAAGCCTTTATCTAGTGCATGCAATGCTTTCATATACCTGGTCTTGAATTTTGTTAAGTTTTGATATCAATTTATTGTATCTCTAGGACCCGTGTTCACAGTAAAAATAGAATAAGATCCACCAGATCATGATAGTGGAAGAGACAGCGACAGAATCGTGGTAACCATTGTGTTGACAGACTTGTGTTTTTTTAGCACATTTTCAGGGATGCCTGTGTCCACCCGTGAGTCACTATGTGAAATACATTTCACACGTTGGCCCTTTAATCCCAAATGATTAAAGAATATGTTCAAAAGCACTGAGGGGTATGTTCACCAGATAACACTGACAGCTCCCTATCTGGGTTTGTTTTTAGCATTGTTTTTAAAATAGTGGAGGATATCACTCATGTTCATGGATACTGAGGGAGGAAAGACATTTATTTTGCTTAATACCTGATGAATTTGAAATGACTTTAGGCATTTATAAGAAAGTGTTCATGGTGGTTGAAGCAAAGTGAAAATTGAAGAGAGAAGTAATTAACTAGAAAACACCCCAAAAGATAGAAAGGATTTAATCACATATGTTGCAGCTAAAGCTGGAAAGCTAGCAGGAACCACAGTTCACTGGTATTAAAAATTAAAGTCAGGAATATATAACTTTTCTAATTGAATATCAATACATGTTTTGTATTTATTATTATTAGACCCTATTCTTTATAGTAGTTTTAAGTGCACAAAATACTTCAGTGGGACATATGAAGTTCCCACATACTAACTCACCACTCCCCCACCACAGAAAGTTCTTCTCTTGTTGACATCTTGTGTCAACATGGTACAGTTGTTGAAATCGATTAGCCATTACTGATAAGATATTGTTAATTCAATCCTGTAGTTCAGAAGAGGGTTCATTTTTTTTCTGTTGTACATTCTATGGGTTTCAATGGATGCATAAGGCCATATACCCACCATTACTTTATCCTTCAGAGCAGTATCATTACCCTACACTGCCCCTGTGTTTCACCTGCTTTAATTGCTCTCTGCCTCCTCATGACCTCTCGCAACCAGGTTTTTTATTCTATTCCTATAATTTTGCCTTTTGCAAAATGTAATATGGTAGGATATATAGTAAGTAGCCTTTTCTGATTGACTTGTTTCACTTAGTAATATTTATTTAAGGTTTTAATATGTCTTCTCATGGCCAATGGTTTATTTCTTTTTTATTGGTGAATTATGGCCCATGGTACGGATATACCAAAATCTGTTTATCTCTTCTTCCATAGAGAGATATTTTGATTGATTTCAAGTTTTGGCAATTATGAATAAAGTTGCTGTAAATATCTGATGCAGCTTTTATTGGGGACATATATATGTCTTCAGCTCATTGAATATATAACAAAGAGTTCAACTGCTGGATCATAAGTAAGACAATATTTAGCTTTGTACAAAATTGACAAGCCATCTTTCAAAGTGGCTGCATCCTTTTGTATTTCCAAGAGGAATGAAGAGTTTTCTGTTTTTGTTGCAATTTCCTAATGACATCTCTTTCTATGCTCATGATTATTTTCTATTTGTTCTTTATCTTTTGTGAAGTAGCTCTTCAGATCTTTTGTCCATGTTTACCCCCCTCGACTCATGCCTGTGGGGTTATTTTTTTACTATTTTTATTAGTTTTTTTTTTAGTTTTTAAGAGTTCTTTATATATTTTGGATAACAGTTCCTTCTCGCACATGTCTTTTGCAAATATTTTCTCCAGATTATATCTTGTCTTTCAAAACTCTTTCTCATAGAGTAGGATTTTAATTTTAGTGAAGACCAGCTTGTTCATTTGATTCTTCATTCATTGTGCTTTCCCAGTGAAATCTAAAAAGTTATTGTCAAATGAAAGTTCATGCAGACTTTTATTATGTGTTATTTTTAAGGAGTTGAATAGCTTTGTATTTTACATTTAGATATAGAAACCATTTTGACTTTGTTTTTTGCAATATGTAGGATGTGTGTCTCAGTTCATTTTTCTGTAGGTATTTTAGCACAATTTGATGAAGACTACTCCTTTTGCATTGAATTGTATTTGCTCCTTTACCAAGGATCCATCTGTTCTACTCTGCTTCCTAAGAATTTCTCTTTGTTCCTGGCAGTACGATAACTGCACATCAACTTAATCTAATCAAAGATAGATCTGATTTGCAAATGGGCATTCAGAGGGTTGGTCTATTATTAACTTTACAGCTATGTGCACTAGTCCTTTGGGATTCCAAACTGAAACTCCCAGATGTTTATAAGGCCTTTATTCTAGAAAATTCTTGGACTCATTTCCCCTCTTATTCCTAAGAGATGACTACATGAAACATTTCTAAAAGACAAAACTTCTGAACACACTAATCAATTTTCTCTCCATAGCTACTCCTTGCTCAGGATCTCAGCCTCTTTTGTAAAAAGCCTTTAGACTCAACAGTGTGGCAATGTCTTGCTTTATCATTCAGTTTCTTCATGTGGTGCTAAAGCATATGAAATGCAGCTGGACTGAAATGAGCTGGGTGAATACTAGCAGGTTTTAAAGATTCCATACCTTCACAACTCCACGTACACACAGTGTAAACTACCTTACTAGTAATTCTTTAATATTTATTACATGTTGAAATAGTAACATTTTGTATATATTGCATTAGATGAAATCCACTGGAAAAATAACTTTACCCATTTTTTATTACATGTGGCTACAAGGAATTTAAAATTACTCTGTAACTTGCATTTACCAAATTTATTATGTTTCTACTAGGCAGTGATGTCTCAAAGAGAAACTCCTCTCTGGGTGCTCATCCCACCACTTGACTATCCTACTTTCTGGAAATTAAGTAATTTATGACTTTGTTGGCATAGCAGGCCTGCAATGGCAAACAGAGGTTTTAAAAATTACTGTTTTTCAGTTTTTCCTGGTGATCTCTCCAGGAATATTAATCAGAAACAAGGAAGCATACCAATGTCCAAAGCACTAGTTTCTAGAGTTGAAATGTTTAAAATGTGTAAATATTTTAAAATTTGTATTAATTAAGGAACATGCACAAAGTATTAGAATATGATAACAATTATTTTAAGAGCCTGAATCTACATATGAAAATGAATTCAGTACTTCATTCTGAAATGATAAATGTGCTTGTTTAGGGGAGGTTTCTGACATTCTCCAGCCTCAATACAGTTCCTAAATTTAGCTCTATCCCAAATGAAACAGATCCTATCTAATAACTCCTCTGTTAAAAAAGCTACCCAGTTGATAAAATTACAGACAGCGTGTTAGAAGTGTATAACTTACAGACTAAGTTTGGCTGTTTGTTTTATAAACATGAGCATTGAAAATAGTCCTCCAAATTTAGGTGAAGTAAAGCACCAGCAGATTAACATTAACTTGCCCTAGTAATAAAGGGTTTTTAAAAATCAATTTCTCTTTACCACTTCCATTGGAAAATTTTCAACATCTCAGTCAATTAAATATTTGTACAGATATTATACATTTTAACAGCCCCCTGCTACCTCATTCAAAAGTATTGAACTTATTTTCTCCTGAGATATTAAGGCATTTTATTTTATTATTTTTAACAAATTAAAAAGCTAAGATTAATGTTGATGCTCAAAATGGAAGGAATTCCAGTAAGCTTCAGTTACATATGTAGCACAGCTGAAAATGTGACTGGCAAGAAGGTGATTTCTTCTTCACCTGTAATAAACCCTGTAGTCACCATGACTTTATCTCCTGAAGTCCTCCAGCACCCTCCTCTAGCTCTCCCAGATGACCTTCCATACTCCCACACACACCCAGACTCACCAGGGTCCTCTGGAGTGGAGATACAAGTTCTGGTTTAGGTGACATTAGCTAGTTTATTACTTATTTTTCTACCATATTAAATCACCTTTCTTTTTTTCCATAAAATTTGTTTTCCCCTGACCATCACTATTAGCATGGACTCCAAAAGAGATTTTTAACAATAACTTGTTTGAATTTTATTTTCATTTAAATAGGGTAGGAAATAAAGTGATGTTGTTGTTGTCTTCGTCAAGGTAAAATGATCCCCTTTCACCTCCTGAGAGGTGTTTGACTATACCAGTGTGTGCAAACCACCCCCCCCCCCCCCCCCCCCGGGGGAAGCAGGTCAGAGACTCTTGTTGTAGTATCTTAATGAAAGGACCCAGCCCCTTGCATTGAATGAAGGCAGACTTTAGAGAGGACACTGCTCATCCTCCAGGGAGTGTAGGTTTCAGAATGAGGAGACACTTAGCAGGCAGGTGCAGGAAGAAGGTAGAATGCCAACTGGGACTGAGGGAATGGACTGCAGTGAAAGGCCCCTCCACTATCAGCCTGCGTGGCCCCTGGCTCTGCCTGGAGAAGCTGGCTAGAGTGAGGAGAGGAAGGGGAAGTGGGCCTTTCCCACACAGTACTTGTGGAGCAGTAGCTGTGTGGGGCCACATGGTCCTTTTACCCCTTTCTCCTCACCAAACTCTCCTCTCTCCTTAGATTAGAAGGAAAGGAAAAGGATTCAATGGCTTCTCACAATCCAACCAAAGAACGTCAAGCAGTTCCTCCTGTCTTGGAAGGATTCTGTTATCATTCTTGCTGGGTGTCTAGAGAGTAAATTCAGAGCAAATCCCACACAGAGACACAGGCGCAAACCTCACGCCTCGACCGAGATTAATTTCCTAGGCAGTGCAGTCCCACTTCTTAATGGGGAAGAATTTTTTTTTCCTCCATCTACAACAAAACATGAAGAGGTCACCTTGACCCACGCACAGATAACACTTGACATTTTTGCAAAGGAGAAATTTCTTGAGCTTTTGCTTTGTTCTCAGAGCATGCCTCAGGGAGCAAATAGCACATAACAAGCAAATAGCACATAAACGTAAAAAGTACGACATAAGAAGCATCTCTTTGCGGATGATCAGCCTCATCCAAAACAAGCTGAACTAGAAACTTTACAATTTTTTAAAATTTTATTTTAAGTGAATGTTGAGGCAGGAGGAAACTCTTGCACAACATATTTTCCATAATCACTATAAAAATGGGACAGAAGGAGTTTGAGGTTTAAGCTCCTCTAGTGCAAGCGAAGTCCCTAGAGTTGGAAAAGGGAGATGATTTGCTCCTGTCTTTCTGTTTTGTGTTCAGTAATGAGTAAAGAACCTATATGTGGTTTTTTTTTTCAACTTATCCAATAGACAGACACAAGCACAAAACCTCAGAAAAGTATTCATCTGATAATGGAAATTTTGACTTTTCACTTAAAACAATGAGCAAATTGTAACAGTGGAACACACAGTGAGTTGGACACTGTGGGACAGCAACCTCCGTGGGGATAATGGGAAGAGCCGACAAGGTCAAGAAGGGTGTTCAGTGCAGGGCAGGGAGAGGAACTGGAGACAAGACCCAGCTCCCTGTGGGCGCAGCTCTGTGAGGGCTGCACTTACTAGCACCTACTGTCTACTCAGGGGAGGGCTGCACTTACCAACACTTGCTGTCTACTCAGGAGAGAGTTGCACTTATCAGTACTTGCTGTTTACTCAGGTGAAATCTGCACTTACCAACACCTGCTGTCTACTCAGGTGATCTCTAGAGATGAAAGACCACCAGAGACACACTTTATCTTTCTTGAAGGTTCTACTTATCATTTAGCAGAAAGACAGACTATTTTTTTCAAAGATTAGGATTCTTTTATCGTATTACCATTCAATAGCAAAATAAAATGACATGTTTTGTAGTGAGTGTAAAATGGAGGCATCATCAACATTTCCAGTTTATGAAATGTGGTCAGTCATGAAGGAAGGATCAAGGATCACCAACACATTACCACATCCTAAGATTTACCATATTTCCAGGATATGTCCAAGATATATGAGTACATATATACATACATATATGAATGAGCATGGAAAATTTTATGTCTTTTCTAAGAAAATGTCTTCACTATTTTCAGGCTTACTGTTAATTCCATGTCAATCTATATTTTTATTATTCAGGCATATATTATTTTAATGAAAAGTATATGTGAGAAAATGGAAAAAAAGAAAATCAATAATTTAAACTCCTGCCACCTAACCAAACCGCCAGAAGATGAAAGTGGAAGAAGGTACTAAATATCATCTCATATATCAAGTATTCAAACTTGTTTCTGTCTGTAACTGCATTACTCTCAGGAAGGAGAGTCATGTATGCTGTCTGAGATTTCCTCTCATATGTTTATCTTAAAAGCAAAAAGTAGAATTAGAGCTCTTAATGAACTTGTAATACATTTTTTCAAAATATTAAGAAACTTATGCTTCACAAATTTATGCACACATACATAATAAATTATTACAGATGATTTCTTTTTATTTAGACACAAATATTAAAGCACAGAGAAACATAAACAATATGTATGTTTAATAAAAGTATCTAATTTTGTATCTTGTTCAACCCTGATATTATAAATTAATATCTAAGCCTAGATTTTTCTCAGAATCTTGACAACACTTGCAATGGTTAGGGTAATAATATCACACTATTAATTATAGCTGACACTTATTCAATACTGATTACAAATCAAATACTTGCTTTATATATAATGTTTTATGTATAAAATTTTTATTTAATCTGCAAAACTAGTCTATAGGTTAAGCACTATAATTGTTCTGTCCATACAATTTATAGCAAAATAACAAATCTTACATAATAATTACCACTTGTGAAATTTTTTTAGCCTGTAAATATTTTTGCGTTTTAGTGCTTGCCCTAAAGTTTGCAGTATACATATATAATTGCTCTAAGCAACTTTCAAATAACCTATACCATTCCCCAGCCGTGCAGGCACCTGACAGACTACTCAAAATCTCCAGCTCCTGCTCCTCCACTGTTCTGGGATATTGCTTACTTTTTCCATGGTAGCCTCTGTCCTGCTTTGTGTCTTCAGATTGTTTTCTTTTTCTTTTTTCTTTTTCTTTTTTTTAAATTCCCTCTTAGCATGTCTTGTAATTTTTATTAATAGCCAGCATTATGCCTGGAGTAAAGGGAACTGAGGTTTTTATGAAGCTTTATGTAAATAGCTTAATATGAAGCTTAATATGAAGCTTTATGTAAATAGGACCAAGTGGTGGTGTTCAATGTTTGCTTAGTTATAGGTGCAGGAGGTTTCAGATGCATTTTGTTTTCTTTGAATGTCCCCGAAGTACTCTTTGTCACACAGCTTGTACAGTGGGGCTCTTCCACCATAACCCAGCGATAGGTCACTGAAGCCCTGCAGGTAAAATGTCAGGGCAGGAGAGTGTTCTAGGATCTTGGGATGAAGCCTCAGTCCTCTAGTGGCCTGGTGCCCCTAAGCTGTGGTCATCACATGGTTCCACACTTTCCTACCATTGCAGGTCAAACAGGAAAGCCGGAGGGCTGCAATGGAACTGCCCTTCCCCAAAGTGACAGAGGCTCTGAAGGCTTTCCCCTGGAGGTGGCTCACACTCTGGGCTACTTCAGATGGCCCCTCTCCCTTCTCCTTGTCCTGGCCTGAGGTGTCTGTCATGGCCCTTGGTTTCTTGGGTCCAGCAGCAACAGCAGCCACACGGAAGAGGAGCCCAGGAGCCTCTGCCTGCCTGGGCTGTGTCCCACCGCAGCCTCTAGCCACTTTTCATGGGAAAAGGAAAAACTTAGTTTTCCTTAAGAGTTTAAATGTTTTTGCCAGTTAATGGCATAAATGGCTTCTTCTCCAGGGAAGGACTTGCCATCTGTGACTCCAGATTCTTCTGTTCCTCTGGATTTGAGGAGGGAATAAATCCTACAACTTCAGTTTTCTGATGGGTTCAATAAACGTTACTGATTTTCACGGTTGTGGTTTGTTCTGGTTGAAAGGATGAGAGTGACAACTTCTTTCCCTGCTGGGGCACAGTGGAGTCAACACTGTGCTCACAGCCACACGACCAGCACGTCCTGGAGCTGAGACCTGAGCCTGGCTCTGACCATCCCACAGCTCTGCAGGCCCAGTGTTGGTGACTCATGTTCCTTAGAGCAGTGGTCTGTTGGCTGATGGCCCTCCTGTCTAGTGTGCCCCGACTGTCGCCATGCTCATCATTACATGGACGTCAGCTTTCACAAAAGCAGAGGTTCCCAAATGTTTTCTACTGGGTGTGATACACACCAAAATTACAATTCAGATACCCAACATATAATAGTGACATTATTTTTTTCCCAGTGTCATAGGCTAAAAATATCTGCCATGCATTGAGTGATTATCTCATGCTGAGTAATATTTAAGTTATTGTTTTACATTGACTCCTTTCTGGCAACAACTCAATGAGATCAGTATTATTATTATATTATTATTTTTCGAGATTAGGAAATTAAACTACAGGAAGTTTAAATAAATTCCCCAAGTTTGCATATAGCACTTGTTATATTTGATTGAAATTGCATCTTTAATATGAATTATTTTAAAAAACTGCAAAAATTAACATCTGATACCAGGTGCAGTGGCACTCACATATAACCTTAGCAATTTAGGAGGCTGAGACAGAAGGATCACAAGTTCAAGGCCAGCCTCAATAATTTAGCAAGGAACTGTCCCAAAATAAAAATAAATTAATTAATCCTGTGACACTGCTGGACTGTGAAATTGTTACTTAGGATTCTTGTGCCATCTGGAATGAGAATTATTGGTGTTTTGGGTAGGTACCTGAAAAAAATTCTACCAACTCCTGGTATCTCTGTCCCACCTGGGAATGGGCAGAGTTATACAGGCAGAAATATCTGTATATGTTTTTTTTTTTTTTTTTTTTGTGTGTATATATATATATATATATATATATATATATATACATACCGTATATTATTTATACATATACATAAATATATATGCATAAATTATTTTGGTTTACCAGTACTTTTTAAAAATATATGTAAGAATAGGACCTTCTTATAATTTCCCCCTCAATACTCTTTGCTATTTCCATATTTTGCTCTCATGAATGTTAGCATCATAGTAGTTATCATTTTTATACAAAAAAACATTGAGTTTTGCATATTTAAATTGTTCTTAACTACGTTTTTAGAATTTGTTTCTTAACTGATACATTAAAGCACAAAAATTGTACATAAAAAATAATTAAGGCTAGAGTTGTAGCTCAGTGGTAGAGCAGTCCTAAGTTCCATGAGCAGAACTGAAAATAAATAAATAAATAGATTAATTAATTTAGCTTATGAAATTGAAGTTAGTGAGAACTGACTTTTAATCTCAGCTCTGCCATTTATTAGTGTGATTTTGGTGTTCTCCACATAAATTAATTAGCTGATTTCCAAAACAGACAAAATGAAATAAATAATTCCAAAAAATAATAAAGACCTTGTATGTTTACTTGAAATATTTCAGGAAAAATATAATATTTTTATTTTAACCTTAAGTAAATATTAACATATGCCCAAATTAGTGAAACAAAGAGAATGTATGATGACATCAAACAAATTTAAAATATGAACCTTGTTTTTAATATGCATAAATACACTAGAAGTAATAATATGTGCTTCAATTTGAAACTTTTCTCTTGGCATATCCATCCTTGGCCAGACCCAAGCTTCTTATGAGACCAGCAGAAACATTTCTTATTTATGGTATAGTGGGTTTTCTCTGTTCTTGGCATTTTTTGGATTTGATCTCAGTTTCTGTTCTTTGCTCACATAGGCATTCTGCTTTCTCATGTTCTCCACATCTGCATTAGAGACCTTCATGTATTAGTCATTGAAGACCCATCCACTAGCATGTTGTTCACACCCATGTATAACTAACATGTTGTTCACACCCATGTATAACAGGCATATGCAGAGAAAATTATGTAATATAAAATTCACAAACATAAGGGCGAACTAAGTGTTAACAATTATGTCTCTCAATATTTTACACATAAACAATTTCATACAGTAAGAACAGCTCAGATATTTTTAGTGAATAGGATCTACTAAAGAACTTACTCAAAAATGTCTTCTGATAATCTGTACAGTTTCTTACATTTTAAGTGTTAGGTCTTTAAAAATTTAAAGTTTTATTATTCTAGGTCTTAATGCATTCAAAATATGTGGAAGACAAATTTATGCAACCTGAAACTCCTTTTATTTTTGTCTTAAAAGAACAATGGAGAAGCAAATCAAAGCAATGCAAATACTTTGGTTATGTGTTCTCTCACATGTATAAAGTCTCTCTAGGGCCCCGTGCAAAGTTATTTTTAAAATGACAAATAATGGAATTACTTATTCGTCCACAGCACATATGATAAGATATAAACAGCATCCACACTCATTTGGTGTGCAGGACCTTCTCTGCAAGGAGCAATGTCAGAACTCTTCCATCTCCCCGAGTGGCTGCACAATGACCCACCTCAGAGATGGTGAGTACTGTGATCTGGAACTTCATGCTGTCTGCACCAAGTCTTTCCAGCCACCTTTCCCTGCAAAAAATGCTCAGATCCTTCTAATACTTTCCTTTCTTGGTCAGACTCATCAAGTAACGGAATTCTATCATAGTTACATCCCGATAGTCTCTGCGGACTTCTCATCACAGTCTAGAAGCCCACATATCACTGTACAAAATAAATCAGAATTGTTGATAGGAAATGAATAACAAGGACAACGAGACAGACATGACTCCTCTGTCCCAGAAGTGGTGACTTGGATATCTGATACAGAGTGTGATCATAACCTGATCCCATCTACACATTGCAGCCCTTCATCCTGTAATTAGTACGACAGACATGCCTAGGCAAACCTACCCAGGCAAAGAGCAAGGCTAATTAGTGGTGCGGGATCCTGGCTCACCAAGTAGTTGTAAATTTTTACTGAGCTGGGTGAAAACACCCTTGTGGGGTCAAACAATGCTAACACCACACCCGCATGGGAAAGAGAACAACACAAATTGGTGAAGAGGTCACTGGTGAGCAGAAATACAAAGAAGTTAGGATTCAGTACTGAAATCATGCAGAGTGATGAGTTGCAGAATTTCTGAAAAGGCAATTAAATTTGAAGTACCTCTAATTAACTGCAGGGGTGAAAAGGAACCATAGAAAGATGGTGGGGGAGGAATAAATCATGGGCTTCTAAGAAAAACATTGTTTTCTTCATTAAAATCCTTTTACTTAAATTTCCTTCTGTAGAGTTGTAGGGATGGCAGAAGCGACCTAATTAAAAATTTGCACATTAACTATTAGTCATTTTTCAATCACATTAAATAATGTACTTGGAAAAGAAACTTTTGATAATGAATGTATTCTACCAATTAAAGTAACCCAGAAATTACTTTGATTTACAATAAAAGAAATCATACTTAACAATGAAAGTCGAACTATTTGATTTGCAGTCTCTGAAACAATTTCAATCATTCTGTATGTCCTTCGGTGCCACTTTCTATACTGAAATTGGGTGTATCTTTATCAGGAGAGCTTGTTAAAATAATTTTTAAGTTATGATTAATATACATGAAAGAAGTCTAAGAAAAGTAGCAATTGTCTCAATTCCACTACATTCTTATTTCAAAAGGATTTTGTATCCTTGGGAAAGAGTAAAAGTATATAAATTGGAATTATATGTAATGATTAAAAGCTTCACTAATTTTTTAAAGACTTCAGCTTTGAAAAGCTTATAGAATTAAAATCTGAAATCAGAGTGATTCAAAGAGTATTTTCCTCAAAAGATCAATTTGCCTAACATTTATTCATTCATACTTATAAGAACATGTAGATGATTCTAATCAAAATATTAATAAATTAGGAAATTAAATGAATTTGTATAATTTTACAATTGAGCAATACTTTAAAGAGTTGAAATTTAAGGCAGATATTTCATTTGCATAATAAAAATAAATTACATTTATTATAGGATTCATCAGGATTTATTTAAGAAACTAGATCTTATTGGGCTTTCTCAGGACTCAAATAATAAGGGACAAAGTAAAAATTGTGAGTGGCAGTCAAAAAAAAGACACAGATTCTAGATCTGGTTCAGCCACCAACCTGATGCGTGTCATTCAGAGCACAACTTTATGACTTAAAGTTTTTTTTTATTTTTTCAACATGTGTAAAATAATAAAAATAATACTCATAAAGACAGTATTCGCATTCCAACATTTAAACTATCTGACTGTATAGGAACATTCAAGAGGTAAATTTCTTTCAACTATTGGGCTTGTTCAATGGCATCATGGACATGAGGTCAGACATTTATCAAGAAGCCATGATCTGGAGACTTACGTGTCTGGGCTTAGCTAATGTGTATCTTTCATATTAAGCGAAGCAAAACTTTTCCATTCTCATGTTCTCTCTCAATAGAATTAATGAAATTGATAACTATCAATTTCATTTTATGCTTCTGCTATGAGGAGCATAAAATCATGATAATAGCTTAAAGTGGTGATTTTCGTACTTCTGTTGATTTGTTCCTCTCTCCATAGAACTCTGTGCCATTGTAAAAAAGAGTCTTTTGAAAGAATTTCTTTATAAATATTTTCTTCATGTAAAAATTCCAAGATATTTCACTGTGTATCATAATATATGCATAGTTTTGAAACAAAAAAAATATTTTCCCAAAAATATTTGACATAAATTGAACTGTGAAAAACAAGTTCCATACTTATTTTCTGTTTTGATTATAAATAACCAAATAACCAATGCCTCCTAGGCTATCTTAAATTTCCAGAGATGCCCATTCAGGCAATGCAGGTCTAAATTGGATGTTTATTATCAAATTATAAAATGAATCAACAAAATGAAAAATAAACATCCCACACTTTGTCTTTTTTGCCTGTGACTTTGTTGTTTAATTCAGAATTGTATTTTGCATAATCCACCCATGTTGTTATATATAGGTCATCCACATTCACTTTTATATGCCTCATTATATTCTAGGGTTTTCTGCTATGTTACACAATTATTCTATATCTTTTAGGGTTTAAATAGACAAAGTTTTAAAACAACCAATTTTTCTTTGCTATAACACAAAGCTAAATTATACAAGACACAATTGAGTTAGCATTACATTTTTAGCAAATATGCTTTAGCCAACAAATTTTAAGTATGGCCATAAATCCAAAACTAGAGTACATAGCTCAAGTCTAAATACATTGGTAGAAAAGGACTTGACGTATTTAATCATGAAAATGAAATTAACTGATTTACTTTTTTCAGAAGAACAATACAGTAGATAAAACATACAAACTGAGATAAGTAGTCAAAATTATATACTATGTATTAAAGAAACATAAGAAGGATATTTGCAGAAACAACCATTATTCATAATGTGGTATTTTTCATAAAATAAATTTTATTTCTACCAAAACTCTATTTTTATTCTGCATGAATGTTCGGTTTGATTATCTATATAATGGGAATACAATATCTGTCTCCTTGGACATTGTGATAATATATGCAAATTGTATAACCCAGTGCTTCACACATAACATGACAGATGTTTTTAATATTGCTATGGAGGTAAATATAGTTTTAATATACAACTTGATATAACTTGGGATGTGCATCATTGACAAAAGAAACACTAAGTTAAGTAACAAGAAATAGAGAAAGAAGTAGGTAAAGAGCCTACAAAGATCAGAGATGTACATAGGGGAAATACTAGGAGTGAAGCGTTTCTGAGACTAACTGCTAAGATTGCTTCCAAAAGGACCAATTTAATGGCTGGTTGGTTGGGGGAATTTAAGATTCCATGTGTGACTTAGTAAGTGGGTGTTTGGTGCTATGAGTTGGTGGAAGTGGAATCAGCTGAGAAATGAGTAGAATTTTTTAAAAAAAATGTTGATACAGATAATGTGTTCAAAATGTTGGTGGTATAATATGATAGAGAATATCAAGGTCGGAGAGTAGGGTCATTAGACATTGTATGGATATGTGCAACATATCCACAGGAGATATGGAACACGTGAGGGAAGGGATCCCCCTTAGTAAGAAGACAATCTCCAGTCTGAACCAGGGTGGGAGGATAAACTGATTTAGGAACCAGAAACACTTGTCAGCTTGTAGTTAGGAACTGAAGGAGCTCTGGGGGTTTCTCTCTGTTTTTCTTTCTCTTTCTCTCCTTCCCACAATTTCAATGCTTCTTTCTTAAGTGTAACATGATTATTTGTTGAGGATCATGGGTGAGATGTGGATAGTAATCAGAAATCCGAGCCAAGTGAAGGTCTGAGACTGATGTTTTAGGATATGCCAAAACTCGACTGATTGAAGAGATGATCTGAGGTTTTGACAACCAAGAATTTGCACTAAGGCAGGTCATCCTAGTTTTATGATTCAATCCATTAAGCAGAGAAAATTTAAAAGATATCTTTGTCTTCAGGTATAATTTTCTTGGCGAAATAAAGGGATCAAGCATTGAGGGGCTTCATGGTATAGCAAGAGAATAGTGAAAAATCAAATCCACGGAATCTAAATTTTAGACCAATCAGCAAGTAAGACAAAAGTGTGTACGTTGAGGTACCTTTTAGGTTTGAAAAATGAGGGTATTTCATGAATAAACTGGAAGACATGAGAGTTAATTTACAAAGAATTTCTAAGTTATTGCAAAGGAGAGTCGAGCAATTACAACATTTCAGCTAAGAGTGAGCCAAGAGAGGGGAAGACAGGCTCATTTGGAGATGATCAGGCCAAAGAACTGAGGTCAAAGTGTTGTGCGGGACAAAACAATATCCAGATTCAACTCCTAATCAAATTGCTTCAGTTTTTTGTGAAACATAATCAAAATATGGATAAATGACAGTCGAAATGAAAAGAATGTGGTAGCAGAACTCCAAGAAAGCAGTCTGCGGCTGTGTTGGGGCTCATGTGACACTTGCTAGACTTGTTGCTCATTTCTCTTCCTGTTTATGAGTTAGAAGAGACTCCCTGGCCTAGCGGTGCCTCAGACTGAGGAGGCACGAGTCCTGCTTCTCAGAGGTGGGGTGCCCAGGTTGCCAGTTAGCCGTCTCCACCGCCAACTGTGGGGAAAGCCGGTCTCTCCCATGAATGGCAGAGGAAGTAAATAACCATGGAAGATCATGAGGGTGAGATGTTTCTTTGACAAAAAAAAAAAAAAAAAAAGAAAGAAAGAAGGAAAAGATAGTTTCAGATGTTAATGAGAAGAGATTGGTTAAAAAAAAAAAAAAAGACCAAGGAATGGAAGAATGGAGTCAGACGAATGATTACAGTGAATGTCTAGTGGGTGACTGTAAAATGGAATAGTAAGATGAAGGAGGAATAAGGGAATAAGTAGCCCTGACCTGACTGTCTCTTACAGGAGGACATTGCTAGGTTTCTCTTTTAGGAAAAAAAAAAGAAAAATCAAAAGCCATTGTACTTTCATGTTCTTCTCTGACATTGGTCTACTTGCTTGCACTTGGAAGATTCTAGAAATGTATTCATATTTAACCTTCATACAAAAAACCTTGAGCATTCGATCTCCAATGGACACCTATATTTCCTCTGAATCTAAGTCAGTCCATATCAGCAGAATGTCATTATCTTTGGAAACTCGCAGTGACTGAATGCTCTCTCCTGTGCAGCTGGCTTATCAGTGGCTTTAAGAAGCCTCAGCCTCAGAATACCATGACCTAATGCATAATAAGCTACCACCTCTCTACTTGAAAGTCATTTATTCTCCTGTGTAAAGGGAAGAGTGGGTCTCACTTTCCTAAAGTAAAGCTATTGAAAACCAAAGAAATTCCTATTTTATGAGCTGTAGTAGCAGTGTGAGGAAAATGAGACGTGCCTACAGTTTTTACAAGTTTGTTCTTTTAAATATCACAACATTGGCTTATTATGGGTTTTATTAAAATATGTGTTTAACACTTCTATGAAATTCCAAGGACCCTGGGCTCTTTACCTCCATTTACTTATAGATTAGTGACATTATGTGCTTTCATCTCTAAAACGTTTAAGCACGAAGGTAAGCACTGTGAACATTCTTGTCTTTCAGGTTCTGTGATGCTTATTAGAAACCCCATGTGGATGTACTGTGCTTCATCAAATTCAAAATTACAGGCCATGTGCTCAAAATCCACCCACTCTATTTTTATCAAGGTGGCAGTTACATGGGTGGATTCACTTTGCAAAATGGCATCAAATATTGAAATTCAGGGTTTTTCCACTTCTGAACATGCATGCTCACTTTCAGCAGATGTTGTCTTACAAAAGAACTTCTTCGGCCCCTTCTCTGGAATGCTAATGAAAGCCAATTGTACAGGATGCGGTGTGTCAGTGAGGTAGATCACATTTCAATTTCATGGGCACTCAGTAGAAGGAAAACATATATGTATATATATATATATATATATATATATATATATATATATACACACACACACACAGTTGGAAATGGAGGACAAAATATAAATAGTGTACTCTAGTACAAATAGGATATATTGATATTAGAACCTGCTTGTAACTATGAACACACAGAGACATTTCCAACCAAAAATCAGCACTGGTCTCATCTCATCTTGATTTCTATTGTACATGTTTTGCTATTATACTGCTTTTCATTCCTAATTTCTTACTTGTTTCACATAATATTGTACCATAGTACCTGGAATATAGCAATCACTCAATATTTCTTGAATAAATGAATCCATGTGCTA
Source organism: Urocitellus parryii (assembly GCF_045843805.1). Taxonomy (NCBI): domain Eukaryota; kingdom Metazoa; phylum Chordata; class Mammalia; order Rodentia; family Sciuridae; genus Urocitellus; species Urocitellus parryii. The sequence goes on along the minus strand of NC_135540.1, from coordinate 8,747,344 downwards.
TAATTAAGGTAATTATAGGTTTTTCATGGCTCTTCTCTGCTATCTAGTCTGTTTCTGGTGTCATTACAACAATTTGGATTTGTGGTTTATACTGGGTTCAATAAACGACACAGAGACAAACCCACATACACATAGTTACCTCATACTAGACAAAGGTGCCATAAACATGCATTAGAGAAAATATATCCTATTCAACAAATGGTGCTAGGAAAACTGGAAAACCATATGTAACAAAATAAAATTAGACCCCTATCTCTCACCCTGCACAAAACTCAACTCAAAGTGGATCAAAAACCTAGGCATTAGACAGAGACCCTTGTGTCTACTACAAGAAAAAGTAAGCCTGGATCTCCATCATGTTAGCTTAGGAACCAAATTCCTCAACAAGACTCCTAGAGCGCAAGAAGCAAAATCACGAATCAGTAAATAGAATGGTATCAAACTCTAAAGTGCCTTCCCAGCTAAGGAGACAATCAAGAATGTGAAGAGCAAGCCTACAGAATGGGAGAAAATCTTTGTCAGATAGGGCATTAATCTCCAGGATCTATAAAGAACTAAAAAAAAAAAAAAAACCCAACCAATAAAAGGCCAAAGGAACTGAATAGACTTCACAGAAGAAATACAAATGGTCAAAAAATATATCAAAAAATGCTCAACATCTTTAACAATTAGAGAAATGCAAATTGAAACTGCACTGATATTTCATCCCACTCATTCAAAATGGCAATTACCAAGAATACAATTAACAATATATTTTGGTGAGGATGTGGAGGAAAAGGTATCTCACACATTTTTGGTAGGACTACAAATTTGTGCGACCACTATGGAAAGCAGATTTCTCAGAAAAAGTGGAATAGAACCACTATTTAACCCATTTATCCCACTCATTGGCATATATCCAAAAGAATCAAAATGAGCATACTCTAGTGACATGACCATATCAATATTTATAGCAGCTCAACTCACAATAGCTAAACTATGGGACCAACTCAGATGCCCTCCAATAGATGAATGATAAAGAAAATGTGGTACATATGTGATGAAATATTACTCAGCCATGAAGAAGAATGAAATTATGGCATTTGCCAATAAATGGATAGAACTGGGCACTATCATGCTAAGTGAAATAAGCCAACCCCCCAAAAAACTAAGGCTGAATATTTTTTTTGATATGTGGATGCTGACTTACAATAAGCAGGGGGAAGGAAGAATTGGAGAGTGGGCAGTGGAGAGAAGGAAGGGGAGATGGGAATGGGAAAGACAGTGGAATGAATCAGACATAATATTCTTATGTTCCTATATAAATACAGGACCAGTGTAACTCCACATCATGCAAAACCACAAAAATAGAAAGTTATGCTCTATGTATGTTTATGTCAAAATACATTATACTGTCATGTACCACTAAAGAGAACAAATTAAAAAATTATAAAATAATCAAAGGAGCATTAAGTTTGCAAGTTAGCTTTACTAGAACATTTAAAATTTGCAGGAATGATATTTATCATTCCTTGATAAGTCATTATTTACTATAGCTTATAGCAAGCTAATGTGTAAACTGTTGTTTATTAGAGCCCTGCAAAAAACTCAAATCCTATTGGGACTGACCTGTAGTTTATGGTGTGGTATTGGGAGGGTCTGAAGGCTTCTGTCCTTCCAAATTCCATGTTGATAACTTAAGCCCTAATGCAATGTTATCAAGGAGGTTAGGCCTTTTAGGAAGGTCATTGAATCATAAGGGCAGGGTCCTCAGGTATGGAAATCCTGATTTTATAAAAGAGACCCCAGAGAGTTGCCTTGGTCCTTCCACCACACGAAGACACAGCAAGAATCTGGCAGACTATAGCCCAGAGAAAAACCCTCAAGAGAACTCAAGCCCTGCTACCCTTCATCTTGAATTCTCTAGCCTCTAAAACAACATGGGAGAAATTTCTCTTGCTTATAGTCTATGCAGCCTTTGGTGTTTTGTTATGGCAGCACAAAGAAAATCAGAATGCCAGCGAGCCACATCTTTATATTGCCTCGGGATTCCTCCTGGCATCTCAAGAGTCCTCTCTGTACAATCAGCAAGGTTAGAGTTTTTAATTGATTCTATCAGCCACTGATATATCATTAGCAAGCTAAGCCAAACTCTGGTGAGCTTTACCTTGACTGACCTTCTGCTTATTCAGCTGAAGGTCTTCCCAGATACAGTGGATATTGCCTCCCCAGCCTTAAACTAAGTTGGTACCTACAAATGGCACTCACAAAGTCTGTGTTTTCATACCTTGCTGAATTATTATCTGTCTAGGCTTTTATTTTAAAAAACTATTATTTATGTATAAAAACTGCTGATTCATGCTAATTAATGACCCGAGACAGGAAATGTAGACCCTGTGGGCTTGGCCTTTGCCACCCCCTTCGTGGCCGTGGATGGGCACATGGCATTTTAATCAAAATCTTGAGCATTTTACCATCTTATCCTGGACTCATTAAAATTGTCTATTACTTAAACACACAATTTTTACACTTCACCTTGCCTATACCCCGTTGTCTCCTGGCATTCCACAAAAAGCCATTTGGAAAATCCAATAAATAAGAGTTTATCTTTACAATCTTGCCTGGGGAACCTCTACTTTGTGTCCATTACCTTAGACTTCTAGTCCTGGAGATTTCCTTGGAATGTTCCCTGTAACATATTCGATACTAGATTCCTTTCCTGTAAGTTTTTGGTCCTGTTGAACAGAGCCACAAATGCCAGATTATGAAAACGACGAGTTTGACTCTCTCCATACACATCCCAGTCCCCTCTTGGCAGGTGGGCTTGTACCAGGAAAACTGGACAACCCAGGACTGCCCTTTCAGACGCGTTTGCAGCTCACATGCAGCATGCAATGGCATTCAGAATGCAGGGCAAGGTGAAGTGGTGTCTGTTCCCCGACAGACCTTGAGAGAGAAGCTTCCATTCTTTTGGGGAAGCTGCTGCAGGTCCTGATGACTGCAGGCTGGCAGGTGACAAGAGCATCCCTGGCAATAGTTTCTGTGCACAGTTCAACATTTCTCCTGACTCTTTCTGTTCAGGATTGCACAGCACAGAAACTTGGCCCCCTATGTCTGCTAGAAATTCTGTAAGATGACTTATAAAATCCCTTTGTGCTAAATCTAGCTAGAGAGGATTCTCTGCAACTCAGAACCTTGGAAGCTTTAGGAGCCTTCTTAACTAACTCTCCTTTTCTTCTTCTTTAGAATCTGTCCTTATCTCAGTGATGTTAGCACAAGGGTTATTAAATAGAACATTTAACATTGACTTCCTGCGTGTGGTTTTATGAGGGTGCTCAGTGACTCCATGGAGCTCCTCTTCCCTTGGACAGCTGTATCATTTCACTGCCTTTATGTGTTAGAGTTAGGGATCTTTCCATTATGTCTAATTTGTAAGCTGAATTCACCACTCTCTGCTTCATTCTTAGCATGAGTAACTATCTGATCTAAGGATAATTAGTGTCTCTGGGTGTGTGCATGTGTGTGAGAATTATTTTCACTTTTTAAATAATACTTTTATTCCCATCTTTATTCTCTGGAATCTCTCATCTCTAAAACTTTTTTTTTCTGAACCTGGGATATCTATGCATAGAAAATATCCTGTAACTACACTGATTTTTGCCCATTTTCTTCTTCTATTTTTTGTCTTTCTAATTTATAAAGCATTCCTCAACTTTTTTTTTGCTCTGACCTTTTTATTACTTATGATTTTATTTATTCTTTACGCAAGAAAAAATGCATTTCTTAAACAATTAATTTACATCCTAATGTTCACAATTACATCTAGGTGTTTGACTCCACTAATCTGATGCATGTTTTACTGTGATTTAATTTTAATTCTATACTATGACCCTGTGTCAAATTCATCTTATGAGAATGGGTTAAATAAATACTGTATCAGATACAAATTGTCTTCTTCTTCGGCCACCTTATCCTCAATGCAAAGAACACAGGATAAGCTCAATAAGTTATTTATCATTGGATAAGCTGATTTTTTTTCTCATCTTGATTTTTATTTAGTTCCAGAGAAATTAACTAATCCACTTTCTCTTTACATACCATCACTTCATCCTAAAGCTCTTCAGATTGATCCTGCAAGATATTTTCATTAGTTAAATTGCATAAAATGGTAGTTTTTAATCTTGATTTCACATCTGTAAATGAACAGACAGGAGAGAAGCAACTCTTGCTGGGTTAACATTTTCTACAAACTGTGGATATAGGAGACAGAACATGGACAACCAGCCCCACTTTCATAGGACAATCCAAACTTCACGATACACACTGTGTAAGTAGAAAAAAAAAGATGAATATTAATGTTAACATACATACATAAGTAAGTGATGGTATAATTCACTTATATATGTGAGAAATATTAAATAAGTACCAATTATGCACAGGCATAATAGGCATCCAACAACACAAATACAGAATAGATTCCCATATTTATGAGCTAAGAACGTACGGAGCAGAGAGACTCCATCAGATATCAAAGATAAAAAGTAAGTCCTCAAAGCAAAGCCACAGGATGCTATGAGTGTGCATAGTAGCATGAATTAATCTGAAGTTCAAGGAAGGTTTATCTGAGGAAATGAAGGGTGACTATAGGTCACCTATTTGAGGAAGGCAAGGAAGTTGTTCAGTATTATGCAAAGTCCCTGTAAGGTTGGGACCTATTGTGCAGAAGGAAATAAATATCAACCAGAGTGGGTGAGAGCAAGGGAGAGCAATAAGAGATGAGTCTACAGAGGGAAGTAAGATTCAAAACATGCAAGACCTTGTAGCCAGAGGAAGAATTTAGTCCTCATCCTAAGAACAATGGGAGGCTCTACAGGAGCCATAGATCGGATGATGACAGTTAGAATTATGCTTGCAAATGACAACCTGGTATGCACTTCTGGAAAGTTCCGGAAAGGGTTAAGAATTAATGCTTAGAAAAGAGGAGGAGACTGAAGTAGTATGAAATATAGTCGTGTTTGTGAGGAATATTTATGTTACCCTGATTCCTAATCAATGTTCTCGTCTCCAGACTAAGAAACATTTTCAGTGACTTATTGAACTTATGTAAGAAATAATCTTACTACTTCCATTTGTTTTGTTGTGACCATATATAAGTAAAATCTCTGATTTAAGAACTAATCCTAGCATTTTTTTGGATTAATTAATGAAGCAATTATATTGACTTTGCATCTTGGTTTCTAATTTTATTACTTCCATATCACTGTGTTAATATGTCATTTTAATATCTCTAATAAATTTTGCCACTTAAACCAAATATAGTTTAGGCAATAAAAGGTATAGGTTTTAGAGTAAAACATTATTTTATAGGTACACTCACATTAATGTTGTGGGTAAAAAGCCCTCAAAATAATGACATTAAGGTGAATAGAGGTACAATTACAAGAATATAATTGTAAAAAATTTATTTTATATATTTTATTTAGTAGCTTTCTGAGTGATGCAGGATTTTAAATATATTTAAAATAAAATTTTCACAGCCTATTCTCTGATTAAGATATAAAAAAAATACCTGAAAAAAAAGAAAGATTTCTTTCAATTATGTCAAGTGGGTCCATTTTGAAATTTTAAATAACACTGTACCCAAAATAGTGTTTTTACTTTTATAGAGGAGACTTGAAAAGATTTTGGAGTCACCATACGTTGTGTTTAGGAAGTTACTAGGTAAAAGTGTGAATTAGATTTTTCAGGTGCACAAGACCTGGGATCACAAAGCAAAGTTTCCCTAGCTGCCTGCTCGTGGGTGTACTTGTGAGTTATCATCTTGAGGTGGTCCTTTGCTTTTGCTGAGCTGTCCAATGCTGTTAGAATCAGCCATGTATCATTCCACATTTCGAGTCCTCTTTACATCCTTAATAAAGGCCCAAAGCATCACAGCCAAGCTTTCAATGCTAGTACCCATAATCGTATGAGTCAGTTTGTAGCTGAGACATCAGAGACTACTCTTTTATTTAGAAATTAATCACCTATGGGATATTACACAAATTCCGAGGCTTTTAAGATGACCACAAAACTTTACCAAAGGAATTTAGAAAACTTTATGCTATACCACTGCGATACTCTAGTGAAGCGCAGCAGCTGGGGGGCAAAGGCCTGCCTGCAGAATCCCACCGTGCCTCCCAGCGTGGGAGTGGGTTTCCACTGCCATAATAAGCAACTCAGAAAAAACAAGGAGAAAGTTTGATCTTGGCTCATGGCTTTGGTTTCAAGTCCTGGTGGTTTGGTCCTGGAAGAAGCACTGCATGAAGGCAAAAGCATGTGGTAGAGGAGCTGCTCACCTCATGGGAGCCAGGAAGCCAAGAGAGGAAGGGGGCAAGCGAGGGTCCAGTATCTCTTCACAGGCACACACCCAGGGATCTTACTACCGCCTGCTAAACTCCGTCTTCTACAGGTTCCACCACATCCCAGTGTCGCCAGGGGCTGTGCCTGTAACACAGGAACCTCTGGCTCTTCACCCCTGGCCTCTAGGGGCTCACACCTACCTCACTGTGCAAATCACATTTGGTCCATCTGCAAGGATTTCCAAAGTCCTCAGAGGCCCAAAACTGCTGTGGAATTTAAGTCCAGAGTTTCCTCTGAGACTCAAACCAACCCATCCATGAATCCCTTAAAAAAAAAAAAAAAAAAAAAAAAAAGAAAGACGTGAACTTCCCTATACTTCCAACTTAGAGTGGCACAGTGTAAACTTGTTCCTTCCAAAAAAAAAAAAAAAAAAAAGTAATAAGTAGGAATTGGACCAGGGTGAGTGAGACCAAAATGCAACAGAGAAAACATTAGCTGCTGTCTGACATCTTGGGAACAGGGGTGGCATGAGAGCTCCGGAGGGCTTGGGCATCCCCATGGCTGAAGCCTGGCTGACCTCAGCCCACGTGGTACTCTCTTGGGCTGGCTCTGTTTGTCCTCTGCAGCTCCCTCATCCTGCTCCGTGGACCCAGCAGGTCTCACATCCTGGGCTCTGACTGCAGATTCAGTTTTCCTGTCACGGCTTCACACATTGTCCTGTCAGGGATCTAGAAAGAGAAAAGTTAAGCCATATTATTCCATATAAAATTAAACCATATTATTCCACCCATATTACTGATATAATCCAAGATGTTTCCTCTCACTGTCCCTGGAAATTGTCAGTGGAAATTGGACTGAATGTTCCCATTAATTAAATCTCAGAGATCCTGAGACTACTCTAGGAAGGTAGACTAGCAGGAAATCCATTGCCAATATAAACAATATAACTCATGAGCATTTATTATGAACATAGTGATCAACCAAGCAGGTAAGGCATAGCACACTCAGAACTTACTTAAATACATTTAAAACTATATATACTTATGATATAAATAGTCAATACATGGACTCAGTGGCACACTCCTATAATCCCACAGACCTAGGAGTCTGAGATAAGAGGATTGTGAGTTCAAACGCAGCCTCAGCAACTTAGCAAGGCCCTAAGCAACTCAGAGAGACCCTGGCTCTAATAAAATATAAAAAAAGGGTTGGGGATGTGGTTCAGTAGTTAAGTGCCCCTCTGTTCAATCCCTGGTAATAAAAAAAAAAGTAGTGATATACATGGTCAGTACATAATAATAGTTGCAATAATAGGACTTGTTGTATATATATGATTACTGGGATTGAACAAATAATAATAATTAATAATTCTGAGTTAAGAACTTGTTGAGTAAGACTAAGTGATAGGGAAGTTCCACCAATTCAAGAATTTAAGGAGCTTTATAAACCTTTTGATCAACTCAATATCCAACCGTCTTATCTGACCATTCCTCTGTTCCTAGATTCCTCTTTATATTTTACATCCTTTAGAGGCTAAGGTCTAGGTTACATTTATTTCCCCAGGAAACTCAAAATTACAGTTACATAAATACAAGAACATGTTTTCCCCCTCACTTTATAGTCTAAAGAGGAGCTGTCCAGAATTGGTTGCAAAGTCATTGAAAAACTCAGGATGGAAGAGGCCCTCAGCTCAAGTTGACTATTCTAGGTGTTGTCCTTTGTATTCCAGAAGCAAGGGGGAAAATTTGTCCAGTTTCAAAACAAAACTTGAAGTTGTATCATTTCCCTTGTACTAAACTGATCAGAACACCACCATATGGTAAAGCTTAGTTACCAAGGAAGCAGGGAATTACAGTATCAGTAGGTCAGATTTGGGCCCAGCTAAAATTCAGGTGCCTCTGTTATTAAAAGGAAGAAAAATGAGTGGATCTTGGAAAATAATTTGCTATTTTTTTCTAAAAATATACTTTTAGTAAAAGAAGAATTACAAAGTCTTTCTAATTGGAGTGTCACTAGTCCATGGGTATGTGGAAGATGGACATGAAATAATAAACGTCCCACCTTACTCCACATCAGCAAATTAGGTCATCAGGTTAGGACATTCTAGAAATTTCTGCTGTGGTGGTAAGCAATGACTTTTCCAAGGTAATGTAGTTTCATGTTAAAATTTAGAAATTCCCCCCATTCAAGCTGCTACTGCAATGCACCTGCATCCCCAGATGGTGCTCACCCACAGGATAGCTCTTTGCTGCTTCTCTCTGATACATGGAACAATTCACAGAGACTTTGATCTTCCACGTTGCTCCCTCTTTATTATTCATTCTTCAAACCTATGCTTCTCTATTGCTTCTTATAATTTCTCTGGGGTAGACAATATGGATAAAACCCCAAAGCATGTGGTATTTAACATTTTATCAGGCATTGAAAGTCCCTTGACAAACTTTCTTAATATTTCAAGTTTTTAAAACTTAAAAGTAGCTGAATATATACCCAGATGACTTCAAAATAATTTGAAGAAAGTTAAACATTTTGTTCATAACCTTTCAATAACTTCTGAAAGCTTAATTTACTCCTAACCAAATGGATTATTTTGACATTTTTTGACATAATCATAAATAGAAATATTCAAGAAGGCAAGAAGAGTGGTGAGTCATGATCATTGCTAAATAGGTAAAATAAAAGAATAATTGAGTATAATTTTAGTTTTAATTAAATGAATAAAACTTGGGTTTAGATTTTTAGAACAATGCTAACTTATTGAAATTCTCAAGGTCTGAGGCTCTTGACCTGATGTTGATATTCTATGATAAAATAATGGTAAGGCCAGAGAAAATATTTTACCTCAATTGGTAACATCATCACAATGCTATTTAATAGCACAGTTCTTAAAATTTGAAATATGTGCTCATATTAAACAAGCAAATTAGGAAACTATTGTTCATAATTATTTGAATACATTTGATTTACATTTTAAGATAGATTTTTTTGAACATGAAAAACTAATTTTACTCCCATGTATCATAGATTTGTTTTTTAATAAAAATAGTCCCTAAATAATTCAGTCTTAATTTGAAATTCTGCCGTGGGCATATATGGAAGCCTGAGAGTTTAGTCAGAAACAAAAGTCTGATCTGAGAATATGAGTGAGCATGCTCCATTGTGCATGTCTGCCAGCAACCACTTCCAAGTAAAAGAATTAAGACTACTCTGAATATATCCACAGGCTCTCTTGAATACTCAGATAGATAGATAGACTGTGGAAGATCAAGGTGTTCTTTTTCTGTACATAGACTATTAGTAGGGATGACCCTTCTTTACTGATTTAAATCACTGCCCTTTCCTTGTCTATTTTGACTAGTCATGCCAATTTCTGTCATTATACAGATATGGAAAAATAAATATTTATCAGAAATGTCAATTTTAGGGCACAGTCTAAAAATACTTATCAATATTTATTATTCCATATCTGTATAATGACAGAAATTGACTTGGCTATAGCCTACAATTTCCAGTCTCTTATGCAGCTTGTGTGCTCTTATATATTTATTTTCTGACCAATGCAATCCAAGAAATTATGTTTACTTCTAGATCATGTCTTCAGGGGAACATGTGTGCTTCCTTGACTTCTTTTATACCCAGTGGGCCAGAGATGGTATCAAGTGGCCATTTGTGATAGATATGTTAAGAACAGATAAATATCTCCCTGTCAACTCTAGACCTTCTGCTTCTTTTATGTGAAAGATGAATAAATTTCTATATTCTAAATTCATTTTTTTAAATTCTATTTTGAGATCTGTTTGTTGTATCAATTAGACTGAACACAAACTGATTTAACCAAATAGTTAAACCAGACCTACTTGATACTAGGACTATGCTTAAGCCTGATTTAACCTATTATAGTTTTGCATATTTTGCAACTGCTCCCTTTAATTCTACGTTTGCTTATTATCATCTTCTTTGAGAAAATAGACGCTCAAGCATACAGAATTGAGGCAGGGATTTTGTTGCTTGGGAACTAACAGAGTAAGGGTGAGTCTAAGTAGCAAAACCAAATAAGGTCTAAACAACAACTCATAATTTTCAAAGTGCTGAAACTACAAATAGAAGAAAAACTTTCATCAGTAAATATAAGAAACATGAGGAGGGGAGTAGCATTTTTTCATAGATATTAGGAAATTATATGATCATTGAAAAGGTGAACTCAGTCTAAACTAGTTGTTTTATTTCCTTTTTTTTTTCTTGTTTCATGGGTTACAATAGAAATGGGCACAAAGGGACCATGAAACATTTATAGACATGTATTATATTAGAATTAAAAATCATACTTTGTGTTGAGACATTATCAAGGAGATATTAAAAATGACTGGAGTCAAATAACTACATCTGTGTACCCAATTTAAAATTCTGAACAATGTTTAATGTTCCCAGGCAAAACTAATTTAAACATGTTCAGATAAAGAGAAAGGGTTTCTGTAGAGTCACTACCAGAGTATTAAGGAACTGTAAAAAAAGAAAGTGCCTAATACAGGTCTCTCTCTTTAAGACACAAGGAATTTATTGTGGGACAAAACCTAGTAAAGAAATCTAACAAAAACAAAATAAAAAAGTGATCAGTAAAAGTTCACAAACAAGGGGCTGGGGATGTGGCTCAAGCAGTAGCGCACTCGCCTGGCATGCGCGGGGCACTGGGTTCAATCCTCAGCACCACATAAAAATAAAATAAAGATGTTGTGTGTTGTGTCCACCGAAAACTGAAAAATATATTTTTAAAAAATCTCTCTCTCTCTCTCTCTCTCTCTCTCTCTCTCTCTCTCTCTCTCTCTTAAAAAAAGTTCACAAACAATAACTTGCAACTCATTCTAATAGATCACACAATCTTCAGAGAATATCACTCTTTTGATTTCAGTTGTAAATATGAAGATTCCAACTGTAGAAGAGCAGAAGAGAAGATGATTCCAGGTAGATGTAAAGTAATGGAAGACAGTATCAAGAGAGAGAACTGTACTGAGGTAAGGAGAGGGTTTTTTTCAAAAAGACTATAAAAACTGGGATCCAAAGACAATTGCACCTGGAGAATGCACTTACCATAAAGTCTTCAAGAGTCTCAAGAGTGAGGTGAAAGAAAGCAGTCTTTTATGACAGAAGGTAAACAAGTCTACAAAGAACCTGGAACAGAGGTGTGCAGAGAGCAGTGATGTGATTGACAGTTGATCAGGGAGCAGTTTTTTCCTTGTAGTCAGCTGATTCTGTGGGGAAGGCATCAAGGTTATGGGTTGTCAGGGGTCAGCTGTCTGTGCTCATAGTCAAGGTGGTGGGGGACTGAACACATTTGCTTGCTTATAACCAGATACTGAAGGAAACTGGGAGAATTCAGAATTTGCTAGTGGTTGTGAATGTATGCAAGGTGACAGGATCTTGTCCAGTTTATATACATAGCAAACAAAACTGGTCTTGCCTCCATGGAAAAAGAGAATCAAGTGTCATTCGACAAGACAGAGTTTCCTGATATTTACAAAGATTTGCAAAGATAGCCCACAGACAATGAACAGAACCAGAATATGATAGCCTAGGATATATTTTTCTAATAAATGACAAAATTCTCTGCAATGACACTTTCTTTCCCTTAATCAAACACAATCTCATGGAGGGATTATTCTTGATCTCACAGATGGTCAGTCTCATCAGTTTGGCCTGATTATTTATACAGGTTTTGAATAAGAATGATAATTTTCAATAAAAGCCTTCTAAATTTTGTTTTGATGGAAACTATCATAATACATCTCAGAGTAGACTTTTAAGAGCCTCTTAAGGGTGGAAAGCTATTCAAGTTTCACTGGCCATACCCATAAATTTGGGTGAATTCTTCTTTCCCAAGTCACCAAAATTTCTTTATCCTCAGATCTTTCAGGAAGTGACCTTCTATACTCATCTGTAAGACTGAGAGCACTCTAAACCAGCTTTAGGCCTGTTTCCCAAAAGGGCTTTGTGAAGTTTGGTACTGCCAAATGCCAATGTCTCTGCTTGGCACAGAATCATGAGCCACCACACAGCTTTGTAGGTTCAAGCAGCAATTCTTTATTCCCGATCTCACACCGCCTCCACACAGGTTCAGGGGAAATTCTTAATCTACTGCACAATACACGTCCTAAATACTTTCTCTCCATGAGGACTCAGTGGGAACTCAGGCAGCAGGCATGCCCTACTCCCAGCAGGAATAATCTTCAACCTCCAACTTCCCTAAAACTCCTATTGTCACGCCCTAAACCCAAGGATGGGGATACTTCCTGCAGGATACACCCTAATCCTGGATCCATCCTGGTGATTGAGCAGGGTCACCTTTCTCAAACACACAAGCAAGGTTGCAGCAAATTTCCAAGGCAAGTCCATTTAACATGGGGTACGCTGGCAAGGATTACAATGCATCATTCCTACTTGGCAGTGGCTCTCAGCATGGTACTATAAAAATCAAACTTTCTTCTGAAATTGATTAAGTCTTAGATATCCCCAAACATAAAACCTTAAGTAATAAAGTTCATACTGGTTTTTCAAGATAGGAATTCAGATTTCACTCAAAGGTGGTTTAGAACCAAGTTTCCATGAAAGTACATGTGCAGAAGAGGCCTTCTTACCCTAGACCTTTAGATGTCATAAGTGCAGTATCACCAGCTCAAAATCATTCAGGCAGATAATAATGCTCCCACTGAAAGATGCCAGGGCAGATGGACAGAACCCTGGACATAGTCCATGAAAGACACAGAGACAGAAAGACAAAGTTGTTTGAAGTGGATCAGGAGACCCAAGAGGAAGTGAAGCTCTGAGCTGATGGGATCCTTCTTTTATTAGGAGGAATGAACAAAGGTGGGGTGTTCTCAGGAACACAGAACTAGAGATAAGCCTAAAATGTAAACATGAGTGAGCTGAGATGCTTGATTCGACATATCAGCAAGCCGTCCTCTGTGCCAGCAAGCAGGAACTCTAGACAAGATGTTTACAGACAGTGGAGGGGAGCGATCTGTGCTTCCTTATCTGTCCCCAGGTGCCCTCCGTCAGCCTTGGTGGACATTGTGTTTTCAGAACACTACCTTGCAGATCAGCATCTTCAGCTTTCTCTGACCAAGGAGTCCTAAACAGTCCTCTAGGCAGGCCAAGGACCTTTACAGAAAGAAACGTGACCATGAGGAGACACAATGACTGTTCACATCTGTGAAGAGAGCCCTGCCCTCTCCCTCTTACCACCAACCCATTAGCCATTTCTCCCTTCATCCACATTCCTCTAGTGGAAACCGACCAGGAGGCAGAGTTGAACTTGGCCACTTCTCAGCCTTCTGGCAGGTTTGCTGTGCAGTAAAGCTTTTCCCTCTCCTCTTCATTGTCTCTGTCTCCTTCTCTTTCATCTTCTTCTTCGAAGACCTGATGCCATTATTAATTGCTTCTATGCATGTGGGATGATGAGCCCTGGCTTTGTATTGTTCCTTTGGAACTGTCTGGTCATATCTGACTAAATGAGCATCATTCTCAAATACGGCATTCTAGCCAGGCCTGTGGTTGCATATCAAAAGTTTTCAATTATCTCTGCTTAATAGGATTCTTCTTGAACCTCAGAAAATAATTATATGACATGAAAATAAGAATATCATTAATAGTGTCTGAATTATGGAGGTGTTGGGCAGGGAGAAAAAAGGTAAGTGTGTCCTTTCTGCTTACAGAAACATAGATTGATGTCATGGATCATGCATAGCTCAACAAAGAGAAAGGTGTCTTTCATACCCAGGAACTAGAACAGTTATATGTCATCTACCTCACAAACCAGACCTAAAGTCTCCACCATCAATTAATTCAGTCCTCGGAAGTTTTTATTCCACTTAGTCCTGGGTTAACAGTCCCATGTTAGCTGGCTTCAGTCCAGTTCTGGAAATGACAACTTGGCCCAAAGGTCTGGGACTCAAGTCACTGCAGCAAGCACCCGGTGCACGTGACAATATTTTCACATGTGTTATTGAGCAGTGAGAAAATACATGTCCATCTACTTAATCAAAGGCTCAAAGACTTTCACAAGTAAGCACAGGCGCTAACGTGATAGTAAAGAACTGTAGATTTTTCAAAGGCAAAAAGACTTGAATCTCTTTAGTAGTTAAAAACACAATAGACTCAATGGAAACCCAAGAAATTATATATATATATATATAAAAACCAGAATCTTTGTTTTCAAGGGATTCCTGGAAAGAAAATCTTTCATAATTTATTATTAAGAGTGGATAAATAATCCAAGAAATTTTAACACAGAAAAACCAAATTCTAGTTTTTATCAGTATAATATTTTTAGTTAAATTATTTATTCTAATTTGTAATACATGACAGCACAAAGCATTTCAATTCAGAGTACACATACAGAGCACAAATTTTCATGTCTCTGGTTGTACACAAAGTAGAGTCACAACATTTGTGTAGTAGTTTGGGAGATCTACTCTGATGCTGAGGCCTGGAGCCCTGCATGGGCCTGGTGGCCATGATTTCCATGCAGGAGCAGGAATATCACTGGCAGAGAAGCAGTATTCTCACTACTTGAGTCCCAGGGAATGGAGGGGCACAGAATGCTGTCTCTCTCTGGCCCACCATTTTGGATCCCTAGAAATTTGTTGATGCCTTTGATATCTTCTATTTTATTGTAGCAAATTTTCAAAAATAATTTCTAATTATCTTCTGTATTTCTGTCGTATCTATAGTGATATTTCATTTTTCATCACACATGTTAGTAATTTGAGTTTTCTCTTTCCTTCTCTTTGTTAAGCATGGCTAAAGGTTCACCAATTTTATTTATTTTTTCAAAGAACCAACTTTTTTTGGTCAATTGTTTCTTTTTCTTTTTTTTTTTTTCAAATTCATTGATTTCAGCTCCGATTTAATTATTTCCTGTCTTCTACTGCTTTTGGTGTTGATTTGTTCTTCTTTTTCTAGGGCTTTGAGATGTAATATTAGGTCATTTATTTGTTGACTTTTTTTTTTATTTTAAGGAATAAACTCTATGCAATGAATTATCCCCTTACTACTGCCTTAGAGTGTCCCAGAGATTCTAATATATTGTATCAGTGTTCTCATTTACCTCTATGAATTGTTCATTCCATAGCATATTATTTAGTGTCCAGGTGTTCAGGTAGCTTCTATTTTTTTAATTATTGATTTCTAATTTCATTCCATTATGATCTGATAGAATACAGAGTAGTAGCTGTACTTTTTTGTATTTGCTAAGAGCTTCTTTGTGGCATAATATATGATCTATTTTAGAGAAGGATCCATGTGCTGCTGAGAAGAAAGTGTATTCACTTGTTGGTGGTTGAAATATTCTATATATGTGTGTTAAGTCTATGTTATTGATTGTATTAATGAGTTCTATAGTTTCTTTGTTTAGCTTTGGTTTTGAAGATCTATCCAGTGGTGAAAGAGGTGTATTAAAGTCACCCAGAATTATTGTGTTGTGTCTATTTGACTCTTGAACTTGAGTAGAGTTCGTTTGATGAGCGTGGATGCTCGATTGTTCAGGGCTCGATTTATTACCATAGCTCAAAGGGAACTCAACTGGAACTCCGCAAGAACTCAAAAGTAATGGGCACCCAAGGTAGCAGGAGCCACCTTATTGCCGGTCAGCAGAGGTTTATATGCACAAATGAATACACAGCTTGTTTCAATTTAGCATCATCCAGTTACAGCAATCAGTCATTATCTTAATAATTATACACAGCTTAACTGAATTATCATCATCTTAATGGCTCATTGGTGTTACTTCTCAACCACTCCCCCTGGCAAAGTGCCAGGTGCCATCTTGACTTGGTTGTGGCTCTCAACAGTGTGGTATCTTTAAGCAGTATATAATATCCTTATTTATCCCTTTTGATTAACTTGGGTTGAAGTCTACTTTATTTGAAATGAGGATGGAACACACTGCTTGTTTCTACAGTCCATGTGAGTAGTATGTTTTTCCCAACCTTTCACTTGCAGTCTGTGGATGTTTTTTCCTATGAGATGAGTCTCTTGAAGGTAGCATGTTGTTGGGTCTCTTTTTTTTAATCCAATCTGCCAGTCTAGAGTTTAGGCCACTAATATTCAGGGTTGTTATTGAGACATGATTTGTATTCCTGGTTATATTTGTGTATTTTTGGTATTTAACTTGACTTTGGTTCTCCTTTGACTAGTATTTCCTTTAGCATAAGACCTCCCTTGGATAATTTTTATTGTTGTTTTTCATTTCCTCCTCATGAAATACATTGCAGAGGATGTTCTATAGTGCAGGCTTTCTAGTTGTAATTTTTTAAAAATTTTGTTTATCATCAAATCTAAAGCTTAATTTTTCTGAATATAAGATTCTTGGTTGGCATCTATTTTCTTTCAGAACTTAGTATATGTTGTTCCAGGATCTTCTAGCTTTCAGGGTCTGGGTTGAAAAATCTGAAGAGATCCTAATTGCTCCCCACCCCCATATATAATCAGATTCCTTTCTCTTGTGGCTTCTAAAATTCCCTTCTTTTTCTGTATGCTAGACATTTTCATTACAATGTGCCTTGGTGTAGGTCTGTTGTGATCTTATACATTTGGTGTCCTGTAAGCCTCTTGTATTTGATTTTCCAATTTATTCATCATGTTTGGAATTTTTTATGATATTATTTCATTGAATAGATTGTTCCTTCCTTTGGTTTGAATCTCTATGTCTTCCTCTATTCCAATAGTTTTTAAATTTGGTCTTTTTATATTATCCTAAAATTCTTGAATGTTTTTCTCATGCTTTCTTACCATCTTCACTGTGTGGTCAACTGTATTTTCAAGATTATATGTTTTGTCTTCATTGTCTGAGCGTCTGTGTTTCAAGTGATCTAATCTGTTGGTGATGCTTTCTATTGAGTTTTTAATTTGGTTTATTGTTTGCCTCATTTCAATGACTTCTGTTTGTTTTTTCCAGAACCTCTATCTCCTTACTAAGGTAATCTTTTGCTTTCTGCATTTTCTTATGTAGATTTTAATTGAAATAATCTTTTGCTGCCTGTGTTTGCTTTCTTATATCATTCTTTAATTTACAAAACATTTTAATTATGTACATCCTGAACTCCTTCTCTGTCATTTCTTCTGCTGTGTTGGCCATGGCTTCCAATAATTAGTATGTTGGTTTATTTGGGGCCCTTTCTTCCCTTGTTATTTCATGCGGTTCAAGTGTCTCCACTTCTGAGGTGTTACAGTTTTTACCCAATAGGCTTATACTGTCCCTGCAGAGTTCCAATTAAGGGGGAGAACAATAATAACAGATCCCAATATAAACAATGTACAGCTTAAACCAAATAGCTGCTATTAAGATGTTTACAGTTTTGTCACAATATATAGAAATGGTAAGTTCAATCACTATCTACAATATAAACAGTAGATTTGTAAAAGGGTCTATAGTTTCTGATGGTGCACAAAGAGAGAATGGGGGGGTGTAGGATGAGCTGTTAAGGAGGTAGGAGATGAGGCTATATAGAGAGTTATTACATCTTAGGAAGTATAAAATAGAAATCTAAAGATGTTGCTAGTAGCAAGGGAAAAGAGAAAAAGTAAATTTTAGGAAGACTAGTAAGTTGGAAGACAAAAGAAGCAGTATAAAACATATAAAATTTAAGAAAAATAAAAAAATATATAAAAATAGGAGATAAAAGAATATATGACAGAACTGTGATATACTATTCAAACATCTCAGTCCTCAGTAGCCGAATCCATAAGAAGTACTTGGTTTCAAAAATGTTGGGGATGTGAGGGTGGGAGAAGAGAGAGTCAGAAAAGAAAAATAAAATCATAGGAAAATACAAGGATTGTTTTTTTGGAGTTGAGTATCTTTCCTACCTCTCTTCTCATCCAATAGGTGGGATTGTCTGTTGTTTGCTGGTATCTCCACCCTCAGGATGGTGAAGGTTATTAGGTGGGAAGGTTGGTCTTGGGGAGAGAGCTCCTGGAATTGCAGTATAGCACCTCCCAGGCCCTGATGAGAGACTGCACCCCAAGGATCTCCTTTGGCACCCACTCACGTGATGTGGCATCTGGCCTTATCTCCTATATCGCCCGTAGACCTCACAACTCCAGGTCTCTCCTTTACTCTCTGAACTGTATCTCACTCACCTGCTTCCTCTCTACTTCCCAATCAGGAACCTTTCTTTCTGGAGGTCTTGCAAGCTGCACTCTGGGGGTGGTGTGCCTGCCATGGAAAGTTGTTTTGTATTGGGCAGTTTAGGGTCAGGCTTTGTGAGCTATGGACCAGCCTTGCAGCTGCAGGCACTGTGCTGGGTTAGTGGCTGTGGGGGAGGGGGGAGATGGGGACTATAGGTACCTTGAAATTGCTTCTAGGCCCCAGCTGGTGTTCCAAGCTGGGGAGTTGCCCCAATTAAAGATGGCAACAAAGGTGTCCCAAGATGGAGGAGGATGCTTTCAGAGATAGGGTGTGGGGTGAGGTGGAGCCAGGAGGTGGTGGTGGGTGGTGTGTTCAGAGATGCGGCTCTCTGGCATGCAGTGTTGTGGCTGGCAGCTGTCTCCAGACCCTGTCCTGCTCCCTGGGTGCAAGCTACCTTGTGTAGGGGACAATGGCAGTGTTTGCAGTGTCCCAAGATGGAGTTGACCAGGGGAGCCCATGTTGGTGGATGGGGGTCCACACCATGGGGGGTGGCAGCTAGAGGTACTGCTGTATGGGCAGTGGGTGGGTGTCGTGCACGGGAGCAGCGGCCAGAATTCCTATGCAGTTGCTGATGACTGCTGGCCCTGCTCGGGCACCCAGAGGACCTTGGTAGTTGAGTGGCTGGGAGTCCTGTGCTGATGTTGAGGCCTGGAGACCTGGGCAGCAAGGCAGCCAGGATTCCTGTGCCGGACACCTGTCAGGGTCCTCTAATCACTCACAGAGTAACTGTTCCCAACTGGAATCCCAGGTCACAGAGCCCCACAGAATGCAGGCTCCCTCTAGCCCACCATCTTGGGTCCTTTCAGTATAATATTTAGCACTGAATTTGTTTAATAAGTGAAGCCATTAAACATAGATAACATTCCTTTTCTACAAATCCTCTGAGACTTTTTCATATCCAAATTTTGACCTACATTTACTTCTCTCTTATTCTGGAACAGCCAGTAATTTCACTTTAAGAGACAACTACTCTCTCTTAATAAAAACAAACCTTTATATCATAATTAGGAAAAAATTTCTTTTCTGTCATTGTTTCTTCAAGTATATTCTCATATATGAGAATATGTAGTATATATGAGAGAATATGTAGTATATATATAGTTATATCTGTAGTATATAAGTAACATATATATACTTAGATATATATGTATATTTTAGCTTTTATTTCTATTTCACAGATAAAACTATGAGGTGAATAATTATGAATTATCTACCATGTATTAATATTCTGCAGCAAACCAGCAAAGCTTATTAATATACATCTAATAATTATTTTATAGCCATATATCTCCTTAGTTCTCAGTTTGGTAAAAATAAACATTTTCTTTGAGAAGACAAGATCAAATGACTGACCACTCTATATCTATTTTCTCTATGTAAACAAAAAATAAGAGGCAAAATATATAAAGTTAAAAAATTTGAGTTAGTTTCTAAAATATACTTTTGAAAAAAAATTAATTTTCTTATCAGAATTATTGGAGGATCTAATTTATATAAGTGCTTCCTTGTCACTAAGCCAATAAGAATAGAGTTTCATTAAAGATTTTTTTAGTACAGAAATTTCATAATACTAAGAGTAGGAAAATATTATATAATTCTACATATAAATAACATACATACAAAAATTCCTATATGCACCCAACATGGTGGTGGTGCATGCCTGTAATCCTAATGGCTCAGAAGGCTAAGACAGGAGGATTGCAAGTTCAAAACCAGCCTCAGCAACTTAGCGAGGACCTAAACAACTTAGTGAGACATTTTCTCTAAATAATAAATTTAAAAAAAGGCGGAGGATGTGGCTCAGTAATTAAGGACCCCTGCGTTCAATCCCCAGTACCAAAAGAAAAGCTTATGCACATACATAAACATTCAGCCAGACAGAAATAAAGAACATATAGTTTCAATTTTGACATTTTAGCCTGTAATCACAGATAAATACAAATCTACTGCACTTATAAAAGATATGGCTTTCCTCCTTGCCACACATTTATGTTTTTACCAAGATGATAGATAGCGAATGGGAAAGTTGAGGCTACCTGGTCAATACCAGGGTTGAAATGTCTCCATCAATATTTGTCAATATTATGTATGGTCTTATCAAGTCTATGTACTCAATTTTGAGTGAGAAGCTGAGGAGAAAGCAAAGAGTAGCTGGAAATCTCAGCAGCACATCTGAGTGTATGAAAAATCTATCATGTTTCCAATGAACTTTTCGAGCCTCAGGTGATTGCTCTTACGATCCCTGAACCCCTCAGGAGCCCCCAATGGGGAGGGATCTTGAGGCTTGAGTGAAGGACTGACATGATGGGCCAGAGTGACTGCAAGGTCAGGTAAGGCTAGACAGAGGGGTGCATGAGGGGTGTTCAGAGAGACAGCCTGAGAATTCAAGACAGTGAGGGCAAGGTCAGAGGTAAAAAGCACAAAATAGAAAAGACCTCACCGAAGTGTCAAAGAAAAGTCTCTTCTTGCAAGAATTGAATTTTTAATTATTCACTGTGCTTCTACAGATGGGATAACCGTAGCACTGGACCCACCAATATGGACCCAGCCAGAAAAGGATCAAAGAATCCAAAATGTCTACATAAATACCTGGAAGAAGGAAGGTGTTTCTAGAAGTCACCCGGCCCTCCATTCTAGTCACAACACCAGAAATATGTCAAAACCAGACCAACAGAAACAAAACATGGATGGAAAAGAAAGACATCCTTCTATGGTGACTGGGGGATGCTCTGACCATTAGACGCGCCAGTGGCCCCCAGGTCAGAAGGAAAAGGGCTCCATTTAAGTGGGAGTCAGCCCTGCTGATTCACCGTGTGTGAGGACGGGAATGGGCAAGGGGCACGACCCCTGATCCCCATGTTTGCCTTTGTGGTCACATGTTCTTCAGGTAGGGCTCAATGCCGAGTTTTGCCGTGTACCACCAATGCTTACTTAACCTCAGGTCAAAGTCAAGCTTCAGGGACACGTGGGAGGAGGAGAAATCAGCTAAATTTTTGTCAAGTTACGTTACATGTCACATGTTGTCCTGTTTCAACTACAGGATGAAGAGTTCAGCTAAATATTAATGAGACAAAGAATGAGAATTGGAAAGATCAGTGGCAGGTTTTGTCATAGATAAACAAGGGCATTGTATAGTTCAGATGTTGAAGGTCCCCCAAGGTCCATGTGCTTGGCGCTTGGTTCCCAGGGTGATGCCATTGAGAGGTGTTGGAAACTTCAAGAGGTGGTGACTAGCGGGAGATTTTAATGTCATTGAAGTTATGCTCTTGAGGGAGACTGTAAGACTCCTGCCCCTTCCTCACTCTCCTTTCCTTTGATGAGATGGGCAGTTTCATTCCGCTTCCTTTCCAACATGATGGGCTGCCCTGCTGAAAGCAAAGGTGCCAACTCCTTATGGACTCAGAGCTCTGTGACCATGAACCATAAAACAGTTTTAATTTTAATCAGTTTCTTCTCTCAGGTATTTTGTTGTACTGATAGCAAACTAACACAGGTCATAATCCACAAGATTTATCTAAGTCACATGGGAGGGGAGTTCTTTGCAATTCCATACAATAGAACTTGAAAATATAGGGTGTTTCTTAATTAATATAATTTTCAAGGGGCAAAGGATTCAGGTAAATTTTGATATTGTTGATGTGAAGATCTTACAAAAATGTATGTAATATTTGATTATCATCTAAAATGTAAAAATTTTGTATATCCTTAATATCTGCTGTTTAAAAATCAATAAGTTCTTGTGAAATTGATTAAAATATTTATGTCTATAATACTCAGGTTTTAGAAAACTAATAGAAAATTACATAACAATAATTTGTAACTTTCTTACATGTTCCAAGAAAAAAAAATTCCATTAAAAAATAGCTAACTAAAGAAGTTGATATAAGCATTTAACTACTTGAAAAAAGATTGAAATAACTTGTCCTAGGGAGATAAAAATATGCAATAGAAAATTGCCTCAACTTTTTCTTAAAATTCTGACAAAGCTACACAGATAATAAAATAGTCATGGCTTTCAACCTTGGAATTGAAGTTCCACTTCCAGTCTTTCCATTCCAGTGACTTTAAGCATAATGAAAAATTTAACAATAATTAATGGATCTTTAAAATTTTTCTTCAATTGAAGGCATATGTTAATTACACCTCTGCCTGGTTAGAAGCAGAGAGGTATGCAGAGAAGAGATCTGCATGAGTTCAACCATGATGTGAACATCTATGAACAGCTCTTTCCACAGAGTGCACACAATTTTCCAAGGCTTCACATTAATTGTGATTTGCTCATAAGTGTTTACTTCCAATTCTGGGCCTATGGCTAAGTTTTAAAGCTTATATCTCATGACTAACAAGACAATTATTCTGTGAGGCTCATTATCCCAGAAGTTATTTGATGAGCAGGTTGAAGGTTTTTTCAACGACTTGAAGCTGTTATTTAAATTATACTTCAAGGTTTTATTATCTTGACTCCTAACAATGCCAAATACGCCTCCCATTTCAATTCTTCTTTTCCCTTAAGTCATATCTTTCCTTTCTCTTTCCTTCAGGCAGTACTTCTATTAAATTCTATGCAGTCCACAAATTGCTACCACAAGTGACTGTTTATTGCTGCTAAAAAGAAATCAGTTGCAGGTTGGATATTTAAATACAAACATTTGGACTTCCTGTATACTGACTCTAAAATGTTATTTCACGTAAGACTTGAAAACCCTGGGACCATCAGCTTTCTGATTTTCCTGTGAAATTTTTAGACTCCTTGAAGTTAGGAGGCATGCCCAGGTGGGGAACACCTGAGTTTACTCAAGAGCCATCCACCTTTTCCCGAGAGAATGCTCTGTGGGTGGGGATGAGAAATGCTCTTGCTGATGATCAGGAGATGTTCAGTTATCAAACCCTGTTCTCTTCACAGCAGTGTGGAGATACAGAGAGAGCTGTGTGCCAACGGAGGGAGGTCAGAGCTGGTCAGGGGACCAAGCCAACCTTGAGACCCCGGGGCCATCCCCTGGATGTGGGACTGGATCACATGCATAAGGTGGATGGCCAGGAGGGAGGCAGCTCAGGGAATGGTGAGCTGCTTCATTCCGCCTTTCCACTGCAGGCTGGACACAGAGGGGGAGATTTTACTTTCCACTCTGAGGATGATGGAGAACCAGTTCTAGGAAATCATCATCAGGAAGCAAGCCTAAGGGCAGAGAAGCAGTGCCTACTCTTCCTGATGGAATTGCCTTTCTGCCCTCTGTCCTGCAAAGCTGTCCTGTGTGGCAAAGGTACAGTTCACCTCTGTAGAAGCAGGAAGGTCACTTTCCAGACAGGCAAAATCTTGGGAAGCAGATAAATATATAAGAAGTGCAACACCAAGCCAGAAAGAAGATGGGCTTCAAACGTCACATGTATTTTACTGTAAGACCCAATTCCTGTCAATGGAACTAGAGCTGCAGGAGCTCACACAGTGGAATCCAGGCGTGTGATCTGGGAGCAGTTATCTACAAAAATAGGAGAGCATTGATTCCAGATCAGATTTGGGTGCAAATTCCCTCTCCCACTTTGACTTTGCTGGAAAGATTATCTTAGAATGACCTATTAACTTGGAATTCTAGCCCAAGATAGAATCATCTGGGCTAAATAAATAACACGTGCATGCAGAATAATGGTCAGGGAAAACAACAAACACAAACAAAATAAACAAAACAAATCCTTCTGGGACCAAAGATCGAACACTGCTTGTAAATCTGATTGCCCAACAGGGAATATCGATCCAATACACTCTGTGAGATAAGCCCTGGAAGAAGTTAAGTGGACTTTAAAGAGTTTTTATGTGTTTTAAAACTACAAACTCTGACTCATCAAAAAAAAAAAAAACAAAATCTGTTCATTCCCCTGGTTCATTGGTAAGGGAGGGACGGCCTGGAAGTTATTTTCATTAAGTCCCTGAAGACCTTACTATGGATCACGTTTTCTCAGTGCTGAGGTTGTTTCCTCCTTTATGATGACAATAAAGCCTTGCCTTCTTTTTAAGTTTTCTGAATCTCGAATCCCACCCAATTATTTCGATTTTGTCAGAGTTAAATTCTAATGATTTTTTTTTTCTGTCTCTGAAGTTCTGAAGAGCCCAGAGGGAGATTCTCTAACTTCACAAATTGACACATGATAAACACAAATCCTGAGATGATTGGTTGGCTAAGGCAATAGAACTCTTGCATTCTGAGGTGCTCAAAAAAAGGGAACTCCCCTGAGAAAGGTGGTAAAAGCTGACTCGACCATAATCAGCCCGAGACCATCACTGACAGGTTAGCACAGCTCAGCAAAACCCTCCAGACAGGGCTAGGTATCCTTGTTTTTACCCACATAGCAAGCACCTTGAACTAAAAAATGACTTCCGTAACTTATGGAAAAACTAGGGAAAGAAAAACCTTACAGAGAACTCCAATATCTGAAATATATCTTGGACATGTTAATCTGATTGAAGCAGGAAACAGAGGTACCAAAGCTCTACAATTTGTTATCATTCTCACCTTGCCAGGGATCCATGGTTAGATCTGGGCTTGCAGCACTTGGAGAAAGTTGCAGTGTATGACTGGCTCTACTGTGAACAAGAATAGGGCTCTGTGATTGTTTTATTAAGTTGTGAAAATAATGACATTAATTGTGAAAATGTTAAATTCTATGCATTTCTGGTAGGTTATCATTGTATAACCAAAGAGATCACTTTCTTTAAGAAAGTATTTCAATTATGTCAACACATATCTCTGACTATATTTCTTGTCTTGTATTTCCACTTACAATGATGATAGTTCAAAGACTATTATTTCTCATCCAGATTATTATACCAGTTTTCTAACTGATCCTTCTATCTTCACTCTGATATCTTTGAAAACTTTACTCAATGAATCTCTCTAATCAGTGGAAAGTAAGGTGGCAGAATTACTATTGCTTCATTATATTGGATTTAGAATGACCCAAACATTATGCAATAGCACATGCTATATTTCTCCTTAACATACTTTAATTGCCTGCAATTCATTACATGGTGAAACCCAAACATCTTATCAAGGCCCATTAATTTTAAAAGTGCCAGGCTGTGTTATGTTAACCAATTAACCCCAACTCTCAGAGGATTAACCAAACAAAATGCTCATTTTTCGCTAATCCAAATTCAATCTGGGTCAGAAATTCTCTTCCACAAACAGAGACACAATGAGGGTATTTGATGTCCATCAGATATTTGCTGTAGAAAAGGAATAACAGGCATGAGAATGCACACATGTCCTCAATAACAGAGGCCCCAAAGCGAGTGCTTTATGTCACCAGTATGTGCCACTTTTCATGGGTCACCTAGGTGACATCTGTGTCACAATTGCATAAAATTATTTGGATTGAACCCAATTCCAGGTTCCAGGATGAGACGTGGAAATACAGTCTTTAGATATCAAGAATAGATTAAATGACACTCTACGATGAAGAGCATTGTCTCTTTCTTCTCTAGTATCCAACATCTGTCACTCTCTGCCCTTGGTCTATTTTCCAACTTTCTGTTCCTCTATTCTATTTAACAATTTTTTTCCAGCCATCACAGAGCACTCTGTACTCTCACCAGCACTGTACTATAGTGTATGTGTTTATGACTTAGAATATGCCTGAAATATCATCCTAACAACTCTCTCTAGCCTCTGTTACCCTAAAACCATCTGACACATTTTAAACTGTTAGTTTGTCTTGTATTCTCTACCTTGCAGCTGCTGAGTCGAGTTGTTATCTGAAAGATTATTGAAAATAGGGTGTTATTAGAATAAGGAGCATAATTGGAAAGGAAGATGCTCTGGGAAACAAGAGAAGAAGTGGGTGCATAAAAAAAGAAGGAAAAAGTTAAGAAAGGGAGGGAGAAAGGCAAAGTTGTGGATTTTTCCGTCAAGTTGATTAGGGAGCGAGGGCATGCCTGTGAGCCGGGCCCTGTAGGCAAGAACACAGCAGAAGAGGCAGTTAAAGGGAAGTCAACTGAACAGGAACTATCCACAACAAGTTCCAGCACATTATTTGTATAATAAAATAAGAGTAGGGAGGGAGTAGATGTGAGCACCTCCTTCTCTTCTTCCGCCCAAATACAAGAGAAGGGGCAGCATGACTAAAAATCCAGGGGCCAGGGCATTTTAAGCACCCAATTTAATCAATTTGATTCATGGACACAACCACCTATAGGATCACTGGTGTCTAGACACACATACAAATGACTTCCAGAAAAACTATTGAAGCTGAAGAAACCTATTTTCTGTCCTTTCTGGGCAAAGGGGGGAATATTTTACTAATAAAAAACACAAGCACAGGAAAATCAAGTGTAATATTTTAAGCTATTAAATTAAAAGAAGATTATATTTGCATGCATAAGTACACATTTCCAATTTTTTTTAGAGTGACTATAACACTTTGCAAATAGAGTTGATGTTAATAAAAAGCATAAATAGAATACGTGTATGGTAATTGCTTTTCCAACTTCCTTTGGAGGAGCATACATCTTTTTTAACAAAGAACAATTTGGATTTATTTTGAATATATATTTTTTTCAATTATGAGACTCTCACTTGAAACTTGAATGTAGAGGTAGAATTTATTTATGATGCAGCAGCTTGGCCCAAGGTCAGTACTGAGCAGCTGAGAGGAATGACAGTTTGAAGGCCAATAAAGGAAGGGAAGAGAAGTTTATCCCTAGCAGGGACTATCTCTGAAATTCAGTAAGATCTGACTGTCTTCCAAACATACTTTCACTAACATGTTACATCCTAGTTATAATTACTATTATGGAAGTTATCAGACTGGGCTAAAACATTGCTTTCAGCCCTGACGGGCTCCCAGGGAGACTTTGGCTGTCATTCTGCATCCCTTCCCACATCGTCATCCTGGGATATTGACCCTGCTTCTTATTTTAGTGAGTAAAAATAAGAGGCAATTAGAAGGAAACATCTGCCTGCTCAACTGCAGCATTTACTAACTGTGAATTTACTAATGTGTAAGTTCTATGAGGCAGAGGTTTTTGTCTAATTCCACTGTGTCCACATGCTTTGTAATAGGACTAAGACATTGGCCAGAACTTTAAGATCTTTTGGACTGAAAATAATAACAACAGGTGGTTCTGCATCCACTGGTGTTTTACAAGAGTATTTAGTCCTCCCCCGCCCCTGAAAAAAGCTTATGATAGGTATTGCTATTTCTGTTTACAATCTCAGTGTGAAACTCACCAAGGGCAACAGTAAATAGATACAGGGCCAGATTTATAATTTAGGTGCCCAGGCGACACTCTGTGTCATGGAGACCACTTCAGTCAGCTTTTCATTGCTGTGACAAATTCCTGGGGAAAGTCTTCTTTGGACTCATGTTCCAGGGTTTCAGTCCATGGTCATCCAGTTCCACTGCTCCAGGACCCAGGGGAGGCAGGACAGCTGGGCTGAGGGTTCGGCAGGGGATAGCTGCCCAGCTTTGTGCAGTTCATGAAGGCCAAGAAGGGGCAGGGGGAGAGGAAGAGAAGGGGCCAGAGACAAGAACAACCCTTGTGGGGAATTAGAGACCTAATTCCTTCAACTGTGCCCTGCAGCCCACGGATTCCACCACCTCACAGTAGCCCATTCAGCTGTCAGTGGATCAATACGGCAGAGCCCTGTGATGCGATTGCTTCTGAGAAGCCCCACCTCTGAGCATTGCAGCTGAGGGGACCAAGACTTTGACACAAGAGTCTTTGAAGGACATTTCAGATTCCAGCCATTAACACAGTCATTACACCACCTGACGCCAAGAAATAATATGATTACATTAGTTAAAACAGCAGGGTGTTGGTATAAAGTGAGACACATGGACTAATGGAATAGAAAAGACCCCAAAATGATTTCATGCTTTTATGGTCAATTGATATTTCACAAAATGCCAATGACGTGTGAGAGAGAAAAGGGGAGTATCTTCAGCAAACTGCATGGTGAAGCATGGATATCCACACACAGGGGAATGATGTTAGATCTTCATCTCACACCACAAGAAAAGAAGAAAACAAAGGAAAAACAGTAGTTATAAAAACTGAAGCCATAAAGCAAAGCTAGAAGAAAACAGGAGAAAAGCTCCATTGCATTGGTTTGGGGAAGAACTTTTAAAACATGCCCTCGAAAGTTCAGGCAAGAAATGCAAAAGCAGACAAATGGATTTCATCAAATAAATCTGCTTCTTTCTGAGCAGCAAAGTCACTACAGAGTGAAGGAACCACAGGTGGAATGAGAGAAAATAGTTTTAAAATGGACAAGGACCCGAATAGTATTTTCAAAAAGAGGACATACAAATAAATGGCCAATGGGTATATAAAAAAGACTTAATATCATCAATCATCAGGGAATTGCAAATCCTCAAAAAGCTATCTCCTTGCACTCTTAGAATTGCTACATTTTAAAAAAAAAAGCTTTGGGGATGATGTAAAGAAAAGGGAACCCTCATATTGTAAAAAAGCAATATATCCAAACAACTTTCCACCACTTTAGCAGATTTCTCAGTATTTTCCATTAGCCTCAGAGTCATGACAACTTCAGGTAATTCCCTTAAATTACTTTATTTTTTCAACTTCTAATTTTCTTCCATTTGTTTGTGTAGCAAATACAGACACCTTCTTCA
Organism: Urocitellus parryii; assembly: GCF_045843805.1. Taxonomy (NCBI): domain Eukaryota; kingdom Metazoa; phylum Chordata; class Mammalia; order Rodentia; family Sciuridae; genus Urocitellus; species Urocitellus parryii. The sequence continues at coordinate 8,718,216 of NC_135540.1, read as the reverse complement.
AGGTTCACCACTAGTATCCCACCCACAAGCACCACTTCTCTGATAGCCGTAGCTCAGACAAAAACACTTCTTTCTCTATTTGCCTGGATTGATGATTAATCTTTTTTTTCTGTCTTCCATACATTATTTTTTTTTTCAAACATGACTTTTTCTGCACAGCCCAACAATAAGCTTATGTTGTCTTGAGTTTCCCTTCTACCTGCTTGATCACCAGGCCCCTTCAGGAGTTCTTTTGAAAACAAATACATTTCTATATGACATACAAAAATAGCATCTATCCACCTATACTTTCTGAAGTCTAGTTTTATAATAAAATGTAGAACACAATTTTTGTTGTTGTTAAATCACTTCATTAAGGTATAATTGATACACAGAAAAAGCTGTATATCTTAGTCACTTGGGGATACTCTAACAACAAGACATCATAAACTGGATAGTTTATAACAGTGGAACTGTGCTTTACATGGTTCTAGAGGCTAAGGAGCCATGATCAAGGAACTGACAGGTTCAGTGTATGGTGTGGATTTCGAGGGTTCACAAATGGCACCTTCTTCCTATGTGCTCACAAGGGGAAGACAGCTCCCCCTTGGTCTCTTTTTCGGGATCACTAATCCCTTTGTGCAGGTTCACCCTAACAACCTATGTGTGATCTAAATATTCAGACCATAACACTGTGCATATTGGATACAGACAACTTGATGAGTTTGAGCATGCGTGTGTGCCTGTGAGCTCATCACTTAAAACTGTGCCATAAATGCATCCTTTCCCAGAATTTGCCTCATTTCAAAAATCTATTCAGGTTAATTTATGTTAGCAAATCTAGTTGGTAAAGAGAATCTTAAAAAATATATGTTTAAAATATTCTTCTTTCAATGGTATATCTCTCTTATGATAATCAGTAAAACAGAAATAGTCAAAGTATTTCAAAACTTCCCTGCTTTCTTTTGTATAATCTTTCTCTGACATATCTCTGATGAGTGAAATGGCTCTATGTTTAATGGAATATATACTTAGGACTGTACTGTACCAGATTTATTTGATATGTTTTAATATCAGAGTGATAGTCTCTACATATGACCTTAAATTTATCTTTTTCTTCTTTAAAAGTCTGTACTAAAGAATATTCAATAGAAGAATAATGTGACATTTGATTGTTTGTTTTACTACTAGAATCTCTAGATATTAAAAACAGGAGCAGTTGCCATTCAGGTTGGAGAATTTAGTTATTTTGTTCTACCTAAAAGCAAGCCAGTATATGAGCTTTGATTGATCACTTAGGGTGATTTGATTCTCACAAGTATTCTTTTCAAATAGATTTTCTTCTAGAATGGTATAGGATTTTTTTTTTTGTAAATAGATTCTGATCTTATCTCTTGACTCTATCCAGAATGTATATAAATTCAATAATTTGAACCCATATTGCCTACAATTATTTTATGTAAAATAAAGTATAGTACTTCTAAAATAAAGAAAAAAATCTTGGAGTTTTAAGTATATCAAAGAATTACATATGTATCAATGCTAAATACTAAAAAAAATTGGAATGCAGTTGAGGATCATCTAAAGAAAATAAACTACCCATGTGAAAAATAACCATAATAACAACTTTTAATTTAGCATACATATCATATGTGATCAAAATACTCAAGGTCCATAAAATTATTACCATTTTCACATGGAAAAATGGATATTCAGATGTTAAATATACTTTGTGTAATATTACATAATTAATAAGTGGTTAAGCAAGAAGAACAACCTGAATGCCTAACCTCAAACACAGAGATTCCACTTTACAACCCAAGATACCATAAAGATAAATGGAATTTGGGACACTTTTCATAAATAATTTTAAGATTAGTAGGAAAGAAAGATTTTTGCTTAGGGTGCTTCTAGAAATTATGTCTAAACATTATCATTTGTACAAGCTTCCTTTAGAGTCGTAACACAGGATGGATTACAAAGTTATTAGCTTAAATACCAAAAAAAAAAAAATTACAATGCTAAACTTCTCACTGGAAAACAATCAATGTGCTGGCAGGTTTGTGTTCCTTCTGGAAGCTCTTGAGAGTAATCCCTCCCCAGCTTCTGGAGGCACCTAACTCCTCCTGACCCCTCCTGCATTTTCAAAGCCTATGTTAATGGGTTAGTCCTTCTCCCATCACTCCTGCTCCCTATTTTGCTTCCTGCTTCAAGGTCTAGTAACCTTGGTGATCACGTTGGGGCTGTGTCCATGATCCAGGTGAACTTCACTGCATTAATGCCAGCTGATTAGCAAACTCAGTTCTATCTGTGAACTTCATTATCCTTTGCCAGGTGACATAACACAGTGATGGGTGTCAGAGACCATGGCATTGATGTTTGAGCAGCTAGTCCTCTGAGTACCATGTCATGCTTAATTTTACTCAGAGTTTCAGAGTGTTGAAAGATGTGAGGCTTGGGAATCAATGCAAAATTACCTTCAAGGAACTATATTCTTGGAAACCACAACATACCAGAATCTATAATCTGTAGTAACTGATATCAAAAGAATGAAAGTGTTTCTGATCCATAGCATTCAACAGATGTTGTATGTGTGTGACGGGTGTGATTAAAGCTCATATGGTTCACTAAATGATTCCTACAGATGCAACTTGTTTAAAAATGATACAGAGAAATAAAAAGAGGGAGACAACCCAGCCTTCCTTCATCTATCAAGGATGAAGCATCACCCCAAGATTCCCAATAAGAATGTGAACAGATGGAACATAACACTATTGCAGAGCAAAGCTTCCCTCAGCATAGAAACTCCTTTCTTAGTCTCCAGATCTTATTTCCTTCTTCTGCCTGGTCACCACTCTGACTGATCTAGACACTCTGGCTGTACATGTAAAAAAAAACTGGAAGAGTAGCACAAAGTTACCTGGAAGTTTGAACCTAGTAAAGCATACATTTCCAAGTTATGAGTGCATGTGGGGAGAGAGACAGAGAGACAGATAGAGAAAGAGAGAGAGAAAAAAATATCTTATTTAAATTATCCCCATCTAGAATTAGCAACTTTCTGTAATGATTGGCATGTGGGGCAAAAGCGTTTAAGGCTACAACCACAATATTATTATTTCTAGTAATTCTCAAGAAAACTATCATATACTACCTCCTTCTTTATTTCTTCTCCTATATTTACTTCTCCTTTAATTGGAAACAGGGAAAACCAAAATCAAAGACCAAGTAAAATGTATAAAGAGAGTAGATCAGGAATTTAAAAAGCACTCAGGAAGTACTAAGCACTACTGCTAACTTCTCTGTAGTTCCCAGGAAAAGTGCTGACATTGCATTAGGTAAACAGGTAATGGTGTCTATTAATCAATGCAATCGGAGGTGTGCATGTGTTTAGTGTCAAAGTCAAAATAGAAAAAAAAATACATAAACAATTTGAAAGCTTCCAATGTTACTTCCTAAAAAGTCATTATAATTACATAATTTAGTAATATATTACTATATATTAGGATTAATGCACATTGTCCAGCTATGCCTTTAGCACAGGTTTTACTAATTTAATAAGTTATTCTGTACTTCAGAATAAATTTTAAAATATGATTTAAGAAACTATTTTCATTTCTGTTTTCTCAGCAGTATTTTAAATAATTTATGACTTTAGTTATATTTGTTTTGAGAGTGAAATCTACGGCCCAATATAGCCTTTATGTCATTCTTTGTTTCAACAGTTTATATCTTAATGTCACACATAAACAAAAGTCTATAAATCCCACAGAAACTGTGCCGACTCAGCACTTTCCTTAGCACTTATTTTACTTTCTTTCGGTTTTTATGTGAGAACTTTACAATTTCTATGACATGAAGAATATTTTTGAAATCATTCTGAAGCTTCCAGGTGTAGACAGTAGGATATGCACAGACACAGAAAGAGCAGGATAGGCAACAAAAGAGGAACTCTGTCCAGGAATAGGGAACGGGGAGAGTCAGAAGCCCTGGGTGCACATCAGGAAGATGGGTGGCAGCTGGAATGAGGGTGAGGTGGATTGGGAACAATGGGAGCTTTGGCCTGAAGCTGCAAGATGCCTAGCTTGAAGTTGCATGTACAGCTGAAGAGTTAGGTAAGAAACAGATAAAAAGAGCTAGTTAAAGATTCCTTTATATGAAAGCTGATATGCAGATTATCTCATCTCTATCACACTCTCAGAATTCTTCTATTTGGTAGGAAGGGTACAGTCGAATGGTCTCTGCTTGCATATGTTCAAATTATCACACTCTATTTAGTTCTCATGAAGTTTCCCACCCATGGAAAAGTAGTTTGGGGAAAACAGATCTATTCTATATGGCAGAATAGAAAACTCTCTTTTATTGCATCATAAAATTTCACCCAGTAATTCATTGTAGAAAATAATCCAACAACCAGGATTCCTGAAATCAGTTTGAAACACCAATAAGCACGAAAGACAAAGACTGGGGTGGAGTAACTAATTCTGTTTTAATCAGAACTAAGATGTTGAAGACAAAAGTATAAATTTAGAATATTTGGAGACATGGCAAAAGATAGTATATGCTTAAAATCAGGAAGAAAGGAAAATAAAAAAAAACTCTTTAAAAACTATGTATTTATGTATGTGTGTATGCACCTGTGTGTGTGTGTGTGTGTGTGTACCCTGTAATGTGACAAAACCAAGAAGATGGGAGAATAAGGGATACCAGACTTTTTCACTCCCTTAACACAAAAAACCAACACAGATAACTATTCACAAACCAAAATAACATGGAGAGGGTTTAAGGGTACATTAAGGATCTGCAGCAGCATATTTAGAGCTAAATAAATAAATAAATAAATAAATAAATAAATAAATCAGATAAAGCTAAGTGTGAATAAGAAAGGCAGAGGCTATCCATATTAATCATGAAGAAAAAAAAATCACTGGGTGGCCAATGGCCACCCAGAGGACATTGGAATCCCAGGCCCCTGAGATAACCAATAGTCATTCCTACATGGAACCCCAGAGAGGGAGGCACAGGCTGCACACCCCCTTCCACGTGAAAAGTGGCCACTCCTTGTAGAAGTTTGGTAAAGGAAATATTACTCCTCCCAAACCCACACGTGTCCCAACCATGAAGCCATGGCTGCTGCCTGAGTGACTGTAATACAGACCAGAGATCTGTGTCTGCATTTGACTGTTCACGACTTGGAACACAGAGCCATCACCATAGCAAGATGGCTTGCACTCCAGGCACTGTAGCTAAACCCTCAGTGTGTATGCACGTGCCCTGACGACTGGCTAAGCCGTCATGAGCACTGTGTCTTTTGCACCCTAGAGCCACCCCAAGGCTGCACAGTCTTCTCATTTTTCTCTCCTTCCTACTTCACTAGCATTTGTCTCACAAAGCATCACCAACTTGTAGGTAAGGAGCCTGTCTCCTGGCCACCAGGAGAAAAATAGATTGGGAGTAATTTAGAAGCCATCAACAACAAAGAACATAGCAACCCTTTGTACAGACATCCACAAATTGGTCACTGAGAGAATTCCTATAACATTAAAATAAAAATAAAAATCTCACCTCAGCTGGCAAAAGCTTAAAAAAAAGTTACACAGATGGCACTCTAACTGGCTCCACACCAAGCAAATGCTACTACATGACACCCCCACCCAACCAATAAATGGACCAAGGACCTGAAGAGACACTTCTCAGAAGATGATGTACAATCAATGAACAAATACATTAAAAAATGTTCATCATCACTAGCAATTAGAGAAATTCAAATCAAAACCACTGTAAGATTTCATCTCACTCTAGTCAGAATGGCAGCTCTTGTGCATACAAAAAAACAATAAACTTTGGAGAGGCTGTGGGGAGAAAGGTACACTCATGCACTGCTAGTGGGACTGCAAATTGGTACAGCCAATATGGAAAGCAGTATGGAGATTTCTTGGAAAATTGGGAATGGAACCTCCATTTGACCCAGCTATCCCTCTCCTCGGTCTGTACCCAAAGGATTTAAAAACAGCAAACTACAGGGACACAGCCACATTAATGTTTATAGCAGCACAATTCACAATAGCTAAACTGTAGAATCAGTCATTCCCACATGGAACCCCAGAGAGGGAGGCACAGGCTGCACACCTCCTTCCATGTGAAAAGTAGCCACAACCTAGATGCCTTCAATAGATAAATGGATAAAAAAGTGTGACATATATACACAATGGAATATTACTCAGCAATAAGAGAATAAAATCTTGGCATTTTCGGGTAAATGGATGGAGTTAGAGAAGATAACTAAGATTGCTAAGTGAAGTTAGCCAATCCCAAAAACCTAAAAGCTAAATGTTTTCTTTGATAGAAGGAAGTTGATTCATAGTGGGATAGAGAGCACTAGCATGTGAGGAATCCAAAAACTCTAGATAGGTCAAATAAGTTGGAGAGAGAGAGAGGGGGCATGGGGTAATTAATGATGGTGGAATGTGATGATCATTACTATACAAAGAACATATATGAAGACACAAATTGGTATGACTATACTATAATTGTTATGAATATACAACCAGAGATATGAAAAACTGTGCTATATATGTGTAATAAGAATTGTAATGCATTCTGCTGTCATATATAAATTAAAAATTACATTAAAAACTCTTTCATTAAAAGAAGAAAAAGTCAACAAATACACAACCTGACATTACACCTTTAAGCCCTAGGAAAAGAGGCATAAACCATCACCCAAAGAAGCAGAGGACAGGAAATGGCTAAAATCAATGAAATTGAAACAAAAGAAACAATTCAAAAAATTGACAAAACAGAAAACTGTTTTTTTTTTAAATAATAAAACTTGACAAAACTTTAGCCACCCTAATGAAAAGGAGAGAGGACACTCAAGTCAATAAAATTCATGATGAAAAAGGAAATATTATGACCGACATTGAAATACAGAAGATAATTAGAAACCATTTTGAAAATTTATACTCTAGTAAAATAGAAAACCTTGAAGACACTGACAAATTTCTAGAGGCATGAGATCTACCTAAACTGAACCAGGAGGACATACACAATTTAAACAGATCAATTTCAAGTAAGAAAATAGAAGACACCATCAACAGTCTACCAACCAAGAGAAGACCTGGACAAGACAGAGTGGAGTTCTACAAGTACTATGAAGAAGAATTAACACCAATACTCCTCAAATTATTTCATGAAATAAAAAAGGAAGGAAGCCTCCCAAAATCATTCTATGAGGCTACTATCACCTTGATACCAAAACCAGATAGAGACACATCAAAGAAAGAAAATTTCAGAACAATATCCCTGATGAACATAGATGAAAAATTCTTAACAAAATTTTGGCAAATTGCATACAAAAATATATTAAACAAATAGTGAACCATGATCAAGTGGGGTTCATTCCAGGGATGCAAGGTTGGTTCATACAGAAATCAAAAATCAAATATCAAAAATCCATCATATCAATAGATAATCCATCACATCAATAGATAAAAATCATATGATTATATTAACTGATGCAGAGAAGCATTTGACAAAATACAGCACCTTCTTATGTTCAAAACACTAGAAAAACTAGGCACAGTAGAAACATACCTCAACATTGTAAAAGCAACCTATGCTAAACTCCAGGCCAACATCATCCTAAATAGAGAAAAAATGGAAGCATTCCTTCTAAAAATAGAAACAAGACAAGACGCCCTCTTTCACCATTTCTATTCAACATAGTCCTTGAAACTCTATTCAGAGCAATTAGTCAGATGAAAGAAATTAAAGGAATATGAATAGGACAAGATAAACTCAAACTATTATTATTTGCTGATGACATGATTCTATACTTGGAGGATCCAAAAAATTCTACCAGAAAACTTCTAGAATTAATAAATGTATTCAGCAAAGTAGCAGGGTATAAAGTCAATACCCATAAATCAAATGCATTTCTATACATCAGTGATGAATCCTCTGAAAGAGAAATTAGGAAAACTACTCCATTCACAATAGCCTCATGAAAAATAAAATACTTGGGAATCAATCTAACAAGAGAGGTGAAAGACCTCTACAATGAAAACTACAAGAAAATAAAGAAACAAATTGAAGAAGACCTTAGAAGATGGAAAGTTCTCCCATGATTTTGGATAGGCAGAATCAATATTGTCAAAATTACTGTACTACCCAAAGTGCTATACAGAATCAACATGATTCCAATTAAAATACAATTACATTCATTATAGAAATAGAAAAGGCAATTATGAAATTCATTTGGAAAAAATAAGAGCCTCAGAACAGCCAAAGCACTCCTTAGCAAGAAGAGTGAAGCAGGAGGCATCACAGTACCAGATCTTAAACTATACTACAAAGTTATAGTAACAAAAACACCATTGTATTGGTACTGAAATAGACTTCTAGACCAATGGTATAGAATAGAAGACACAGAGACAAACCCACATATATACAGTTACCTCAGACTAGACAAAGGAACCAAAGACATACATTTGAGAAAAGATAGCCTGTTCAACAAATGGTGCTGAGAAAGCTGGAAGTTCGACATCTTTTTGTTGTAAATATTCTTGTTTTTCTATATTTTTCCAGATATAGAAAAAAAGTATCTCAAACACCAGAGATTATATTTGACAAACTAATAGTTAACTTACTGAATGGTGAAAAGTTAAAAGTTTTTCTTTGTAATCAGAAAAATGGATGCCCACTCTCACCACTTATATTCATTTCAGTATTAAAACTATTAGAGGAATTAGAAAACAGAAAATAAAATTTAAAAAATCAGAAAATAAATAGCTAAGTCATCTATTTGCAGGTGACATGATCTTATAAACAGACAACTCTTAGGACTCCATAAAAAATAGATAAAAAAATCCTATAAATTTGCAGAATACAGTGTTGATTTACAGAAATGAGTATCATCTCTATATATTTATAAATAATTATATTAAAAACAACTCAATTAATAAACCCCATTTGCAGTATCTACAAACAGTAAAATTATTATGGATAAATGTAAAGAATAAGATAAAAAATTCTATAATAAAAACTATAAAACATTGGTAAAATAAATTAAAGCAGATTTAAATAAATGGAAAGATATTCCATGTTCATAGACTCAAATTACTTCTGTTAATTGTCCATATTAAACCAAAGTGATCTAGTGAATTAACAGAATATCTTTCAAAATTTCAATGACTTTTTTTTCAGAAATAGAATTAATAGCCCTAAAAATTTCATGAAGCCAAAAAAAGACCCCCTTAAAAAAGTAATCATGGGAAAAAAAGCCAAAGATATCCCACACTTAACTGTGACTTGAAAATACACTATGAGGTATAGTAACTATGAAAGCTTAGTGCTATCACAAAAATGAACATGAAAATATGGAACTGAATAGAAAACCAGAAATGGAACAAAGGTTTACTATCAATTGATTATGAACAAATATGGCAAAAACACACAGTGGGAGAAGAATCCATTCAATAACATTAATGCCACAGAAAGGTAAGAAAGAATAGATCTGTATAGAAATAATGTTTCTATACCTCACTGGAATTAAGGTAATATAAATCTGAAGAAGACTCTGTTAAGATGCATAAGTCTCAGAGCAATCACTACAGAAACAATTCCCAAAAATATACTGAAAAAACTATTAAGGAATTAAAATGATTTGATGGAAGATAGTCATTTGATGCAAAAATGAATAGATAAATAAGTAAGTAAATAAATAAAAGGAGGAATACAGAAATAACCATAAAGCACATAGGACATAGAAAAGTAAAATGGCTAATGTAAATATAACTATATTAATAATTCCAGATATAAATGGGCTGAATGACTGATCAAAAGTCAAAAATTATCAGACTAAACAAAAATCAGATTCAACAATATGTGGTCTTCAAAAAAAACATATTATTGATTCCAATGTATATATGGATTAAATTGAAAAAATGGAAACAGATATGGCATGCAAATAGAAATCATAACAAATTTGGAATTCTTCTACTGATAGCACATAATATAGACTTTAAAAAACATGTTACTTAATATCAACAGAGGCTTTTACAATGATAGATGTGTTTAGTATCAGCAATATAAAATAATCATAAACACATATGCACCCAACAACACAGTCTCAAAATACATAATGCAAAACTGATAGAAACAAAGGGGAAATGGACAATTTAACAATAATACTAGAGAACTTAAAACCTCAGTTTTTGATAATGGATGGAACAATTCAGCAGGATATTAATAAGAAATAGAATAGTTGAAAAACATTATAAACCAACTAAACTTGGACTCATCTATAGAGCTTTCTATCACCAAACAGCAAAATGTAACTTGCTTTCAAGAAAGCATAAAAACATATACTGTCATAAAATCTGTTTTTCTACAAAACATTAAAGAAAAAACAACACTAATTCTTCACAAACTCTTATGAAACATAAAGAAAATTGAAAAAAAATTTCCAATTCTTTAGTCAAAATTACCCTAATAAAATTAGATAGAAATATCACGGGGGGATAAAAAGACCAAGAGCTGATAGGAATAGATACATAAAAATTCTCAACCTAATACAAGTATGCTGAGGTCAGAAACATATAAAAAGGTTTATCAACCATAAACAATTGAGATTCATCCAAGATATTCAGAGTTAATCTTAATATGTGAAAATCAAATAATTTATTATATCATGCCTATCATACAAAGTAAAAATATTTGTTATATTTCTATAGAAAATATGTTGACAAAATTCAGCAATGTTTCCCAATAAAACAGTCAACAAATTAGAAACTAGGAAGGAAACTGCTTCAACCCTAAAAAAAAAAACCCAGATCTACCAAAAGTACCAATAACTAATACTATACCCTAATTGTAAAATCAGATGTTCACTCTCTAAGATCAGAAATAAAACAGGAACAGATTGTTGTTCAGAATAAAGAGTTATACAAAATCAGTTGCATTTTTACATACTGGCAAAGAACAATTTGAGAATAATACTAAGGAAAAATGTTTGCAATAGAATAAAAACATAAATAATTACATGTAATTTTTTTTAAAAAAATAAAACCTACACTATGATAAGGAAAAATAAATTTTGAACGAAATTAATGAAATCCAAATAAATGGAGTCAAAGGAAATGGGAATGCCAATTTTTGTAAAATATTTAAAATTTTTAAATACTATAAAAACTCAAAACAATAAAATACATCAAAATACAAAAGCTTGTATGCTTCAACAACAGTTTTATTGTCATCTTCCATCATTGATTTCCTAAAGATTATACACTTAATTAAAAGTATTTTCCTTTATTTCTTTCAGTTCTCATGATTTAGTGTATCAGACAAGGCACATCAGCTATTTAATTTTCTACATAGGAAACAACATTATTATATTATTCTCCAAGAGGTTCTTTGATCTGTGCAAGATAAAGATCTAGGGCTGGGGATGTGGCTCAAGCGGTAGCGCGCTCGCCTGGCATGCGTGCGGCCAGGGTTCGATCCTCAGCACCACATACCAACAAAGATGTTGTGTCCGCCGAGAACTAAGAAAAAAATAAAATAAAACGTTAAAAATGCTCTCTCTCTCTCTCTCTGTCCCTCTCTCTCTCTCTTTAAAAAAAAAAAAAAAAAAAAAAAAAAAAAAAAAAAAGATAAAGATCTAATTTGCTTTTTAACAACTCATCTTTCTTATATCATGAGTGGCATATGGATTCTTTTATATGTCAATATCTTCATGTCAAGTAGCATTTGGAGTTTTATTAGTATTCCTTTTTTACTTCTCCTATGATTAAGAATATTTCAGTGAAATTAAGTGGAACATTGATTGTCATGGAATTTTTTATGTACAGGGAAAATTACATTTTCATCCATGTGTTATTGCTACAAACCCAATAAGCAGATTTTAGTATTATTAGTTCCATTCCCATGTAATTCAGTGAGGAACTGAGGCATTTAAGAACATCTGCTCCTTGACTCTTCTTCCCTATGTCCTAATGACAATTTAGTTACTGTGATAATTAGCTAATATAACATGATAAATTACATTAAAGATAAGGCAGGTGTAGATGGTAGTATTTCTAATAAAAGATGCACTCTTACTCGTCTATCTACTGATATAAACTACAGCATGATGAAACCACATGGAAACAGTTACGGTTGGAATGATATGTTGACAGATTAAAATAGCAGAAATATAGGAAAATGGCTAGTGAGATGAGATAACTAAAGAAATACAAGGAATCAAGTCCTGGGTGGCATTAAAGGTCAAGGTGATAGGACATAATGTTGATAATGATTAAATTGCTACTGACTCATCAGGGCTTACCATGTAAGTTGCATAGAATATGTTGCATGCAGTATGTCATGTAATCCTATCAACAATCCAATGAAGGATATTTGCATTTTCCTACTCTAAAGTAATCATATTTTCCATAAAAGGAAAATGGAGATTAGAGAAGTTACAAAAGTTAGGCCAAACTCATGCAGCAATAGAATGTGTGAGATGAAACCCAAGGCCTTTGAGGTGTGTTGTATGGAGGAAGACAGATGCTCAACTGGGGGCTACAAGACATCAGAATGTACTGAGGACCCCAGTTGGAGTCCTTTGAAGAAGCACACATCAAGATGGAGTCAGATATGAAAGAGAATTACAGAAGAAAATACCTACAAAATCCAAACTGGAAAGTAGCATGAGTAATGAGGAATAGCTTCAAGAAATTATTCAAAGCTTGCTTCAGTTGCTGTGTCTTCATTGTTCTATGTGGATTTTTGTCCCTGAAAATTCAGCAAAGTAGTGACTTCCTACTTCCTGTGTGGTAGACATACTGATGGTGTCCCAGAAGCATCATGTCCTTTTCCCTGGAGACTGTGAATACCTTACATTGCATGGCTAAGGGGACCTGCTTTTGTAAATCAATTAATATTCTGATCAACCAATGTTAGGTAAGAAGTTTCCAAGAGGATCCAGATGGATCTAATGTCATTGCAGGTGTCATTTAAAGGACAAAGGGACACAAAATAAGTCAGAGTAGTTGGTTATGAGGTGTCTTCAGAGCTGGGAGAGGAACTGTGCACCAAGGAATGAAATTAGGAAAGGCAAAAACCAGATTCACCCTAGAGTTTGCAGAAAGGCATCAGGCCCTGCAGACCTTGATCTGAGCCCAGGTGGGCCTGTGCCAGCTACAGAACTGTAAGATGCATACCTACTGTTTTAAGTCACTAAATATAAGGTCCTCATGACATCAGCAGAAGAAAACCATTAAAACATCATGTTAACCAGAAAATCCCTTCTTTCCCATCAACTTGATCGCCTTTTTTACCCAACAGAATCATTATTGTAATTAGTATTTATTGCTGTTAGAGCAAAATAGAAACAATAATGTACTTTTTTGGAAAACCTGTTTCTGATTGAAACCTCAAATTAAAAAAAAGAAAAGAAGGTAGGTGATAACTCTTAGGAAATCATGGTGAGAATTTCATCTTTCAATCCCAGCAACTCAGGAGCACACCAATTTAACCATAAGAATTAAGTACTGCATAAACCTAAACATAGTTTATTTATGTTTTATGCTATGTATTTTGTTTCTCTCTGAGTACTTTAGGCTCTCCTTTACATCTTAAAATGTGGGCTCCATTTTTATGCTAATAGAGTCCAACTTTTCAGTAACACCCCACAGCCTAAAGACAAAATCTGCATATATTTTCAATGGCCAATCTTTCTTCAACAGAACTTCCAGAGAACAGTAAAGAAATTGATTTTCTAATAACTGTGAGGGATTTGAGAATACACATTAGATCTTAAATTTTCTTCCTCACCATTAACTTTTTCTAAGCAGGAACTTGAAAGACAAGATCAAATTCTATTGTTAGGAAATACAACAGCCTGTTCACACTCAACCTATAAGAAAAAAAGAAAAGAATATATTTATATTATATATATATATTTTTTTCTTTATACACACAGAGAGGGATAAATGTGCAGATCAACAAATTAATGTATGTGTGGAATGGCAATGGCTGTGTCATAGATTACATGCTCATCTGCATTAGATTTTGCTGGTTGTTCTCATTATACCAGCTTAAATTCTCACCATTTGTGAATCAGCATTCCAGTTGCTCCACACTCTTGTCTACACTTGAAGCTATGGCAATGACTCCATTATTATTATGAAATGGACTTCTTTATCCCCAGAATATACCTCACTCTCAGATCTACCTTGATGTGAATAGAGTCATTCTACCTTTCTTTATTTTAGGGTTGGCATGTGTATTTTTCTGCCCTATTGTCATCTAACTATGTGGGTCTTAATTTAAAATGTGTTTATCAAAGTCAACATACAGTCATTTTTTTTCTTTTTATCTGAAATGTTAATGTCTGCCTTTTAGTATTTATTTACATATAATGTGTTTATGCTTGAATTTAAATCTTTTCATCTTGTTATTTTTTTATATTCGTCTCAACTGTTTTGTTTCTTCTTTTTTATTGCAAATATTTTATTTCATAACATTTATCATCTCCTTTGTTTTGAATTTCATTTGTTGTTAAAGAGTTTAGAGTGTACATGTTTATCTTATCATGGCCTGCTGATGATTGTTTTCCTTTGTTTATTCATCTATATTTACCAATTTCCTCTTTTAAGTAATTCTCTCCAGGCCAAGGTGGCACACATGTGTAATCCCAGTGAGGCGGGAGGCTGAGGCAGGAGGCTGAGGCAGGAGGATTGTGCATTCAAAGGCAGGCCTCAGCAAAAGTGAGCTTCTAGGCAACTCAGTGAGACACTGCTTCTAAATTTAAAAATACAAAATAGGGCTGGGGATGTGGTTCAGTGGTTGAGTGCCCCTGAGTTCAATCCCCAGTATCCCCCACCTGCCAAAAAAAGTAATTCTTACAGCTGGGGATGTGGCTCACCTGGCATGCGTGCAGCCCGGGTTCGATCCTCAGCACCACATACCAACAAATATGTTGTGTCCGCCAAGAACTAAAAAATAAATATTTAAAAATTCTCTCTCTCTCTCTCTCTCTCTCTCTCTCTCTCTCTCTCAAAAAAAAAAAAAAAGAAATTCTTAGAGCATCATCATTCTGACAATAGTCAAATGTAAGTGTGAAATCTCTTGGGGCAGAAATTACTCTGGGGATAGAGTAATTATCTCCTGGTGCTAACATTCACTCAGGGTCCCCTTCCTCCCTAAGCCTGGATTACCTACTGTCTAGACTTGCATCTCAATTATATGCTAAAGATTCTTTTGGAGATATATAAAGATAGATAGATAGATAGATAGATAGATAGATAGATAGATAGATATTTTAATGTAATTAAAATAAGACACATGACAAGATATTTAATTTAAATTTTTGAAGAGAAATCAAAATGAATGAAAAAACTCTAAGAAATTATTGTGTATATATGTGGCAGTTAATGTGACTTGTTGCCATTTGAGGGACAAGTTTTTGTTTAGTGTGGTCAGAGTTGGTACCATATTACACAAAGTACAGTGGACATTCAAAAATGTTTAGTCAAGGCTTGATGATTTAAGAAAGAGATACTTGAAGGCTATCAAGTTCCAAGAATGGATACCAGTTCTATTGGGCTGATGAAAATTGGAATCACACGTCAGATTTTCACAATTTTAGTACTGATACTAAATAATGCATGCTTCTAAGCAATGCACTCCTCTAAAGCCTGTGAACTCTTCCGATTATTCAAAGCATAATTCTTCTCACAGCAAATCAGAGCCCTGTCTAGTGGCAGAGTATGTCCACAGAAGTGCTCCAGGTCAAACATCTTCTGTTACATGTATCTGTGGTTGCTGGACCTTTCTACTTCCTTTTAGTATTATGTTCTCAGCTGTGAGCTGATGTCTTTGTTTGTTACCTTCAATCTCTTTAAGTCATTTATCATTTTAATGAACCGATATTAAAACTCTTTTAAAAGCCTGATTGGATTCTTCTTCAGTTCATAAAGGTTTATCATAGATGTTCATCTTGAAGCCTAACAGCTGCAAATGATATCTAACATAAGGGGCTCCAGGAAGTACACTTTCTTCTGCAAACGGAATTTCCATTAACAAATATGGAGGGATTTTTTTTTTTTTTTACACAAGGTTTACTGTGGCTACTGATTCAGGAAAATATAAAATTCTAAAATGAATAATAAATTTGAGAAGTATATTTGTTAATCACAAGAGATTGAAAACACTTTAGTTAATATGACTTTTCTGAATCTATGGGCTGGCTTGCTTATGATCAATTATTGTTCTCCAGAATTTGAGTATTTTATATTCAGTCTCCATAACTAAATTGTAACTAAACAATACTCTTTTAAAAGGGGTAAAATAACTTTTAATAGTTCAGAAATTTAATAGTTGCAAATTGTTGTATGGTCACTTTTTTTTCCTATAAATGTTGCTGATCTCACTCTCATCCCTGTGTGAAACTCAATGCCCACGTTGTTGGGCAGGATTATAGATCTCTGTTCCATTGTTGATTTTGTGTGTGTTCCATATCTTTACCATCTTCAGCCTGTTTTGATGAAATTTACCATTATTTATGCAAAGACTGAACTTCTGACAGAACTGCTATTCACTAACATATTTGGGTTGTCTCATTAGAAGACACCTCTCTGCTCCTTTGAAGAGAAAATAACTCACTCTGTAATTTCCACATAATTTTCAGAAGTAGGTTTTATAAAAGAAGTGCTCAGTTGTTTTTAATCTTTTCTCCAAAAGCGATTATCATCATATTTGTTAATTTATGAGTTTATGCAAGTGTGAAAGGAAATCTGCAGTTACTACTAGGAGAACAGCTACATCGGAGCGTTCACTGATCCTGAAGGGATATTTTTGTGAGAGGTTAAGTTTTATTGTGAAAAGTTAGGGCACCTCTTTCTATCCTGATAACAAGGATCTCCTCTCCATTCAGGCAATCTCTTTCGTGCTGCTAACTCATACCTGTGCTGCCAATCATTGAGTTTTTCACTACTGTTCTGTTTCTCCCATATTTTAAACTAGACAAATCCATTTATGTCCAGCTTTGCCATCCTGTCCTTTTTGAAGATTATCCCAAATATGCCATAATTGATCTCATCTCTCTAACTATTCCTATTTCATCTCTGGCCTTTGTCATTGGTGTCCAAAATAGAGGTTTTATCTCCCAGTGTTTGCAAGTTACTTACTAGAATATAGGAGAAAAGTTTGAGAAATGTGTACATATGCTTCATATTAAAAAATAAAAAGGAACAAAACCCTGAATTTTTTTGTGTGCTGTCAAAGATTTTACATGTCAGATGCTAAATTGTTGTTCTTCTTTCGTGGAACCTGATAAATCTTAAGAAAGAAATGGGAGAGACCCTCAATGTTACACAAAATTACATGGAAGAGGATGTGAGGGGAAAGGAGGGGTAACAAGGGAGAGAATTGAACAACAGCAGATGAGGTAGAGAGGGATGATGGGTGGGGAGGGGAGGGAGGATAGTAGGGGAGAGGAAAGGTAGCAGAATACAACAGTCACTAATATGCCATTATGTAAAAATGTGAGGGTGTAACCGATGTGATTCTGCAATTTGTATTTGTGGTAAAAATGGGAGTTCATAACCCAATTGAGTCAAATGTATGAAAGATGATATATCATGAGCTTTGTAATGTTTTGAACAACCAATAAAAAAAAAAGAAATGGGAGAGAGGTTGGATATTAGGTCCTTGAACTCTGTTCTTTTCAGTACATTGAAATATACTGCAGTTAACATGTAATTTAAATGCATGATATTCAAAATAATATTAATAAAATATGCAAAAGTAAACTGCAAGATACACTTAAAATATTTTAATTGTATGTGATTGTAATTGCAAAATGAGGTCTGAAAAGAACAACAAAAACTATCAAGCCTACCTGAAATCTGGCAAAACTTTTAAATAATCAAGAACATTATATGCAATAATATGTACTTTGTGAAGTAGAATAATAAACTAAATATAAATATTTATATAATTAATTATTGTGTATTTATATTTTTTCTTTTTCAAATTTTATATATTTTATCAAAACCATAATACCTTAATATAATTATATATATTAATATATAAATATAATATATATTTTATAAATATGTAAATGTGTATGCAAGATATTTTTTGATAAAGATAAAAATTTGGAAACAACAAAACAAACTCTAAGCATTTTTATTGTATTTTATCCACTATTTGGGCATCTATTGGTATTATATGAAAACAATAAAACTCTCTTGCTCTGTTCTCTGTAACATAGGTAATCAAAACATGTCAGATATGATATGGTTATTAGAAGATAACCGTGTTCACAAAATTGAGGAAAATGACATATTTAGTATGTTTGATCTTCAAATTTGTAAGCATGGCATATTTCTTTTCATTTAGGTCTCAAGTTATCTCTTTTATCAGCATTTTGAAGCTTTCACAATGTTAAATTGAAATTTTAGTGGGTTTTTTTGAGCTGTTGCTAATTATATTGCATTTTTAATTTCAGTAGTCATATTTTTGCTGGCAAAGGTATAAGCCATTGATTGTTGAAGATTTATAGTGTATCATGTGACCTTGCTGAATTCAATTTAGATGGTTTTGTTTTTCCAAGCACATTTTGTAGTTGGGGTATAACTCAGTTGTAGAGTGAATACTTTGCATGCATGAGACCCTGGACCAGCACCAGAGAGACAGGGAGAGAGAGGAATAGTTGGTATTTTCTGCATAATAATAATACTATCTGCAAATAGGAAAATATGATCTGTATGCCTTTTTATTTTATTTTCTTGCACTGTATTAAACTGTCTAGACTGAATGAAAGCAAAAGTAGACATTTATGTTTCTTCCCTTCAGGAAGTAAGCACTTGGCCTTTCAGCACTCAGGACAACATTGGTGGCAGGACTTAAGTAGATCTTCTTTATCAAGATGAAGTACTTTCCCACTATTTTTTCTAAAAGTTTCATGACTTGGTATTGATTCATATCAAATAATTTTTCTACAATTGATAATTGATATGATCATGTGATTTTTCCTTCTTCATGCTGTTGATACAGTGCACTAAATAGCTTAGTTTTAAAAAATGAACCAACTTTGTTCACCAAGCACAGTGTATAAGTCCTTTTATACAATAATAAAATCTATTTGTTAATATTTTGTTATCGATTTGATTTGTATCTCTGTAATTATGATGGATATTGCTTTGGAGATTAATTTATTCATTCATTTGTTTCTTCCTTCTTTCCCCTTCCTCAATTCTTCTCTTTCTAGAGAGGGAAGAGCCCTTTCTATTTCTCCTTCTCTTTCTTTCCTTCCTTCCTTCCTTCCTTCTTTCTTTTTCTTTCCTTCTATTCTTGCTTCTGTTCCCTTTCCCAATTTGACATTTGTGCAATAGTATTATCCCATTAAAACAGAAGTAACTGTAATATCTGAAAATTTTTCTTCTCCTCCAAACATATATTATTTATAAATCTGTTTCTTTTTATTGCAGAGAATAATGTGCACACATTTTGAATTATTGACATCCATCCACCTTTCCTTTGCCTTTACCCCGATTCCAACTTCCTAGTCCTACATGTTCTAATCCCTAGTAATTCCTCTTTTACTTTCAGTCAACTTATTTATTATTTATTTATTTATTTTTGCACATTTAAGAGAGAATATCTGATGCTTGTCTTCTGTATCAGATTTATATTACTTAGCATGATGACCTACAATTCCATACATGTTGCTTCAAGTGACAGGATTTTGTTTCTTTTTTATGACTAAATAGTAGCTTTTTTATGTACATATTGTGTGTGTGTGTGTGTGTGTGTGTGTGTGTGAGAGAGAGAGAGACATTTTCTTTGTTCATGGTTACCTAGACTATTGTTATATCTTGGTTTTTGTCAATAGTGTTGCAATACACCTGGACAGGCAGGTATCTCCTTTTAAAATTATTTGGTTGGTTCTGATACATATGTTTTCATTGAAACCTTGATATTTGGAAGATGGTGTTATCAAATTCTGGATACTGTTTAAATCTTCTGTTATTTTTCTCTGCTACAATTCTAACAGAGGAAGAGCATTATCCCATTAATACTGTTTCATTGTGTGATAATAAACACTCAGGCTCAGTTGACAAGGCAGGTAGAGACTTCTAGTTCCTTCCTGAAGTGCAGGACTTCCAGCTCTCTACTAAACCTGCATAGACATTGCACATACATCGACTTGGCTGAGAGGGGTTGTTTTACATCATTACTGTTCCCAACATGATGGCCTTCAGTGACAAGAGGGGTGTTGCTTTCTTATTTGGGGGCAATAACTCCCTAGGTTTTCTCTGTTGCCACATCAGCAAGGATGGATGGAGACAGGAACTTCCTTATGGAAGGTGGAGATGAAAGACCAGTGCTCAGTGATCTCCATGGACACTACAGGCGAGTAATGGAGATAAAAGTCTCATCCCTGGGCTCACTTTCCACAGAAGCCCGTAGGAAGTCTAGCCTCCTTACTCATTCCTTGTTACTCTGAGCAGGAGTTAGATCTTAGTTATTTTTGCTGATTCCTGTGGTTACAGTGGTTACTGTCTGCAAATTTTCTGACTCTGTGAGGCTCCTTTTTTCCTAGTCCTTTGCCTAGAAATTGAGAGTATTTGGGTGGAGTTGGGAGAAGGCCTTTTCTTTTGTCTTTCCCTCTTGGAATGTCTAGTCTTCTGGCTTCCTGAGCTCCCAGTCTAGAGTACATGAGTCATTAAGACAATCCAAGGACCTTACCACCATACACTCCTTGAATTCTAAATTTCTGAACTAATCTTTACTCTTCCCACTATTCCTATGTTTGATATATATATATATATATATATATATATATATATATATATACACATACATATACATATTTTTGAAGAATTTTTATTTACACTTAAAGGATGAGAATGTAAGGATAAGAATACATCTGATCTGTCTTCTGAGAGTGGAAGCATAATACATATTAATTTTTATTAGTACATGACCCACTTTAAGCAAAAGATTCATAAAAGTCAAAGCAAATGTTAAAGGCATAATACAATGGCTATAATTTCATTACAATCCAGGTTTTTATTAAGGACCCCCAAATTTCTCACAAATACTTTTTTGATAAAGTATTCAATTCATAGGAAATATCTATGCTTTATAAATACCACAATTGCATAATATAGAACAAAGAACAGATCATATATCTCCAAACCCTCCAAAAACACAAGAGATAAGAAAGACATCATTGTAGCTGATTTGGTCCATGAATGAATAGGTAAGTGGAAAATACGGCTTCAGAAAACTTAAGGTAAATAATAAAGAAACTGCATGGCAGAGAGATCACAAAATAGACAATATACTTATTTCCTGTCATTCCTACAATATTTACTTATATATTAGCTTATGGAAAAAAGTACGATAAAATTTAAAGTTAACCTACAAAAGCTCATAGGTAAAATGAAGGGAGCTTATTTGAGGGGAGAAAGTCCTCTTACGACTAAATTGCTTATATTTTTGATGCGAATTTCTAGATAATTGCTTTTATTTGATAAATTAAGCAACTGAGATATAAACAGAGCTGATACTCAGGAGGCATATATTGGCATGAGTTCAGGACTAGTGAGCATTCACTCAGATGGGGATGTGTTTGTGCTGTGCTGGTTGTTAAGAATATTAAATATTACCCCTGGGTATAAATGTATTGTTTTGACTTATAAAGAACAGACTGGAATAACTAAATAGAAATAGGGCTCAACGTGGTTACCTCTACAGAATCACTTATGATTTTGCAGACTTTACATCTAGTACTTTTCCATAGTGCTTTGGTTTTTATAACCTTGTGGATAAATTGTTATAATAACTGTTTAAAAAGTCATTGCTCCCATTACCAAACTTCTACCACCTCTTCCCCATCAACACTCATTGAAAAGACCACCTACTTGAAGAGCAATATTATCTTACCCCACTTAAAATGGCTTAATAATCATGGAATATTATTCTTTAAACTATTTCTTTAACAAGTTTAATCTCTCCATTATTATTTATAATTTCAATTATCTTCTCAAATAATAGTGTCTCTCACATTTAATATTTAGCATTGTCTATTATTGTCCTAATAGTATTTACTATTAAGTTGTTCTTAATTAAATATGGGTTTCCATAATTCTCTTTTACATACACTAAGGAGAATTTTTAAATAATTCACTTTTTGCTGTCTACCAAAACATTAATAAATAAAATCTTTCTAATTTACATAAATCTGAGCTGGAAGAAATATTCAAGTGCTTGAATAGAAGACCTAGCTCCAGCCCCAGGTCTTCCACATAAGTCTATCTACTGTCATTTCAACTGTTTTTTTTTTTTTTTTTGGCTTCTTCTGTGGAATGATAATATCATGTAGTATATTGTAAAGATAGATTGTCACCCATTCTATGAAACCACCTTTAAACAGTGAAGCATTGGGTGTCTTGGTGACGAGCTGTCTGGCTATTGACCTCAGACCAGCAGGTTAACCCAGCATGGCCCATCCCCCTGAGCAAAGCAGCCACACACAAAATCAAACACTTCAGAATACCCTTCCAGGCCTCACAACTATATTTTCTTCATTTTGCCAGTTTTGTTAGTAGCCAGTATATTTGATTTCAGCTAGCTGTGCTCCTGACAGCAGTCACACTGCATTATACAACCTTCCAGACTGCTGGCCCCTTCATCTCATTTTATTAAAAAAAAAAAATATATATATATATATATATATATATATATATATATATATATATATATATACCTGTTTCCTTCATCATGAAATCCATAATTATCTGAAAATCAGCAGCCTGCTGTTGGTGCTAGCAAAGGAAATGAAGACAGAATGATATTCTTCCTAAACACATGCCTGGACACTTCAGAGACATCGGATGCAATTGCCAGTAACAAACTTTCCCCTGATGCTCTTTCACACATCTCTGGCTTAAGCCTGTGCTCTTAAAAAATGTGCTTGAAAGAATTAGATTTTTCATGCAGATGTTATTAGTGCATGGTCTTTTATTCAGCTCAGCCGTGATAATACAGATTATTCCATGATTATTAGGCCATTTTAAGTGGGATAAGATAATATTGCTCTTCAATTAGGTGGGCATATATGTGTGGCTGCTTTGAAAAACAGAATAGAGAATTTAGTAATTATACATTTTTCTCAGCATCCAGATGGATTTTTAGTCATTAAAATTTACATGTTCATCACCTAGGAAATCAAACCAGGGAAAACTTCCCAGGACAATAAGATTACTTGAATATGCCAGTCAACCTATTTTTCTCACTAAAGATAAGTTACCAAGTGGAAAAAAATGGTTTTGGAATAGAGAATCATAAGAGAGCCATATAATGAGCATTTGCCATAGGAAATTTATATCATCTTTTCATATTTACTGAGTGTAGATCTTAATCATAGCTGCATATTTCTCCCATGCAGATGGATCATCATCTCCTTACTTTTGATTTCTTTTAATAGAAAATGGCTGAAAACTTTAATTTTATTAATTTTTTTTGCAATTTCTTCATAGCACCATTATAATGTAATACCTTATTTCACATTAATCTATTAAATATTTGGTATTCTGAGTACTCTAAACGCATTTTTTAATTTCATATAAACAAAGTCAGATATTCAATTGTATGTTCTTACTTTATCCAAGATGTGTTGATCATTTTGTGTGGGGGGGGTAAGCTTTCAGGTGATCTTATGTTCTTGATTTCCTACCTTCTATAGAACTTTGATTTTATGAAACATGATTGACAAAATTAATTAGAAGCTAAAATTGGTGATGCTGCATTTTCTCCAGCAATTGAATGGATTTAAATTTATACCTGAAAGGTCCCAGAAGGACCAATTATTGAACCCATAAAAGTTATGCAAGATTCTAAACTTTTGTCTCTCTAACACCCCTCGCATCGCTACTTAAATAAAGTGGTTCCTTTGAGATGCCTGTCTCTCATCATGGGACAGGAGGAAATGGTGTTCAGCTTACGTATCCTACAATAGTCACAGTGCTTATACGGCATCAACAGCTGATAACAAGTCTCTGTCAACACGCCTTCCATGGCCTCTGAAGAAACCCAAGTTCAGAACTGACCAAAGGACATCTCAAACAGCTAACAAGTTTATTTTTCTATTTCCCCCCCCCCAAAAAAAAAAGTTTTCTCTAGATCTATTGTTCCCTTTTGACTAATAAAAATATATAAAATAAGTTATGTAAAAGTACATCCCTGATTTTTTTTCCTCTGTATCCTTGTAAGAAATGATATTTGTAAAACCCTGAACTACTTCTATAACTCTTTGTAAAACTCTGAACTACTTCTATAATTCTTATAAAGTTATTTCCTTAATTTTATAACCTGAGGATAAAAGTTTCACCTAGTTTCTTAAAATAGCAAAAGGTAATATCATGTCTTTGAGCCTTATGTAAATGGTAGTCATGTCAATTCAATGACATCTTGGGGACCATGTGTATGAGCCACAGATTATCACTATGCTCAGAGTGAAACTTGATTGTAGAACGACCAAAATCGTGTGTGTGACTGTGTGTGTGTGTGTGTGTGTGTGTATACATGTTTAATGAATGCAACTTAAGATGTAATTTTGTATTTAATTTTTTCTTCATATTTAAAAATATCATAATTGAAAATAAGAGGCATTTGGCTATGTATTTGATCCTGGATATAAAATGTACACCAAGGTGACTGGTTTTTAATAATGCTCAGAGGATTTAATTTAGTTTGTCAATGTTCTGGATGTATGAACATGGAACCATAATATCTTTGCCCTTTTATTCAATCTTAATTATATAGAGAGAAGTGAGAATCAGAATTTTTGTATAAAAATGTGCTGCATGCACTTGTTATAGTAATTCCTGTCCAATCAAACTTTATCAACATCATCTATATTTGTTGGAGGCCATCTATATTTGTGATTATTTCACATAAAAACCCAAGTGAGCGCAATTAGGAAACTCTCCATATACTCTCAGCAGTTTCAAAAGACTTCTGTGAAGACACACAGAGGAAACATCTTACAGAAGAAAGTGGGGAATGGCGGATGCAAACCTCTTTTCATAAGCAACAATGCTCTGAATGTTATTCCATATGATTATTAACATACTGGTTTATTACTAAAGAAACATGCAGTAAACCCATTCTTTGGCAATCTTAAACATAACCATCAGAGTCTCTGTACAGTCTATTGTTTCATTTTAAAAAAGAAGGTAAAAACCCTAAATCACCAAGTTTCCCAGCAACACACATAAAATAAAAAAAAATTTGCTGCAATTTAAATGGACTAGCAGAAAGAACACTCAACCATTTGGAACTGAAATATTCATGAGCTACTCTGAGAACAATGAAACTAAATATCTTCAGATGTCCTAGAGGAACAAGAGTCAAGGAAACACAAGAATAATGAGAGACCATTCTATTTTAAACTTTTTCTTTTTCCTCCTTTTCTCTCAATTAGATGATAATATACAATTTAATCTTGCTACATTATGAATAGAATGTGACAAGCTCACAAGTCTATGCTAAAAATTCTCTTAAAACTTTTGACATGGTTTAATTCCACACTTGGGGGCATACTGGAAATTTACTTGGCCTTAAAGAATTTATTAAGGTAGTTAGAACTATGGACAAAATTATCCTTATCTAGGTAAACATTGTAGAATATCCAACGGCATATCTTTGATTATATATATATATATATATATATATATATATATTCAAAGGATATATATGTATATACATATATATACATATATACAGTATAAGTATATATATGTGTGTGTGTGTGTGTGTGTATATATACACATATTTGCGGTATATGTATATATATATGTATATATATACATATATATACATATATATATACATATATATACATATACATATACATATATATATATATACATATATATATATATATATACATATACCGCAAATTCTACTAAGTCAATATCTTAAAAGGATACTCAGATTTTGGCAATTATCACTCCAAAATCCTAGAAACATTTTTCTGCAAGTAACAATTTCTTTTATTTGAAATATTTGTACTTGGTTCCATGCCCCTATATTTCATTTAAATCACTAGGCAATTTAAAGATTGCCTATTGTAAGTAACAGTCATACAACAGAAAGTTTAAAAGGAACATTTGATGATTGGGGAGTTTTAACAAATCATAATTTTAAATTAAACAAGATGATTTTGAAGAGCAACTGGTCCACTTTAAAGCTCATGTATTTTTTATACTCAGTGGCATTGAGGAAAGTATATGCAGGAAAAAAATTTAAATTGTTCTATCATTACAACTGATGCTTGAGTGCTCGCTCCTCACACTCACATCCTTTCATATCTGCCTCTGTTCTTGTGAGCTCTTTCTTCATCAGTTTTATTACCTTCTCCAAGTTCTCCAGCTCAAAAAATGATGTACAGCCCTTTGCCTACAAATCTTCACCACCACTTCCCTTGATGTACCGCTCACCTCTTCCTCAGTTAAGCTGCAGCAGTCCCAACCACAAGCATCTGGAGCTCCAAAGAGCATCCAAACTGACCTCTCCCATCACCACCCATGTCCTCCCGCAATCACTGTGCAATATAACCCTTTCACAGAGGACACAAGCACTTGTTTAACTCTGTCTGTCTATCCATCGATTAATCTAGTCTCTTATAACTCTGTTAATTAAAGTAGCTTGGAGTGTGTCAAGAGACGCTTCCCATGGATAGACATTTTTCTACAGGTCATTTCTTACCTCTTAGTTCTCATTTTCTTCCCATGGATAGACATTCAGAAAATTGCCATGGAAGATAGAGATAGTGTCTTTCTTTAGGGGAGAGGGAAGATTTGTTTTGTACTCAGGACAAAACAAGTAAGATATTTGTAACAGAGCTAGATGAATTGATAAGCAGTCTTCTTGATAAAGGGAAGGTTTCCTAAACTTAAAGTCCCTTCCCTGAGACACAGATTCACTCTGGGGGCAGCATCCTTAGGGTTTGCTCTGCTCTACCCATTGGACTTGCGATGAAAGACCTAACGTAAGCATGAAGCACAGACTTTCTGCTGTGCTGAAAGTTATATTCTTTTATTTCAGACCCAGGAGCTTCATATATTTTGCCAATATCCACAAAACTGTAGTAGATTTTTTTTTGTAGATCAAAAGAAGGATGAAATTTCAGACCCTTTACAGTTCTTGACCATTACACTTAGAGTAAAATCCCAAGTCCTGGATGAAACCCATATATAATTCTCAAACCTCCATTTATCTCTTGCATTGGTTCATTATCTATTGAATACATCAAATACATCAACCTTATTTCAGATTCTTAAGCTTAGTAAATACTTTGTAATGTCAGAGAAGTTCCTCACGAGGTGCTTTCTGTCCCCAAAAGCTCTTCATTCTGTCAACTGAATGTTCTTGTTTTACTCAACTACCATTTCTTGACTCTTGAATATACATGATAACATGCTTCTACCCAAATTTCACACCTAATTTTTATTTTCCTTTATGCTGATTTTCACTAATTTTTTGCTATGTTTGTAAGAAGGTAGCGAAAGCATAACTATATTTTGTACTTAATGGCATAAATTACTTTTGTTTGTATTTGTTCTGTTTGTTTTCTTTCTATAGATCTTGATTCTTCTAATGTCTATAAAACAAAAACAAACAAAAGCCAGTTTTATGTTTTGGAAATTTTGTGTTAGTTCTGAATATGAATATATATAGTTTTTAACTTTGTTTACAGAATAGCATAATATCAAACACAGACACACATTGTGTGAATGTTCAATATATTATTGCAGAAATCCCTAAATGGCTCTTCTGCCAGTAACTTTATCCATTGTGAATACTGTATACATAGTGATTTATGAGAATAAAAATATATCCATGTTAGGCAACTGCTTAAAAACTTTTAACAATTTTTAACTTCTCTGGGAAGTTTTAAAAATGGGGGAGAGAGAGAGAGAGAGAAAGAAATCATAGGCTGTTTTCCACAATTAAAATTATGTCTCAACTTCCTCCAAATTCATTGAAGGTACTCCTCCTCCAGCACTGGGTGCTTCCAGTACCACCCTGCAAATACTCTGTCACTGTACTTATTCAGCAGACTTTTTTTAATTGTTTGTTCAGACCTGATTTTCCTCAATCAGATTACAGGCTGAATGTGGACATTTGTTCATAAGTCATTGTATCTCTCAGCACCTACCACAGCTTGAGCACAAAAAAAGAGACAAAATTCAATTTTTTAACTAACTTATGATAGGCCAGTATTCTATTCTACTCTTTTTCATATTCTATGATAAGATTAATATGTCTACTCATTTGTTTATCTACATGTACTGGTAAGCAATCAATTTTTTTCTTTTGTTTAATTTCTGGACTCATACCAATGATAGCTATTACTTATTTCTTGATTCTTTTCTAAATTACCTTCTTTGATACATAAATAATAGCTATAAGTTTTAGATTGACCATTAGAAAGTCTAGATGTTTTCATATCTTACATCACAAGAACAAGAATATAGAGTTATATTTCAATAAAAAAACAGGCACATAATTAAGCACTATATGTTTTTACATTAAATATAAAAATCAATGTTTTGTAATCCATAGGTGTAAGAATATACAATAACTTTGTTTTGTATATCTAATAAATTAATAAATGGCACAATAAAGTGACTAATTTTTGTTACAAAAATGCAGAAAATATCTTCTGATAATTATGCATTATTTTTTAAAATTCCTTATTCTCTATTGTATATTACTTAACACATTTCCCATTGCTCATATAATCAAATATTCAATTATATACTTTATATTCTGCATAATTAGAATTTGTGAGAAGCCACCATGTATATACTCCATAGAGGCTCTGTTATGATAATCAGGTTATGTGGTAATAATTAATCATTGAGAATCCACTTGTGATATCTTGGGCTACCACAGCAACATAGTGGATTTTATTGCCTAAATATTGAGAACAGTAAATAAGTAACAGTGTCTGCTAGTATAACTTAGAATATAATAAATATTGTATATGTTCAGTCACCCTGCTCTCTCTATTGAATTGGATACTTTCAGAATATCATTGGGTTACCTGAAAATGTATGAGGAAAAAAATTCAATTAAAATTGAATGTCTCAATAGTAAGCTGCTAGATCTGCTTTTATGCCGAAAATGAGAAAAATGTGGTTGTTTCTAACAGAGGCAACAGTTGTTCACTTACGTGGGAGAATATCCATAGCATATAGACAAATCTATGGGTATAACCTTCTAAGAAACACTATAACAGTAAAATATGCTACACTAGTAATCTTAAAAATATAAGTAATCTTTAAAATCTCCATGTTAGTAAATCTTACAATCTTATATTTCTAAAAGATCAGAAAGAAAATGGGGGATATAAATTTCAATGTATATTTCTGGAATAAACAGAGGGAAATATCTGTCATAAAGTATATTGAGTTTAATTCGACATTTTTAGGATTTTATAGATTGCATGTCCATGCCTACCTTAAAGCCAATCTAATTAACAGATATTGTACTTCTTCAATAACATGATTGCCTCATCCTTCTTCAGGAGTTAAACTGGGTTTGAAGCTTTGCTCCTTGGCAATCCATAGTGTACATGGAGTGAACACTAAGAATTGGTGCACTATATTAATGAAAACATAACCATAACTTTCATGGATGGGAAAACAGTAGCTAAGGTATCTCTGTTTCAAAATGGAATATATAGTCACATTTAAAAAAATTTCTCCAATGAACAGACTACTTTTCTATAGTGCTTGAAGTGCTTGATAATAATGATAGGAACTCAAGAGCAGTGCACCAAAGAGTAAATACTCTTTCTTTTACTCAATTGAGATATTTCTCAAGACAGTATATAACAACCTGCATCAAAGTTATGTGGGAACATTTGTTAGAAATTCAGAATCCTGGATCTGAATCTCAAATCCACTAACCTCAAGTTTCATAGAAAATAAAACAAGGAAGGATGAATTTCAAATAAACTTTCCAAATGATTTTAATGAATGAGTTGGAGATTGGAAAATATATATTACATCAGTAAGTGTAACAAAAACATATATACCCCATTTTTACATTGCTAATGGGATTGTAAATTAATACAACCACTGTGGAGATTGGAATGAAGGTTTCTCAGAAGACTAGACATGGATTCACCATATGACCCTGCTATATCACTCCTTGGCACTTATTCTGAAAAATTAAAGTCATCATCGTACAATGGTACATGCATAACCATGTTTATAGCAACAAAGTTCACAATAGCTGAACTATGGAACCAGCACTAGTATCTATCAAAAGATAAATGGATAAAAGAAATGTATAAAATGGATAAGTGGATAAAATAAATGGATAAAAGAAAATGTGATATATATATATATATATATATATACACACACACATATACATGTATACACATACACACACACACACACACACACACACACACACACACACTGGAGTTTTGTTCAGCCATAAAGGAGAATAAAATTGTGCCATTTATGGAAAAATGGATGGAACTTGAGAACACTATGTTAAGCAAAATAAGCCAAACTCAGAGGGTCTTATGTGTGGAAGCTAGAGAGGGGAAAAGGCAAAGAAATTTGTGGGTATGTTGGGGGTGTTGCAAGAAAAGTAAAAGGATATCTGTAGAATGGAGAAAGAAGACCAGTGAATGGGAAGAAGGGAAGAAAGGGGGAAGTACTAGGAGGTGATGACGAAATTGTTATATTTTGTGGTGTGCATACACCAATATGTAACAAAAAATCCCACCATTATGTACAATTATAATGAGTGAATAAAAAATGTGAAAAAACCATATATGTCCCAACCTAAAACCAATTCACCAACCAAATAATTATCTACAAAAGTATGAAGTCAAATTTCATATTCCTTAGTCCAAAGTCAATCCAAACTTTCCCCATAGCACAAATCTTCCAATGTGTGTGTGTGTGTGTGTGTGTATATATATATATATATATATATATATATAGGCACCTGCATATCCATGTTTGAGCATCTTGGAGGAAAATGGAACCATCACTAAACCGTGAATAAATTTCAGCAAAAGAACTATGGGTTAAATTTCACCTTCCATATACCTTCATGGCTGAGCAATGAACTTGTGCAACCATATTTTGTGACTTTGAAGATCTGCAATCTTAGTAAATTAATTGGTGGAAATTTATTTACAGTAGTAGTTTACACTGACCTAAACTGTAGTACACTAGGACATACCTGGTATTATAATATAATAATATTATAATACTGTTCTATACCACAATATAATATAGAATATACTCTTTATATACTCAATATATACTTAGAAAGTTAATTAAAATAAACTTTTTTACATTGTATCATGTAAAATATATTCAAAGATCACTCACATAATCAAAAATGGTTGGAAAAATATGTACATTAAGTCTTATTTTATCACTTTTCAGGTAACAAATTAATTTTTATTGTTCATATGATGAATGAAAAAATAACAGTGATTTTAGATCAATATGGAAGAAATTGCTCTTAGCAGGAGAAATAACAGTGTTCCCAAGATAGACAGGTTAGAGAAAATTTCTTTGTGTAAATGAATTTCCAGGTGGTACACATCATCTATATTTATGTGTACATGTGTGTGTACTTGGGCATGGTGTTCACATTTCTTTCCATTTATCTATCAATTTTCTAACTATCTCTCTATCATCTCTATCTATCTATTGTCTCCTTCTCAGGTTGGCATTTAGTCTGTAGTTCCTGTCTCTCTCACAGTGGACTTTAGGACCTTACAAAATTCTAGCTCTTGATGCATATCCCAAACTGGGGGAAAACCTGACAAGAAGCACAGACAGATTAGAGGTGGGGAAACCTACATTATATTGAAAGAGGGGAAAACATTTCATCAAAGAAGTTATAATACATTTCAACTCAGAAATAGTGTATAGAGCAGACAACACTAGAGGAAGGTAAGATGCTGTCTAAGTCATGATGATGATAACAAGATGGGTCCAACTCCACGGGTCCATTGTGTGATCACAGAGAGGTCAAGGTTATGGACTTCTGACATGTGTATAATAACACAACTAAATTTTGTTGTTGGACCAGGAAACTCAAAAAATCTGCATAGGGTGTGACTCCAACCAAGCTGTTAGGTTTCTCTTGAAGATAAATAAACCACTAAAGTTTTAAACTTCTTTAACTCTGCCTTTAGTGGAAAATCCACTGTATCTTATTGTCTTGATCCAGTTGAGCTGCTGTAACAAAAATAATCTTGAGTAGCTTAAAGAGAGAAAATTATTTCTCCTTGTTCTAGACAATGTTCTAGACAATGTTCTAGGGAACCCCAACATTAACATGGCATCAGTAACTAGGTTTAAATATGTATTTCTGTGGGACAAATGCAGACAAAAACATTTATACTTAATCATGTATGAATATTAAACTTAAGGATCTCTGACAGGTGTGTGGAACCCATACAATTTTGGAGCATTCTGTCTCAATACATTCCCTTTAAGTTATCACAAAGACTAAATTATTTCCTTATGTAATTTTACATAGCTTATTTATTTAAAAATTCAACATTTTTCTTTGGTTTGATATTGAGCTCAGCTACATAAATACCTCCAAATGCTTCCCCAGTTGTTGCTCCCCCGAAATAGGTTAAACCATGTATTATTCTACCTCAGTTCTTCTTCACTCATCGATGTAAGGTTATTTTAACTATGATTTCATTAATATGTGGAGAAAGTTTTCTTTCCATGACAAGAGAGAGACATCTGGATTTCATAATCTCATATGTACAATATAATTCACTCAGGCATACTGAGGCTGTAAAACTATTCATGGCTCAACTCATTATTATTATACCATATGCAAGCACTCTGCAATGTGCAATGTTTTTCTCATTCTACCCTTATCTGGTAAGAGTGAATATGAAAATGAGAATTAGGCAGACGTATCTTCACATATATAATACGCACACACACCAATATATGTATCTAGGAAGAAAAAGAGAGAGAATATAAATCATGGAGATATGGCCCCCAATTTATGAGGGTTTTTCTTATGGTATTTCAACTTCACAAAGGATCAAAGATACAAAAGTAATGTGCATTTAGTAGAAACCATATTTCAAATTTTGAATTTTGATATTTTCCTAGCTAATAATATACTGAATGGTAGCCTGGCAATAGGCTGGGCAGCAGCTGTGGGCTGTATCTGCCAGTGGTCCACATAATCACGGAGTAAACAACCAAAGCACTATAGTGTTCTTTGTTGCTAAGCTAGAACATTAAATTAGTTAGATACATTAAGTACATTTTCAACTTTGGAAATCTACAGTTTAAGATGAATGCATCAGGACATAATACTGTGATAAACTGAGAATCATTTGTATTCATATTTCATATATGTATGAAAATTTTATTGTTCACGTTTCTTTATCTTTATTCTGCCTTAGTGTGTTTTTAACATAACCAGCATAGTGATAATATGCAAATAATGGGAAGAGTGTATGTTCTTGTTTTTTTCCTTGGTATAATAGAGATGTATTTCACATTATCATTTTAAGCCCTACTTTATTCATTTTCCTTTTTAAAGAGATATTCCTTTTGAAACATTTTGGGGTAAAATTAATATATTTTCTCATGATAAGTAACTGTGTATCTGGATTGGATAAATCGTTTTAAGCAAGCTTGATTATTGCACTCAGAAAAATCCAGAGAAATCATTACAGCATAGGACTAAAATACATAAACTTTTGAGTCAGGCATATTGGATTCAAGATTCAATTTCAGCCTTTACTACCTATATTATCTTTGAAAAACTACTTGATCTTGTGATACATTATTTTCTTTCAGTTTCTTTTGTAAAATGAGAATGGTAGGGACCTGTCTCCAAAGGTTGTTTTTATGAATAAATATAAAGTGTTTTGAACAGAGCCAGTCATATAGTATGTATATATACACATATACAGGATTTTGCTTAATTTTTTATATGCCTTCTTTTAAATATGAAAATAATGGGGGCTGGGGTTGTGATTCAGTGGAAGAGCACTCCCCTAGCATGTGTGAGGCACTACATAAAGATAAATAAATCCTTAGCACTACATAAAGATAAATAAATTGTGTCAACTACAACTAAAAGATATTTTTTAAAAATAATGTTGATATTTAAGCTCTCATTAAAAAACAGTACTTAATTATAATAAATTATCATTTCAACAAGTTCAGTTATTAATATTTTCCTTAGAGTATTTACATCAACATTTATGTTCATTTCCTGCAGCTGCTATCCAATTATCAAAGGGGTGACTTAAAACAGTAGAAATGTATTCTTTAGAGTTCTAGAGGACACAAGTTTGAAATCAAGGTGTTGGCTGGCCCCTCCCCTCAAAACCTCTAGGGAAATTCTCATTCTTGCCTCTTCCAACTTCTGGTAACTCCCAAGGTCCCCTGGCCCAAGACTTTGTAAGTTTTACCTCTGCCTCCATCCTCACATGACTTCCTTCTTGGGGTCCCAACCATTCTTCTTCCTTTCTCCTATAGGGATCCAGGGGCCACTTGAATAACCCAAGATGGTCTCATCTCAACATCTTGAGCTTAAATTGAATCTACAAAAGACCTTTACTAAATAACATTATGTAGAGGGCCGGTGTGAGTTCGGGAATAAAGAATTGCTGTTTGAATCTACAAAGCTGTGAGTGGCTTGTGATTTTATGCCCATTATTTACATGTTACAGTTGATACTTCTTCCGGATTTTTGATGGGCTCCCTTCATGCTGGAGAAAAAACTAAAGATGTTATAGCTCATTGCTTACAAAATTTTGCCACTGTGGGTGTTCCTAAACAGTTAAAAACAGATAATGGTCCTGGTTATACCTCTACCTCTTTTAAACAATTTTGCTCATCATTTGGTATTACTCATATAACAGGAATCCCATACAATCCACAGGGACAAGGTATAGTTGAAAGAGCTCATCAAACTATTAAAACGTACTTATTAAAGCAAAAAGAGGGAATTGGAAAGGGGTATATATCCCCCAAAGATAAACTTAAAATAATCCTTTTTACTCTAAACTTTCTAAATTTGGATTCATCAGGACTTAGTGCTGCGGAAAGACATATGTACCCAAAAAAATGTACATAAGCCTAAGGTACTTTGGAAAGATATTCTAACAGGACAATGGAAAGGTCCTGACCCAGTGATTGTCTGGAGTCGGGGCTCTGTTTGTGTTTTTCCACAGGGAGAACAGCAGCCGATTTGGATTCCAGAGAGATTAACTAAAGCAATTTCTACAGAAAAAGATGATTTGACTCAAATCCATAACAGCTGATATCCACAGCTCCAGCTTGGCTATTCTTACATCTGCGACAATGATTAACCAGGATGCTTTTTTCAATATCTATTTTATTATTGCATTTTTCCCACATCATAAAGTTCTATTTTATTTTTGAGCTCATACAAACCTAGGTTAATGTTTTTCTGATCAGTTTTATTTTTTGACTGTGGAGTTTTTAAACATTGCAATGGAGATTTCACCTAGGTACAGCTACAAGGCCTTTATTATTGTCTTATGTGTTGTATGTTATGTGTGCATACTTCTGTTTTGTGTTGTATGTCTGTATGTGTGTATGTCCATATTTCATATATGAGGAGCGCTCATGAAAAAATGGATCCGAATTATTTTTTTTTTATTCACGTGATTTAAATGGTTTAATTTAAATTAGGTAAACAGCTGTTAAGGATTGTTTTTAAAGGTGGTTAACAGATCTGTTTGTTTACTAATTTAAATTAGGTAAACAGCTGTTAAAGATTGTTTTTAAAGGAGGTTAACAGATCTATTTGTTTACTTTCACCTTTCCTTTTCATTATATTTAACAATTCTTTTCAGGATAATGTCTCTTTAGCATCTTTGCCAGAATTCCCATCTCCATCCCAGTGCCGGTGAAGACTAAGATCAAACCAAACTACAGCTTCTATGATAGCTATCCCAGTAAACTGTATAAACTGATGCATCAATGAATATAACTCAACAAGTAATGCTCAATCAAGGATTCAATTTACTTTGGGAGGAAATGGACATATTGATAGACTCCTCCGCTTTGAACTGCTTGCAGAATTTGCCTGGACTATATATCAGTTGCATGCATTGTGAACTATCATTTGGTGCAGCAAATTGTGGTAGTGCTGGCATATCTTTGCTGATGGTGTCACCAGTGATGCAATTTTTCAAAGGAGCCATCAACTGGCTTGGTGTTGTGGCATTTCTGTATCCTCCTCCCTTCTGCTAGTGATGGTCTAAAATTTGGGGGCCAACAGAGGTGAGGCAAAGAACCTCACCCCCCCACTGGCACCAAGGCTAAATTTGGGGGCCAACAGAGGTGAGGCAAGAACCTCACCCCCCCACTGGTGCATAGGCCTATTCACAAGTATGACTGTATGCTGGATTGGTAGTCAGCAATGGGTATGATCCAATTGCAGTGGTATCAACCTAAGACAGGAGGCTGACGCCTACAGGTCAGTTTTTCCCGTGACGGGTAAGAACCATATGTTGAATTGGACAACCTACCAGGCACGATCCTTAAGCCACATTGCTTGTTGTTTAATTAATCAGAAGAGGGGAGATGCTGAGGGCCATTGCCAAGTAGGAATGATGCATCGAAATTTCCTTGCCAGCATATCCCATGTTGCTTAGAGGAAGGACTGGTGGAAATGGACATTTAAAGTGACATTGCATGTATGTTTGAGAAAGGTGACCCTGCTCAAGGACCAGGGTGGATCCGGGTTTAAGGAGGATCCTACTGGATTAGGGCAGATCAGGTTTTAGGTAGTATCCTGCTCCTTGGGTTTAGGGTGTTCAGGTTTAGGACAATCTGGGTTTAGGGCGGTTCCAGGTTTAAGGTTATTCCTGCTGGGAATAGGGCGTGTCCTGCTATCTGAGTTCCTGGGATTCAGAAAGTATTTGGGATTCAAAGCCTGGTGGAGTATGTGAATTTTGCTGCAGAATGTGAATTTCCCCAGAACGTGTTTATAGAGGGCCGGTGTGAGTTTGGGAATAAAGAATTGCTGTTTGAATCCACAAAGCTGTGAGTGGCTCATGATTGTGTCCCAGCCAGACTGCGGCAACATTACACTTATGATTCCTCAGTAGAAATATATATATATATATGTTGGGAGCCAGCGACCGCACCCTGAATATGGCGCTGGTCTCTGCTTCCGCTTTGTTAGCGGTTAGAGTTGTTAGAAGTAAACAACTCCTTGTAAGGCTGTGGGCTGGGCTCTGGCCTGCTTCCGCTACGCTGTACCTACTAGACTCCCCACGTGGTGCTAGTTCATTGGCAGGGCTGGGTACTTAAGCCAGGGCAGACGGACCGCTCGCTCTCTTTCCTGTTTTCTCATCATGCTTCAAGGGTCCTGAATAAACTGCTGAAAGAAGAATCCTGTGTCGTGTTTCCCTTGCCGGCGAGGGGTCGCGACATATATATATATATTTTGAGGCAACTACAATGTTCATAATGAAGACTGTCTGTAACTGTATGTATTTGGATAATAGGTGTCGTGTTTTCATTTCTAAAACATACTGTGTTAAAAAGTGAGTTATGATCAAGTGGGACTCAAGTGTGTTCAAAAAACAGAAATCAATATATATAAATCACCACATATATAGACTTAAGGACAAGAATCATCTGATTATCTCAATAGATGCAGAAAAAGCATATGACAAAGTACAGCACCCATTCAAATTTAAAACATTAGAAAAACTAGGGATAGAAGAAACTTATATCAACATTGTAAAGGCTATATGTAACAAAGCCAAGGTCAACATTATTTTGAATGGAAAAAAAACTGAAAGCATTTCCCTTGAAAACAGGAAGAATTCCAATTTTCCTATTCAACATAGTCCTTCAAACTCTAGCCAAAGAGATTAGGCAAGAGAAGGAAATTAAAGAGATACAAATAGGAAAAATAAGAGCTCAAATTATCTCTATTTGCTGATGACATGATCCTATATTTAGAAGACCCAAAAACCTTCACCGGAAGATTTCTACTAATTCAGCAAAGTAGCACGATACAAGAGCAACACTGTAAATAAATCGTGTTCCTACACTCCAATGATGATTCTGCTGAAAAAAAAAAAAAAATAGGAGAACTGTCCCATTCACAATAGGCATTTACAATAAAGAAATGGAAAATACTGGGGACTGGATTAGAACAAAATATATTCCATGCTTTTATAATTATGTCAAAATGAATCCAATTGTTATGCATAACAAAAAAGAACCAATTATTTGTTTTTTAAAAAGGCCTAGGATGGGGTAGGTAGCGGGAGTGTGGGAGGAATAGAGGAACTAGATAGGGCAGAAGGATGGGAGGGGAAGGGAGGGGGCATGGGGTTATTAATGATGGTGGAATGTGATGTTCATTATTATCATTATCCAAAGTGCAAGTATGAAGTCACAAATTAGTGTGAATATACTTTTTATACAACCAGAGATATGAAAAATTGTGCTCTGTATATGTAATAAGAATTGTAATGCATTCTGCTTTTATATATAAATAAAAAAATAAAAATAAAAAGACCTAGGAATGTAGCTCAGTGTGAAAAATAAAGTAATAATACAATAAATAAATAATGCTAAGTTCCACTCAGAGATAATATACAGTAAGCACTAAACACTGGATTTTTCTGCTTCCATAGCACTTATTCACCATGATAATCAGTAAATGAGGCCCATTTGGAAAGAAGGTGAGTAACTACAGAACTTCTTTCTTACTTGTGGTTTAGAGTTCAAGGCACTGTGATTTCATGAGCTAGCTCAGTTCTGGGAGAGCAGAGGACTGGGTAAACTTCCACCACACAGAACGCAGGGAGGTAGTTCAGTAGACCCTTACAGTTTTATTCATTTGTGTTCTGCCTTGCTTTCTCTTAAACTATAAGGATTCACTAGGACTTTACTAAACTGTCAGTGTATTTCAGTCTTTGGGACATCAGGAAGACCCCCTACTGGTTAAGCTATTCCTAGTACCACTGAGCCTCGGTGGGCCTTTGGATTACCATGCTTGTCCTGCCTTCCGTGTTTAAGAACGTCACAACTACTGCCGCTCAGACATCTCATCATACTCATGAAACAGAGGGACCCATCTTAATGGTGGCTTCTTTCAGGCTACAGAAAATGAAAACGATGAAGTTCTTTATGAATTCTGGTATTAATCTTACCAATGGATCTTTTCATTTCTGATGAAAGTCGTCCTACTTACTACTTCTTAGACACAGGGATTCATAATAAGGAAGTGAATTCTTGAGTCAGGAAAAATCTATTTCAAAGTTTTCCCCTTCCTAACCCTTTGGATATTTATTTCTATATTATGTTTTTAAAAATTCTGGGATTCAGACTTTGTTTAACCTAGGTCACCATTAAAATTAGCTAATCAACTGTGTCACCTATAAGAGTCAATCTCTAATCTGTGGGTTAAATAGTAAACACAGCAGCCTTAGCAGGATACCCATATTGATACATTTGGCTTCCCATTTCTTCCTCTGTTGTATCTTAGAAGCCATTTTTATTCATTTCTTCCCATGAGTCTGTATGTACATACTGTCTTCTTCATATTCAATCATTGCACTCTTTATCCTGGACTATAGCCATATCTACTCTAATCTTAGGTCTAGATACATAAAAGGAGGTATAGTTAATTTGATTAGAATCAGCATACAAATAAAAGTTGGTGTCTGCCTTCAAGTCATTAACAACTCTTTAAGCAAAGGGATTCTAGCTTGTTTCTCTTCCAGATAAGGAATGATGGTTATTTATGAGAAAGTACACTCCACAGACTTTGGCATTTTAAGTACCTTGATCTTATCTGAATCCATCCAAATGGTCCTCTTTTCAATTTTCCAGGTGCCACTCTTTCCCTATCAATAACATAATATCCATACAGAGACATGCCGCCGAGGCTATAAGTTCAACTTGAGTGGTAATTTTGCAATCTGAAAAATCTAATTTGTGTCATGGTAGGATGTCAGTCCCTGGGCCAAAAATGACAAAGGATTATTTTATAGTTGACTTAAAATCTCTGTCTTTTTCTGGACATGCTTTTTAGCTTCAGATGTAAAGCCCTGGATGTATCACTTTCTACATAAGCTTTCTTGTGTACAGTATGAAACAATCTTCCCCCTAATGCTAGGAATCATTAATCCTATTGTATACTCAATTTTGGAGCCCCTAGATCATGGTAACCCTTACTATGTATAATTGAGAAATTACATGCATATCAAAAGAGAAGAAATGTTTATTATACT
Source organism: Urocitellus parryii (assembly GCF_045843805.1). Lineage (NCBI taxonomy): Eukaryota > Metazoa > Chordata > Mammalia > Rodentia > Sciuridae > Urocitellus > Urocitellus parryii. The sequence goes on along the minus strand of NC_135540.1, from coordinate 8,677,895 downwards.
CAATAAATTGTTAGATGGCTATGATAACATAACTATAGTCTGCTGTGAAGTCTGTATACTTTATAAAATGTTTAAAGTTGCATATACCCAGTTAAAATTATAAATTATATATGTCTACATATATATAAATTTATGTATACCTATATGCACATAAATAAATATGCCATTGCAGAGAAACACACATTACAATTTCACTAAATTACAGAAACTAAAAATAAATTTTTGTCTAGTGATATAGTCATCACTGCCTTCAACAATAAGCAAAATTGGTAAGAAATATCAGGTTTACAGGTTTGTGGATGTATTTCTCTTAGAATCCCTTCTAACATTTCTGCATTAGTCAGGATTGTATCTGATAATCAGAAACCAGTCCAATATTGGAATCCAGAAAATCTTAAACACAAATATGAAAATCTTACACAATAATGAAAGTGTCAACAGCACGAAAGCCAGAGACTGTGGAAACTGGTTTTCAGTTTTGCTACTATTCATTCCAAAAATGCAGGGAACTTTTAGTAGATGGTCACGCTGCCTTCAGTACTCCTGCAAGAACTTTCTAGAGATAGTTCTCAGAAGTGATTGCAATGTTACACTATACCAAGGCCTGCCCAGAGAGCGGCCTTTCTCAGCCTGTGGAACACTTCTGATCTGCCTGCCATATCTCACATGCAGGTCTCCCACTGGAGGAAGTTACACTGAACAGAGATAACCAAGGGATCTAGGAAATGTAGTTCAGAGACTTCTAACCCCTGTGATGTAGGAGAGAGCATATAATGCTTTAGAAATGATGTTCTGTGTCAATGGGTAAATGCAGACACATTTACTTTGGTGTCTGCAGATAATATCTAACTACCAGCCTCACTAAAAATTGAGCTAAGCTGGGGATCAAACCTAAGAGTTGTGCATGCAAGATAAGCACTTTACCATTCAGCTGTATAGCCAGTCACCAGTAGCAGAGGATTTTAAAAAGCATTTTATTAACACAGTCATGTAATTTCCTATAGAAAATTATAATTTTTTTGCTATGTTTATTTTGTAGCCAATCAATGGTTTAATATACAATATGATATTTTAAAACACTAAATATGTATAATATGTAAGGATTTGTCCAAATAGCTTTCTTTCAAATAAGATAAATACTTGGTTGTATGTCCCAAGTTTAGGTTAAATGATTCATAGTCCTTGGACCAGATAACAAAGTTCAACACAATTAAGAAGTAAATAAGGTCCAACTTATATTTAAAGTTAATCATTCACTACTTTTTTTTTAGTACTAAACAACACAATATCCATTATTTTGCCAGAGAAACAAATGAAAAAATGCTTCCCTATAAAATGTATTGACAAACTAAATCTTATATATACCCATAAATATGCAGTTATGCAAGAAAATTATAAATTTATACTTCTCATAAAAAGGTCATTCAAGAAATTATAGAAGTTATACAAGGAGTTAGATATCACAGCCTCAAATAAGGCATGTCGAACTTAATATCATATGTTGTTTAGATTAATAATCAGAAATATGGATTGAAAATTTGAGTATTGTCACATATTTATGAGTATTTCTCTTGGAATTTATAGATATTACATAGTAGTAACCTGAAAAAGCAAAAGCTACTCCTCACTTTCTTCATGTTTAAAATAGGTATGTGTTTGGTATTCATTTCCTATGGTTTACATGAGTTTATACAGGAAATGTGGTTGTGGCATTGATTCTTATGCAGTAAGCTTGCAACAGTTAACTTGGTCATTATTAAGTAGGGTGGCCATAGTAACAACAGTGGCTTGTGCTTATTGTTTTCATAACTTAAAATTTCAGTACATTAAAAATATCCCATCATCAAATTGCTACCCTGAAGCTGTGTGGCCATTTCTGCTAAGCAGATAGGCTAGTTCTGAGAATTTGAGGAAACTTGTGAATCCCTTCTATTAAATGTGAAATTTAATAGACCTGTCAAACTGGGCTTAAAAAAGTTCACATTGTCTTTTCCAAATCTCAACTTTTCTCTGAGCAATAGGTTCACTGGAAACAAATTCTTCACAAATCTATTCTAACTAAACAATGTGTTTGAGTATACCAAGGAAATGAAAAGGTGTAGAAAGACCAAGACAGAATAAAGCCAACAGAGGAAAAGAAAAACAGATAGTGCTTCCAGGGTTAGCATGCTTAGGAGACCTTGGCATAAGGGATATAAAGAGCATGTTGATTTTCTTTAAGCTAGAATTACCTTTCTTCTTTATTGTATGTATGGAATAGAAGAGATTTCATATTTCAATAAAAACAGGTCTCAGGATTTGACTGGCCAAATATTTTATGCTCCAAATATTCTTCATTCTTAGAAATTTTTATATAATTTTAAAACGACATTTGGATTGGTTCATAGCAAATACAAAGAGTGATTGACATGAATGAAGTAGGAAATAGAGGAACTGTAATCAACGCTCCTCTCCCTGCCGATCCAGACCGTTCAGAATACTTTGATGCACCTCCCCAATCTTTACTTGCTTTCCGAGTTCCAGCCTGGACTCTTCAATTCCTGGAAAGTTCTCCAGGAAAATACAAAGGAACAGAATTCACTCCAAAATAATATCATCACGTAACACCACCACCTGAAGGCACACAACTGCACAAGTGGAAGTCCTCCTCACCATTGTTACTGTTATCCAAGTCACATCCATGCTCTGTTCCCACTAAATTTCCCCAGACCAGTGTTAAGGTCTGTAAATAAGTCAAAAATAACACCTGGTATTTTGCCAGAGAAATGTTAGAGTTCGTAAACAAGTCTGGATGGTGCCTGGCAAAATGTCAGAGGGAGTGGTTTGAGAAGTAACAAAAGCGAGCCATTAAGTGTGGAGATTCCTTATTGGTTGATTGATGTATCTAGTTTATGCTAATTAAGATAAGCTGTGTGGAATGTATAAATAGCTCTGTTGCCCTACAATAAACGGCTCCCATTCCTGCTGTATCAACGTGCACAAGTTATTCGTCACCCCCCAGCTATTCTGCTGCAGCCAGACCCCGGCAGACCAGGAGCTATGTAGTCATGTTCATCCCTTAATTATTCTAGGAGAATCCTAACACATTCTTTTCCAGTTATTATTTTCAAAACATCTGAGTTTTTTTTAATTCATCCATTTCACTCATTCTCTAAACACTAAGATTTATTTTAAAAAATCTTGGAAGGAGTTACATAAAATATTTAGCTTAATTATGGCCCCAGACTTACCAAATTTGTTAAGATTTGATTGGCCAAATAATCCAGTGCAAACATTAAAGAAAGAGCATTCCAAATGAAATAGAAATTTTGTTAGTAATACAGAAATTCTATAAGATAAAAATTTAGTTTTTTAAAAGGATCTAAAATTGACTAATATCTTCATAGACTACTAAAAATAAGAGACAATAAAATTACCAAAATTATAAATGAAAGAGGGAATATGGCCTCTGATTCCACAAATACTAAAAGGTTAACATAGTGATATGTTAGACAATGCTATGCCAATAAATACTATAATCTTGATGGAAAGTATAGGTTACTTACTAAGTTCATATCATACATATTCCCAAAATAATGAGTAGAAAAATCTGAATTGCATTACATTTAAAGAGAAATTGCTTATCTAATTAAAAATATCTTCCCACAAAGAAAATTCCAGTCCCTATGTATCCACTGGTTAGCCACATCAAAATTTTAAGGGAGAAATTTATATCAATCCTATACAAACCCTTTCTAAACTTTGAGCAGAAACAGATATTTTTCAACTTATTGTAAAGTTAGCATTACTTTGTTTTGAAAACTAGGCAAAAGCATGCAAAACAAACAAAACAATTACAGTGTAGTCAACTTCATAAACACAGTCAGATACAATAGATAATACAGATATAATTTCTACATATCAGTATATGTAGATATCATCATTAGTCTATCTACCTATATCCTATTTTCTGTTAGAAGATTATGAAATCTAAACTTGGAATAAACGTGTGTGCTTTTTAATCAAATACCTTCTTATGAAGTTTTATATATATATATATATATATATTCATTTTTCAGAAATTATATATGGTAATATTATTTTGTTCACAGTTATGAATTAACATATATGTTCTAACTTATATTTAGTTAATTTACCATTAATTGAACCACATATTTTATATTATCAACTTTGCATAACCTAAAACAGCTCCTCTTTACAAATATGATAAATAAATGAATAATTGCTGATTTTCAGTCACAATTTTCTCTGGGATGTACAGGATTTAATATGCCCTGTAGTTATCAGAGCTGAATGGTGGTTGTTGACCATTTTGTAAGAAAAGGATCCCATACTATTTTGGAAATATATCAAAATAATATAATACTTAAATTTAAAATAAATAATGAAACATATAATAAATAGTTCAGGAACACAATAACTTCATAATGATAACATAATATTAAGTTCTTTAATGATAACTACTGAATAAATATCAGACTTGCCCAATAGAAATATGCAACACAGATATTCCTTGACATAGCTATTACCTCTGAGAACCACAGAAGAAAATCCCAATAAAATCATTGTTTGGCACCTTAATGACCTAACTAAACATATGTGAGGGAAAAAAGCTATGGCAATGAAATATTAATAATATTTTTACTTTCCAAACTTTGAATGCTTGAACTATCCAGTAAGGGACTTATTTAGAGCAACTTTTTCTCAGTTATAAATACGAGCATAATGAAGGCAACTTTCTACCTTGAACGAGTCTTAACAACACCTTGCCAACACAATAAACTTCTGGCATATGGTTCATTTACATGAAGAGCATCTCAGCAGAACGTTTTTAAATATCTTAGCCTCGAAGATGATAAGAAGACAAACAACCTGGCCCATGAGGTGATTAATACCATTGTAGACAACTATGATTGATTGCTTAGAATATGTTCTTCTGTCAAATTTCTCTTGGTAAAAAAAAAAAAAAAACAGTGCAAATAAAATCCTTTCTTTTCTTTTCTTTATTTTTTTTGTCATTTTGAATATTTTAACAACTTCATTTCCTTGGGTAAAATGATTAGTGCATTATAATTAGCATATATCCTTGGCTGACTACATTGAAAATAAAGTTAGTGCACACTTTTAGAATTTAAACCACTATAATTCAATCTTCTTTGGTTTCTTTAGTCAGCACCTATGTCCAAGCATAGAAAACAATGAAAAAGCTAGCAAATATATACAAACATAAAAATATTGACAAATGCACATTTTTAATTAAGAAAGTTATTTCAGTCGTGATTAGAAATTACTAATTGTGGTTTACAAATATATTCCTGATTCTTATATGATATTGTTTATAAATTTTACTACATTGTAAGCAACTAAATAACTTTAATTGTACATTTACCCATAGCATTGAAAATATCAGTTCTTTCCACTACATTTGCAAAGCTGCATTTGTTTCAATTTTCTAAACTCAAAAACAGTTTACAGAAATAAATGTGTTGCAATATTACTGCTGACATTTTGTATTTCTCTATTTTCACAAATAATTCAATCAGCTCTCAAAATACCTACCTAGTCCTTAATATTGAATCTATGTGTCTCTATCTATGTCCAATATGTGAAGACTGATATCTGAGCATGCAAGAATAAATCTATTCTTCCATCTCAACAACATAACATGAATATATGTTCTGCCAATGTACATTACCACACTATAACTTCTCTATTTAGTATAATGTGCAAGAAGATGGAAAGATAAATATTAAATCAATTTCATGTCCCCAGTGCTCTAAATTACTAGTGGTAGAAATAGGCAGGAGAGCAGATAAAATAATGCATAAAGACTTGCATGACTGTAACAGAGGTCCTCAAATACAGAAGCTTAAATGAGTCTACCTATTTTTCTCTCATGTAACCTTCTAGAGGTGAACAATGAAAGAAAGGAACTGTATTATCCTCCATATGCAGCTTCCCTCTGTAATTGCTAGATGGATGGAACAATTGTCATTAATTCCAATTTTAGAGGTTCCAGAGAATACTAAGCATAACAGCAATGATACACAAATCCTATCATTCTGGGACTCGTGTTTAGAAAAAAAAATTTGTTTTTAACAATTTTATTAGTATTCCAAATGGTAAAATATGTAAATGCATGAAGTTTTTAATTGGCAAGATGAAAAAAGAAAAACCTGATACATTGAAGGAAAGAAACCAATGAAAAACTGAGATTTTTGTTTCAGAATGTAAGTAAAAATTATTTTATATCTTTTGAGAGAAAGCAACGTATATAAAGTTTAAGGGACTATAATTTATAAGGGAGGCAGTAATGGTTTGAAAGTCTCACATATTCTGTTCCTCACCCTCACCCTAGAAAGCATTTTGTAGTTCACTGCAAGAGAGAGTAGAATTTAAGCAGAAAGTGATGACTTTGGGTACCACTCACACCAACCTAATTCCAGCAACTGATGAGATGGTCTCAACAGTTGGTTTGAGAGAACCTCATCAATTGCTGGAGTTCGTTTGACACCAGTGAGACCCAAAGTACCTGAGACTTGGGACTTGAGAGACAACACCTGTTCCTATACAGGTGGATGTTGGAGAAACCCAGCTGAAACGATGCTCTAGAAAGCTGAAGAACTGGACAAGCATGTTTGCTGCTATGTGATGCAAGTGAGGCAGGGGATATTATCCAAGATCCATCAAAATAGAGGACCTTTGTGAACAACCTTGGCTTTCCATTAAAATCCTAAAATCTCCACATTATGTGGAAGTGCCGTACCATGGGCATAAAGCCAAAGATGACATATGATAGCCCTAAGAAAGTTTAATGCAAACCTAGACTCTGTCAAACTGCTCCACATTTAATCTTTCTGTTTGGCAGAACAAATAAACAAACAGATGCACTTAATGTTCTGTGGAGAATAACATTATCTAGACCCAATATAAGTTGTCATAGTTGATGTGCAGCATTCAGTCAAAACTTATGAGGCATGTTGAAAATATTTGCCCAAATTTTAAAAACTAAAACAAAGGTTAAAAAGAAAGCAGAAATAGCTGGGCATGGTGACACATGCCTGTAATCCCCACGGCTTGGGAGGCTGAGATAGGAGGATCACAAGTTCAAAGCCAGCCTTAGCAAAAATGAGATATGAGATGCTAAACAATTCAGTGAGACCCTATCTCTAAATAAAATACAAAATAGGGGGATGTAGTTCAATGGTTGAGAGCCCTTGAGTAAAATCCCTAGTAGCCCCTCCCTCCCAAAAAAAAATAACAAAGAAAGCAGAAGTACCACTATAGTTAAATTAGATATTAGTATAAAAATAGATACGTTTTCCCAGACAATTCCTTTAAGATGACCATAATAATATAACACAGAAGGAGAAAGGTAATAGTGAATTTTAGCAGAGACTGTCAAGAAGTCAAAGAAAAATTCTAGAAATATATGCATATATATTAAAAGTAAACATAAAATCCAGTATGTAGTACTGACAGCAGACTAGACACACTAGGAAGGATGATCGGTAAACTGAGAGATAGAGCAAAGGAAAATATCCAGGCAACCGCAAAAAGGGAGAAAAATGGAAAACCACAAGCCAAAGTGAGACTAACAAGACATGGAGAAAGTTCTAAAAAATGTATAATTGGAGTCATAGAAGGATAAAAAGACAATGAGACAATCAACTGGAAGGAATATTATCTGAGAATATTTCTGAAAATAACAAGACATGGGCCACCAAATTGAGATGCTGCTTGAATCCCCTTGAGCTGGTGCCCTGCATTATCTCCCATCACAGAAAACAGTAAATGGGCTCATCCAGCTTATGCCACCATAACAAAGTGCCATCTATCATAATTAAGCCATCTATCAAAAATATGTTCAGGGACTAGGGAAGCAGCTCAGTGGTAAGGCACTTGTCTGGTATGCATGAGGCCCTGGGTTTAATCCCCAGCATTGCAGACCATGAACAAAACAAAACAAAAAATAAAATAAAATATAAAATAAACACCACAGGAATAGGTGTGTGTTAAGGAATATGTGCTTATTAGTCATAAAAATACACATACAAAACACACACTCATAGTCACCCACATGCACACACACAAGCATATGATAAGGCACAAATAGTACAAAAGGAAGGTATCATAGACTGAGTGGCTTACAAACAATAGCCACAGAATAAAAGGAAATTTTGATTGCAAGTATTAAACAGGAAAGGAGGGGCATAAAGCATCTGTTGAAGTCTGTAGCACCTGCTTACTCTTAATGCTGGGCTAGATTCAAAGGTGGAAAGAGATAGCCAGCTCCAATCCTATTCATGAGGCCTCCTCCTTTAGAGCTTGTGGACTTTCCAAGGGTTTGACTCCAGATCAGACCTACACATTGAGCATTACATTTCAGTATACCAATTTTGGGGAGACACAAACATTCAATCCATACCACCATACTATTTCCTTTATCTTTTACGTTATGATCTATGAATGCTTTTATATTTTTGAATTCTTTGTTTCCTTCCTTCTGATATTTATGTGTTCTGATGCTTTCTTTGTAAATGCAGAGATTCTTTCCAGATCTCTACTTCTTAATTTTTCCATTTTAAATGATTTTGATGGCCCTTTGCTATATGATATTTTTGGAATTGTTAGTACCCAACATTTCCACTCATCTTTTCTTCTCCTCTCAAAAATTTTAATATCTAGTTTCATTTCTTAATATTTAATATGTGCATCTGTTTAGTCTTATTTCTATATATAAATGGATTCGGTACCAAGCAGAAAAGAATTTTTAATGCTTAGTTAGTTTCCTCAGCTCCTGAATTATTTATTTTATTCATCACTTATTTGGTTGGATTTAAAAACCAAGTAGGTTTTTTCAAGACAGTATTATATATGCTAATTCCCCTGAATCATTTTAAGATAGTTTTCATATTACCTTTACATAAGAAGCAAAATTTCATCCAGATAATTCACAACAAGAGCAAAAGATGAGTGTTAGGAAAGAATCAGAATAGAGTATAAAAAATGCCTCTGGTAATGCATCTAACAGTGGTTGTGGAAATTTAGGACATGCACTAAGTCTGTTTCGTATGTTGTGATTTCAGTGGCCTGGGGCATGGATTAAAGGAGCTATGCATATCCTAGGGTGCAGGTGCAGTGACTTTATCTTATCATTGAATTTGAATTATATAGGAAAATAATGTACTTCATACAAGATATTAACAACTTTTAACTCAGTGAAAGAGGCTGATGTCAACATTTTCTCTTTGTCTTTATCACTAACTATGCTCGCAAAATATTTTGATCTATAAAAATGATAGAGCATGAATCTTATCATATCTAGATAAATGATTGTGCTATAATCTGCATCAAATAAATCCAAATATTTTTTGGATATAACACATTTTCAGGGCCAGATTCCATTGATTTATTAAGTTTAGGTTAGTTATAACCCTCAAATATTAAAGAAATTCCTCTCCAGAGAGATTTCCATTTGTATAACATAAGTGCATTCTAACTTACACAACCTTTAAAATATTGCAAGCATCATCCATTTTTACTTATTAGAAATCCAGCTGGACTGAAGGCGGAACACATAGAAGGCATTTTGAGGTCCTGTGCTGGACTTTCCACAAGCTCACATATAATATATGGCTATGAGCAGACGGTCTCTAGCAAGAAGGCAAACACAACCATGATGTGCTTCCCCCAGCTCTTGCTTCAGGGGTCACTGTGTGATAGCGGGGTGCCCAGCCCAGTGTTAATTGGATGTGAAGTTCTCTGTGGTGCACTGACATTTGTAGGAAAAGATGTGTAATAAAGGTATCTACCTTTTACTTGAGGCTCCCTGCTTAGAAAGATATATGATTTCTGAGTTTTTTCTAATACAGATGTTTGACTTGTATTTTGTGGATGTGTGTTTTGTATCCAGAACTGTGAGATGAACTTTTTTTCCTGTGCTATTCTGATATTTGTCCCTTAATTTATGTCATACTTTTATTAAAACCAAAAGAGTAATCAGGACAACGACCTTTTCTCTGCCAATTCCTCTTGGGAAAAAAATTATTCTCCTTTAAATTGCTTCTGGTAGGGCTCAGTGCATAGGGAAGTGAGTTCCTGAATGACTGATTAATAGGAAGCAGGGACTCTGTGGAGAACATATTGTATTACCACGCAGATCGGAAAATGTGTGCAGAATTATTGTTACGTTAATTATCCTCTACTGAATTTATCTTGGTGTTAAAAATAATAAAAATCTTGAATAGGTAGAATAATTACATTTAACTGTTGTAATTAATAAATTAATTTTAGCAAATGATTCATACCAGGAATGAATTATAATGATTGAAGTATAAATCTTTGTGCTAACATTTTCTACAACCTTTTAACAAATTGTGTTTGAACTGTTAAGGAGAATATTTTTCTGGCATAATTTTTCTTTTTTTGCAATTTGCTTTTGATGCTCAGAGCTACCCAGTTTTAATATATAATCAATAATCAATATCTGGTTTTTCTAAGGATTTAGAAACAATTGTATTGATTTGACTGACTATGTGCCCCAGATACATGTTACAGCAGCGCATGTGTAGGCTGTTCTAGATTCGGCACATGTGAACCACTGTCCAGAGATGGGTTTTGTTGTCTATCACCAAGGCTTAGAGGAAACTTCATGAGGATTTGAGTGACTATTACTCACTAACCTCACTGCTTTCACCCCACAACTATGCTAATTTTTAAACAGAATCCATAAACTAGCAAAGAAGGCTTTACAATAAAGTGCATCTGACTCCGAATTTTATTTAAGAATATTTTGGTAACTGTTGGATAAATTGCCTTGAATGTTGATTGTTTTTTTTTGAAACGTCCTAACATGACACCAAGATCTGTGAGAATTTTTGGTGAGTGATGGTTGAAAAGACCATGAGCTGGAGCAGGCACAGCTCCAGGTGAAGAGAAAAGAAGGAGTCATCCTGCATGTCACCGGATTCCCAGAGCCATCGCTGAGCTTCCATAAAATACAGAACAGATGCACATTCTATAAAATGATCATGTGTAGTCACAAAAAATAGAATAAATATTCCCCTATTATTCTAAATAAGCTTTTTTTTTCACAATGAACATGCCAAAGACAGGTGCCGGCTTAGAAACCATATCAAAGAGCACACATGAAAGGAAAGCCAAGCACCATTTCAGTATCATCTTAAGCCACCAAATAATGATCTCATTATTTATTGAGATCATGTCCTCAGAAAGCCAAAGAAGAGTTTGGATATCTCCATGATTTTCCTCCCTGTCTCACTTCCTTCTCCTTCTTCTTTTTATTTCTATTTTTCTTTAACTCCTCTTCGAGTTTTTTTCCCACTAATGCCAGTTCCAACACGGCACTATGTCCGATTGTTCACCTTGAGATCTGACAAGTTTATAAAGCAAAGAATAATTAATGTTGAAAGGAAAACCAAAATACCCAATACCAGTTGAGTCTTCATTTTAAAATAACACCCTCCTCCCCCTTGACTTTAGCAAAAACAATTTTATCTTCTTAATGGTATTTTAAGTAAATATAAAGATTAAAATTAAAATTAGAAAAAAAAGTTTCAAAGAATGAATCTTGTATTTTTTTAAGCATGTAAATTAATTTTATCATTTAACAATCTAAGGAAATTATAGATACTTTGGGGAGGTTCAGCATAGCAAGAAGTTTTAGTGAAGGACAAGAGTGGGTGACCTCTATTATATTTGGTACTGGAGATTGAACCCAGAGGTACTCTATCTCCCAGCTATATCCCCAGCACATTTTACTTTTTATTTGAGGTGATGTCTCACTAAGTGGCTTAGCACCTCAATAAGTTGCTTAGTGTCTTGCAAAGTTGCTGAGACTGGCTTAGAACTTGTGATCCTCCAGCCTCCACCTCCAGAGTCTCTGAGATTAGAGTCATCACACCCAATTCTCCAATGTTCTAATAGTCTATAAAATTGTATGCAATTAAAATTTTAAATATGTACTAAATATAAATTTGAGATAAATAAAATATATTTCAATGTGCCATTTTATTACATCTGAAGAAAAAATGAGTAGTGTCAGATTTGTAATGGTAAATGAATTTTATTTTTAGGGTGTATAATTACACATTCCTAAAGAGATCCAAGATGGCAGGCTTGAGGGAGGCTACGTTCTGTGTTGCTCCATGACCTGGGATTCAAGCAGTAGGAATACTTTTTCTCTTCAGGTTATTAGAGGACACCCAACAGCTACTCCTGCCCTGGACTCCCAGCAGCCAGACCTATGCAGGTCCCTAGGCCTCAGTGTCAGCGCAGGACCCCTGTCTGCCCATCTGTGCAAGTATCCCAGCTGCTGCTCTCATGAAGAACACCCAGCTGCTACCCAGGGGCATGACTCTGGCTGCCACTCACATGTGGACCCCCATCGACTGACAAGAGGCTCCCCCGGTAGCCTCCATCTTGGGACACTAAAACTACTGCTGTAATCCCCTACACACAGTAGCCTGATCTGGGGACACTGGACAGGGTCTGGAGACAGATGCCACTCCACAGAGCTGCATCTCTGAACACGATGCCCAACACCACCACCTGGCCCCATCTGACCCCACACCCTATCTCTGAAAGCAACTGCCTCTATCTTGGGACACCTTTGTTGTCATCTTTAGTTGGGGCAACTCCAAGCTTGGGACATGGGCTGGGGCTTAGAAGCAACATCAAGGTATCTTTAGTCCCCACCTCCCCATCTCCCCTGCAGCCATGAACACTGCACAGTGCTTGTGGCTATGCACCTGGTCTGTAATTCCCAGTACCTGGTCCAGAACTGCCCCAAACTGCTCTCCACAACAGGTGCACAGTCCACAGGTCCTCTGGAGAGAGAGGTTCCTGATTGGGAAGTAGAAAGGGAAACAGGTGTGTGGGATACAGTTTAGAGACTAAATTAGAGACCAGAAATTGTGAGGTCTACAGGATAAGGAGATAAAACCTGGCACCCACATCACATGAGTGGACCCCAAAGGAGATCCTCGGGGTACAGTATCCTATTGGGAAAGGCAAGTGCTATATATACCCCACCTCCAGGAGCTTCGCCCCCCAGACTAACCCTCCCACTCTAATAACCTTCACCATCCTGAGGATGGAGATAGCAGCAAACAACACACATCCCCACCTATTGGAGGAGAAGGGAAGCAGGAAAGATACTGATCTCCAACTAAAATAATCCTTGTATTTTCCCTTGAGATTTTTTTTTCTTTTCTCTCTCTTTCTTCTCCCACCCTAACTTTCCTAACATTTGTGAAAATAAGTACTATTCATAGATTAGGCTACAGAAGACTGGGATGTCTGGACAGTATATTCCAGTTGTATTGGAATTGTATTCTTTTATCTTCTGTTTTTACATTTTTTAATTTTTCTTAATTTGTATGTTTGTTTGTTGCACTCTCCCTATTGTCTTCCCACTTACTTGTCTCTCCCAAATCTCTTTTTCTCTTTTCTCCTGCTACTAGGCAACTTCTTTACATTTCTCTTTCACATGTCCTAAGATCTAATAACTCTATAGCCTCACCTCCAGCCTTCTCAACAGCTCATCCTACACCCCAGCCCCAGTCCTCTCTTTGTTTACCATCAGAAACTGTAGACCCTCTTGCAAACACACTGTTTATATTGTAGATAATAATTGAACTCACCATTTCTGTATATTGTGACAAAACTGTAAATGTCTTAAGAGCAGCTATTTGGTTTAAGGCTGTATATTGTTTGCAGTAGGATCTGTTTAATATTGTTCTCCTCAGTAAAGGAGAGGTATTAGAATTCTTCAGGTACACTATAACCCTATAGGGTAAAAACTGAAGATGAAAGATTGGGAAAAACTATCCCACTCATATGGACTGTGGAAACAAGCAGGAGTTTCTATCCTCATATCAAATAAAGTAGATTTCAAGCAAAAGCTAATCAAAAGGGATAAAGAAGTATATTTTACACTGCTTAAGGGAATCATACCTCTGGAAGACATACAATTATAAATATATATTCTCCAAACAATTTAACAACTATATTCATAAAACTCTCCTAAATTTCAAGAGTCAAAGAGACCACAACACAATAATATTGGGTGACTTTCACACACCTATTTCACCACTAGATAGATCTTCCAAGCAAAAACTAAACAAGGAAACTATAGAACTCAATAATACAATCAATAACTTAGATTTACCAGACATATATAGAATACTTCATCCATCAATTAGTGAATACACTTTCTTCTCAGCAGCACATGGATCCTAAAAATTCCACCAGAAAACTTCTATAACTAATAAATGAATTCAGCAAAGTAGCAGGATACAAAATCAACACCCATAAATCAAAGGCATTTCTGTATATCAGTGAAAAATCCTCCAAAAGAGAAATGAGGAAAACTATGCAATTTAAAATAGCCTTTAAAAAAGAAGCTTGGAAATCAATGAAAGAGGTGAAAGATCTCTACAATGAAAACTACAAAACACTATGGGAAGAAATTAAAGAAGACCTTAGAAGATGGAAAAATCTCCCTTGTTCTTGGATAGGTAGAAATAATATTGTCAAAAAGACCATGCTACCAAAATCACTATACAGATTTAATGCAATTATAATCAAAATCCCAATGATATTCTTAATAGAAGTAGAAAAAACAGTCACAAAACTCATCTGGAAAAATAAGAGACCCAGAATAGCTAAAGTAATTCTTAGCAAGAAGAATGAAGCGGGTGGCATCACTATACCAGACATTAAACTACACTACAGAGCAATAGTAACAAAACCAGCATGATACTGGCACCAAAACAGACTTTTAGACCAATGGTAGAGAATAGAGGACACAGAGACAAACCCACATAAATACAGTTATCTCTTATTAGACAAAGGCACCAAAAAGAATACATAAGGGAAAAGACAGCCTCTTCAACAATCAGTGAGGTGAATAGAAAGCCTAAATCTTGGGAGTAAATTTTTACCACTGGCACATCAGCTGGAGCACTAATCTCTAGGACATATAAGGAACTCAAATTTAGCAGCAAAAAAAAAAGATAACCCAATCAATAAATGGGCTAAGGAATTGAACAAACACTTCGCAGAAGATGATATACCATTGATCCAAATATGTGAAAAATGTTCAACATCTGTAGCAATTAGAGAAATGCAAAGCAAAACTACTCTAAAATTTCATGTCACTCTAGTCTGAATGGCAGCTATTAAAAACACAAACAACAGTAAGTACTGGAGAAAACATGGGGGAAAAGGGAAACTCATACATTGCTGGTGGGACTGCAAATTGGTGCAACCAATCTGGAAAGCAGTATAGAGATTCCTTTAGAAAACTTGGAATGTAACCATTCTCTGCTTTGTATGTTAAATTAAAATATCATTTGACCCAGCTATCCCACTCCTCAGTTTATACCCAAAGGACTTAAAAACAGCATAGTACAGTGACACAGCCACATCAATGTTTATATCATCACAATTCACAATAGCTAAACTGTGGAACCAACCTAGATGCCCTTCAATAGATGAATGGATGAAGAAACTGTAATGTATATATGTACACAATGGAATACTACTAAGAATTAAAAGAGAAAAAAAATGATGGCATTTGCAGGTAAATGGATGTAGTTGGAGAATATCATGCTAAATGAAGTAAGCCAATATCACCCCCAAAACAAAGGCTGAATGTTTTTTTCAGATTTGTGGATGCTGATCCATAATAATGGGGGTGAGGGGAGAGCACGGGAGGAATGGAGGAACTTTGTACAGGGCAAAGGGGAGGGAAATGAATTGAGGGGGCACGGGGGTAAGAAAGATGGTGAAATTATATGTACATCATAACCCTAGTACATAAATGTAGACACAAATGGTATAACTTTACTTTGTGTACAACCAGAGAAATGAAAAATTGTGCTGTATATTAGTACTATGAATTGAAATGCATTCTGCTGTCATGCATGAAAAGTTAAAATAAATAAATAAATAAATAAAAAGAATTACACATTCCTCACTACTTTAAAAGGATCCTGAAAATATTCATTAATAAGTTCATTAGAAGAGAGAGATATTTTGAAGATCATGTTGGTAATTCTGACTTCTACTTCAATGTTTTCAAAGCAATAGCTTTGTTTATCCCAATAACAGAAATGTAAATGAAAGTATTTAATATCTTCACTTGTAATTCTGTGCTTTGTATATTAAATTAAAATATATATCATTTGTAATATTTAAGTTCATTATGAACACCATCTGAAATCAATTTAATATTGTCTCTTTTTTCCCACAGAGGAGGATATTAGCAAAACTTGAAAAAAAAAAAAAAGACCAGTGCATTTTTCTGTATAATGGCACAATCTAAATAGATCACCATTTTCTTTACAGACCAGTAAAAGCAAAATCCAGCTGACACTTTGGATTATCATTCATTACCAGGATGTTAACCAATATGGAATAAGACAATCTAAATCTCTAACAAAGTAAAAGTTCCAGAGCAGCAAACAGAACCACAAGAAAGGAATTTAGCAAAGGCATTAATTCACTGGCTACCCATGCTATTCTCTAAACTAAACAATAATCTACATTATGGAGTAAATTTGCTCACTCATAAATTTATTAAGTTGTGTTTACTTATTTCCATTGAGTCATAAATAATGCATTATATGGAAAGCAAAGACAAACAGGACTACTTTCCAAACATCAAAATAAATTTTGTAATTTGCAAAATAGATAACCCAAAATAATTAAAACAGAAATAATGCAAAATAAAAGCATTTAAAGTTTTCAATTAAAAGGTACTGGTAATTTATTATTTGCATATACATATGTATTTTATTTTCTATTCTGATAAATTTAGTATTCTGGAAACATGTCCTTATATTCTTGAACACATCTGGCAATTAAACAACAATTCTGTATTTGAAATGCTTTTTGCCAAGTCATAGACTCTGAAGTTCACCAGGTTTGCTTGACCCAGGGAAAGTGAAATGCAACGACAAAAAGTCCATTAATTGTGTACAGAAATTCTAAGTTTCTCTCAGCAGTTCTTTCCTTCATAATTGCTGGATTGTACATTGCTAAACTATTGAATTTCATCAAAAGCAATTATGAACACATATCTCACCATGGCACTGGAGAATCTAGGAGAAATTGATCCAGTTTCCAGATCATTCATGCTGTGCATGAACTCACTCTTTACATTAATTTCTCTGGAGATTGGAAAATTTGTAGCTAACTCTAACCCAACTCAAAAGTTAGCCATAAAACTGGTTTAGAAATGACATGAACTTAAACTCCAATACTTCATTTTAAAAAGAATAATTGAAACGGAATTTCTGGAAATTAAGCATTATCGTGTCTTATAAATGTAAACATTTTAAAAATATATGAAGTTATCAAATATATACTATTTGAATTGTTCATATACTTGGGGGTAGCTACCAAATGTAACCTTCCCACCTGACTTCTGATAAACCAGAGATTTTTGGATCCAAAACTTGTATTTTTCTAAGGTAGAGGAGCATGATATATAAAACCTACAGAACTGGAAGGGGATTGAATGTCATATTACTCACGTCATTGATAGATCATTATGCTATATAGATCATGCACACCATGAAAGGGAAGTGGAACTTTAGCCTCCTCACTGGACCCACGTGTGGCTGGTTCCCTCATCTTCTGCTTTCTCCAAAGCAAGCAGCAGGTGCATAATTATGTCTGAGTCAGGTCCATGTTGTTCCTTTAAATCAAGTAGCTAAGCAGTACTTATAAATATTATTATTTCTAGAAAGAAATGTGAAATTAATTTGGAAAAGACATAATATTTTCTTCTATATTATTTAAAAGTAACTCATGGTGAAATATTTTAGGAGAAACTATATGGTGACTACTGTATGCTTACTTACAGACTATGAGAACTTACACAGTAGATATCATGTCTAACTCATGTATGTCTGGTGCAAAGTACAGACTCAATAATTGTTCCAAGAAGAAAAAAAGAAACCAACATTTTTCTTAAAGCAAAGCTTCAAATTATTTTGATTCAACAAGGTTTATAAATCCATTTAATTAGTAAATATTAAAGATGGGAAAACACCTTATCCTTTGACTCATCTAAAATATATATTCTACTAGGACCCCGTCATTGATGGTTATAAAATAATAATGGTACAATAATAAAGCTTTTGCATTTATAAATCCAATCAAATTACAAATAGATTACATTCTAAAATTTATACTGAAAATATGGTAATCTGGGAAGTTACTTTTAATAATTGATTTTTACAGATACTGTTGATACCCAAATAAATGGCAAACAAAGCACACAATTATACCATCTCATTAAAAATCCAAGTATAATTTTTCCTGTTAGCAAGAAATCTGTTAGGCCAATTTAGCAAGAATTCTGCCACCCCTTGTTTCCTCTTGTAATTTCCCATCCCCTGACCTCCTCACTACATGTCCCCACTCATCCTTGTGGTCTGTGGAGTGGAGTCCAGTTCTGCCCCCTGGCTGCAATTCATTGGACACTTAAGTCACTGACCCTGAATGAAGTTTTCCTCACTGTTTTAAAAGTGTCAGAATTTATTTTTTTCCTTTTACAGTTATAGTGCCAGCATTTTCACAGGGTCCCTAACATTGCACATAGGACCCCAAAGGTTCACCTTTGAAGACACGTCTTCACTCAGCCTGGTGGATCCTGGATCCCATGTGAGCTGGTCTCCTGCTCTGGAGGACAATTCACTGAAACACAGTGAGGGCAGATTTTCAGCCTCAAGATTCCTAATTCCTACAGGCTATAAGCTTCTCTAATTCTGTCTGCTTCCTTTCTTATTAGCATGACATTACTTAGGATGATCTGTGGCTTATTCTTCCAGCTGCTGCTATAATAAAACACTGTGGAGTAGATATCTTGTAAACAACAGGAAATTATCTCTCAGAGTTATGGAGAGCGGGAAATCCAAGGTCAAGCTGCAGGCAGATTTGGAGTACGGTAAGGGACTGTTCCTCATAGACAGTGTCTTCCAGCTGTATTCCCACAAGGCGAAAGGAGTGAGCAAGTTTCCTTAGGCCTCCTTTATAGGTACTAATCTCAGGCTCTAATCATTTTTCCAGAATCCCACTTTAACACCTTCGTTTTGGAGACCCAGATTCCAACATGTGAATTTTGAACAAATGTTCAGACCATAGCAGTTTGGAACTTCAGTAACTCCCCCAAATTGGGTCCTCCAAGACCTCAGCCTTCCCTTTCCTGTAGTCTTCTTCCCCCTTGACCTTCCCTTCAGTTCCCGAACACTTTCAGGTATGGCATCTTGGATCCCAGGGAGCTTCTCTTCTCCTTCTAGCCCAACAGCCCCCCCAGAGTCACTTGACCTTTGCCCCCTGTCTTCTTCTGTGGCTCTCAAGGGAATCAGGGATTCCAAAAGCAGCTACATATCAGAGGAAAAGAAATCACTAAATATCTTCTTCACATACATTAGTAAAATGCCTTATCCCACATATTGAGCAAATAATCTAATTTTTTTATCTATCACAAACACAATTCACTTAAAAATATAAAATCAAGTTAAAATGATAGTCAACTATTTTTTTTTTACTCAGTGACTTTTGTATTACTCTGATTACGTGACTCATGGCTAATATTTCTGAGTAGAAGCTATATAGTCTCTATTTGTGTCTATTTCTAAGTTATACAAGTTTACATGCTATACATATGTGAGTTGTTCTACTTCTGGATACTATGACCACATTAATTCATAAAATCCCATGTAGGAGCTCTATTCAAATTGCTTTAAAGATAAATCAGCATTTATACAAATTAAATATTTCTAAAACTCCCAGAAATATGGAAACTCACCCAAATGATCTTCAAATTCATATGAATTGCATATGTTTTTGGAAAATAAAACTAGTTTAGTATTATTGGTTCAATAAAATTGGATAAATCTTTTGAATTATCAACATCAAATGTGATAAAAGCAAACAATTTTATTCTACTTGAGTTTACTATTCAAACATTACATCTACCACATGTTCAAGATCATAAAAAATGTAAATTCAACCTAAAAGCAGTATATAGGTAAAGATGCAGTTAATAAGAGAGTCACTTATGCATATCAGCATATCAGCATATCAAGTGCAGGAATAAACAGCAAACAAATAACCCTATGTCTGGGTTTTTGCCTTTGTGTTACTTGCTTAATAAGGATGCGCTATAAATATGGGGGAAAAAACTGAAATGATAGCTAGCTTTCTTAAATGTTATAAATGTTCTGCTTCAAAATAGTTTCCAAAATATTTTTGTAACTTGTAACCCTAGGCTTATGCTAAATTAAGTAATAGATATTCATTAAACCTCAAAATGATTTCTAAGTAAGATAAACTACTGAAGCATTAATTGCCAAGCATAATTTTAAGATTGTATACTTTTGGCTTCTTATGTTTATACAGTACAAGGGACCAAATACATTGAAGTGTGTTAATAAGAATATTATTTCTGCCACATTGAAAAATTTTACTTTGAGAGAGTATATCCCTATAAAAATCATAAAATAGTATCTTCATTGAATTTTCTAGTCTGATGTAGAATTCTGATATGTGAAAGACAAATAGCAAGAATGTTACTAATAGTTAAAAACTATAATTAATGTGTACAAATTAAACTATTAAAATAAAAAGGCTACAAGGGAAATTGTTTTGCATGAAAACTCTATAGGATGTGATTTTGTTAAGGGGAAAGAGAATGATTTTTCTTCAAGTAAAATGGAACATTGTTCTATAAGAGGACATATGGAACAATTTTGAATAGAAATCATTGTTGAAATTTGGAGAAATGGATCTTGGGAATGGTATCTTAACTTGTGTGTTCAAAGTTGACTAAGATTAATGGATTGATTGTCATTTTTTGGCTTAGTTTCTGCGTCCTCCATTCTGTACCACTGGGTAACCCACAAAACTACAATTATCTTATATTAGACAAAGGTGCTAAAAACATGTATTGGAGAAAAGATAGCTTCTTCAACAAATGGTTCTGGGAAAACTGGAAATCCATATGCAACAAAATGATATTAAACCCCTATCTCTCACTATGCACAAAACTCAACTTAAAATGGATCAAGGATTTGGGAATACAAACAGAGACCCTCCATCTAATAGAAGAAAAAATAGGCCCTAATCTCCATTGTGTGAGATTAGGCCCCAACTTCCTTAATAAGAACTCCTGTGGCACAAGAATTAAAATCAAGAATCAATAAATGGGATGGACTCAAACTAAAAGGTTTCTTCTCAGCAAAAGAAACAATCTGTGAGGTGAATAGATAGCCTACATCTTGGGAACAAATTTTGACCCCTCACACATCAGATAGAGCACTAGTCTCTAGGGTATATAAAGAACTCAAAAAACTGAACACCAAAAAAAAAAAAAAAACAAATAACTCAATCAATAAATGAGCCAAGGACTTGAACAGACACTTCTCAGAAGAGGATGTATGATTAAATATATGAAAAAATGTTCATCATCACTAGCAATTAGAGAAATGTGAATCAAAACCACTTCTAACATTTCATCTCACTCCAGTCAGAATGGCAGCTATTATGCATACAAACAACAATAATTGTTAGCAAGGATGTAGGGAAAAAGGCACACTCATACACTGCTGGTGGGACTGCAGATTGGTACAGCCAATATGGAAAGCAGTATGGAGATTCCTTGGGAAATTGGGAATAAAACCACTATTTGACCCAGCTATCCCTCTCCTCTGTCTATACCCAAAGGACTTAAAAACAGCATACTACAGGGACACAGCCACATCGATGTTTATAGCAGCACAATTCACAATAGCTAAACTGTGGAACCAACCTAGATGCTCTTTGTGGATGTGTGGATAAAAAAAAAATGCAGCATATATACACAATGGAATATTACTCATCAATAAAAGAGAATAAAGTCATGGCATTTGCAGGTAAATGGATGGAGTTAGAGAAGATAATGCTAAGTGAAGCTAGCCAATCCCAAAAAACCAAAGGCCTAATGTTTTCTTTGATATAAGGAAGCTGATTCATATTAGGATAGAGAGAAGAAGCATGGGAGGAATAGACACATTCTAGATAGGGCAGAGGGGTGGGAGGGTAAAGAAGGGGCATGGGGTAATTAATGATGGTGAAATGTGATGATCATTATTATCCAAAGTACAGGTATGAAGACATGAATTGGTGTGAGTATACTTTGTATACAACCAGAGATATGAAAAATGGCGCTCTTTATGTGTAATAAGAAGTGTAATGTATTCCATTGTCATATATAAATTTAAAAAAAAAGAAGAAAGAATCATCTGTTGTTACCATCAGCTTGGGACTGGTCAGCATATCTAAAAAGCTCAGAAATTCACCCTCTGGCTTCCAGGTCCCATTACTGGATGGATTCTTGACGACCCCTTTGTAGGTAATAATGTCAGTCACCTAATAAGGTCAAACTGTATCGAATGTATATTCAGTGATTTGTTCAATAAACAAACAAGATAAAAAAATATTGGATTGATTGATCAATTAATTTATAGCTTTTTTTTCTGGTTTAGGAATTGAATGCAGAGCCTGGTATATGTGAAGTATCTGTTCTACCAGTGATCTACATCCCAGTCCCTAAAACGAACTTTAATATAAAAAGTACATTCATATAAAACTGGAGTTTGGTTTTTCTTTGTAAGTCACATTTTGCTCAATTGTTGGTCTGCTTTTAAGATATTGTAAACTATTTTCTTACATGTAAGAAATATATAAGAAAATATTGCTGATATTCAAATAATTTGAAGGAATTTGCCTG
This sequence comes from Urocitellus parryii, assembly GCF_045843805.1. Taxonomy (NCBI): domain Eukaryota; kingdom Metazoa; phylum Chordata; class Mammalia; order Rodentia; family Sciuridae; genus Urocitellus; species Urocitellus parryii. Next base: position 8,655,085 of record NC_135540.1, on the reverse strand, counting down.
GGAAATGAAGATTCCGTGTCTTAGATTTCCCTTTGCTTTATGTTAAACTTTCCACATCTTTGATTACTTAAGAGAATGAGTCTTCTAACATTTTAAAGTAAAAGCTAAGGAATTTTACAGTTCTGATGCCTCTTATGGTAACTTTTGAATTCATCCTCCATCAATTTGGTTAAATAAGTAGTAAAGTTTTGTTTCATATAACCTAAGAATTTGTTCTGTCAAGTGTTGAAAGCTTTTGACAGTTTTAATAACTCTGCCTTTTCAACATCAAATCAAATAAAATCTTGATCCTGAACTGACACTGAGATTTCCCAGAGGGCACCTAAAATTTCAAGGAATTTGTTCTTTCACTTGGTAAAAACAAAATTGTTAAAAAATAATTAGGTTTATTTGATATGTTCAATTGTATTAAAATTACTATCTAATAAGAAAAGCTGCTTCATCTTTTCACAGTTTATATGTGTCTATGAGGGGGGGGTTGGTGGGTGTATGTGTATGTGTGTGTACTAGTTCATGTCCTGCTGCTATAACAGAGTACACAGGACTGATTAATTTATGAAGAAGAGGGGTTTATTTGGCCCATGGCTCTGGAGGTTGGGAGCCCAGGAGCATGGCACTGGCATCTGGCAAGAGTCCTTGTGCTACACCATCCCATATTTAAAAGTGAAAGGGAAAACAAGGGAGAATGCGAGAGGGAGTGTCAAACTTGCTTTTGTAACAAGCCTACTCATGCTAATGAACAAACTCCTATGACAAAGAAACAGCTCCTCTGATACTGACAATCCATTTATGAGATCTACCCACCTCTTATAAACCCTACAGCTCAACAATGTCACACTGGGATTAAGTTTCCAACACATCCACTTTGGGGGACACATTTCAAGCACAGAAGTGGATAACTGTTGTTCATACAGTCATGCAGCATACCACTGTTCTGGTGACTGGGACAGATATGATGGTGGTCCATGAGATTGTACAACCAAGTGATGCTGTGGTCATTTTATCTTGTGTAAGTGCCCTCTGTGATGTTGGCACGATGGTAGACTCACCTACAAATGTGTTTTTCAGATCATATTCTGTTGTTAAGCAGTACATGACAATCTGTATAAATATTTTGTAAATTGTGCTAACTTCCTAGAAATTTACCAATACCCACCTATGATATTCCTGATAATGATAGCAAATCTAACTATAATTTAAAATGTTGTGTGCCTCAGGAGTTAACTACATTTCCTTGTTAAATAAACTCTCATTAGATCTCTGCCATGGCTATTTTATAGCTATTATTCTAAATGAATTTTATTTTACTTTTTTCTTTCTTTTTTTTCCCCCTGAAAGAACTTGCAATCAGTTCCAGGCCAGAGTGCTTCATCTTTAATATAAAAGACTGTCTCTAAGACACAGGGAAAGGACCATGACAGGTATCTGTGATACAGGCTTCTGATGGAATTGCTTAGGTGGCTTTGAGACTATATCACTGGGCTAAGTATGTCCAGAACATTAATGGAGAAACTGAGGTATTCACTAAACTGCTATCCAAGTTCAAGCAAAACAAGAATTAAGTATAATCTGACAAATAGTGATTGTCTCATCTCATGACTTGCGCTTGCTGATTTTTTTCCACATTTAAGAAATTCCTTTCTCTCATCCTTAAGCTACCCTGGTTTACAGGAACTTAGTAAATTATACTTTTGTAAATATAAATCAAATCTTTATCTCCTTGATTAATTCTTCCAAAATTAGGACTTCTAGGTTTCCATATTTTCATGGTAACATAATTACTTGCATCAGATCAATAAGAATCTTTCCAATATAATGAGACATCTTTGGATACACTGATTATATAACTAAGGCTCAGACTCTGTGTGTCATATTTGAGAATGATATACACAGAACAGGTGTAACTGGTTGATTTATAAGTAAATAAGATGGGCTATATAGAAATAAGGCTGACAAAGCCTTGAATATACTGGTCTATTACCTATCATAGTTCTGGGCCTCATACATGAGTAAGAAAGTTCACTTCCTGGAAGGTTTAGGGAACTGAGGATATTTGAGTAAACTTCAGGAGAGTTTGCCCAAATCTGTTATTATTGCAGAAGACTGGTAGCAAGTTCATGGCTTGGTATCTAGCCTCAAGAGACACTTAAAGTATAACCATTTTTTTATGAAAAGTTCCAGCAAAGCAAGTTTTAAAAGGCTAATTGGATCAATAACAATTTTTGCTGCATGTATATAAACAGGCCAAACCTAATAATGCAATACTTAGTTTATAAAACAGATTATCAAAAAAGGAGGTGACCATAGAAAGAAATGTTATGCTTCAATGGAAAACCACAGCATACCCTTTGTCATTATAGTGCTATCTTTTGTCTTCAAGTAATTGGGCTAGATACTACCATCTTAGATATTTTGTCAGTTCTTACCAAATTTTCAACTTTGGTAGCTCTCCCCAATATCTCACTATGAATCCCAAGAAGCATTTTCATGTTTCCCCACTTCCCTGACTTGGTGTCCTGCCCAGATCCTTATTGGGAGGCTTTCCCCATAGGATCTAAAGAAGCCTGCAAGCTGATGGTGGAGGACAGATTGTAATCTCTGGGCCCAGAGCTGCTGCTCTGTCAACTACTTAGGAATCTTTGAACATCTACACCTCTATACCTTTCCTGATTATCCTAAAAGGTTCAGCTAGACCTTCAAAAATGCAATGTGTCTTCTTTCCTTGAACAAGGAGGCTGATTGACAAAGACTTTCTCCTTGAACAACCTTTAGGAAGGAATTTTCAGAGCTAGCTTGTTTTCTTTCTTTCTTTCTTTCTTTCTTTCTTTCTTTCTTTCTTTCTTTCTTTCTTTCTCTCCTCCTCCTCCTCTTCCTCCTCCTCCTCCTCCTCCTCCTCCTCCTCCTCCTCCTCCTCTCCTCCTCCTCCTTCTTCTTCTTCTTCTTTTCTCTCTCTCTCTCTCTCTCTCTCTCTCTCTCTCTCTCTCTCTCTCTTTTGACAAATTCTTGGCTTTGGCTTTCATCCTTACTGGGCCTGAATAACCCTGCTGCAGTAAAACTCCTGCTAAATCCTATTTTGATTTTGATAATTCACCATCCTTGCTATCTCATCAACTCTGTCCAATCAAACCTTTGTCCTCCAGCTTTCCTATCTGATCACTCTGGCCTGTGTCAGCAAGAATCCTTACACATTGGTTTAGCAAAGTTCCTTCTATCCTTGATGTTTCCTCTTAGCAGTTTTCCACCCACCCTTCTCCCTTCCCCCGCTGTGTTTGGTCCTGAACCTGCCCGTTTCCTTGCTGTGAATGGAGCTGGAGCCCACCTCTCTCCCCTATTGCCTGTGGCTTTCCCCCGTCCAGTCTTCAACACAGCCATCTTTGTTGCTTTAACAAGTCTCAGAATGAATTTTCTTCAACGAAATTTTCAGGTGTGTTCTACATGCATACCACTTCACCACTGCAGCCTAAAGAAATGACACAGTTTGAATGAAATCAAAAGAAAATTCAAAGAAATATAAAGAGAAAGGAAGATACAGAGGAAGCAACAAGGAGAAAAAAAGCAAACAAAACAAATCTTTACTTGGAAGGCCACCAAAAAAAATGGAATTTCCATTGGTTTCTCTGAGGCAACTTCCACTTGTGCAGAAATAAAATGCTTCTTGTTGGAAAGAAACTAGCCTTATCCTTAGCCTTGGGTTTCAATTCTGTCTTGAAGGAAGTCAAGCTGAACAAACTAAGGACTGCCCTCTTGGACTCCCGACTAGCTGGCAGACTCTAGCGTGTGTCTGGTAACAGCCTTTGGTAACTCTGCATCTCCTTCTTTGCCCTACAGCCCATTCTAAACCCAAATCCAGCTGACGGACCCTTTGCTCAGTGCTCCTGTAGATCCAGGTTGAAGACTGGAATCCATGCTCATACCCTTGCTACTGCGCTTGGTTAGAATGCAGCATGAAATAAGCAACAAACATGTCTCAGAGCATATTTTGGCTCACTCCAAAAAAGGTTCACAACCAATACACACAAACCAATTGAATATGAGATGTTCCTAAGGGACATGCTAAATAAACTAAATAGTGATATTTATTGCCTCCATTTCTTTCACTCATTGGCAAAAAAGGGTTCATTAACTTGTTCAAGCCAAGAGTTTACTATTTAGTAAGTCCTTCCACAGGTGTGTTAAGTTTTAACCACCTCTGCTATCCATCAAAGGAAAAGAAGATTTTCTCTTTTAATATCTGGAATACTTAGCTCAGTTCAGAGCCCGGATTATTTAAAGCTGATTGAGTGGAATGCTAAGGTTTCTGCATGCAATACTCCTTTCTTTAAAAAACAAGAAAATGCAAAGAACATCAAAGCTAGATAGATAAAGAAAAGCAGCTGTTCCATGATAAATGAAGTAGGTTATTACTAGCATGATAAAAGTTAAGAAATCATAAAGGGTTCTCTACAGGTGCTAATTTTACTACTTGAATGAAATTAATAAGACTCTCTATAAAACAGCAGGAGATCCTTAGATTACATGAGTAATCAGCAAGAAAATTTATTGTGGTTTTACGAAGCATAAAATGTTTGTGTAATATATGCAAAAGTGGTACTTTATTCTCTGCAGTGAACAATTCTCAGTCCTTATAATAGAAAAATATTTAGTAGTTTGACACCTCTTGAGGCATAGTTTTTAAAAGTTATTCAAGTGTGATTAATTTGATTCAATACAAAATAACAATGCAGAAATGCTGAGTCACTTAAAAGCGTCTTATACATTGTATATAATGACATACAAATGGGGAAAATGCAAAAAGACACATATTGCCACCTTGAGGTACAGGCCAAAGTCTGGAATAACCAGAGCACAAAGCTGTGCTTCAGAAAACATTCATTCAATAATACTGGGGAAAAGTTATTAGAAATGAACTATGCAGAATTGATCTGAAACCAGAAGAAAATGTTAAGAAAGCTAAATGGGATTTAGAATATAATGATTTCAAAGGGAACTAAAGCAGATATTAACTAGATTTTGGACTATAAACATTAGAATCTACATTTTACATTTAACCTAATTTCATATTGCTGGAAAAATAATATGCATTTGAAACTACGGTCTTTTTCTCTACACTTTCCTTGATCCAATATATTTGGTCTATTCATATGTTCCTTGGATTTTACACATTTAATCTTTGGAGAATAGATGGAGAGGAACTTATGAAAATGTTAACATAGTTACATACCCAATTCAATGCTTAGAAAATACCGTGTGGTGATTTTTGCAAAGTCCCTGTTACAGTGTGGATATGAAGTATCCCCAAAGGCTCATGTCCCTAATAAAGGATTGGTCTCCAATATAGCAATGTTCAGATTATAGGCTTTGGGGAAGTGATTGGATTATGAGAGCTCTGACCTGATTAGTGGATTAATGCATCCATGATTGAACAGACTCCTGGAATGCAGGACTAGCTGGAGGAAGGCTGGAAGGGTCTTTCTAGTCTCTGGCCTTTCTCTCTCTCTCTCTTTGTCTCCACCTCCCCCCCTCTGTTTTCTGACTACTGTAAGTTAAACAGATCTCCACCACTCCTTTCTGCTGTGGCATTGTGCTTCACCTCAGGCAACAGAGTCAGCTGACCTGGACTGAAACCTCTGATATTGTGAGAAATCTTTCATCCTTCAAGTTGGTCACAGTGACAAGAAGCTATGCAGTTCCCATCCTGATGAAAGAACCCAGATCCCTCAAAAAAGATTTCAGTGAAAATGTTATACTTCTTTAGCTCTAGTTTCAGGATAAATCTTTGGAATGTGAAAAATGAAAAAAATTACACTAGTGAACATGGTAATGACAAACATTTTAATCATTCTTAGGAATGAAAATATTTAATTAATAGACTGGGAGGAATATATATTTCTTGCAGAAAACTATTAAAAACATACTCTATACCAGGCACTATTTAAACAAATTGGCACACTGACTTCTTTAATTAAAACAATAATAACTTCATGAAGTGGGTATAGTCAGTATCCACATTTTGTTGATGAGAAGATTGAAATACATAGGACAAGTTGTTCCTATAAATCATAAGGTAGAACATGTTTGTCTGAGTTAACCTTAAATCATTCTAATAGATTCTAGAGAGTAGCGCATTCTGAATATTCACAGAATATACATGCTAAGTCTATTTTCAATGATGATTAAAATTTTAACATCCAATTTCTTTGTTTAGAATTGATTTTATTATTATTCATTAGTATAGCTGTTGAATGTATGAATTTTTTCACTTTGGGAGATTTTAACATTCATCGATTTGAGACATTAATTTAAATTTTCTGCACTTGTTATTTTAATTAAGTGACTAAAAATATCAATATAAATAGTTGAGTATTTGCAGCTCAACTGAATTAGAACTAAGCCAAAAAATAAGTCAAGAAATACAACTCTGAATTAACCAGTGTCTGTAAAGTAATCTGCCATATATATTCTCATATTTAGGTATATCTATATATCTACATAAAATAAAATAGATTATTTTTAATAACATCTGTTAAAATAGTTCTTTTTCTATGATCAAAATTATTATCTTGTTTGACTCAGAGTTACTCACAGGTAATCATTAAGCTTTGAACAGTATATATATTTACCAACATTGAAAAACAAAATGCATGACATTCATTCATGTAACTACACTCTTTTTCCATTCTTGTGACTACACACTTTTCTCTTACTTCAAGTCTCTGGTGCTGACAAACTAATTTGATATTTAGGCTAGACTCTTAATAGCGAATTGAGATTTGATACTCAATGTTTCAATTCCAAATTCTTTTAATTTTAATTAATGAAGAATTTATTTTTTTCCTTCTTTTATCAATTGGACCACTAACCTGTGGGTTAAGAAAGCAGATACATAAATACAAATGCTACATTAAAATATTGGCTTGGATTATACAACATACAATGAATGTTTTCTAGAATTGTATCTAACACTTTGGTCCAATAGTGTCAAGTAGCAGAGATGAAACTGACACATTCTTGCCATTAACCTTCCTTTAAGATCACCTATCTGCATGTGAAGTAGAAATGTAGCATTTACCAAACTGTGATTAATTTGTGTTGAGTGGTTTAATCCTAACCACAAATTATTTAATTCAGGGCATGGGTACAATGCGCTATTAGTTTTTTTTTTTTTTCTTACATACATGACAATAGTGGAATGCATTACAATCATAATTCACAGCACAATTTTTTATAACTCTGTATTCAAATTCTTAATTTTATAAGTGCACCTATGAATGACCTTCGTCTCAAGATACTGATTTTTATGTGAATGCATTTATTCAAAACAAACTATATATCCAGCAAATTAAATGAGTAATTTTTGTTCAGAGCACTTCCTCCTTTAAATTATTCCATTCAAAGAACATATTTCAGAGTCAGAAAGAAAATTAGAATAAAATCAGACGATAATTCAGTATTATTATGCCTATAACAGAAATTTGATTATTATTTAATGCTTACTCAATTAATTAAATATAATTTTTCTTTCTCTTTTACTAAATAACTCCTGTGTGCCTTTAAGGCATTGAAATGTCCTAGGTGCTGAAATTCAGGATGAACCATGAACCAGAGGTGAACCTGCCTTTCTCTGGTATGCATCCTTGAAGGAAAGCCAGATTGTACTCAATGCATTCTAAATTGCATAAAAGTGAAGTAGATATTTCATATGGAGTGATAGAGAATGACTTCTTTGACAACATGTGTTTCATTCCTATAACTAGAAGAAAATGTCATGTAAATATCAGAAGGAGAAGATGATTCCTAGAAGAATTAGTAATAGCAAAACCCTTCCCAGAGGAAATGAGAAACTGGAAGAGAGAGAGAACTGAGTGAAAGACAGAGTGATACAGGAAATTATTCTGGATAAGTGTATGGAAGTCAGTTCATCTAGATCCTTTCAGCCCATGGTAGGCTTTTAAATTTGTATTTGAATGATGAGAATTCACCAGATTTGTAATCACAGGTGTGATATAATATGATTTGATTTTTTAAATATCGTACTGATTACTGTATGGATAAATACTTTTAAGGTAGTGGTGTGTGCAGGGAGCACAGAAAAGGAGGTTCTTAATATGATCTAGGTAAGAGACCATAGTGGCATGAACCCTGGGGGAAAGGGAAAAGGTGGAGAGGAGTAAATAAACTACCAGGGAAAGCCAAGAAAATTTGGAGATAGATCAGACATAGTGTCTAGTAAGAGGAAAGAATCAACAATAAGTATCAGAATTTTGACTCGAGTACTTCCATGAATATTAGTAACTAATTCTGATAGAAAATGAAAAAGAAGCAAGCTTGCGAAAAAAATACAGTGTTTTGATCATATTTTATTTGGCATATTTGTTAAAAATCCAAATATAACTAAATGCCAAGTAGTGACCTGAGCTCATCAGAACACTAGGGTCTTGAGATTAAACTATCCTCAACACCTAGAATGATCAGACTTTAGAAAACCACCTAAGGCACACACATCCAGGCCAAAGACATCAAAAGTGTTCTGTGAAAGAGGAAAACAAAACAAAACAAAACAAAACAAAACAAAAAAACACACACAATGAATGGCACACAGCCAGGGATGAGATGCATTCCAGAGGACAGGAAAGATAGATACAAACTCCATGAGACGCCATTAACAGATGTAGAGACCACGAGAGCAGAATGTTGTTTGGAAGTTGTTTGGGGTGAACTCATTGCGTGTGTTTGTGTTTGTGTGTGTGTTTTTAGTTCTTGATTTTAGTAACATAAATGCAATGAAAATCTTATTCCAAAGACAATTGAGAACTGAGGACTGTGGATAGAAAGCTACAGGGAGACGTATAGCTTGGAAATTAGTCCACAGTATGGCCAAATTCCAGAGCATGTGTACACCAAAAGAGGTAGCATGAAAAACTTGCCTTTTCCCTTGTATATTTTAGACTTCTGTTTTGTTTGTTCGTACGGGGACAGGGGACATTTTCACAGAGACAGTAGGGTCCGAGGAATGAAGTGTTAAAGTAAATGAGGCTGTGGTAACCACAATATTTTATACTATTTATAACTAAGAAAGTTCAGAGTAGGAGTCATTTAAAAGTGCAAGAAACAATATCCAAATTAGCTCAGTCTTACCTTATGATAACCATGTCTGTATTATAAGGGGAACTTCAAGCAACTTAGTGAAACCCTGTCTCAAAATAAAAAATAATAATTATAATAGAATAAGAGTAAAAATGTCTGAGGATGTATAGCTCACTGGTAAAGACTTACTGGCTTAAATCACCAATAACAAAAAAAAAAAAAAGGAAGGGATTATGAGAATAAAACAAAAATCAAAACAAAAACAAAATAAGCAAAAACTTAAAAACTACTGGGAAATTTCTTTGAAAGTACTATCCTATGTTTAAAGATATTCTTCTCAATATATGTTGCTTTTCTGGATTTCCTCTATAAGGAAAACAGATCCAAACCTCAGTATTCATGAAAAGAGAGAGAGAAGGAACCTTCCAATAAGAGAAACAGTCCCTGTAGAGGAGTATTGCCTTCACAGAGTCAACACAGGACTTACCTGGGGATATATCCCAATGAATCTACCATAAGCTGAAAATAACTCGAGTGGAAAGTGCACTTATTGCATCTGACCTACAGAACATCACAGCTTAGCCTAGGCCACCTCAAAATGTTCAGAACACTTGGCCTACAGTTGTTCAAAATCATAAGAGACAAAACCCCTTTTATAATGCAGTGTTGAGTATCTTGTGTGACTTTTTGAATGCCTGTCTCCAAAGGCCTGCTAGCCACAGTGCACTGTGGAGTGCTGTTTCCTTGCCCTCAGGTCTCTAGGCTCACCAGGTAATTGGTTTCCTGCCACCGCCCAACATTGTGACAACCTGCATATCACTAGCCAAGAACATCATAATTAAAAACTCAGTGTGGTTTCTACTGAATGCACATCCCTTTTACATCATCACAGAGTTCATAATTTCTAAATCAAGCCAGGGAAGTGTTTGTTCTTCACATTGTATTGTAGAGACAGTGAACACGTGGTACCCGGGGAGCTCTTCATGCTTTTCATACCTTTTCAAACTTTTCAAGTATATTCACAGGTGCAATGTCCTATACCTGTAATCCCAGAAACTCAAGGTTGGGGCACTGAGATCACAAAGTTTGAGGCCAGCCCCAGCAACTTAATGAGACCCTGTCTCAAAATTTAAAATAAATAAATTAATTAAAATGACAAGGGGTATTGCCCAGTGGTGAACTGGTTCTGGGTTCAATTCCCAGTTCAGAAAGTCTATTGTCAGGTTAAGAACAAATTTACTTACATCCTCTCCACTGCTAATAAGAAGTATTTTTAATACACTGAATAACTAAGAATTCCATCTACAAATGTAACAGGTAAATCCACCTTATTTATTTTAGATGGTTAGTAGTGACTATTGGCATTTAATTGTTCTTTCACTCTGTATCTGATGAATAAGTAGCATTTTAGGAGTTATTTTGTGTAGGATGCTGTCAGCCATAACAATCACAGAAAAATTTATTCTTAAGCTTAGAATTAGAATAAAATATGTACAGGAAGAGAAAAGAGAAAGGGGCTCTATATGGCTAAACATCATTCATGAACCATGTGTAGATTGAATTTGGAGGTAATTATATTGGTTTCCTGTTGCTGGTATAACAAATTTCTGCAAATGTTTTGACTTAAAGCAACAGGAAGTTTTTAATCTTATGACTCGGGAGGGGTAGAGTTTTTGATGTGTCTCGGTGGCCTGAATTAAAGTACCAGGAGTGTGTTCTTTCTGGAGGCTTTAAGGAAGGAAGCATTTCCTTATCTTTTCCACCTTCTATAGGAACCGGCATTGCATGTTCCTAGCAGGATCACTGTGGAACCCTTTCTGTCACCTTACCTTCTGCTCTGACTTTGACTATCTGGTCTCTCTTACAGAGACCCTCACAATTACATTGGCCCTACTTGAATTAGCTCTGGGTCTCAAGATTTTTAATTTAATCATGTATTTAAAGTCCTGCTTGCCACATCAAATAATATATTCACAGGTTTCTGGGGATGAAGGTTTGGACATCTTTGCAAAGTCATAGACAGACCACCACAGGGATCATTAAGCCTCAGTTTGGAACTCATGACTCCACTCGAGATCAGAATCATGCTACCTACCCTTGACAGTCCTGACTTTGTGTAAGATTGAAACTTTACATAAATACAACTGAAACTGAAATTGTTCCATAATTTTAAAATTGGGTTAAAATGCCCTATGATTACAAAACAATCTCAGCAATAACTTAATCAAAGTCAGCATTCAAAGTTTCTCAGAAAATTTAAATGTTTTAGAACAGTACAAAAATGCCATTTCCCAATACAAAAGCAATTTTGAAAAATCATGGAAATTACAGAGTATTTACAGAAATGCAGTTGCATACAAAAATATTTTCAGAAGGAATATGGGTCTTACTTGCCTTATAATCTCTTAAAAGCCAGAAACTAGAATATGTATAATCACGAAGAGAACAAAACAAGAATTGGTATATGAAAGAGAGGTGTGTGTATGTGCACAATAGTAATGTATTGGTTTAAAAGGTAGAACTTCATCTTCAAATGTCTATGAAATAAATAAGAAGAAAGAAGGTGATCTTCATTGTTTTTTTTCAGTATCATTAGTGATGTCATCTCTTCTGCAATGAAATATGAATAAATGAATCAATCTAATAGGACAATTGGTAAAATGCACCACCATCACATTAGCTATTATAAACCAAATCAACACCAAAATGAAAGTATCACAGCACTCCTTTAAAATTCTGGGTGACTTATGCTGAATCTTACAGTTCAAAGTTATCTGAAGAAAAAAATACTTGATTGACTGTGACTGAACCACATTACAACACAGCCATGATTCAAAGTTACTAAAAAGTTTTATTATGACATCTTAATGTTATAATTATGCATATTATTGGAGAAAAATCTCGAAATTCATGAGAACACTTTATTGTCCCAGTCACTGGGGGCTACTGTGTTGATGACAATAGATGCTGTGGCTTACAAACCCCAGAAATTTATTTCTCACTGTTCTGGACTCTGGATCTCAGGCCAGTGTGCCAACAGAGCCAAGTTCTGCTGAGGGATCTCTCTTACTCACAGGCTGTCAGATTCTCCTGGGATGCACACGTGACAGAGTCACCTCTTTGTTGTCCTCTTTCAAGGGCACTAATCCATTCATGAGGGCTCCAGCCTTGTGACCTCATTGCCTCTCAAGGGCCCCATATCCCAATACAGTCACACTGGGGGTGTGGATTTTAGAGGGACACACAAAAAAACTGTCTATAACATCTATTTTCGGTGGGATCCACACGGTAGAGAATTGTAGGCCAAATTTTGAGCATAAGTAATATCAACCTTATCCGTCAAATTTATGTTCCTCCGTGTCTGCTGCATCAGACTGGTTTCTCAAAGCTGGCAATTGAAAAAGTCGACCAAAATCCAGCACTGAAGGACATGTTATAGATACAGAGCTGCCTCTGGAGAGCTTTGAGTAAATAAGACTGTGAACAGATGGCATTAAGCATGAATATAATATTTTCATCACCAAGAGATGAAATCTTTCTCTAACATTGCTGTTGTTTGCTAAGAGAACCCCCCCGCCCCTCATTTTCTTTAGACCAATATTTCAAATGTCAAGGAAAAGAACAAACTAAACATCACATCCCTGCTGAAGCTGAGCTTTGCATTTGCCTTTCAACTAGCCAGTGTTCTGTGCTGCTGTTACATGTGTTTCTGCAAAATGATTTCACAAATCTGTATCAGTGGAAAAAAAATGACTTATGAAACTCTTGAAATATGACTGACAGGTGGCAGGTGGAACAGAAAAGTTAGAAGAATCATTTTGCACGTTTTCTGGTGGAGAGTAGACAAGGCTATCTCAGACTTGAAAAATCTCTTGGGCCAATTTAGAGAACCTCTTGGAAGAGGAACTTTGCTGTCTTGTTTTTCATGTATCACTAGCTGCTAGGCTGCACCTTGCATATCAATGTTCCCATATTTGATGTAGCATGTCCTGCTAGCTTAAAAAAAAAGGAAGAACTCCACATCAGACAAGAGCAGTGCAGAGTGAAAACAAAGTGCTGGCCTCCTGAAGTCCACATCCCATTTTCCTTTCTGGAAATGAATTTTCCTTTGTGGTGTCTCTGATCTTCAGCAAAATAAGAATAAAACAAAGTGTAGGTGGTCATCAAGCCTTAGTGAGAGACTTGACTCGTACTGGATCTGAGGAAGCATACTTCACACACATGTCTTTCTTTCCTGATTCATTTCCCCACTGCTCCTGATTCCCCATTGGAAACCCAGTGCATAATTTCTTGTTTTACTGTGTTTCTTAATTATTTCATAAGCATTACTCTCAAAGGGCATGGAGTATATTTTCTCTCTGACCATCTCCATAAAAATGGCCCATTAGTAGAACTCTAACAAGAAATAAAATAACAAACGAAATAAAAGAAGGATTCCTCCCATTTTCATTCATTACAAGGCTATTATATAAGAATAATTAGAATTTGATCAATATGCATATTTGGCAAATCCATTTTATGCTCTATGCAATCTACATTTTAAAAAATGTTCATGACTTGCCTTAAGAACAATTTATGTAAAAACCTCTGTCATTTTAAATTTTAACAAACAGAAATACATGTTATTAAAAATTTAATGATGTATTGTGTATTTTTAATATCAATATATTATAATTACTTCACTATAAATTGTATGTTCTTGAGACCAGAATGTCTAATGCCATATTGAAACTGAATTTGCTTTTGAAGTTTTAAAAATTAGTGTAGGTATCAATTGGAGAGTTGTTTAAGTGTGAATACATATACCGTAATTAAATGCAATAAAAATGTGATTTATTTTCTTATAAATTAAAATTGCAATCTCTAGTCATGTCTATGTGATCGTATTTTCAACAAATCTAGTTATTTTAATAAATATTAAGAGATAGTATAAAATTTTGCATTTTCCTTTTTTTTTTCTGTTAATGCAAGTGCAAAGTTGATTTACAAGATAAAGAGAGGAGCCAATTGTTGTTCATATGAGTGTTACCACCAAACATGCCCCACTCTCTACCAATTAGGAAACCAAACTTGACTTCTCTGTTCTCTTCCTTGTGGATTTTTCCCCTAATCAATTTAGTTTCAAAGTTTGCCAAAGATTTTAATTTAATTTAATAATTAGTGACTAAGGATATAGATTTGGTTTATCCTAAAACTATACATTATGACAACAAAGAATACTTAAACAGAATTTAACAAATACTTAACATATAAATTGCCATTTGTATTCTATAAACAATTTATTATCTACAGACAGAAATAGTGTCTACAATAGTTAACAATGCTAAACATCATAAAGTGGAAAGAGGAATTCTAGATAGATGTTCCTAAGATTAATTTAATATGCACATTATTTCTCAATTAAAAATTTCACGTTAGCAGTGCATTTTAAACAGTTGATCTCCTAATGAGACATCTCCAGCAATGAGAAGTGAGCTTCAGGACTGAATGTGGCCTTGAGGCCTGCATCTGGAAGGGGCTACCTTTTGATAATAAATCAGCTTTTTCTTTTCATTCAAGAAAGGAAGTGCTACACTGCCACCTTCTGACAATGATTTTCTCCCTAATGAGAAACGTTTCAGGTTGACATGGGGTATACATTGTGTATATGCTCTCAATCTAATTAATCTTTTTAAGGCATAAGATACTTGAATACTTTATATATTTCTTAAGAATAGTTTATTATCTGCAATGGTTGGCACATGCAAAATAAAGCATATATGCAAGTTTTGAAAAATAGCAAACTGATCATGAACCTACTATCCAATTAAGACTTGAGGATTATTGACCACTAAAACTGCCTATATGCATCTTTCCCGTCCTAATTTTAATCTTTAACTCTGAGCTAGACATGGAGCTCAGGGACAGAGCACGTGCTTAGCATGTAGGAAACCCCAGATTAAGTTACCCAAGCAACCCCTGCCACAGACACACACACACACACACACACACACACACACACACACACACACCAGAGCCTCTAAAAATGAGAGGATTGTTGGTTTTGTTTCTTCCTGACACCATTAAGTGACACATCATACAGTATTTTCTCTTGCCTGTGTCTTGGGTTTTGCTTTTTTCTCTTTGCTCCTGACCTGTCTAGAATAGGTGTGATTGAACATGTCTGCTCTGTACTACAGAGTTTGCCTTTTACTCCTCTATTTTTCACCTTGTTGGGGGAAAATTAGTTCATTTATTTAACAAAGATTTTTTAGAGACCTACTATGTTTTAGCATTGGTACCAAGAATAACGAATCTGTTAGAGAACAAGAAGAAATCGTTGCTGGCACACTGGACTTTTACAAGGAACTCAAGGAAATGCCTAAACAATCAAAATCCAGTTCGGTCAGTGACATACTAAATCTAATGGAAAGTCCTCTTTCTCAACTTGGCTACTACGCAAGAATCTCAGGGTGCTGAAGGCACTGACAGAGGCTCTGTCCAGAATAGATTCATAATTAAATAATGGATTGGCTCAGAATACTGTCATTGAGTCAGTAATATGATGACTGAATTCAGAATTTTAAATTCAAATGGCCTATGAGGGATTATTTTTATTTTGTAATTTACTTAAGTAACAGCTTGCCTGTGACACAATAGTATTACTCTAGTAAAATTGGAAAATACTATTCAATATAAGATTTATAAAAAAGAAATCCCTAGAAAGAATATAGGTGAAAATGGAATCAGCTTCCTTTTAAAAGAAAATAATTCTAAAGACTGGGATAAAAAAATCTTGCTATAAATGCCCACAGCAAAACGTATGGCCGTTTATTATTCATCTTTATTTTTATCAGAATCTTTAAATAATACAGATTGATCGACAAGCTCATCTACATAATCAGAAATTTTTTTTGTTTTAATTAGTTACACATGACAGTACAATGACTTTGACATATCATACCTTTGAATCAGATGGGGATCAGAAATATATTATTTTTAAAGAGAGAGAGAGAGAAGGGGGGGAGAGAGAATTTTTAATATTTATTTTTTAGTTTCCGGTGGACACAACATTGGTATTTTATTTTTATGTGGTGATGAGCATCTAACCCAGCGTCCCGTGCGTGCCAGGCGAGTGCGCTACTGCTTGAGCCACATCCCCAGCCCCAGAAATATTTTTAAAGTAAGATGTTTTTCCTAGAAAATTGACACTAAATTAATTGACATAACTGATTTTTACTATTTGAATTGTTAACAAACTATACTTAAAAACCTCAGATTTAACTATGGAATTTAAAAAAAAAATCATAGAGTGCAGTAAGAAAAATAAGATTCTACAATTGCAGAAGGTAGGTATGTGACATGGACAAACTTAGAATGTGACCAGTGATCTCTGTTTGAACACTTTCAGCTCTATATAATGTTCTGAAAATTAGATATTTCCTTTGTATGGGTAGAAAATGATTTGTCAACCAAAAATTACTTTAAACCTTTAGATGAAAAAAATAATTGTCTAGTTCACTGGAAGGACATGGATAGGATCCAATAGTTTGCTAAAGTCATCTCATTCCTGGTGACTTAGATAAGGCCAGTCTTACCAAACTTGTCTGCTATGTTTTCCTCGTGGTTTCTGGCCAGTTACTAAGAAAAATTTTGTTTCTTAACCTGTAAGCAATTGCTTTATTTAAATATTTCTAAGCAACAGAGCCCTAAGCTGTTCACAGTAATAAGTGATGTTGAATTACTATTGGATCTGGATCTTGTCTGGGTATTATATTAGTGAAATCTATCCCCTAAATAACAGTTGGATGCTCTCATTTAAGCACCTTTTAGAATCATTTTAATGTTTAAAAAGGAGATTCAATTATATATCTTATAAAATCATTCTATTCTATACTTAGTTTCCTCTTCAGTTTATGAGCAGACTTTGCAAAGCAGACTTCACTGTTTGCCTGGTTTACATGAACCCATTTTTATTATTATTGTCCATCTTTATTCCTTTTTAAAGTCCAACATTCACTTGAATCCTATTTCTCTTTCTGTGATGTTTGTAGTACCTCTTTACATCTTGTCATCTGATTCATTTCCTTAAAACCTATATGGAATTTATACAGCTTTTCTTTTTTTTTTTTTAAAGATAAGACCAAACATATGCAAGGCATTCACATTTAAATTATTTAGTACTTGAATTATTTTTGGGAGAAGATGATGGTGGGAGTGCTCCTTTCAGACAGTTAGCAATCTCTATTTGAAAGACAAGTCAGTGCCAGGTGCCCTTCACCAGGGTACTGATTGTGATATTTGTTCAGATCACTGACGGGGCACCGTGTATTCTGCACACTCGACCAGCAGAGAAAACGAGAGCATGATTTGCTCTGGGTGGAGACATGATTGTTATTTTCTGTGTCTACAAATATATAATTTAGTCTGAAGAACTTGGCTGGAGTAAAATTTTAATAAACTGGTTTGGGGAAGAAAATTTTTCTGAAAACTTGATCTAGGAAGAGACTGAAATAAAGTCAACTTGGAAGTATTACTAAGTCCTTCATTTTCCTTTTAGTCACACAGGATTGGCATTGCACAAGGTTAAATTATGCACTTAACCACATCCTGAATTTTGTTTTACTGTGAATTAAATTGCAAGAGCCTCTTCTTTCAGTATTAGAATTGTTTTCCTTAAAGTTCTAAAGGTTTTTCAATCTTCAATAGTTCCTTATTAAAATGCAAATACTGTAGCTTTGGAAAGCCCTTAACTGGAAAGTATTTAACACTTTGGTAAGCAGAAGGGCATGATGACCTCTAACTAGAAGTAACTTACTGATAGCAGGAATGGAGAAGTGAGATGCAATAAGAAAGACCGGGATTACTAATTCTGCTTCTTTAGAGTTTACATAAGTTATATTCTTGAAGTTTCTCGTTAGTAAATGGAGGTGGAGATTTTTTTTTCCTCATTTTGCATATGGCACCAGGAGGAAACTCAAACCAATCAGATCTAACCCTTGCTCTCTATGCTAACATTGATCTGCCTATTCCTCAATTGTACAAAATTTCCGTTAGATTTATGTTACTGTGAGGTATGTGCTATAAAATTGTACAAAAACACAAATATCAAAAGTAAAAAAGAGGTTAAGTTTTTCTGTTATTCTATTTCATAGCATTATGAAGCTTTTATTTGAACATCAAAGTTTTGGATATGCATGTATATGTGGAATAATTGGCATGTATATATATATATATATATATATATATATATATATATATATGAGCCTATCATGGCTTTCATGTTGTTTTTGTGTTTGTGCATAGAGCACAGTAATGTGCACATGTTTATTTTGGTCACAGTTCATGACCAACTGACCATTGCCTTAGGCCTGTGGTGTACATCATGTTGAACACCTGGAAGATCAAGGCATTCACCTTCCATAGCTGGGAATTGAGAACAGGAAGAGGAGGGACCCCACTATATTCTTCAAGAACACACACCCCTATTTGACTGGAAGACGTCCTTTTAAAGGTTCTACCACCTCTTACTAACAGCACAGGCTGGGGAAAAGGCCTTTAGCTTGAGGACCTTGGAGGACACTTATCCAAATCATAGTAATGGCATTTGTTCTGGTGAGAACTTCATTCATGAATAAAGTCTTATTTCCTTTCTAAAGAATTCCCTTCAGTGATACATTGACTTAATGATAATACAGGATTAATAAAGGCTTCTGCAAACATGAGTGAATTTGTAATTTATCTCTAATTTATAACTTTGCATTTTGGACCAATGTACCAGACAAAGTCTAAGTTTATCTCAAGTTTATTTTTCAAAGCTTGGGGAATTTAAGAAATAAAACAGATAAAGACTGTTTTTTTTAAAAAAAATCTGAATATGAGATCATCAGGCACATCGTAGGTAGTACTTTGGGACATCTGAATGGAAAACAGAAGTTATGATAAACATGTTAAAACCAATAGTGTGGGCTGAGGATGTAGCTTGGGTGCAGAGAGGTTACGGAGCACCTGGAAGACCCTGGGTTGGATTTCCAGCACTACAAAACAAAACAAAATAAATAAGACAAAACTGATAAGTTCTAGTTGGCTCGTTTAAGATGAAAAGTCAGAAAGATGTTTGGTTTTGTTTGATCCAGGATCTAGTAAAGTCAGCAGGGACTCCAATGCACCTCCCTCCACATTCCACACGGACTTCCTCCCAGGTCCACTTTCCTCTCTGGCTTTCCTTCTGCAGACCACAACTTTCCAGGATGCTAAATGTGAGCTTCTTCTAGTTATTTCAGGGGAGTGGGAAACGTTACCTCTAGTTCTGCCAGCAAAGCTCCTGTCCTAGCCTATCCATTCAAATGGACTCATCCCTTCTGAACATGCCACCTGGTCCAGGAATATGTCTGCCTGCAACTGTCAGCTTGGTTACCTGAGCTCACCTCCCTGGCAAGCAGAGTGTTGTTTCCTCCCAGGGGTGAAAATGGGATTCCACAAATATTGCCAACAACATGGAAGAAGGCATATTAGGTAGACAACCACATTGTCACAATCAACCTCAAAATATGGCATAAATCTCCTATTGTATTTTCTACAATGACATTACATGATTTAAAAAAAAAATGAGCAAGGGTTCATAAGTAGATAATAACTAAAGATAGACAATTTCTTTTAATATAATGGCACATGCAGAAGGAATGGGTACTTCTTATACACATGTGCACATTACTGTGCTCTATGCAAAACCACAAAAACAGCATGAAAGCTATGATAGGCTCCTATGTATATATGCCTATTATTCCACATATACATGCATATCCAAAACTTTGATGTTCAAATAAAAGCTTCATAATGCTATGAAATAGAATAACTGAAAAACTTAACCTCTCTTTTACTTTTGATATTTTGTACAAAAAACAATTTTATAGCACATACTGTATGTGGAACAAAGTAAACTTTTCTGTCAAAGCCTCATTTGAGCCAGGTGTGGTGGCACATGCCTGTATTCCCAACAGCTAGGAGGCTGAAATAGGAGGACAGTGAGTTCAAAGCCAGCCTCAGCAACAGCAAGATGCTATGCAACTCAGTGAGACCCTGTCTTTAAATAAAACACAAAATAGGGCTGGAGATGTGGCTCAGTGGTCAAGTGCCCCTGAGTTCAATCCCTGGTGCCCAAAAGGAAAAATATGACAACCACAAAAAACTCATTTGAAATAGCAACAACTCTCATTCTTTGGAAAGAAAAAAAATTAACAAAAACACCAGAAATTTTATACAATAAAAATCAATTATTTATAATTTAAAGTGAGCAATTTAAACATTTTAAAAATTGCAAAATAGCCGGGGGGGGGGGGGGACACAAACAACTTGTGTACGTTGATACAGCAGGAGGGGGAGCCCTTTGTTGCAGGACAGGAGGGGTATTTATACATTCCACACAGCTTATCTTAATTAACATAAACTCAATACAGCAGTCAACCAATAAGAAATCTCCACACTTAATGGCTCGCTGTCATTACTTCACAAACCATTCCCTCTGGTATTTTGCCAGGCGCCATCCAGACTTGTTTACAGACTCTAACAAAAAATATGGTAGAGATACACTTATAATCTCATCCTGTAAAATGAATATGTTTTCTATTACATGATTCAGTAACATTATTTTTAAGAACAGAGAATAAATATTTTCTACAGATATGCCACATAGTCACTGTTATAAAGACTTAAATATAACATTATGGAGAAAAAGCAGCCATAACCAATATGCAAACTAATGAACTTGTCTATGTTTCAATAAAACTTTATTTACACAAATAGCCTGCAGACTATTTTCTTTTTTAGGGAGTAGTGTGCCTTATAGTATTGTATGAAACTGACAAATTTAAATTTAGTTGAATGTCAAATTCATTCCTGAAGTAATATATATTTTGAGATCTGTGTCTAATAAGAATTGTATCTGATTTTATCTAAAAGTAATAAAAATGTAATGTACAGATATAATCTGAAAGATATATAAACTTATTTTTAAAATTATACTTAATGTAGCCAGGCATGATGGAGCACACCTATAATCTCAGTCACCCAACAGGATCACAAATTTGAGGCCAGCCTCAGCAACTTAATAATACCCAGTCTCAAAAGAAAAAGAGGATTAGGGATGTGGCTCTTTGGTGAAGTGTCCCTGTATTCAATCCCCTGAACCATCCCTCCACCCAAAAATGTTCAAAATGCTGTCTTATCACCCGTTAGGAAGAATTGGTCTCCTTGCCTTGTGGGTACAAAGGTAGACTTTCCCACACCTGCACACTTTTTACTTAATAAGCCATGTTCTTTTCACTGTGTGAAGATATCTCTCATTACTATCACAGAATAATCAAGTATAGAGCACAGCCTAATTTGTGAAAATTGGGAAATTCTGAGGAAAAACCTGTGTTTACAGATAAACACACATGGAAACAAAATAATCAAGGCTGACAAAAACAACAGTGCAAGTGGAAACATCCATCTAATGGTTAAATATAGAGATATCTTGGCAAAAGTTAGCATTACAGATCTCTATGACTATTGTTTATTAACAATAATTAACTTTTAGTGTTAACTAAAAGTCTTAAATCAGAAAATAAATGCTAAGTAAACATTGACACTGCATACTTTGTTGAAATCATAATAATTAGGTGTTAGGAATGTGCCGGCATAATACTAAATACCTTAACAAGCATTAATTCACTTATTCTTTTAAATAACCCTATTAGCAAACTTTAGCATTGGCTTCATTTTACAGATTAAGAACCTAAACAACAAACAACTTACAGAAAGCATTCAGGGACATAAGGATATGAATACACACCAGCACTGCTGATTCAAAAAAGAAAAGAGCCCTTTTATCCCCCGCCCCCCAGCTCCAACCTCCACACCTGTTAGTGAAACTTGGATGTGCTCATAGCCCCAGGACTGAGCGAAAATGGTGCCTTGATTCTTCTGGGAAGAATCTCCAACCACAATTAAGCAAATTACCCTGCTAGGGTTTTAAACTCATTAAAAAATTTGAAGCATTATTCATCAGACTTTAAATAACACAGTCTTAAAACCACCAGCACTTGGAAGATATTGATTAGATCAAAATTACAATAGATGAGCAGAAGTATAATACAGGAATAGGTGAGTCAGATATGAATTTAAGCTTTACATAATGTAAGCTCATTAAATTAAATAACTCTGGAAAAAAATGTTTTTTGTTTTTCAGAAATTATGTAGCAGAATGAACTCGTACTCACGTTTAGATGTAAAACAAGTTGTGTGGTAGTTGGGTTTGCACTTCTGAGCTTTTGCTCTGTTCCCAAAGTCCAAATTGAAGTGGTATTGGATTGCTATTGTACATTACCAAATGAAGAAAGACTTGAAATGATGGAGGAGAAATCTATTTTCAAACCACTGAATTAAGACAGTGCAGCACAGTTTATGGTAAAGACTTGCTACAAACACTCTCATGGCCCAACCTCTACAGTGAGAAATCTTAGAGGAGAACCGCACAGTGAAAATGATCAGACTACAGGGATCAGATATCAGAAGGCAATTGCTTACGAGTCCTGAATCTCCCTTCTGACCAAGAAGTTTTCAGGAAGAAAATTAGAGTTGGATTAGAGGCCAGACATTCTGCCAACTACCTCCTCAATAACCCATAATCTACATCCAGAATGCCAATGGGACT
Organism: Urocitellus parryii; assembly: GCF_045843805.1. Lineage (NCBI taxonomy): Eukaryota > Metazoa > Chordata > Mammalia > Rodentia > Sciuridae > Urocitellus > Urocitellus parryii. The sequence continues at coordinate 8,632,329 of NC_135540.1, read as the reverse complement.
AAACCAGTGGCACTCTTCCTCCATTTTGAAGTCCTCAAAAGGGATGGACCAAATTAATTGGGAAATATTAGACTGTCCAAGAATTTGATGAAACTTGAAATTTTTGTTTCAGATTTAATAAGTATATCCAGCAGCCAACTTCCAGATTATGTTAACTCATAGGAAGAGTAAATGGAAAGAAAAATGAGTACTGATATTAATGTTTGTAAAAGAACCTGTGGCAACACCTAATACCACTGTACCCTCAATAAACTAGTTTTGAATGAATAAATTGTTGATAATAAAACAGAAAAGGCACATATGAAAAAAGAGAGAATTTTTTAATTTTACTTTTTAAAAGAATTTGAACAGTTTTATAAAGTTTGCAAAAATAGCAAAAAAAAAAAAAACTACCTCTAAGGTGTTTTTTTTCCCATGAAATTCCAAAAGTAACTTTGCAAATATTTTACAACACTTAAAAAATATCCTTTGCATTGTCATCAATATTCAATAAATGTTCAAATGTATTTTCAGGTTATCGACACTTGAGTTAGATCATCTTGCTGAAGTGAATTCTTGTATTTGCAATTATATGTACATAGACATTTTTCCCTCATTCTCTTTGACTCCAGTCCAAAATTTTAAAGTTCTTGAAGTTTTCAGATTTGCTCATGTTTAAAGGATAGGTCCTTGAGAGTGTTTGAGATGGGTACTAGCATAGGTTATTGTGAGTCATTGCACAAAACTTGAATGCCTGTTTTTCCAGGTGTAACTGGAATTAAGGAGCAAGATGTTTAGATTTAGATTTATTGCAAATGTGAATTAACCAGTTGAATATTTTCTGTCCTGAAAAGCAAGAAAAACAGTCTCAGTTAGCAGAGTCAAGGTAGGGTGCTATTTCTGTGCTGACTGTATGAGTAAATCACTGATGAACGCACCTTCTACCATTCTGTTGGGGCAACCCCTGTGCGGGTTGCAGACCCCAGAGACGCAGCTCCAACCACACCAGGTAGAAGGAGGGTATGCATGCTGGTGCTTGCTTTGTCCTTCACTTGGCTTTTGCTAGTCTGTGGGCTATCAATGGTTCTCTTCCACTGATTTGTCTTATTCTGCTCCTTCTACTTATATTGTGTGTGTGTGGACAGAAAGCAGGAGTGGAATAGCATGAAGCATGAATCTTGGGCATCTGGATCTTTCCATTCAACTCTCCATTAGCCCAATTCCATTGTTAACATATTCATAAAAATCCCTTAAAGATTTCCATCTGTGGGTCAGACACTGCTATATTGCTGGTCCTAATGCAGTAGCTCAGCTTTTTTTTTACATCTATATTTATTCATATTAATCTGAAAGTATGCATAAGAAATCTGGAACAGAGAAAGATTAATTATTACTTAGAGTAAGAACCACATTAGTTCCTCATGCCCTAAATGTTCAATTTCTGGGGTGATGTGATGAGAGCCAGATGGACAACATTGCAGGAATGTGGGTCACACCACAAGAGAGGATCCCGGAAGCAGAATCTGAGAATTTACAAGATAGAGCTGGCCATCCCTCCTCCACTTCTGAGAGAATGACAGGAACCTCATAGAAATAATTTCTTTTTATGAATAGAAGAGAAAATAATCCTGCTATGTTACCCTTTAAAATACAAATAAATGTTTCCAGAGGGAAGTTAAGAGGAGTTTCTCAGTTTGCAAAGCTGACTCTGTCTCGGGTGTGTTCCCTGATTGGAATGTAAACCAATATCTCTGAACAGGTGCGTTTCTGCAGATGGTCTCTTACTATCTATTCAGTAATTTCCAAGGCTTGTGTTTTAAACCAAGTCCAGTAAAATTTCAGAAAGCCCTAAGTATGCAGAAACTTAAAAGCACACAGTTTCTAAAAGTAGTGTATACTTGGAAGTAACCGGCTCATTTCAAAGATAAATTGGAAAAGGAAGACATGATCACCAATATCCTCATGATAGTTTTGCCCAGAAATCTCACAGGTTCATAGAATTGGTCATAACTTTATAATTGACATAGGTTGCAGTTGTGGTCCTCAAATTTGTTGCAAATAATGTTGTACAACATCTCGAACGCTTCCATTCGCTATTTTCGGAGCTTCCAGTATCAGGCACAGTTAAAACACTGGAATATTATTCAGCCATAAGAAGAATGAACTGTAGAAACTGCAAGACATCATGTTAAGTAAAATAAACCAGACACAGAAAGATAGATGCTCTGTATTTTCACTCTTAGGTGAAAGCTAAAAATTTGACCTCGGGAAAAAAAAGAGAGTCAATCAATATTTTTCTAGATATTAGAAAAGGGTGAGTGGAAGGAGATTGAAAAACAGCATCCACAATACAGTTAGAGTAAGTTCTAGCTTCCCAAAGATCATTTGAGTGAATCCAGGTACAGCTCTATTTTGCTAAATTCTCAGATTCTATATTTTATGAGGTTCCAGAAGAGTCATGAAGACACCATAAAGAGGAGAAAATGCAAATTATTCTGATTTGACTATTACACGTTACATACATGTATGGAATTGTTACATTGTACCCCATGAACGTGCAATAATGATCTCTCAAATAAAACAATTAAAAATAAATACCTTTTTATTTCTAATAACCAAATGGAAGTTTCTTAAATGATGTAACACTGTTTGTGTTCTTTTGATATTTTAGTAGAAAAATCATAAATGGGTACTGCTTTAATTTGGTAGAGGATGGTATTAGCTGAAATTACAAGAAAATACATAGAGCCCAAGTCATCTGTGTGCAGCCCACAGATGCTGCTATTTTTAGCAAACCTCGAGTCTGGGGACTTTCTTGCTCTTTTTCAGTTGTTTTTATCTAATTGCATGAGATGATTTCTAAAGAAATTTTAAACTTTAACTCTCTTTAATGACTTTTGGCTAATGATATCAATTTAGTTTATAAAATGGCTTGATCTTTTTCTCTTTTGTAATGGGTCTTTCTGAGCCCTAAATTTCTCTTTAAATTTAAATTTAAATTCATGATATAAACTTTTGTGAGTAAAAAATGTATTTTCATCAATGTGTTTTTCTCCTAGGTAAAGAAATATTTAGGAACAGTCTAGGAAATTTACATTAGATTTAGGAGATATTCCAAGAGTTTTGAAGAGAATATGTTTTTATTAAGGTATATGAATAGTTGTTGAAGTCATATATCTACAAAATGCTCAACATTGTTCAAGTATATTGACTTTTTACACATTTTTGATAATGAGGAACAAACCCAGGGCCTTGCACATGCAAGAAAAGAAGTCCACAACTGAACTGTATCCCCAGCTCTGATTAGATTTTATTTTGAGAGAAGCTTTCAGTAAATTTCCCAGGCTGGCCTGCAACTTGTGATCCTCCAGCCTCAGCTTCCAAGTAACTGGGATTACAGATGTGTGCTACCATGCCTAGCTTGGTATTTTTTAAATGAGTAAAACATCTTTGTCCCATTAAGTGGGAACTTCCATGGATCAACTTGTTAGATACATTTTAAATCTTCTTGTCAATGAACGCAATTACCAAGATTTCCCCGAAGCTCTTGGATACACAACATGTTTTTCCTAGTAATTTACCTTCTATGGTATCTGAGCACATCTTTGCGGAAACAATAGAATACCTTTGAATTGAGTGACTTGTGTGTTTGATAGCCCAAATGAAGGTCAATGCATATAATGTTTTCTCAATAAAAGTTCTTCACTCTAAGCCATATAAATATAGGCAGATAAATACTGAATCTAAAAAAATACAATCTTTAAAAAATATATAGAATCCATAGCATAAAAAGTGCCGAAGGTTAGATGTTGCTTTATAAACTTCAATTCAGTGATGCCCATTGTCATTTTAGAATTACGGGACAAATACTAATATTGTGAGTAACACATCTTCACTATTCCTAGAATTTTAAGAAGAAAAAGCATACTCTAAAGAAGAAATAGATCATCAGTGATGGCTGATGTGTAAGCAGCCATTTCTAATGGAGTTAAAAGAACTTGCAGTATGTATGAGTTACCTAATAGTAATTGATTTGCTGGAGGTAATTGTTGACAAGTTTTCCTGTCAGGTTTATTTTGTGTGATCAAATTCATTTAAAAGAGCACACAGTATGCAAAATACTCTCTTTGTTTTGATATAACTTGAGTACTTGTGAAGCTCTTCCCCAAGCCCGTCAAAAGTGAGTTTAGTGCGCTTTCTTGGTAGGAAAGGGATCAAAGCAGAATGAGCAACCACAGGAAGCGATCTGATTTGCTTCCATGCAAAGTTAGATGCAATTTACTTTGTGGATCTGAATTCAGCTGAAAGTCAGTAAGGAAAAAAAAATGATATAATACTCACCATTTGTGAAAAATGTTAAAGGACACTTTAACATTAGATTCAGCCAGCGCTAAACTTTCTGACAATAAATAAGAAAATGCAGTATTTTATAAGGGAGGCACAGGGAGAGAAATGTAAGTAGCATCTTTAAAAGCACCATCAGGTTTGTCTTAGTCACGAATCCAAAGAGCCAGAGCAAATACTGCCAGAAAAGTGTCAGAACGGCCCAGTACAAAGAGGTACAAATCAAGGAAATTAGGTTTTTTGAGGTCTGGAGCCCATAATTGTGCTCAATAAGATGGAAAAGACCATAATATTCTGGCTTAAGCATCTTTCCATTGAATAAGATGAGTACCCGATTTGTCCCTGAATCCTCCACATCTAAGTGTGATGTAGATAATAGCTAGCATTCCCATCTCCCTGCCACCTGTGTGAACCCACTTCTAAAAAATAATTTGAATCATTTTCAAAGAATAAGAGTAGAACTTTCCTTAATATCCCCTACAGGAAAGTAGGTACATCTGAACTCACACGGAGGGCAAATGTTTTAAAACTCATGACCACATATTTAGATTGAGAAGGAAATTCAATATTGCTAAGAGTTATAATATAAAGCTAATACCTATCATTTTTATTTCCTGTGCAATCACGTTAATGTTCTACCTCTGTAACATCTGCATGATGTAATGAGAGTCCCAGAGTGAAGCACCAAAGTCTCTCTATTTTTTTAATTAAAAGGCACAGAAGAAACAAAGTTTGACTTATTTAATTTTTTATCTGCCGTTCAACAACACTGCCGTCCCCCCCAAAAAAAAAATTAATGAGAAATTAGACATTGATTGAGCTATATATCTACTACTTATAATTCCTCATCAATCGATTCTGGTGACATAGACCTCCAACTCCGTAGCTGGTTTGTTTTTGATAAAGCTTACCATACTAATTCCAAGCAGATGCTAAAGATTACACAGCGATGCTTCAAACCCCCCGTGGCCTAGCCTCTATCAGACAATGAAGCTCCATTTGTTCCACACAAAGAGAGTGAATCCTTTGTGGCAATGGCCCTGACTCCAGGGAGCTTACTGTGATGAAGCAGAGGGGTGGCACCTGCCCAGCTGTGGAAAGTGCTTCTATCTAGTGGCCTGAATAGAGCCGCACAGACCTTCCTGTTAAAGTGAAAAGAGGCGCGTGTTCAGGGAACCAGTGGAGAAGTCACCAGGCAGCAGCCAGTGTCACTGCCTGCCCTCACTACCTTTCACTGCTCTGTCATGGCAGGAACCTGCCTCCAGTGGATCTTAAAAGTTGTCTCAACAACCACAAATTGAAAAGAGGATCAATTGGAGTATTTTTCCGATTTCTTGGGAAAATGATCTTAGACCCAAAAAAGTAGCAACCAGACTCATAACAATCATACTTAACAACTCAAATTCCACAAAGTTCAGGGTGAGAACGACAACATTAACTAATTTGTAAAGGGTATGTAAGTTATTCTTTAAGCCGGGAAGACAGAGGAGACATTTTCTTATTTAACTAATATTGAATGGATCCAGAGCATAGGCATTTAAAATTTGTAGAATGCTATGCTTTGCTGATTATTTTTTTTCTCTTTATTTTTTGTTGTTTTTTTGGTGGTAAATTAAATGTTACTCTCAGATTTGATGGAAGATAACGTTTTTCCACTTTTGTGACTGAGTGAACCACAAAGACTTATCCACTGTGGTTCATACAGGATGCAAGTCTTGGGCTGCATGACTGCAAATTTATTTTATCTTATTTTTCACTGATACAATATTCTACTCACCATATCCCCAAATCTCTTGGGAACAAGCCCACTGCACAGAATTTTATCACATCAAAAAGGGATGATATGGAATCAGAGAGCTAGCTGCATTTGAGAGATCTAATATGAGGGAGTGAGGGAGGTGTTTGGTTGCTGGGTTTTTGTCTTTTTTTTTTTTTATCTTTTTGTAGTTGTAGATGGACAGAATTCCTTTATTTTATTTGTTGATTTTTATGTGATGCTGAGGATAGAACCTAGTGCCTCATGCATGCTAGGTAAGTGCCCTGCTGCTGAGCTACAGCCCCAGCCCTGGTTATTGGTTTTGAAGTTGGAGGAGCCATTTCTCAAAAATGCAAGGAGGACCTTAGAGTGGGCCAGGTAGTCAGCAAGCGAGTAAACAGAAAACCCAAGTACTCAAGTCTCCAGGCGATGAAAAATAGCATAATAAAATTGTTGAATGCTAACAATCAGAATTAGTTTATAAGCAGTTTCTTCCCCAGACCGTCCAGTGGGAATATAGCTTGACCAAGGACACATGGGGTATGAAAAGTTAATTTGAGTCCATTCCAGAGAACCTGGTGCAAGCCCACCATCTAGACTTGTAAACTATAGAAACAACGTGAGCCCATTAAAAAAAAAAAAAAATTCTTGTTAATTAACCCACTAAGTTTATGGCTCATGTTTTTTACATAACAATAGAGAAAAAAATGCATATAAGGTACAAGACACATAAGAGAGACTGAGAGGCAAACACACAGAAGCCAGGGAGGTTTGTTCAATGTCAGACCACCCATGACAGAGCTCTGTTTTCTTTATTGCTGCAACCTGGGTAATACTGAGACACAAGATCACACAGTCCTCAGATTGTCACATTTTCTTTCTTCTTTCTTCGAGACGAATAGTGACAAAAATATCTCAATATGTGATTTTAAAAATGAAAGCCTGTTTTTTTCAATATCTCAACACAATTAAAAGCTTTGCCAGTGTGACCATATGCTTTATTAGTAGTAGTAGTATGAGAATAGGGTTTGTGTGTGTATGTGTGTGAGCACACACGGAAGAGGGACTGATATGTTCAAGGTAGTGTGCTGTCACTAATGGGCCAGGCTGACAACTAAAAAACCACACACAAACACAGAAATTATTTTGGGGGTGGTCAGGGGCGGCTCTGAGACTTCAGGTGTCAGCTCTCACGCTGGAAGTCAGGGGAGCAAGGGAGGCAAGAAGCAAAAGAGCAAGCACACCTGAAATTCCCCTATTTATTGGGGAAAACCCATTCATAGAATATCCCACCCAACTAAGGCAAGGGATTGGGTTTTAAGGGGTGGAGTCTTGCTTGGTGATGTCTTGTGGTCAGCAGGTTGATTGACATTTTCGAAAGCCACACCCATCTCAGGTACAATGTGGGATCACAGACAGAGCAAGAGAAAAGGTACACGTGTGCCTCACACAGCCCAATCAGGCAGCAATGTCACACCAGTCCCTTCATATCTCGCAAATGCACATAGCTCACACACACGCCCACGGATGGCTTGTGGCAGTGTGTAGTTTGTATGGACCTTACATGCAGAGCAAGAACTTTCATAAGGTGTTTATTCTACTTGTGAGCTATCATACCATGTCCTTTATGTAGACCCACTAAGTCTTCTACACAATTCTATAGTATCATATTATTTACTTTGTAATGGAGCAAATATGGTCAAATGATGTAAGCAACTGGATGTTTCACCTCAAGGCCTGTGCGTGGTCTCTCCTGCTGCAGTGGACACTCTTCAGTTATGGTCTGTCTTGGGTGGCACTGCTCTTGTGTCTTTCCAGAAGTGTTGCCTTGTATTAGCAACATGAACATCATCAAGTCCTCTTATTATATTCATCCTAGATAATACTAATATTGAATATAGGGAATAAAAAATTAAATAAGTGTTTTTAGGATGCTCAAATTGAGTTTTTAATTTCTTAATGTCTTCCATAAAGATATTTATCAACAAGATGTAAGGTACCTTACAAAGTTTCATTAAAAATTAGATTTTATTAATGAAAGATATTCAGAATCTATTGTTTCAACTGTTTAAATTCACTGGCTGGAGTCAATGAAGGACAAGAGGCAAATTCTCTGTTGACAGCAAGAGAGATGTAACAGGATTGGTGACGTTCATAAGACTCCTTTATGAACGATTTGTTGGGCATTCAGACACATTTTCTTTTGAAAGAATTTTGAAAAACCACAGTTAAGCAATGAACCAATCAACAGAAATATCTGCAATGCATTAAAATTATTAAAGAGCATTATTACAAAAATTTACAATTTTCAATAGGGTATAAAATATTTCAAATAGATTATGCATTTGTCATATGAATAGGCAATTGTAGCACTAGATCGATTTTTTAAATAATTAAAATACCATTTATATGAGCAAGTGGATTTTAAATTCCCACTTGTAATAAAAATGATGTTCCATTCAATAAGACACTAGGGAATGAGAGTCCATTTTTATCCTACTGTGAATTTCTAGCCCTCATCCAATTCAACAGCACCTTCCAAAGGAATTCTGGCTCACCCACTGGAATTGGAATTCAGAATTTGTTCTTACAGATTATATGATTGGGGGCTTTGTCCCTAATTATCCTGTCTCCCTGAGTACCTAAGTATCATCCATGTAAGCATCAGAAAAGAACACCCCACACTCTATGGAGTAATTAGCAGGTAACAGGTTGTTTGCTTAGGAATGAAACTTACATCTATTGGCTTAAGTCTAGAGGACCAAAGCAGCCTTGGACAATGTGCCCTGCAAAAGAAAGCATGTAGGGGTGAGCACAGTAGGCCCAGTCCACGGCAACATGCCCCCAGTCTCATGTTCCCATGGCTCAAGTCCCGTTGCTCATGCCTGAATGCCACCTGTCAGAATCATGTCCAGGACAGACCTTGAGGGAACTGGTTTTCTAGAAACAGTCCAGGAATCTGGAGAGGGCAGAGCGTCTGGGTTTGGGGATGGCTTCCCGTGAACTCAGGGCAATGCTAGGACGTAGCACCTACATCAAGTCTTACTATACTGCTCTGATGGCACCCCAACTCTGGCAGTGCCAGTGCTTTACTCAGCTTTCTCACCACTGTGACAAAATGACCTGGCAAGAACAGTGTAGATGAAGAAAAGTTTACTTTGGTTCAAGTTTTCATAGATTCAGTCCATGATTGACTGACTCCAAAACTCTGGTACCTGAGGTGAGGCAGAAAATCATGGCAGAAATACATGGAGAGGACAAGGGAGAGAGAGAGGGAGAGAGAGAGAGAGAGAGAGAGAGAGAGAGAGAGAGAGAGAGAGAGAGAGAGAGAGAGAGCTCTGCTCACCAAGGCAAAATATGAACCCCAAGGCACACCCTAGTGATCCACCCCCTCCAGTGTACCTACCTACGTACAGTAACTACCCAGTTAATCCAAATCAGTGGATTAATCTACCAATTAGGTTACAATTCTCATAATCTAATTATCTCATTCCAAAAATTTTTGCACTGTCTTCACATGAGCTTTTGGGGGCACCTCCTATCCAAACCATAGCATATGGTTTAGATAACATAAAGTGGAGGTGTTGTATTTGCCCTGTCACAGCATTGAGAAGGTATCCCTGGGGTTCATGGAGGTGAATTTGACAGTGATTCAAAATCACTACCCACCCCCACCCCAAAGATTATATCCTGCAGAGAGCCAGAAGGCACGTTACTTTCAAAGATGATAAAGAATTCATCAGACAGCAGTCACGACTATTTTTGTTAGAGTGGTGATGACTGTAGGAGATACTGTAACACTACTGGACTCACTAGTGTCTAAAGTGAAAATAAGATGACAGAAATACAGGTGGCCGTATTTAATTCAGAGATAAGGTAGAATTTCATTACTCTAATTATCAGCCAGTTCAGAATGGCAGCTAGATCAACCTTCCCACGTGAATCTTGGTAAAACCTGAGCTTTCATCAGGACCCTCCGCGATGGCTTTTCTCGCACTATCTTTGCCACACCAATGTCTGTGGACATAGACTCTTGTTTATTGAAAGATTCATCCTGCAGAGCATCTCTCAAAAAAAATTAACGAAATTTAAACCAAGAGAATAGAAATGATGGACATATTACCAAAGATTCATTGGTACCTTCATTTATAACATCACTATTTTTAGAAACTACATTCCCTAAAGAGTGCTGAAAGGCACCAGTTTGTAGATATTCCTGTGTGGGAATCAGGTTCTGCCCTTCAAGATGTGACATGGACCTTGTGCCAACCATCTAGGACCTGTATCAACAGCAGGTGGGACAGGGGATTTGGACACCAAAAGTGCAAATAAATGGCTCTGCTCCCCCCTACTCCCAGTGACTGACATAGAAGCACTTGTGATTTCTAGTTTCACACCTTCTGGTCCTTTATATTGAGAGATCTTGGTTTACAGAGGGAGGATACTTTGACCAGGAAACACTATATAAGTTGCACTAAGTCAAAAGTTACAGCTGCCACCTTGTTATATGGTGCTTAGAAAATAAAAGGCAAAGAGAAGACTTGTTCTGGGTGAGACGATTGACACTGATCCTCTTGATGGGATAGGCTTGTAACTGTGTAACAGAAGAATGGAGGAATATGTCCATCATTCAGGACCTTTCTCAATATCATCATGCCTAGTTTGAAGCAAGAATCACAACAATTATACCCTGACTGAAGAACGATACTGAGGATCACAGACTCCTCAGAAATGAATGTCTGGGTCACGCCAGTAGGCAACACATATGGTCCTGCAGAATGGATAGCTAAAGGAAGTGGTACTCCGGACTGGGGAAGAGATGCTGAACATGGGGAAGAGATGCACAGGGATGAGATGCTGAACATGAGTTATGCTAAGAATCATTTATGGGACTTATCCTTGCTAATCCTTCTTTGTGTTTTGTGTGCTTCTTTCAGAAAATCAACATCTTAAAGACTTCATGTCAGCTAGTCCATTACCTGATAAACATTATGGAGTCTGACCAATGTCAAGGGATGCTGTGGCAGACAATGTAGTTGCTTAGTCCAGATTCATGCAGTTGCCTTTTTGCTCTTAGTGTCTCCTACTCCTTTGTCTCCTCTTAAAGCCCTCTCTGCATCTAAAGTGCATTTTTTCTTCCAGGAGCCAGCACCCCAGGACTCGTATTGCTGGTTGTAGAGGATAGATGCAGGAACCAGGAGACCAGCCCCTAGGCCATTGCTTAGCCGCCACAGGAATCTAGAGACCTATTCTCTTGCATAAGGACCAGACACCTCTGATTTGTAACCTGTACTTCCAAGTTTCTCTTTAGCTGAGGTTGGAACTACTTTTTGCTGCTCTTTGTGTTTTACATACAGTAGATTATAGCAATAATGAACTTAAATGATTTGCTTCTCCTTGTGTCCATGACCTTGAATAATCACTATACGCACTGGCTCTGGCTTGGTTATGTAACTTTCTGTGATCCATGGGCACTGGAAAACATCACATACTTGTGCTTAGAAACCTGCCCTCTGCTGTTCTTCCTGAGGACCTTACAAACACTGTGCATTTAATAAAGCTGAACTACTTTGCTGGAGACACTTGGTCCAGACAACCAGCCAATATACAAGACTTTCAAACATGTAAGCACACCCTAGTCCAATCAGAAAAAGATGGAGCCCAGCAAAATAACCACTCCTCTGAGCCCAGACGAAACTACTACCCACTCCCTGCCCCAATCATGGGCTAATAAGTTACCTTTGTTTTAGATTGATAGACTGTGGCATGACTTTTGGCTCTGTCTGTTTGGGCAACAGGTGTTAACTGATGCAAGACTCTCGCTTTAATTTTCCTGTCGTATGACCTGCACATCTGGGAGAAATCCCTGTATAATTCACTTATTTACACAGGAATCTCTGTCTCAGGAGCACTTCTGAAAGATGTGATAATTATGTAACTCTCAGGATTTTAGGGAGAGAAAAGAGCGTTAACCATCTACATTACAAAAATGGCACTTATTTGAGGTATCTGGAATACAAATATTGAAGCCATTCAGAAAAAAAAATATGAGGGGAGCCTGGTGTGTCTTGCAGGCCTTAATTTTTCTGTCTCCTCAATGTATTATGACCATCCCAGCCCCCTTCAATGGATTTTGTCCATCATTAGACTGCAAATTAGGGCTCAAATCCTGAGTAGAGACTTGCCAATGGGTTAATAATTCCAGCCCCTTAAAACACATCCTAATGATAGGACAGATAGTCTTTCTATTATATTCCCAAGTGCTTTCTCCTATAACAGATTAGCAATCACAAGAAAATAGCTAGTGAAATATTTACTGCCATTACATAACAATTCAAATGCCAAGGGTAGGTTTCCCCCCATTTTCTGCCTGATAGAAGATTCTCAGAGCTCAAAAAGGAGTGGCCAAGCATCAACCATGGGCATTTCATCATTGCAGTCGATTGAATTTTTTAAATCATTTGACTATATTAAATAGCATGAAGGAATGTGGTCCAGTAGGACAGGAGCCCATCAACATCAGAAAAAAAAGTGAATTGCATCAGCATTTTAAAAATAACTTCATTTTGGGAGTGATTAGTGTTTAAAAAGCTCTTTTACTCTTTTTATTACAAGGTAATTGATATTTAATTTTTTTTTCATTTACATTGCCCTTAGGTATACTTTTTGAAAAAGTTATTTATTTATTTTTTTGAATTTTTAAAGTTTATTTCATGTAATAAAATGTCTTTATAAATTATTGGCTTTCATAGGATTGTTACAAATTACAAGTTTCCTAGTCTGAGTGCACCTCTTTTAATATATATATTAGCCATGCTGTGGACTATTTATGAGAGATTCTGAATTTTATGAGCAATAACCAAGCTTCCAATAAAATTATAAAATTATAAAGTTACTAAAATTTCGGAAAGATGACTACTTCTAAGATTGAATAATATTAAAAGAATAAAAGACTGTGATAAAGGAGAGATTATATTTGAATTATTAAAATTAGCAGTACAAGGACAGTGGAAAGCTATAAGTATATATAAAATAGAGCTACATCAACTCTTGTCTGGAACAAATACTGTGATTCATAATATTAAGTAAAATGGAGTATATGCTAATAAAATTATCCTCTCTTGTGATTTAAATATATGAATCCTAGAAATAATATGAAATCATTTATTCTACAAAAATATTGTGTCATCTCTAATAGTAGGTTTCTGGGTTCAAAGCTTTTAAGGACTCTTGAGATTCTGATCTTTCCATTTTAAATATTATGTTGTCTGTCAATAAAGAAGAGTCACATGTTTTTTTTTTAAGTATAAAATTGTTGTCTAAGAACTGGTATAGTGTTCTTGTAAGGATTAGTCTCCTGATTTTTACTCACCTTCACTGTACCACAGAAACATTAGGTATATGTGCATTTCTCCCCAATTGCTACACAGGTGGAACAGCCTTTCTGAACGTGTGGTTTATCATCCTGAGCTCTCTCATATGCAGAAGCTAGAGAGAAAAAAAGAAAAGAGGTGAAAGGGAACTTGTGAAAATAGAACGGAGACCAGTAGAGTAGGGAAAGGGGTTTGGGCAGGGGGAGAAGAAGAAAGAGAAAAGGGGAGTATAGGAGAATGAAAGAGACTATGCTGTGTGTGTGTATACGAATGTATCACAGTGAGTCATTGTGTATAATTATAATTTATCAATGAAAATCCTAAAAAATAAGGAGTTTAATTATTTTTAAAAAATATATGGTACATAAGGACTAATGAACTTTCACTTCTTAACAAGGTAATATCTCCTATTGTTAGCTTCTTACTTAGCAGACATGGTATTTTTTTTCAGGGGGGGGTGATATCTGGGAACCTAAGTGTGGAAACAAAAATAAAAGGGAAAGGACAGACAGGGTCACCTGCTTCCAGCACTCTAATGCTACAGACCATGCAATCTCAACAAAAACGCTGTATAATATCACAGTACCAGGAATTTAGACATAAAGTAAATCGTGTATCAATCAGGTCTTCTATCCAGATCCCAAGCCATGGTCTGATTAATACTTTTCAGCTATCATCTGGGCTAGGCAACTACTCAGTTATCCAGTCAAACATTAATCCTGGTGCTACCATGTTGTGTTTTGCAATTGGTGGACTTTAAGTAAAGGAGATCCTCTTTGCAATGAAGATGGGCCTCATCCAATCAATTGAAAAAAGTCTTAAGAACACAACTTAGATTCCCATGAGGAAGAAGAAATTCTGCCTGAAGGTTATGGCTTCATCTCATGCCAAAGAGTTTCCAGCCTTTGAGCCTCCATGGTGATGGAGATGATTCTGTTTATCAACCTAATTCTTTGAAACAAATTTTTCTATACATATGCTAGAGAAATATATATGTATCTGTAAATATATGTGCATATATATACACATAACCCCTATATGTGTATGGGTGTACACATGGATGTACACACATACACATATATGTAATTTGTTTCTCCATATAGCTCAAACAGATTAAATTCCCTAACTTCTTTAAGTTTGGGATACAAGGGAAACTTTCATGGGTAGGTAAATATGAAATCTCAAACATGTTAGAGATGATTCTGTTTATCATTGTTCCTCTTTGCCCCCAGTCTTACAAAGTCAAACAATAACAGTAACATAGGGATTAATCCGCCGGGAGATTTGTGAAGTCACTTTGTAGAATTTCTGATCATCTTTTAGTCCATGCCCATATTTATATTGGAGTAAATACCACTTCAGAAAGTGACCACACTGCTTCTGGAAGGAAGGTAGATTTGAATCAGGAATGCAGGAAGGACCTCAAAATACCCAACAACCTGGTTTTGAAGCCTTTCCCTAAATCTAACAGTAGTGAAAACCCAATTATATCATGGTGGTATTGTAAAAAAAAAAAAAAAGTGGCCTGCTAAAAATCTAAAGCCAATAATCAACCTGGACATAGAGATTTGGCAAAGGACTTGAATCAGAATAAACAATATTGCAGGGGTATAAATAATTGTGGAGATCTGATTAGTGAGTTCAGCTAAAATAACCAGGTATGTTCACTCATTTTCAAGATGACTGTGGGTTGAAATATGATTTCCTTGAATATTTCATGATTACACATGGTCCAAGCCTTTTAACTGAGGAAGATGTTTAGATCGCAAGGCCTGGTAAGTTAGAGACTTGGAGTGCATCTTCCCAGTGACATGTGCTGCATATTATTATTATACTAATAAATAAGAAGGAGGACATTGTCCTCCACTCCCTGGAGAAGATTTGTTAACTTTATGGTGAGGTAAGTCTGTCTCACCTGAGGGAAGGAGGGCCAGATTGCCAGCAGCCCCTACGTAAGCACTCAGTGTCATACTTTTGAGGTTGCTTTCCTGTGATATAAGCCAAGTGTGTGGGCAAATGAAATAGGATCATCTTTTGTGTCACCCTGAGAGGATTCAGAGCATGGGTATCTGATAAAATTTCTATCTTGTGAGGAAATCTGCATTGTTTCTTTGAACTCTCCTTCACTCTGTCAATACACACATAAATAGATGTGTGTATGTGTATATATGTTTATATATGTACTATACACACACATATATAACTCTTATTAATCAATAGTATTATCTTTTGTAAATTATTGCAAAATCATGGCTAGGATTTTTAAAAATCCATTTATTTTAATGATTTTTTTTTTTTAGCAAAAGCAAGAACAGTAACATTTTTAACAAATATTTGCATCCATTTTATCTGAAAATTTATCTAACACTAGAGATCATAAAGTTTTAAATAAGGTGCTCCCTTCTCAATTAAATCATTTTAATTTTATAAAGGTAAAATCATGATACCTAGAAGTTATAGTATAGTAGAAAATATACAGGATTCCATTAATAAGCACAAAAGAGTGTCATGATGTGGTGACACTTGAAGTGTCTTCTCCATGTGTTACATCTCTCTTGTCTCCAGGCAGAGAACAGCTTTTGTTTTTAAGAGTTCACTACATTGTGCCTACCAGAATAATTCTGGATTAATCTCCTTCTTTAAAGTTCTGTGACCTCAATTACATCTGCAGCGCCCCGTTGGCTGTGTAATATAATCACAGGTTCCAGGGCTCTGGGTACTTGCACCTGTGAGGAGCCCTTCTGCCTATCATGGCTCACTGTAATGTGTGTTTAAAGTTTTAAAGATTTCAGAGTCTTAATTGACTCCTTTGTAAATGAGCATACTAACACCTGACTCAAAGAGACCTTTTGATATTTAGCAGATAATTGTATAAAGCATAGAATACCTCTCCTTCCTCTTTCCTCATCCCAGGAATGGCCCAAGTTTTAATCTGACTTGCATATGTATTAGACAGTGTGATGATTAAAACATTTCTCGTGGAAATTAAATCCAATAGTCCCTTCACTTTGCTTACTGCTTTCAGTCAGTACAGAGCCTAAAGAAATGTGTACTTAACACGTGTGACAGACCCAGACATCAAATGCCTCAGTTAAGCCTTTGGCAAGTAATGATTCAAAGTCAATCCAATATTGAATTCTATGACAAATGACTAAAGTATTGATATTTTGTTTTGCTGATTAAAGAGAGATCCGAATGTTTTAGAGACAAACCTGTAGGACAGTTCTGTTAATAAAGTTGAGTAATAAAAAGAACATCTGTTTTCTGCTGCGGCACTGCCCTAAATCTAGATTGATCCTCAGAACACACTTGGTAATGATCAAACACCACGTTTTCTTTGCACTGTCAGGAAACCTGGTTTAGTAATATGTCATTGCAAAATTCTTACATATGAAAAATAAATATATGGATTGAGACTTTTTTCTAGTGGAACAAGAAATGGCATTAACTCTATAACAAAGAGAAAAAAATCACTACAGAAAGTTATCTTGAACATAAAGATTTCTTTAGACGTTGCAATATATTTCAACGGTTGTTTTATTTTAATCTACTTTTATTTTTTGACTTATTTTATAAATTTTGGTATTGGGGATTGAACCCCGGGAAACTTTATGACTGAGCTACATCCCCAGCCCATTTTATTTTTCATTTTGAAACAGGGTCTCACTAGATTCTGAGGGTCTCACTAAGTTGCTAAGGATGATAAACCAATGGTTATCTTTAAAGATAAATATAGGTTGTAGATTTAACTCTACTACAAACAAGCCTGTACTTCTTAATGACAGAGCAAAGAACACAATCTAAAAAAAAATGTGACTTTTGGAATACAAAAGCCAAAAGTCCAAAAATAGGGGCGGGAGATAGATCAGGTTGTTCCTGACTGTTAAGGTCCAGAAAGCATCTATATAGGTGATAGACAGATAGATAGATAGATAGATAGATAGATAGATAGATAGATAGATAGATAGATAGATAAATGTAAAGATAGAACTAGAGGTAAATTTTGCAAATTCATTACTGTGATTGAAGATATCCTTTCTGGAAATTTATAGATGGGAACTTATCCCCCACGAATGGGGTGGGAAGTCTTGGTAATAAGACTCTGCCCTTGTAAGTGGGTCAGTGCCTTCATAAAGTCTTGCAAGCCTGGGTTTGCACCTTCTGACTCATGTGCCCGGTGGTGACACCAGACCAGCTCCTCTTTTCACATTATGTATAAAACTGAAAATTTTGCTCAAATAATATTCTATAGAACATAAAACTTAAAAGTAATATTTGTGACAGCCAGAAGGGCTGTTTTCATAGGTTTTATATATAACTGTACCATTATTTGAGAGATTGTTTAAATTAATATAGATTATAAGGGAATATTTTTTAAAAAGACCTACTAAGTTAAATGCTACAAATAGACTCTCTAGGGAGAGTGTAAGTAATATAAAGAAGTTCTCTTCTCTTTTGAAGTCATGTAGAATTCTAAACCTGGACAAAATGATAGCTGAATCTGAGGAAATACTGTACAGATTCTAATGTCTACTTTCAAAATGAAAATTTTTATTATCTGAAAAGTATAAATTCTTTTATTTAAAAATTAGGAAACTTTAATATAGGAAAGGACTACTAGTGAAAATAAGCTATAGTAATAATTTATGATGGAAACTTTAGAGTTCTATTTGTGGAGATATCAACTAATAGGGTTCAACAATCATTTTTTTTAATTTAAAATTACTACATATATATCATGTCTCTCTTCCTTTTTTCCCCTTTTTTATTTACCTTCCTTCCTCACAAAAGATATTTTTCAATCTTTGGTGTCTCTTAACAGTACTAATAATTTAGAATTGAGGAGATAACATACGGATTCAGCTAAAGATAGACTGTGCCAGTCACATGGGCTCATTCAGCCGTGTAGACAGAAAGAGCACATGTCTGTGGTATGACCCGAATGATCTCTAGGGGGAGGGGAATTTCCTCAAAAACACAGCCAAATATCTGACCCATCCAGTGCATTCATTTATCAATACAAATTTATTATTTCAGTCTGGCTCATCTAACCTGCCTGTTCCCAGTTCAGTCAACTTGACCTATCCATCATATTCAAATAAATTAGTCTTCAAGCACTTACCCAGTGTTCACATGGTCAAGGCAGGTACTTATCCCTATGGGGAAATGCATTGAAATAAAAGCTATAGGCCCTGGAACAACAAAACAAGCAAACCTATCATTTAGTAGAGGAAATAATGTACAAATGCAAAGAGAACATGGAGCACTAG
This sequence comes from Urocitellus parryii, assembly GCF_045843805.1. Lineage (NCBI taxonomy): Eukaryota > Metazoa > Chordata > Mammalia > Rodentia > Sciuridae > Urocitellus > Urocitellus parryii. Next base: position 8,613,607 of record NC_135540.1, on the reverse strand, counting down.
AGCTAACCTACCAGCATAGGATATGACGCTAAATGGGCAAAAAAAGATCACAAATTATATGACATAAAAGGTCAGTGACATTGTCTAAGAAAACTTCAGGGGTGGAAAATGAACTGCAATAGAAAAGGCAAAGCAAGACCAGAACAGGCATTCTTGATGAGGAAAAGAGTATGTGCAAAGAGACAGATATGTTAGCTGCAACATTAACTTGGTCCCCCATGGGGAACAGAGCCTGATTTCAAACCACACATATGCTTTTAAGCTTTTATTAAAATATAAGGGGAGTGGTGGATGGGGTGAAAACAAGAATTTAAAAATGTACTTTCTTGTTGGAATGGTGACAACCTGTTGGAGCCAAGTGCTAATGTGCCTTTTGTCAACGGATGGAAAGTCACCCATAAAGATGGCAGTGTCCAGTGGAACCACACTGCCCAAAGCTTTAGATTGCTTCCTGCCACCTACTCCTCCAACTGACAAGCATTTGCACCTGCTCCTCTAGGATATCTACAAAATTGGTGGCATTGGTACTGTCCCTGTGGACCCAGTGGAGACTGGTGTTCTCAAGCCAATGGGCATGGTGGTCACCTGTGCTCCATTGATGTTACAACTGAAGCACAGTCTGTTGAAATGCACCATGAAGCTCTTCCTGGCGACACCATGGGCTTCCATGTCAAGAACATATCCGTCAAAGATGTTTGTCGTGGCAAAGTTGCTGGTGATGGCAAAAATTACCCATCAATGGACGCAGCTGGTCTCACTGCTCAGGTGATTATCCTGACCCACCCAGGCCATATCAGTGCTGGCTACGCCCCTGTCCTGAGTTGTCACACAACTCACATTGCTCGTAAGTTTGCTGAGCCGAAAGAAAAAACTAATCACCCTTCTGGTGAGAAGCTGGAAGATGGTCCTAAATTCTTAAAATCTGGTGATTCTGCCATCATCAATATGTTCCAGAAAAGCTCAAGTGTGTTGAGGGCTTCTCTGTCCACCATCCTCTGAGTCAGGATATGAGGCAGACAGTTGCTGTGGGTGTCACCAAAGCAGTGGTCAGTAGAGTTGCTGGAGATGGCAAGGTCCCCAAGTCTGCCCAGAGAGCTCAGAAGGCTAAAGGGATATTACCCCTAACCCCGCCACCCTAGTCTTCATCAGTGGTAGAAGAACAGACTCAGAATGATTTATCTCAATTGGCCACTTAAGTTTAATAGAGAAAGACTGGTCAATGATTGTAGTGCATTGTAAAACCTTCAGAAGAAAAGGAAAATGCTTTGTGGACCATTTGTTTTGGTTTGTGGCAGTTTTGAGTTATTAGTGTTTTCTAATGAATGGGAATTCATTAAAAAGTATATATATGGAATCTTAAATGAAATAATCATAGTGTTTCATCTACAGTAATTTGTTTTACTAGGTTAATAGTCCACCAGGGATGCACAATCATCTAGCCTGAAAAAAGAGCAAATAGATTTCGAGGACTGAGAATTAGAGTGGGTTCTAACACAGTTGTTCCCCGGGGAAAATACGTCTAGATAATTTTTAACATTATAAAGCTCCAAAGGATTGCTCTTTTGTCATCTCTCAAAAAACAAGGAGAGACAGACAAAATTTCACTGACTCAGATGTCACCAGTCTTTGTGTGCCTCAAGTAATGTTTATTCATAAATCATATCCCAAGAATGAATGTAGTTGTGAGTTTTGTGTCTCATTATAAAATTCTTTAGTGGTAAATGAGAACAACTTCCTCACCAAATTTATATACATGCAAATGTTTAATAATTATTCCTTGATTAATGAAAAAGTGTGTAAACATTCTCAAAGGAAGTAGTAAGTCCTTATTTAAAAAAAAAATACCCTGCGTTCATCACATGACAGGAACATAATAGGCGAGAAATGAGTCTGTCGATGGCTATGAAAACTTTGTCTCATTCCTAATGCAGCAATTCAATAATATTTTTTGAAAATTAGTCATTCAACCTCATCTCCAACATTCACAGAAAAGGAAAGTTGGCTGCTTCCAAAGAAATTTCTATATTCAATCAGCCTTACAATTGAGCTTTTATCTCTATGATGTTTCTCTTGTTTTTAATCTGTAGAGTAAAAAACAAATCAACTCTGTGCTCTTCAACAGATGTTCCCATCTAAAGATTAATGTTGGAGTTTCTTCCACTATCTCAGAATGGCTGTCCCAGTAGCTGTTTAATTGGAAACACGGCTGATAGCCTATCATAATGTTTTAAAACAGAACCTCAGTCATTAATGAAGGGTAAAGGCTTTAGCAAGCTAATATGCATCTGGGGATACCTGAAAGACCAGGATGAAACAGGGTCAGGGTTCTCTAGGCACAGGTAGCAGCTCATATGCTGGTGGGTGTGGCTTAGGTGACACATTTGGAATTCATCTGAAACTCAGGTGAGGGGTTTTTGCCCATCATGTCCCATGCTTGATGTTTCAGTAACTGCAGTAACTACAGGAACTATCAGATCTCCATTTCCTAAGAACTGTTCTTGGAATACTTGTGGTTTTTCTGCCCAGTCAGTTTATGCAACTAGGGAGGTAAATGACAAAAAAGGAAAGAATAAAAGAAAAGAAGGATTGCTCCCAAGATGTAGGCTCTCTATTCACCTCACTGATTTTTTATTTTGCTGAGAAGAAGCTTTTTGGTTTGAATCCATCTCATTTATTGATTCTTGATTTAAATTCTTGTGCTATACGAGTATCATTAAGGAAGTTAGGGCCTAATCCAACATGTTTGAGATTAGGGCCTACTTTTTCTTCTTATAGGCTCAGTGTCTCTGGTTTAATTCCTAGATCTTTGATCCACTTTGAGTTGAGTTTTGTGTATGGTGAGAGATAGGGGTTTAATTTCATTTTGTTACATATGGATTTTCAGTTTTGCCAGCAACACTTGTTGAAGATGCTGTCTTTTCTCCAATGTATGTTTTTGGTGCCTTTATCTAATATAAGATAACTGTAATTATGTGGATTAGTCTCTGTGTCCTCCATTCTGAACCATTGGTCTACCAGTCTATTTTGGTGTCAATACCATGCTGTTTTTGTTACTATTGCTCTGTAGTATAGTTTAAGGTCTGACATAGTGATGTCACCTGCTTCACTCTTCTTGCTAAGGATTACTTTAGTTATTCTGGGTCTCTTATTTTTCCAAATGAATTTCATGACTGATTTTTCTATTTCTATGAGGAATGTCATTGGGATTTTGATTTAATTGTATTAAATCTGTATAGTGCTTTTGGTAGTACGGTCATTTTGACAATAAAAGAGAACACACCTCTTGGAAGCAAATTTTTATCACTCACACATCAGAGCACTAATCTGTAGGGTATATAAAGAACTCAAAAAGCTAAAAACCAAAAACAATAAATAGCCCAATCAGTAAGTGCACCAAGGAACTGAACAGACACCTCTCAGAAGATGATATACAATCAATAAACAAATAAATGAAAAAATGTTCAACATCTCCAGCAATTATAGAAATGTAAATCAAAACTACTTTAAGATTTCATCTCACTTCAGTTAGAATGGCAGCTATTAAGAACACAAACAACAGTAAGTGTTGGTGAGGATGTGGGGAAAAAGGTACACTCATACATTGCTGGTGGGACTGAAAATTGGTGCAGCCAATATGGAAAGCAGTATGGAGATTCCTTGGAAATCTGGGAATGGAACCACCATTTGACCCAGCTATCCCTCTCCTTGGTGTATACCCAAAGGACTTAAAAACAGCATGCTACAGGGACACAGCCACATCAATGTTTATAGCAGCACAATTCACAACAGCTAAACTGTGGAGCCAACCTAGATGCCCTTCAGTAGATGAATGGATTAAAAAAAATGCAGCATATATACACAATGGAATTTTATTCATCATTAAAAGAGAATAAAATCATGACATTTGCAGGTAAATGGATGGCGTTGGAGAAGATAATGCTAAGTGAAGTATTCCAATCCCCCCCAAAAACAAATGCCGAATGTTTTCTCTGATATAAGGAGCCTGATACATGGTGGGGTAGGGAGGGGGAGCATGGGAGGAATAGACAAACAAAATAGATAGGGAAAAGGGTTGGGAGGGAAGGGAGTGTGCATGGGGGTAGAAATGATGGTGGAATGAGCTGGACATCATTACCTAAGTACATGTGTGAAGACATGAATGGTGTGTGTATACTTTGTATACAACCAGAGATATGAAAAATTGTGTTCTGTATGTGTAATATGAATTGTAATGCATTCTGCTGTCTTGTGTAACAAATTAGAATAATTAATAAATAAATAAATAAAAGAAAAAATAAAGGAAGGAAGGAAAGAGAATGGGAAAAAGTAGAAGGCAAGTGAGAAAATGAGGCCCATCTGTCACACCTGTTTCTGCATTTTCATGGAAACAGTTATTCCAGCTATGCTCTAACAAGCAAAGTAGTCACCATTTATTTCCACCTTTAGCCTTTTATGAATGCTGACTCCATTTATTTGTATTCACATAATTTAAATGGTCAGTTTAATATTAGTTGGTGATTATCAGACACACTCAAGTTTTACCCATATTTGACGTTCCTATTAGAAATACACAAAGTCTGCCAGAACCTGCCCATTAATTTTTTATTCACTTAAAGGGAACTTTGACCAGTACAGCCTTCCACTCTCACCTAGACTGCTACCCTGTACCAGGTGGCTGGCCCTTCTGGCCCTTCCTGCAGTGTAAGACGTCACACCTCGACTGTGGTTAGTCTCCCTGCTACTTATCCTAAATACAAAGCATTTTTTTTTTAAATTTGAAGTTAATGACATTACATTTTCACTTGTTAGAAACAGCCTTGTAGTTTCTGCCTCTTAAACTGGTTAAACAAAGGTCTGGATTAGGATTTGAATGTGTTGGCAGTCAGAGGACACTCCGTTCTTGTGTTCCCAGGTTCATCCTGTTTAACATCTGTTGGTTCAGACTAATTATGACTAGAGCCTCCTTGTTTTCATAAAAATGCCCCAATTTGAATGAAAAGCTTGTGTTCACACATAAATAACTGAATAGGAGATGGCTTTATCACATCAAAAGCAGTGGGACAGAGTTGAAAGGTAGAAGATGCTATGAGGAAACCATTACAATAAATGTCAAATGTATACGTGGCCACTAAATCAAAACAGGCCCTTACATCCCCTACAGCATGGTCTATGATTTTTTATATTAATTGCCACTGCTAATCCAATTATTCAGCAACCATCCTGCATCATTAAAATTGCTCAGATAGCTGAAGTGAAATATCATATAGATCCCACCTTAGCTTTATTCCAAGTCAATTTGTTATGCAAGCAAAGAGCTGTGTCATTTCCCCCAGGCAACCTCTAAGAACCTTAAAAAAAGAAAGGAAGAATAAGCCAGAAATATAAAGCAGATGAGCAGACATAAAGAAAACAGTGGCACCATAAAAATCCTGTTCTCTAGAACATACTCAGAGACCAACAAGAGCCAGGCATGGTGGCACATGTGATCCCAGCAGTTCAGGAGGCTGAGGCAGAAGGATGGCAAGTACCAGGTCAGCCTCAGCAACTTAGCGAGGCCCTAAGAAACTCAGCAAGACCCTGTCTCAAAATAATTTTTTTTAAAAAAGGGACTGGGATGTGGCTCAGTGGTTAAGCACTTGTGAATTCAATTCCTGGAACAGCAACAAGAAAAGGCTAATAAAGACCAGACTTTAGTAAGACATTCCCTTAGCAGGAACCTAAGGCAGACACAGAAACACCACTTGAGCTTCTCTTAAACTCCCGACCTTCAAGATCCATGGCTATGTGCATAGCACCAGCCACCAGCCACCACCAAAGCAGTCCTATGTGCTGGACGCTGTGGACTTGGCCGGACACTGCTGCACAGTGCTCAGTCTCATTCCTGCTCCTCCTGTGTTTCACTCACAGTCCCAGGATTTATGTAAGCATTAGGTATTAGAGATTTCTGGGAACTTCTCGGGAGCCCATGGTGTTAAAACTCTGACAAAACTAATTCCAGGCATCAGAAACTCCAGAGCAATCATCTAACTTGGGGAAAAGGTAGAATATTTTCAGGGTTTTAGCAAGGAGGAGTTAAGGAAGGTGTAGGAATCAGGGAATTGCACTTGCAGATTAACAGCCAACTTAGGGGCGAGCTGAATTTCATCAAGAGTGGTGGAAAGGAACAGTTAGAACTTAGAGTCACATTCAAGAGAGGTGGAGAGAAAAACCCATGGCAAAGGAAGACAAAGGAGCATCACCAAGGAAAATTCTCGACTTTGCAGTGTCTTGTCCTTCACTCTCTCTCACAATAGGCTCTTCCAAAAACAACAAATGAGACAGAAGAAAAGCTCTGAGCTAGAAAGAAGGAGAAGTGGAGAGGTTGGTGCCAAGACAAAGAGCAGGGAGTTCTGCCCCCAGGAAGGAAAGTGGCATGTGACGAAGATCAACAAAGAAGGTGAATTGGCATGTGGCTCTCTCCAGACAGGCAGGCTGCTTGTGCGGGCAGGGAACTAAGAGATGCGCTCTCATGGGTATAGGAGAAAAGTTCATTTCCCTGTAAAATATTAGGACATTCTTCATGCTCACTAATATTCATGAGGAAGGCAATGTTTGAATAAGAAGTATTGACTCCTTCAAGTTCAGCGGAAACACAGAGCAGTTATAGAAGAATTTGCAAATCAACAGATGGATGACAGACTGGGAGCGGCACAATTCTCTACTGTCCCCTGCCCTTCTTCCTGGTGAATCTGGCAGGTTGTCATACTTGAGAGCATTCAGGAGAAATACAATGGTGGACTTCACACTTACCTACGTATTAGATTTCTTTTGTCATCATATGAAATTATTACAAAATTTGCAGCTTAGAACCACATCCACATATTATTTTTGAGGGCAGTGGGTTAGAAATCCATGTGTCTCCGCGTACTGCTTATGGGCTCACCAAGCTAAAGTCAAGCTTGGACTGCTGTCAGGTGGTTCTATGAGGGAATCCGTTTCCTGGCTTATTCGGGGTGTTGACAGAGCTCGGTTTCATACGCCTGTTTGACTTAGGTTCCTATTCCCTTGCTGGAGGATGGTGAGGTCTTATTTTCAGCTTTATGTTGTCACTCTCAGTTTTGGATCCTGGTTTCCTATCTCCCTCTTCAACCACATCTGTCAATCACATCCTCGCACTTGGAGTATCTGTGACTCCCCGCCTGTCCCTCTTCGCCTTTTCTGTTGGAGAAGTGTCTACTATTGGAGAATCACCTCTGCTTGAAGGATTTGGTTAGTGTGGCCCACCCACACAATCCAGGATAAAGACTTGCTTTAGGTGTGTGCCATTAATTACACCAACCAAAGTCCCTTTTGCCATGTATCGTAACACACTCACAGGATCCATTGGTTATCACGTGAACACCCTTGGAGGGTCATCATTTACCCTATCACAATTTGCATATTTAATGTCCCTTATTCTGCTTTTCTTTATGCTATCTCATTTAAAAATCTAATTCAAATGTTCTTTAGATGTAGAGGTCTCCCCTTGTAGACAGAATTTATTTTTGCCTAGTAGGAAGACAAATAACAAAGGGAGATACCCATAAGACATATATTTGAAATTGAGTCAATTCAGATAAGATAAATCACCTGTGCTAATCTGCTTGAGCTCCTGTGACACTCAGATATTTCTTCTGAGTTGAGTGTAAGTAGACTCCTCTCATCCCCATATTGGCTCTTAATTTTTACCATTCTCCTATGTTTTTGATTCTGGCTCGTTAGAAGAATCACTTTGCTCTCTGTTTACAAAGGATAAATAAGCATGTGCTGCCCACAAACATTTTAAATGATATGCATAAATTTGATATATTCATTGGTATTACATTTTTATAATTTTCCATAGTAGGAAATGAAGACATGATGACCAAATAACAAAAAACAGAACACAGAAACGATCTCCTAAGTGAGCAAGAAGTGCCCTACATTAGAACAGAATCGTCCAATAGGACTTTCTGTGATGGTGGTGCTCTTCTCTCTGTGCTAATCAGAGGGTGGCTTACTAGCTATGGTAACCACTGAGCATTTAAAATTCAGTTAGTGAAACTCAGGAACTCAATGTGAAATTTTATTAGTATTAATCTATTTGAATTGAATTAGCCACATGGGGCTTGTGGCTAGAGGCTAGTTCAAAGGGCGCCACCTTAGAAGATGGAAGTTTCTGCTGGGCACAGTGGCACATGCCTGTAATCCCAGTCATTAGGGAGGCTGAGGAAGGAGAGTTGCAAGTTCAAAGCCAGCCTCAGCAACTTAATGAGACCCTATCTCAAAATAAAATATTTTAAAAAGGGATGGGGGTGTGGCTCAGTGATTACTCAGTGGATAAACTCCCCTGAGTCAATCCCTGGTACAAAAAAAAAAAAAAAAAAAAAAGAAGAAGAAGATGAAAGTTTCCATACCCACTTTCTTCATCCCCTGCCTGTTTGGCTCCGAATTCTCTGTCCTAGAAGGAATCTCACTCTGGTTGGGTTGCGTTGATCATCAGATTTCAATGAACAACCATAGAGTGTTTGGGAAAGCACTGCCAACTCACACTATCTATTTTCTCGACTACATTCCTTACTCTGCTTGTGGGATCTGTTAATATACCAACTAGAAAGCTTCCATAACAGAGTTGGAGTCCTCAGTCTCTTAGAACCAGAGCCTCTATTTTCAGTCTGGCCTATTCTTTCACACACATACAGAACTCATATATGGGTTTGTCTCTCTTTGAGAATCTCACTTTAAATTCAATTTATCTAAGTTCGCTTAAAAAGTTACTTCTTTTAAAGTTTCTTAGAGACTTTTTTTTCCTGCTGGGTTTATTGGTAGAGCTGTGATAAGTTCCAGAAAAATAATGTTGACAATGGATATCAGCCAAATCTTAACTCTAGCTACCTACCTCTAAAGTTCAGCATGTTTTCCACACTTCTTCAAATGTTCTTTATTCTCTGTGGAGTAATTCCAACTCTCTAATAGATGTATGCATGATGCATCTCAGGGCATTACCCACGGCTAAGTATGAATCATAGCAGCGTTACCCTTCACTTCTCCCCAGAATTGAGATACTACTTTTGGTTATGATGCCATTCTATACGGAATTTGACAAACTTCAAATAATTTAATGAAGTAATAATCCCACTCTGGGAGAGTAGGACTCATGAGGAAAAAAAATCAGTCTTGCATTAGTGTTATATACAATGTATATGAGCAAGCATTACTAATATAAGTCATCTTAAATATGTATGACTTTATTTTGGTACAGTTATTCATGTTCCAAAACTTATTCTCCAGTCTGCATTTCTCTTCTCCTTTGAAAAAAATCAAAATGACTGATCTTCCCTCTGAGAAAATAAGGAGGTATGCTAGGAATATAGACAATGTTGCCTTGGTGCATAGCTTCAAATTTCCTGAGGGTCCTGTTTTTCCTGGTAGGATGAAATGAATTTCTGTACTTCATCCAATCTTTTGTTAACTTTCTGATTTCTCTCTCTCTCAATTACTCTGTACCTAGTGTGTTAATGGTCTTGATAGGCATTATGGAAGATCATCCTTGAGAATGTATGGTGAAAATACAAACCATACGGGGTACACTTAAGAAGAAAATGATTTTTTTTAACTTAATCTGTCTGGCTTAAAGACATCCTATTGTATTGCCTCTAATCTAATTGGACTAAGGAAACAGAAGTCAAAGGAGTACCGAGAAGGGTATTCTTCAAGAAGAGCAACAAAGAAATATGTGACAATGGAAATATCCCTTTCATAATCTTTCTTTTCATAATTTCTTTGTTGCTATATTGTTAAAAGGAGAAAAGAAAATAGCTATAGGAAACCCAAATGAAAGTCATGAATTCCTGGTTTCAAGATAATGGCACCAAATGCTCTGGCATTTTGAACTTTATATCAAGAGAATTTCTGAAATTGAGGGCCTTGGTAATGTACTATTGGAAATACAAAAGAAAGAAAAAGAAGTCTAAATTGAAAGAGACACTGTATTAAAATTACCAACAAGATTTTAATTTGAACAAATATGTCATCAACTCTCTGTGTCAAATCCACACTGCACAGGCACCTCTGTTCATTCACAAGGAAGGCAGACTAGAATTGGGATTTTCTTTTTTTCTGAATCTTTATGCTCTCATATTGACTTAAGTTGAATTGACAGTATAGAACATCAGATGTCCTACCACTACTATCCACTTTCAGTTTTAGTATCACAAATCAAATAGAAATAAAAATTTTAGTATAAATCAATTTGAGTAAAGAAACTGGGATTGCATTCCTGACTTAGCTACTAGGAGACAGATAATATTGAAAATTGCTTTTTGAATCCAGATCTCAAAATTGGCTCTCTTTAAAACTATGTCCTAAAAGAACCACTTTGTCCACCACCACTCATTTTCTTTGTAATTCTTGCTATATACTCATAATTTCCTTTTTTTTAGTATGTTTAGTATATTTTGGTTCAAGAACATATTTGTTTTGTTAAACTTTGACTCTTCAAGTATACTTAGCCCAACACCTGGCACAGAATAGGCACTAGATTAAAATTTATGGAAAGGATTAATTATTATACACATAGTAATAGTTAATAATTACATATTAGTTAATAATTACTTATAATTTAGTGTGTGTATAATTTGTGGTGTATAATAAATTCATATAAAAATCATATAACACTGTGACTAAAATCGGAATGGTAACTAATTAAGTGAATTTTTTAGATTTTTTTCCCCCTGAAATCATCTGTTGTGTGTGTGTGTGCTTATCTATGTGGACATATAAGGATGCTGTATCACCAAGCTACTTACCCAGATCTTTCCCACTACTTCTTTTCTTTCCTTTCTCTTCTCTCTTCTTCTTCTCCTCCTCCTCCTCTTCTCGTTCTCTTTCTTCTTCAACATAGGTCTTGTAAGTTGCTAAGGCTACCTCTGATTTGTCATCTGCCTCAGTCTTTCATGTCACTGGGATTATAGGTGTGTGCCACTTAACTTATGTATATATTTGTTAAATACTGACTCTGGTTTAAAAGGTGAATTGGTGAAATTCCATTATGTCTTTATGCTTATCGTTATCTTCACACAGCTCAGCTATTCTTTTATTTCACTCTGCCTTATTTTTTATTTGAACTCTTCAAAATTCTGTGACCCTCAACAAATTAATAACAAGGACAGGACAATGTAAATAAATGTTTCATTTATATGCCGATGTCAGACATTAGTTGCTCAGCCAGTGTTCACCAAAGAAAGAAATGAACATACTTCAGATAATAACCAAGAAGTGAGTTACAGAAATGAATGAGCTGGGAGTGGCTCAGGAGGCTGAGGCAGGAAGATCTCAAGTTCAAAGCCATCCTCAGCAATAGGGAGGCACTAAGCAACTCAGTGAGTCCCTGACTCTAAATAAAATACAAAAATGGCTGGAATGATGCTCAGCGGTTGAGTGTCCCTGAGTTCAATCCCGGTACCTGCCCCCCCCCCTACATACACACAAAAGGAAATGAATGTTATATTTTAGCTGTTATTACAAAGATGAAAATAAGATACCCCTTTATATATGTGCGAGTGTACACACACAAACACACACAGTATATATATGTGTGTGTGTTTGTGTGTGTGTGTGTGTATATATATATATATATATGCACTTTAGTTTTCCATGTTTGTGTAAAAACTAGGAATGTAGGTCAAATGAATATAAATTAAGAATAATGAAGCACTTTAGCTTGAGGTGTAATTAATGAACAGATTTTTAATGCTTTTACACACACAAACACATATATGGATATAAGGAATCCTGACAGGTAAGACATACAAATTTGCATCAGGGTATTTGAGTGAGAAATTATTTATGGGTAATTGAAAAAATGCTAGATTGAACCATATACTTTCAAAATAGACAATGCAAAAAAAAATGGATTATAAACTTGTGAAAGATGAGAAGAAATTGGATTCTAATAGTGGATAAAGTTTTCTATTTGAACCAAATGAAGATGTGCCATTTGAACACTCATCACAAATTTAGTGTTCCTTGATTTGAAGGATAATCAAGAATTGAAAAGCTACTTCTTTAAGTTTTCATTTTTGGTGTTTCTATAAAAAATAAAAGTGGGAATGTAGGTCAAATGAACATAAATTAGGGATAATGAAGCTCTTTGATTCAAGGGGTAATTAATTAACAGGTTCCCAATGATCTTTTATTTAGAAATTGTCTTGGGAATGAGTGCTATCTGCTAAGAGAATAACATAATATCAAGGTACACAAGTCAATACATCAAATTTCCCTCAAGAATGGAATATACGTCATTGTACTATTGAGAATTTCAGGCGAGAGAGAATTTCTCTTCCATGCTCTACTCTTCAGAGAAAATTATTCGTATTTAGATTGCTTTTTAAATGGGATCTGTGACTGCCTTTGAATTCCATGTCTGGGGCTCCCAGCAGAATTTCCTTCACAAACATCACAGCTGTTAGGAAATCTGCCACGCTGAAGTTTGGTCTATGTGTGTGTGGTTTCTGAGGCCTAATGCCTTGCTTCCTCACCTCCAGCCATTCCTGAAAATGAAGCTGTGCATTGGGTGGACAATAACAAAACACTTCTTTATATAGAGTAGGCCACAATCCCTTCCCCTGGGCCTCAGATTCTAAACTTGCTGGAATCCAATCCCCTAACACACAGGCCTTTGCAGTACACTTATCCAAACCTAGACGTGTACTACATGTTTGGGGTAGTTACCTATTACACATTCTTACCCTCTTTTAGTGCCAACCTAAAAATTACAATATTGATTCTCAATTTGTTAAATCTTGAATATATTCTCATTATGTACCATTGCATGGAAAACTATCCCACACTCGGTGGTTTAAAGTAACAATGTTACTTGGCAACACCATTTTGTGGACTTATACTCACTGGCTCTGCCTGTCCCACTGAAGCTCATTAACGCAGCTTTGCTCAGCTGGTACCTGGAGAGTGGCAGAAGTTCCCCGACGTCCCCACCTACCTGTCTGAAGCCTGTGCCTGCTATCTGCTTGGGAGCCCCGGTTCTCTTCTAGCCGGCTTAGTAGGATTTGTTTATAATGTGGTTGTCTCAGAGTTCTGAGAATTGGGAAGGAAACAGCTTTTTTGAGGCAGAGATCTGAATCACACAATGTTGTCTCCACCCCATTCTGTGGACCAAACCGAATCCGAAACCCGGCACATATTAGAGAAGCAGGTGGAGAAGCAGGTACTATCTGCCAGTGAGTGGAATGTGAGCGCCACGTTGTGTTGTATAGGCCTTTGGACAAGCAGAATTCATTGTGGAGAACTGCAAGTATCTCTTTTAGTCAGTCTAGGTTCCCAGTGAAGAATGAACCACCTCTCTCCAGACCTGCTCGGTGCTCTGGATTTCATTATCCTAACTCAGCTCCAGATGCAGATGAGGTCTGCTGACTCTAGTTTCTAGGGGTGTCCCCTTAGGTATACTTCATGTGGGTCCAGTGACCTGGAAACTTAAAAACTAAAAATTGCCTGATCCTCCCACACTAAACATAATAGTGAGATGGGGACGGGGTGATTGCAAAAGATTGTCCTTTCAAAATGAAGTGGGGAAGGGGCTGGGAAACACACCTGTCCCTGATGCCTGGCGGACCTCAGGCTCTTGCCAAGTATCAGCCCCCTCATGTGGACCTGGCTCTGCTCCACGGGTGCAGTTCTGTTTTTATTCTTTGAGGCCCTTGGATCTTCAGCCTGGGCTCTCAACTCTGATGTCTGAGTTATCTTTCCTTCTTCTTGAGAAATGTTCCTTGTTCTCATGATTCAATCTGTTTTCCTTCCTTTAGAAGTGTAGGTTGAGAGTCTGAACTATCTCAATCCCTTTTATTCCATACTGTTTTAAAAAAGTTTTAAGTTTGGAATCCACACTTAAACAAAAGCCTCACCCACAATTCTTTTGGAGTCAGACCATGTTGTAGTTTGATAGCTGTGGCTTGGTACTAGAGAATAATACCCTTAAAATCCTCAAACTCTCCTTTGTGTAACTGTGAGGTTCTTTTATGTACTGTCTTAAATTGCTCTGTGACATACTCTTGATTTTGAGTCAGAGTCCAATTCTTACTTAAAGAATGTTTTTCTGACCAAAGAGATTATTCTATACCCTCTATGTGTCCTCTAAGTTTTACTAAGAAATGGGCCAGTGACTTTTTAAAATTCATTTCTCTTTTGCAATGTCATAATTTACATCTAAAATGAGCCAACTGATAACTTCTGATAGTCTGGCTGAAAATCTCCTTAGCCAAATGCAGTAGTTCATCAGGGCATTTTGTATCTGCAAGTGAGAGACTGGCTAATCTTCCTGTCATCACACAACACAGACCTCCAATTCCCCAGCTTCTGTTAATGGCTCAGAGTTAGATATCACTCCCTCTTTCAGCCTTAACCCACTCACAACTCAAACAAAAGCAAAATGCTTTGTAGTATTATATCAGATGTCATTCCTGAAATCAGTCTGTTTCACTTACATATCGCAGCATTACAGATCACCCCAAACTTAGTGACTTTAAATAACAACAAACTCTTTTTAAAACTCATCCTGAAACGGCAGATTTACACAGTCTAGCGATTCTCACTGGCATATCTTAATTCTCCACGGCGCCATTCAGTGGAGACAGGTGGTACTTAAATACCCACCAGCATCCCTCAAGTGAAGATGAAGGTGCTGTGCTTAGCCTCAGGTTCAAACTTCTTCCAGATGTCCTTTTGGTGTTCATCTAATTAGATTTAAAAGTAAAACACAGGGTTGTCTTACAATTTCCAGTAGGTGATTCTCAACTACACTGGCGTTTAAGAAATTTATGAACAACTATCATCCATGACTTGAGCGTCCCGGGGCTGTTTGCTGCTTCTGCCCATCCTTATTTACAGAAAATGTACCTTAGGCATCAAAGAGCCACTCTCCAAATAATTCCCACACTTACTCCCTGCTCTGCTATTTTGTGGATTTGTTTTCACTGAAGCACTTTAGAAAACTGTTCTTGGAGAACAATAATTTACTCGTCTCAAAAATATCTTCTGTAAAGAACTAGTTGACCCACTTTCTGCTAGCAGAGATACTAGACCTCTGTCATGTCACAGAGACGGGTAGAGTTACAAAGCATGTTCTTTAGGTTTGTACAGTTTTCAAACAAATTGAAATGTGTGTGGACTTTTCTGATGGCAGAGGAAATCACTGGAACATCTTCTCTGGTGTGTCTTGTCCTATCTGTTCATGTATCATCTGCATGCCAGAAATCATAGAAAAGGCACTTTCATCTTTACATATCCTTATCAAGTCAAGCAGGGGCTCTAAACTGGAAAGAGAGAGGTGGGCTCCTGTCCCCCCATCAGCACCATCACTGGGCAGTTCTGCTAACATCTGTGGCTGCAGAGCACAGCCACCCACGGCAAAGAAGGATCCAGCCCCAATCATCATTAGCTCAGGGCTTAGAAGCTCTGTTCTAAACCACTTTTGTCTAAAGTGACTAATAAATATTCCTAAATGAATAAGTGTGTCACAGATATACTACTGATTAACAAATGTTTCAACAGATATTTCAACAAATGCCTCCCTAAATGGAGTATACATAGTATATTTTTAAAATACTCATAAGCAGGAAAATGTTAATCAATGAGCAGTATTTATTAAGTATACATTCTATGTAACACACACTCACAAAGAGATGTCACGTGTTCTGTGGACTCTAATGGACACCACTAATGTGTTTTTTATGCCTTACAGTTTAACCAGATTTTTTGGTGGTTTTCCTCTTTGGTTGGAATATTTTGTACCTTACTACTGTGTTTTATTAATAATTACATAGTATATTTTTAAAATACTCATAAGCAGGAAAATGTTAATCAATGAGCAGTATTTATTAAGTATACATTCTATGTAACACACACTCACAAAGAGATGTCACATGTTCTGTGGACTCTAATGGACACCACTAATGTGTTTTTTATGCCTTACAGTTTAACCAGATTTTTTGGTGGTTTTCCTCTTTGGTTGGAATATTTTGTACCTTACTACTGTGTTGTATTAATAAACTATTTCACAATAAATGTTATGTTTTGAAAGAATCTCTGTTATCAGTGAGAAAGTCTATAATTATTCATTTTTCTAATACAAGTACAAAACTTACATGAAATTTGAACTACTTACCTTGATTAAACATGTTGGATCACTTCATGCCTAAATTTTATTCCTAATATATGCTGTCCAAAATCATAAGCCACACATGTTCCACAGGATATCATGTATATAAACCAAGGGAACAAAATCATCTTATGGTAACTTAGAAATTTGGAAATTTATAAATGGTTTCAAAATAGAACTTTATGTTAAATTTCCTTTGTTTCATATTTGGGTGTACATTAATTTATTCATTAAATATTTAAAGTTTCTAATAAACATCTTTACAATATATTTCCCTTGTCATGAAGCAGTCTCCACTCTAAGGGACTGAATGCATTAAAAATGCCAAACTTTAAGAGTATATCTGAGGGCTGGGGCTGTAGCCAGGGGTAGAGCACTTGCCTAGTACTTACGAGACACTGGGTTCCATTAAATCCAGCACCACATGAAAACCAATAACTAAAATAAAAGGCATTTACCAAAAAAAAAAAATCTTTAAAAAGAAAAGATTATATCTGAAAGAAGCTCTAAACACAAGTTCAACTAAAAACTACTATGTCAAAATTTAATAAAACAGATTGGTGAAATCAGAAAAAGATTAACATACTTAAAACAGGGCTTGATATACAGTAAGACCTCAGTACAATCAATTAAAACTGGAAGAAGTGTGTGGTAGCCAGGTTATTAAGGAAACATATACTTTACGGATTGGTTCTGACAGCAGATATTCCAAGTTCAAAACCTGAATAAGGATAAACAATAAATAAACAAATAATTAAATAATAAATGTCAAGCACAATCAACAGACATTGATCATTCTTGGTGGCATCATTGTATTCCATTCAAAATTTCTGAGACTAGACCATCTATCAATAGAACAAATAATTATCTGTGACATTTCTGGAGGTTAGGAAGGACCAAGATTGGAATACCAGCATTTGGTGTCTGGTGAGGGCCCTCTGCTTCATTGGGACACAGAAGAGTTAGATGCTTTGTCTTGTATGAGGAAAGAGCAGAAGACCCTAAATTCATTCTCTGGAGCCCTTTCTTGAGGGCCTTAAGCCTAGCTATGAGTGCCCCACCCTTAGCAATCAACCACCTCCTGAAGCCCTGTCTCTTAATACTGTCCCTTGGTGACTAAGTTTCAACATCAGAAGTGAGAGATATGATCTGAACATAGCAGGGATTAAGGCGTGAACTAAAGTCAGAGATAAAGGTTGGAAAGACAATCAGAAACAAACTGTAAATGCATCACAAAGGCAATAGAGAGCCTCACTGTTTCACTGGGGTAGCAGTGATTCTAGAGAGTCAGTTCTCTCAATAGTGATAACAGTGATGTACACAATTCCTCCTCTTCTTAGTCTTATGTCCCCAAAGCCAAAACTTTTAAAGATTTCTAATTTTAGTTCTTGTGGCTACAGATAGACCTGAATAAGGTAGTGATGTCTCTCTTTTGCTTATTGAGAAAGTAATGACGGTCCTGCTGCGATGGGTGACTCTCAGCTTCTTTTTCACCTCAGCATATAATTATATCCCTACTCTCAGTTCCTCCACACATTAGTGTTCTCTATCAAAAAATGCACTAAAAGTTTTATATTTTCCTCCATCACCATTTGTCTGTACCAATTGCCTCCCTGTTTTCCTAAATGTGTATATTTTAATTTTATCTATCTATCTATTCGTTCTAATCAGTTATACATGACAGCAGAAAGCACTTCAATTCATTGTACACAATTCGAGCACAATTTTTCACTTCTCTGGTTGCACACAAAGTATGGTCACGCCATTCCTTCAATCATACATGTACTTAGGGTAATGATGTCCATCTCACTCTACCATCTTTTCTATCCCCATGCCCGGTCCCTTGCTCTCCCTCCTCTTTGGTCAATCCAAATTTCTTCCACTCATCCTGTGCAATCCCCTATTATGGTTTAGCATCCATTTATCAGAGAAAACATTTGGTCTTTGGATTTGGGGGATTGTCTTACTTTGCTTAGAATGATATTCTCTAACTCCATCCATTTGCCTGTAAATGCTATAATTTTGTTATCTTTATTTCTGAGTAATACCCCATTGTGCATATATACCACATTTTCTTCATCCATTCATCCACTGAGGAGCATCTAGGTTGGTTTCACAGTTAAGCTATTGTGAATTGTGCTGCTATAAACATTGATGTGGCTGTGTCCCCATAGTATTCTGTTTTTAAGTCCTTTGGGTATAGACCAAGGAGTGGAATAGCTGGGTCAAATGGTGGTTCTAGTCCTAGTTTTCTAAGGAATCTCCATACTGCTTTCCATATTGGCTGCACCAATTTGCAATCCCACCAGCAATGTATGAGAGTACCTTTTTCCCCAAATCCTTACCAACACTTGCTGTTGCTTATATTCTTGATAAATGCCATTCTGACTGGAGTGAGATGAATCTTAGAGTAGTTTTGATTTGCATTTCTCTAATTATTAGAAATGTTGAACATTTTTTCATATATTTGTTGATCGACTGTATATCTTCTTCTAAGAATTATCTGTTCAGCTTCTTAGCCTATTTATTGATTGGGTTGTTTATTTATTTGTTTATTTATTTTGGTGTTAAGTTTTTTGAGTTCTTTATATATCCTGGAGATTAGTGCTCTATCTGATGTGCATGTGGCAAAAGTTTGCTCCAAAAATGTAGCCTCTCTCTACACCTCATTGATTGTTACTTTTGCTGAGAGAAAGCTTTTTAATTTAAATCCATCCCATTTATTGATTCTCAATTTTATTTCTTGTACTTTAGGAATTTTGTTAAGAAAGTCAGGGCCTAATCCCACAAGATGAAGATTTGGGTCTACTTTTTCTTCTATTAGGTGCAGGGTCTCTGGTCTAATTCTTAGGTTCTTGATCCACTTTTAGGTGAGTTTTGTGCATGGTGAGATGAAGGGGTTTAGTTTCCTAAATGTGAATATTTTGTTCACACTCTTGTCTAGGGAATGAGAGACTCCCCGCATCCCCCCACCCCAACACACATTTTCTCCACATGTTTCTTCTTCTTGTATATATATATGTGTGTGTGTGTGTGTGTGTGTATATATATATATATATATATATATATATATATATATATATATATTATACTGGTACATAGAAAAAAGAGGAAAGTTCTAGTTAGAGAATAGGACCATAAAGTTATGTATATATTTGTTTGAAACTAGTGCAGATATGTTTCCCAGGCTGGTCTCAAACTCTTAGGCTCACGTGATCCTCCCAGCTGAGCCTCCCAGGGATCTAAGACTACACGTGTGCGTCACCGTGACTGGCTTTCCACCTCATCCTTGTGGGCACATCTTGATAATGTTTTCCCTGTCTTTCTTGAAGTTAGGTGTGGCCATTGCCTACCTTATTCTGACTACTGAAATGTGACCACAAAGAGGAGGTGCCATGCTCTCCCTGGCTCCTACAATCCTCCTGTGCATGCGTCTTCTCTTCCATTCAGCCTGTGCCTGGAGGACACCCTGGGTGCAAGACTGAAGGCATCAGGTCTCAGAACAACTCAGTGGTGCACACTCTTCTACAAATCTGGGATGTAACAAATCAATTTTACTTTGTTCATATATTGAGATATTTTTGAGTTATTGCTTCAGCTCTTAGCATACTCTGACCAATATAGGTGTATTGGTCAGCACAGTTGGCCCTCTGTATTCATGGATTCTGAATCTAGAGTTACCACCAATTGGGAAATTTTCCATCAATTTCCTAAAAAAATTGTCTGTATTGAACTTGTACTGTTTTCTTTTTCTTATCGTTATTCTCTAAATAGTACAGTGTCGAAAATGTTTGAATACCACTTACATTGTATTAGTTATTATAAATAATCTAGAGATGCTTCCAAGTATATGGGGGGTGTGCATACATTATATGCAAATGTTACACCATTTTATATAGGGGATTGGAGCATCTGGGGATTTTGAGGGGCATTCTGAAACCAATCCCTTGAAACTGAAGGATGAACTACTATCAACCAAAAGCATTTGGTGCTGAATGGAAAGAAAATGTCAAAGGAAATTGGTGCGTCAGATATACTTGTTAATCAAATGTTTGTTAAGCTATACTCCACAGCTACCTGGAAGACAGAACACATACATGTTCATTAGCTCAAGGAGAAGTATTGGGAAAGAGCCAAAATACAGTGCAATGGGTATGAAAAGACGATTTTAGTAATGTGTCCTCAGAAAGAAATAAACCCAAGAAGGGGCTGGCTAATTTGCAAATGAAAAAAAAAATAGAGAATGCTGAGACATTGAGGCTCTGAAAGATGTGGAGAGCTGACTCTTTGCACACTTACAGAGCAGGCAGCAGCAGTTGTGTTAGATCAGCAAAGTCCATTAAAACTAAGCGTTGAGCAAAGATGAGATGAGGAGGGTGGCTTCTCTGCCTCAGTCTGACACCCTCCCTTGTTAGGAGATTCTTACAGCAGTGACCAAAGCAGGCTTGAGATTGTGGTGGTCAGCTTTTCCTTGCGGAAACCAAACACCTGATACAAATGACTCAGAGGAGGAATTATTTATTTGGCTCCCAGTTTCAGGGGTCTCAGTCCATGGCTGGTTGCCTCCATTGCTCTGGACCTCAGGCCATGGGGAGCATCATGGAAGAAGAATCTGGTGGAGGAAAGGTGCTTAAGATGCGGCAGCTGGAAGCACACGGGGAGTGCGGAAGAGGCTGGGGGCAAGACATATACTTCAGGACCTGCCCTCAGTGACCCCTCCCTCCAAGTCAGCCCCACTCCCCAAATTTCCACCACCTCCCAATAATGCCACAGAATGACTATCCCACCTGACCACGGATGATCTGTCCCTCCCCAGGAGCCCCACCTCTGCACATGGCATAGTTGGGGATCACAATTCAAAACAAAGGTAACAAGGATGGCATGTGGAAGAGCACTTTAGGGCTCCTTACTGGCACATGGGAAAAAGAGGGAACTTCTAGCTTAGAGAATAGAACCATAAAGTTATTTTTTTGTTCATGTCTCTTATGAGGTAAATTTTATCCTCCCAAGTTTCAGTTTTCTTAATCCCCAGTTCCTCAAAACGTGACCTTATTTAGAAATAAGTCATCACAGAGTTAAAGTAATGACGAGGCCCTTCTGGATGAAGACGAGGTTTACTTCAGCACAAAGAGTGCTCTTGTAAAAGGGGGCAAGGTAGAGATGGAGTCCTGAAGATGGAGGAAGACCAGTCAAGAGAGACCCCTGAGCACCCATGAGCCAGCAGAGGCCAGGGGAGGCCAAGAGCACGTTGTCCCTCAGTGCCCCCAGACGGCAGGAACCCTGCCACACCTTGACCTTAGGCTTCATCCCATGGAACATGCGGTGATGCATTTCTGTTGTGTAAGGTACTGTGCTACAGCAGCCTCAGCAAACCTACAGATTCTATGTCTGAAAAATGAACAACCACCTTTCAGTCCCCCTTTTACCAACATTTCACCAGGAAGTTCCACGTGTAAGGAACCCCCATGACGCCTGCCCAGGGAAGATACAGCTGAGAGTGGACAAAGCCCTGTCACATGTCCCCTTCCTCTGACTGCAAACTTCTGTCATTGATGATAAAATGAACTTTGATTATGTGAAAACCTGAAATCTGAGAATTTTTTCACAGATTATACTACTCTAATATGTTCTTTATTTTTTCCCATACTCACATTTTTTTCTTCCTTTCTGCCCACTCTACTTTCTCTTTTCTGTCTTCACTAGCACTACTATTCTGTTCTGCTACACTCATGTTTTATGTTCTTTGTATTTGTTTTAAGCTTCTTGTGAAAGTTGAAAACTACATAGACTGAGTGCATTAGAGGAAGTTAAAATAGAGAAATTCTGTTTATAGAAAGCAGGAAAAAAATTAACAAGAAATTCAAGTGCTTACACTTCGCTGGAAAAGTGGAAGAAGAAAGTGAACGAGCAAGTTCAATGGCTCCTATGACAATTCAGAATCAGTCCTCCGTGGGGGCACCATCAACCCATCACACTCAGGTGGGGCCAAGAAGGTCTATGCCAGGTGCAGCTGGTGATTAAGAGTGGACACTCAAAGCTGTGGCCAAAACTCCCAGGAGGTAAATCAAGGGACTGTTGCTACTGACACTCTAAAATTCACGGAGTAGACAGAGAAGAAAAAAACATAAAACATAAACCACTGTCTTGCTAATCCTGTTGTAACAATACTAGCTGCAAAAAACTAAACTTCTTCTAGCTCAGAGTTAAGCAAAATACAGCTGTGTACCAGCTTGCTTTCTTGTTCCTATAAAGCTTGGGTAGCATTTTTCAAATCGGTCACATAAGGGGCTGGAGGTGTAACTCAGTGGTTGAGTGCTTGCCTTGCATGTGTGAGGCACGGGGCTCAATCCTCAGCACCACATAAAAAAATAAATCAATCAAAAATAAAGTTATTGTGTGCATCTACAACTGAAAAAAATATTTAAAAAAAACAGCTGGTCATTTAGGAACCACATTTCCTTTCATCTTTCATCTGTACCATCTTAACCACGCTTTCTGGGGACGATGAAGATACATCTAATGCCAGTTTTACTATTTTTCTTTGCTATTGGCCATGGTATTACTAAATATGAACATTTATAATATTTTCTTGAACATTGTGGCTATAAATTAATTACAAATTTATATCATCTCTAAATCTTTTTGTTTTTCATTTATTATATTGGGAATCTAGTTGACTTAATTTTGACACAGAGATCATTATTCAGCCTTGGAACTCATCTCACATCTTATTTATTTTTTTAAAAACCATTATATTCCTGTAGACAGCACAGAAAAAAAAGAGTTATATGTAAATATTGATGGGTGATTAAAAGCTAGAGAAGGCCAAGGCCACTGCTGTGAGTGACATCACCACCTGCTTCAAAGGCAATGCCACTGGGGACTCCAAAGATATGGATGCATCTGCAAAGTCCCCACAGAAGCAAATGAGGAGATAAAGTCAGTTTCTGTCAGGACCAGACAACATGTCACTGGCTTATCTGTGTGGGTCAAGTGGGAACCTCCTCTATCCACTGTCCCATCTTTTCTGTGCTCTGGCTTCTAAGGGAAAGTCAGAAATGTTGACATTCAGCTGGGTTAGGAGAAACAAAAGTCTCAGAATGGAGAAGAAAGAAATCCAACTGAACCCCTTTTCTTCCTCAGCAGTTCCTAGGAGGCTAGCACATTCATAAGTGGAGAGGAAGATTCCATACCTAAATGGGTGGAAATCAGCCTGGATTTTCTCTAGAGAAGTACAAACCCAGGAAATAGCTTTGTACCTATAATAACATTCTTTCTTTGTCCAAGAAACGGTTTTGAAAAATGCATAAGCATAGTACTACAGAAACGGTGCAGCCATTGTTCTCTGGCCATATCATCAAATGATTATTTTAAACCCCAGGTGCTAGCAGTTGTAAAGAGAAACACACAGAGATTATACAAGTTGTCCCAGTTTCTTTAAAAATAGGGCCATAAAAAAATTAAGAGCTCAACGTATAGCTGTGTGGAGCACTTCTTAAAATATCTTACTATTCCTTTTGGATAAGATGAAATATGTGAATGAACTTAATTATAATGTGTGTATAATAATTTGTAGCTTGTTTTAAAACCATAACCAGAAAATGTTGAACAATGAATTAATAGCAACTCAGTGTAAAAAACATCACTAGAACATAGAACTCCACCTTAATTAGCATGCTTGAATATATTAAATTAATATATTTTATAATATATACTATATAATGTAATAAATATATAATGCACAAAATATTATATTATATACAATGTTCCTTACAGAAAATTAATATTGCTGTAAGTTGCTGATGATTATATTCATGGAAGGACCCATCAAATGGGAAAAGTAGAAAAATGGAGCTAGTGCTGTATAGATAGATAGGTAGGTAGGTAGGTAGATAGATAGATAGAAAGAAAGAAAGAAAGAAATATATTCCAAATCAAGCATATACCTTCAATACCTTCATATACCTTCAATACCTTCATATACCTTCATATACCTTATATACCTTCAATAAGAATGTATAATTTATTTTGAAGGAAAACTTCTACATTGGGTATAAATATATTATTTCATGAGGATTGTTTAGGATATCTTTTAGATAGTCATGAGGAAAGTGACAATATAGGCAAATATCATTTTGTGCTTAATATATGGGAAGCTCTCTGTTAAACATTTTTATATAGTCTCATATTGAACCTAAACAGCAACATTACCCAATGAGTTTCTTATTTACTCTATATTATTTTTAAAGTTAAGACTTCCTAACTGTGACAAAATGCCTGAGAGGATCTAATTAATAGAGGAAAGGTTTGTTTTCGCTCATGGTTTCAGAGGTTCCGTCCCACGGTCATTGAGCTCCATGCTTTGGAGCCTGTGGCGAGGAGGAAAATCACATTCAGGAGCACATGGTAGAACAAAGCTTCTTAACTCACGGTGGCTGGGAAGCAAAGAGGGAGAGAGGAAAGCAGCCAGGGCGACTATATCCCCTTCAGGATTACACTCCACAAACCTCGCATCTTTCCACCAGACCTCGCCTCCTGTAAGTGCCACCAACCCCAACTAGTGCCACAGCCAAGGATCCATCCTTGAGGAACATTTTGCCTTTGGGAAACTTTTAAAATCCAAACCATAATAGAAACTGACCCTTATTTAAGAGAAAAATGACTGGTCCAAATTGCAGCCTTTCCCACTGTAGAAAACAGATTTTGCCGCTTTTAGGTCAAGTTGTTGGCTTTTTTCCCCTTGTCTCCGACAGCTCACGACCAAGGCCGGGCTGCTTCTGGACTATCCCCATCCAATGTCGGGTTTGCCCCTCTTCTCACCAAGCCATGGCCTAGCTTCATGGGTCACAACCACACAGGAAAGCTTCATGCTTGAGAGGGTACATGGAGGAAGGGTTCCTTAGTCTAGGCTTCAGTGGGTACCTGCACAGTTTCCCATACCTTTTCTGAAAGACCTATTATTGACAGGATCCTTGTTTGGAAGGACTGTGAGAGAAAAGTGCAAGGAGGTAGAATAAAGGGGAGTGAGATAAGAGAGCATCTTTCTTCTGCTGTTCTCATTTTCCCCTTCACTTCCTGGTAGTGCCTGTTCAAAGGGCATGGCTAGCTCTGCCCCTTCCAAATTAATACTTTATTACATTAAGCATTTTATATTTATGATTGGA
Source organism: Urocitellus parryii (assembly GCF_045843805.1). NCBI lineage: Eukaryota > Metazoa > Chordata > Mammalia > Rodentia > Sciuridae > Urocitellus > Urocitellus parryii. The sequence continues at coordinate 8,588,275 of NC_135540.1, read as the reverse complement.
GACTGCAGGGAGTCAACAGTTAGGTTGATTTTGTTTTCCATTTTAAGTCCCTGGAAAGCCCATAAAAAGTAGGTAATGAGTGAAGGAATGAAATATGAAAGTAAGCTCTTATCTCCTCTCCATCTTTCTGAAACATGCCTTTCCATTTTTTTTTTTTCAGAGAATGGTTCTGAATCTGCTAATAAAGAACACACTGAAGAACTCTATTGGACATTCTGAAAACCACAGAGTTAACTTTTCCATCCTGTACCATCCCGTCCTCCAGCCCAGCTCAGGAAAGGACCATGACTTTGACATCTACAAAGTGAACTTTGATTCTTTTAACTCTACTTACCATAAAATCATTTCTCATAATGGGACAAAAGTTGTCCCTTTCCCATGTCCACTCTGATCCTTGGTTCTGCCCTCTAGACGACACTAAGCCTAATCTGTCTTCCACACATTGACCTTTGAGATACTGGAAGGCAGCTTATCAAGTTCTCACACATCTTTTCCTCAGCAAAATCATCCTCCAATTTTTGTACTTTTCTTCACCAGACTCATCCTCCTTTAGATGCATTTCCTTCACTTCTGTCTTTCATAAAAGTGTGAAGAACACAGTTGAACCTAGTAGAGGCCCTCCTTGAATGTCTGACCAGAAGAAATCCTAACGTGATCTGTGCCCCTTAGATGTGCACCTTTCAAAGTGTCATCTTGTTTTTGTGATTCCATCCCCAGTCTTCCTCAAAGTTTGCATTCTCGGAGCTAACTGTACTTGACACAGAATATAGCTAACTCTAAATAAATCTTCTTGAAATGTAATAATTCAGCTTTATCCTACAATCAGATTTATTAGGAGATTGCTGTTTCCATTTGCAGATTCTGTCATTATTGCCACAGTGCCTGATGCAATAACTTCCAAAAGAAATGTTCATCCGATACCAGATCAAAGTCAGAGATTATTTTCTGGGAAAGAAAATAATGTAAGCAATTTCTCACTGAGAAAATCATATACATGCACAAATATTAGGAACTTTAAAAAAATATTTTATAATCTAATTCAAGCAATAAAATTCTGTGGTTATGTACTACTTTAGAAAGCAACTGGAAAAAAATACAATGTCAATTATCACAAAATATAAAAGACCCCCAAACCTAAAACTTATTATAGATGTTACAATGTTTCAAGACAAGCAAAGAATATATAATTCTTCTCTGTTTCAAGACAGAGAAGTATATATAATTTCTCTGCTAAAAGTCATTTGTATTCCAACTCTACTGTTTGTTCCTGTGTTAAAGCTAAGCTAAACAGGAATATAGAGTGGGTAAGGCACAAGTTTACAGGGAAGAATTTTGATCTTTTTATACTTGTTCCAAAGTCATGATATCAGACGAGATACTAAAATATCCTGAGACCCATTTGTCACATTTTTAATAAGACAATTAAATATGCTCAATTTTAATCTCTTTTAGGTCTAACTTTCTATTGCTCTGTGGCAGTATTTCAGTGTTAAAAAAAAAAACATGAATGATACCTGTTAAAGGAAAGGAAGACTTTATCCAGGACCATCATGGTAGGTATAGGGATCATGATAATGGAATTTTATAGCAAGGAAGATGTACTGGACTCAACTCTAAACATATCTTGAGCAAATGAGAATTTATAGCCAAAGAGCAGGGCAGGCTTCAGTGGATAGAACAGTACTAAGAGGAACCATTCAAAATAATGGGGATTCTGATTAAACAGACAGAATTCTTGCCAGAAAAAGACCAGAAGATTTAATATCACCTGAGGGATGGTTCAGGATGAGGAACTGGTGAGAAAGGGAGGGTAACCAGATATCAAGGGTGAGGAATTCTTGCTAAACTGACCTAGCAGAGTCTTTGCTAAAATTAAATTATTTTAATTGAAGTACAGGTGGACCTAGGAGATATTTAGGAGCCTAACTAAAAACAGAGTTTGGCCAAGCAAAAATCTTTTTCATCAGTTGAAAATCTGTCTCAATTTTTTTTTGAAGATGTTTCTTAGTATATTTTGCTTTATAATATTTCCTAAAAATATTTTGCAATAAAATTCACTTTGTATCTTATCCTAGATTGAACAAAATAATGGTTAATCTTTCCTAACTTAAATGACTGACGCATTCCCTATTTCCCAATCCTTGTGTAGGAAGACATAATAAATCCCTCAAGTAAAATTAATGAAAGTTTTGCATAACAAGTATTTAAATCGAAGACGTATTTACCCCATTGCTTTTGCACCTAGAATATACACAAGCTCTTCATTAGCTATGGGCCATTATGTATAGGTAGGTTGGCTTCAATCTCCTCTGCTCCTGTTCTGCCTGACCTCAGAGAAGAGGAATACCTACCTTTGGAAGCAGTGGAGGAAAATTGCTCCTCTCTCCTCATTCCCAAAGCCTCTTCATCTTAGAATAGGCTGAGATTGTTCATTAAAGTAAATTAACATTTGAAAGATCACCTCTCTTGCTTGATGTATTTCTCTCCCTTTTGACTTAAGGCCTGGGTTTTTATGGAGTCCTCAGCTTGGTCATCTGCTCCCCTTGCAATAAACTCACCTGGCAGGGCTAATTCATACCAGTCCTCCTTTTTCATTTTCTTTGATTGTAAATCAAGTGCTTGGTCTGTGTTTTCCAATAGTGTGAGTTGTGAAATCGTCATCCACAAATTTGGAGAATTACCAGAGCTTGACCTACAATCATTATTACAGCTAATCCTTTCACTCATTGAGAATAGTCTCTCTTCACTACTCAGAACCAGGAAGAGGAGAGATAATTATTCTAGTACTTCCAACATGCTATAGCATCCTATTTTGATCTGGGATAGTTTAAGTTCTGTATATTTCTAGTACTCCAAAAGAAGAACACTCGAACATTTTGCCATAGGCTTTGTACTTAATGGTCTTGCATTGGACAGAGATGGTTTGCTCAATGCAGAAATACGAATGTACGCTGTGATACATTAGTGGACATTTCAAACATCATCCAACATTCCAGTAACTGCTAAGTACAAAATGCATTTCTGTTTAGTTTTTCAAGCCAGATGATTTTAAAATATGAGAGGAAGTAGGGCTTTTACGAAAAGTACAATAAATTCTCCATTAATGAAAGGTGAGGCTTCCTGTTCAGTAGGAGAATCACTGCCATGCAGCACATGAATAAAGACGCCAAGAATGGCTCAGAGCATGGATCAGTCCCTGTATGATCCCTCTCTAAATTCTGTTTCTAAAAAAATAAACATCATCTTTCAAAAATCTAATCATGAAATAACAATGAAAAGCTTTAAAAATGCTGCAGAATTAAAGAGAGTAAAGCTCATGAAAACAGAAAGAAATGGTCCAGTGGTTATTCTTAATATGACAAATAGTTGTGGGGTTTTTTTGTTAATATGTAAAGACCTCAGAGCTATTTATGTTCTTCAATCATATTCCACAATCTTATGATAAACCTGCATCAACATCAATGCAACAGTGGGAATAAGAACAATATTCTCAAATCTAGAAACCAAATGCAAATAAAGACATTTCATTGATTAGTACTGTATGAATAATGGTCTCTAAACTCCTGGACATAACTTATTCCGTGAGAAAGATTTGCAAAATAATGAAGAGTGGCAGAAAAATTTTAAGGTCAAAATGGTTCCATCTTGCTAAATGAAACTTGTTTTTTTTTTTTTTTCTGGAATTTTTCATCTGCCACATGGCTTAGGGGCAGGTGATTTAGGCCAGTCACAATAACAACATTCTCCTTTTGCCAGTGATTGGCTTAGGGATGGATATGTGACCCAATTCCAGCCAACAAAACTTGAAAGGAAGCTGGCTTCTAGAAAATATTCTCACATAAAGATTGCTGTGAGATGACTTTGAGAAATGCTTTGCTGTTTTGCAAGCATAAAGATAGCCAGCCCATGGGCAAAGCCAGAAAATAAATACACAAACAAAACAACAACAAAAACCATCAAACAGATAGAAAAACAAACATCTCTACAGGGGGTACTATTAAGGTTTTCACCTTGCATGCCTCAAAACTTCCAGTTTTATGCAAATGTATATGTGAAATAGCATCAGTGACTGTGACTTGTAATTGAAGATATGATACCTGAGAAGTTGAGAATATAGTTGGTTTTAATTGAGCAAGGAAGCAACTGTATAGGCAGTAGCTTTCTGTGAGTCATAGATAATTTTAAAAACTTAATAAGAGTTTTATAAAATAAATCCAGAGACCCACAATACTGTGTTTATCAAGTAATACTACTAAGTAATTTAACTTTGATATCTTTATTGCAATAATTTTTTTAAAAAGATGGTGATCAACTTATTTCACCTTCAATCTCAGGGAAATGTGTAGAGATTATTGTTATCATTCAATACTACTTAGTCATTGTCATCTTAACAGTGTCTTCACTACATAAAGGCTAAATGAGAATGGATTAGCCAATCCATTAGAGATGCTGCCATTAATGAAAGTTATGACTCAAAGTTTCAAAATCTAGACATAATCCTTGAAAAATTTCAGGAATGTTTAAGTTAGGCATTATATTTTATTCATTCACTCATCTATCTATTCTTCATTAATTTATCACTTGCACATTTAATTCATAAGTATCTGTTGAAGTTCTACATACGTAAGTCTCCGAAAATGAGGCACATTAGATATACCAGAGAACATGAAAAATGTTTTGCTTTCTTGGAGATCATAAGCTAGAAGGAGAAAGGTGTCATATGATTAATCAAATACTTAATTATTTATTTGAATTATGGGAAACATTAAGACAAAGGTTATGGTTGTAAGGTAGGGGATAAAAGAGTACCTGAGGAGATTGTTCATACATGACAGCCTACCACAGGGCAGGGCTAACAGTGTCTGCCCCCATCGAAAAAATATTTTATCAGTAGCATTATTCAGATTCAGTAGTATTTGGTGACAGTTAAAAGCACACCAAATTTATTATTGTTTTAAAATTTCCACATTTTCCACAAGTAAAAGGCACCCCCTTATTGTCTGTGTCATCAATGGACCAGTGTCGCTGACCGTAATAAACGGCATTCATGACGTGATGACCCATGTACAAAACACCATCTGTGCATGAAGTTCTTCATCTTGTGAATTAGTTAAATTTAGACCACATGTCACTCTTCTGTCTCACACCAAAAGGACACAGTTTGAGAGCGTCAATGTTGATATTGAGACTATTCAGTTTCTCATAAGTCTATTTTTTTCTAAAAGTCCAATCTCTGTCCCCCAATCACATCCAACTAACTGCTCTCTTGAGGATGAGCAATAACTATGGATATATCCACACATGCATATGAACAATCTTTTGAAGAGATTATTTTAGATGCTGCATTAAGGGTTTTCAATTCATTCTTGTCTAGAAGCTTCTTGTACTAGATGTTTGTTGGGTTGGTTCACATATTGAAAAACATAAGGACCCTATAAGGAATGACGTGTAACCAGAATTGCACTCTGGAGAAGAGTTTTTATTTTCCAGATATCTTTCCTTGCCATTCTTAACTTGGATTAAATTTTCTGCATAGCCTTCATTGTCTTAAATTAGTGTTAATTTCTTCAAATTTTAACTTAAGGTAGTATTTCTCTTTTTTGCATGGATGCTACTCTTAGATTTGCATCATCCCCACAGGTTTACACTGCATCAAATTTCAGTTACCAAAAATTCAGGATGTTGTCAACATGTAAAATATGTAATTACCATTTATGCTCTTAGTTGGATATGTGAAGCCTGATGTCAGCAATGAGACCTTTATATCTCAAATACAACAGAAGGATTATTTTCATAAGTATCTCCTGCCAATACAAATTAATACACATAACTTTGAAAGTTCAAATGTACATGTGCAACCAAAAGAAAAAATAAATCATTTTTAAACTGAGCTAGAAAGTGTTTGATTATTTTAAAAAATTTAACTATACCAAATAAATTTTTAGTTCTATTTTTAGGATTTTATAATTAGGAGACAATTTAATCAGCTCAAATAAGTTATACTATTAGTGTCAATCTCATTGTATATTTGGGGGAAAATTGGAGTTAATTATAGAGATGTGCTAACTAGAATAGAAATATGTTAGAGTTTCAAGAATGTTAAAATTCCTTTAAGTGCTAGGAAACTGCTTTTAAATGCATAATTTCAAAGTTCAACTTTAGTTTCCTATAGGGAAAAAGGAAGATTAAACACTAAACCACCTTTAGATGAATTTTGGATATTTCATAGAATTTTTAAATCCTTGGGCTTTAAATGTTTACTAAGATTGTGTTTCTTACACAGTAACTGACACCTTTGTCTAAATCAGAGTTTCCCAGCCTTACCCCTGGTGACATTTGCATGTAATAATCCTTTGCCATGGTAAACTGTTCTGTGCATTAGAGGATGTTTAGCATCATCTCTTGATCTTTCCCCAGAGTCCAGTAGCACAGAACCCACCCCAAATGTGGCAACAACAAAGAATTTCCAGTTTTGAATGTCCCCTGGTGAGGGGAACCACACTGGATAAGGAACATGCTCTAACTGGGGATATCTAAAATGCTGTAATATGACTCTATGCCCCATCTACATACTCTATTCAGCAATGAATATTTAAGAATTTTTTTTTTTCAAGCAATGTACCAGTCTCTGTGACGACTATCATAGGACAAAACCAAGTAGGACATTTAAAAACTACTGAGATGAGAAACTTCCTAACAAGTGTTCAAACTTGAACTCTGAAGGCACCATAATTTAAATTGTTTTAATTGAAGGTTCAATGTTCAACTAGTTTTGAGAATAGAAGGATTTTCACGCAAATAGAATTCAGTGCACATTCTAGATTTTATCCAGATGAGTAGCAAGCAATGGTTTGGAGCCCACGGAGGTAGAAAAGAACAGCTTCTGAGGATGAGGGCGAGAGGCCTCCAGTGCAAGTTCTCAGCCTTCACTGTGCTTCCTTCAGTGTCTCTCCAAGGCACACCCCATCCTGTACAGTGGTGTCATCTCAAGATGGATCTAGTAGACATCAGTGGTGTTTAAATCAGCTTTGGGTTCTCCATTCAGTAGTGTGCGTGGTTTTCCTTTGAGCCCTATAATCCCTGCACATTTGATTCCCCCATTGTAATGGTTAATTTGAATTGCCCACTTGATTGGATTGAGAGATACCTAGTATCCAGAGTTTTGGGTGTGTCTGTAATGGTGTTTCCAGAGATGAATGGGATATCAAACTGAGGGGTGAGGGAGACCCACTCTGAATGTGGGCATCAATGTCCAATAGGCTGAGGCTAAGATGCAGGCTCCATTTCATTCTTCTTGAGAAAGTCATGAATTGATGCTGTCTTCATTGGAGGACATCAGACTCCAGCAACTCCACTCTTCCCCTGTGAACTCTGACCACATTCTCCAGGGCTTCTGGGCCTTCCATCTGGGACTGGGCCAGCTTGATTGGTCTCCCTTGTTCTAGGGCTGCAGTTTTGGGACTGAGCAATTTCTGATTCCTCTGGCTCTTCTGCCTGCAGAAGGCCTTTGTGGACTATACAGCTTCTGTTCATGGAAATTAATCTAGAAAATCGTTTTTGGTAATCATACATGTACTTACCCTGTAGGTTCTGTCCCTCTAGAGAATTCTAATACACCCACACGCAACTATTAGATCTGTTAAATATAAAATGAAAGTTTATGCTGAAAAAGCTGCACTTTTAATTTGTATGAAATATCAATATGTTATTAAGATTTACTGTACACCAATATAATGTTGTTAATTCAAAACTTTATAATATCTACAGCAAGCAGTATGTGTTTTTATGGTCCATAATATTTTCCTTCCTTAGTGTGTTTCATAAATGAATGAACTCATCTAAAGATAGGCCTGATATGCCAAGTTTTCCAATTCTGGGCTATAGAATTTGGACTGTCATTTTCAGGTAGAACAAAGCTAAGCAAGATCAACTGACAGAAACATAGCTATAAAACAACACCTGAAAGTTTTTAAATAGAGCATTTTATTAAATGACAAAAATGTTAAATTTACTATTTCCTCATTTTGTAGTAAGGATTACATATATACTATCTAGATCACATCATAAATTGATAAATATTTAATATTTATTTTACCATATTTTAGGCAATATAACCTAATGACTGATAATAGGCTCATATTTCAACTATTGAATAGTTTCGAGATTCTATAATCAATCTTAGTATTATTTTGAGAATCAAATAAGATAATATTAGCAAAATACCTAGTTCACTGCTTTACCTATTGCCAGTATTTATTCAAATATCGACAAGTGTTTAATAAGTATTTAATGTGTTTAAATTCTAATGCCCATCCTAAGGAACCACTAATCAGTGCTACCAACATTTGATTACAATCAAAATGGAGTTTTCCTCTTTCAAATTCTGTGATACCACTCCTGCAAACCAATTATTGCTCCTGTTTCTTACTATATGGATTGTTCTGCTTTTATTTTCCCAATCTTGGAGTAGTTTTTGTGATATTCTTAATCTTTAGAACCTTAATTGCTAGCTAACTGCTTTTGGTTTTGAGTTTCATGGAGAGATCTGCATTAGCCATCTTGTGATACACAACCGTTCTCACTTCACGGACGGCTAATCTGTGAACAATGCCTCAGTGCTTGCTGTCTTTAATCTTGTCTTTACCTTCTCTGCCTCCATTAGAATCCCCTGGGTCATATCAGTACCTGCTCTGGCAACAGATCAAGATGCTGGTCAGACATGCATCCCCTCAGTCACATGGCTGAGCTAGAAGCTCCCAGGTCCTTCCATGTCAGCCCAACTGTAGTGAACAAAACCCACCCACTCTGCTTATTATTTTACCCATGTGTCTCGGAATAAAGGCAAAAAGAACTGAGAGCAATTACATAATTCAGAACAGCTCTCTGCAGTTCTTTGTACACAAATAGATTCATTTATAGACACAGTAGGGCTCCATGTGCTCATGAGGAATAGCACCGACTGGGCCTATGAGGACTGAAATCAATTTTGGGGGGCCTATAGAGCTCAGAGCAATATGTTTTTCTCCAAGAAAAAAAAAAAGGCTATATTGTCATAGATTTCAATTGAAAAGTAGTGGAATAGTGAAAATTGTAACACAAATACCATACACAAACAAGCACCAAACTGATTTTAAAAGGCCTCTTTGTTCGTTATATTGATTTTTCATGATTATGACCTTATGCTTAAACATACTTGGTTGTGATCTTAATTTTCTACTCAATCTTTGTTTAGATCCCACTGGGAGAGTGATATAGTGTGATTATTCAGAAAGGCAGAGAAAGAGGAGATTAGGACTCCCTGCTAATGAGAACAAGGGAAGGCAAGAGAAATGTGCCAATCTAAGTGTTCCACCTGTAAATTGAGCTGCCAGAGAAGAGGAAATAAATAATGCTTCATCACAAATCTCTTTTAAGGCAGAAAAAGGTCTAAAAATAAACATAAAGCAAAACAAACAGATTAGATTGACTTCAGAGAAGTAGTATAAATTCATCCTACCACGTTTTTAACAATATTATAAATGTGAAATTAGCTTCAGATTACTTTGTATAGTGATAAACACAGCATTATTTTCTGAAAAAATAATTACTTTGGTAGAATATAAGTATGACATACTTCAGATCCACATGTATTACTTTCATTTTAATTCAGCTATTTATTTTACTTAACCATGAATGGGAAGGTAATTATAGTATAGAATTATTTGTAATTATACATAAAAAAATAAACTATGACAAATAATTAACCACCTAGACTTAAGATAGAAGGCTTTTAACAAGTAATGAAAATAAACAACAATATTAGAATGTTATGTTATGTACATGTGAATAAATACTTTTACATAACTCACCTGATAATCTTCATAAATACTTATTTTTGTATAAATCCTTAAATTTCATTCAATATCTTTTCTTTTTCCTATAGCACCCCTGATACAGTGCAGTATAAATTGATGCATTTTTTTTTTCTTTTCTTTTTTTTTTTTTTTTTTTGGTTGGTGGGAAAGGACCAGGGACTGCATCCAAGGGTGTTTTACCACTAAGCCACATCCCCAGACCTTTTTATTTATTTATTTTTAAATTTTGAGACAGAGTCTCATTAAGTTGCTTAAGGCCTTGCTAATTTGCCTCGGCTGGTCTTGAATTTGTGATCCTCCTGCCTCAGCCTCCTGAGTCTCTCATTACAGCCAAGTGTTACTGTGCCTAGCTAAATAGTTGCATTTTAAAATGAATTTTACTATATGTCATATTTATAATTTTAAACACAAAAAATTCAAATAGAAACACAAAGCATGAATCTAATTGCTGTTTACATTGGGGAATTCTATTTTTTATCTGATTCATTTTGAAGCAGATAATGTGTGAATGTTAATTCAATCCAACTGTTCAGATGTATGACAGTTTTCATTTTCTTTTAGAATAAAGTTTTAATCTATATTCAGCTGATATTTGAGAAAAATATTCATTCCTTTATCTCCTTTTGTTTGTTTGTAGGTGTTTATTATGATGTGATTACAGCCTTAGTATGATTTGGCTTTTTATTTTTCCTCATTTGGAGGGAAACAAAAAGAAAGAGGGACAGAAGGCTGCCTGGTTGGAGTTGGTACCAATCAGGTGAAACAATTTAGGGACAAAAGAGAGTAAGTGGAGAAAGTTCTGTTTCTCTGAAATCATAATTTTTCAGTGAGAAAACATGTTCTTTTCAGCAGGATTCTAAAGTACTCTGGGATTTTTGTGCATTCAGGTAATTGTGGCCTCATGGACATATGGAGATGGAAAGTATAAGGTGCACACTCTTTTTATGATAATAATCTAAAACATCTCTGGCGTTACTTACCAACTGCCCCCCATTAGAACACTGGCGTGCTTTCTGGTAGGAATTCCTGAATCAGGGGCCATCTAGAAATCCACACAGAAACTGCAGAATCGCATTACCTGTAAAAAGGGAGAGGATTTGCCATAGTCGAAACCAGAATTGACTGTGATGTTTGGATGTTACACCTTTTAATGTGTGTTATGGTTTGCATGTAAGGTGGCCCCCAAAAGCTCACATGTGAGACAAAGCAAGACAGATCAGCATAGAAATGACTGGACTGTGAGAGTCTTAACCCAATCAGTGAATTAACCCCATGACACGGATTAACTGAGGGATAACTGAAGTGGGAGGGTGCGGCTGGAGAAGGTGGGAAATGAGGGGTATTGAAAGGCGAGTGACTCATGGAGAAGGAGATTGCACCAGGAGATTTTTATGGGGGGGCTGCCCGAAGGGGAAGAAAAGGAGAGGCAGAGAGAGCAGAGAGAGGAGAGGAGGAGGGCAGAGAGGGAGAGGGAGAGGGCGGAGAATGTGAGCTAGAAAGCTTGGGCTTAAGAAGGGTTGCATAGGCGACCTGGCGGGTACTGATTGGCGGGGTGACTCGGGGACTGCAGGCGGACACTGTGTCCTGCGGGGATTGGTTGAGAATATGGCGCTCTTGGGAGGGGTAAGGATTCTGTGATGTTCTCTCGAGAGGGAAACTCAACTTGAGTGGGGAGTATGTATTCCTCTCTGGCCAGTGGAGACTTCTCTCTCTGCTTCCTGATCATCCTGTGAGCTGCTTCCCCCGCCACACTCTTCCGCCTTGATGTCCTGCCTCACCTTGAGCCCCAAGGAATGGAGCCTGCTTCTGTGGACTAAGACCTCTGAAACCATGAGCCCCCAAATAAACTTTTCTTCCTCTAAGATTGTCTGGTCAGATCTCTTCATCACTGTGGCAAAATAGATGACTGCAACAAAATATTTATTGAGATTTTTACTTAATTTGGAGAAGATAGAAGGATTTCATTTATGATATATTCTAAACATTTCTAGTGCAACATGACATACCTATAATACCCACATCCATTTTATCATGATTAATTATTTTTCTTTTGTAAAACTAAAAAGGATACAGATGCGTTTCCTTCTCTAATCTACTTCTCCCCCTGAGAGTGCACATTAACCTAAACTTCACATGCCTATTTCATGTTCCTTTTATTTATGTTTACTTAATATTAACTATCATAAACTGTTATTTGGGGGTATTTTAATATTAAATACAAATTGCATGCACATATTTTTGTATCAATTCTATTTTACTCAAAATTATTCTTTTCAGATTTATCTATATTAATATATGCATGTATGAAGCTCATGCATTTTACTGCTATGAATTGTTCTACTGTTTGAATCAATGACAATCCTATATCCAACCTCATGTTGTTGGGTATTTATGTAGTTTCTAATTTTTTATACTATCATGATTATGCAATGAATAACTTTCCTTCCTGGTCAAAATTTTCTCTAGGGAATATATTTATGTGTGTATGTATGTATGTGTGTATAATATTTAAATAATATTATAGGTGTATCTTTATATATGCACAAACACATAAACATACATTCACACATCCATATTTAAAATATGCATGCAGTGGGCTAGGAATATAGCTCAGTTGGCAGAGTGCTTGCCTCGCATGTACAAGGCCCTGGATTCAATCCCCAGTTCCACCAAAAAAAAAAACAAACAAAAAAAACCCTGAAATATGCAGGCAGAATTGTTTAAGTATAGGCATATGTTCAACTTACTAGCTGTTTCTGAATTTCCCCTTAAAGTGACGTAAATTCAGTGCCTACATGTGTAAACATTTTTTTATCTCCATATGGTATCCACACTTTCTACCTGTTCTTTGAACTTTGCTGCTGTGCCTTCAAAACTTGAGGCAGATCCCTCATCTCTTAGTCACTGTTTTTAAATATTTTTTCTCATGTATAAAATAGAGAGATTCCTAGCTCTAGAAATTGTGAATAAAATACTAAACAAAATTAAAATACCTTTATTGTTTTAATTTAATATTGAGGAAAAAGCCATTAAACAAATGATATCAAAATTGCACTTTGAATTATCTAAAATGTGTGTGTGTATGTGTGTGTATCAAACACTTCTGTGATATTATCACTTATTGAATCTTCAACTGGTTAATTGATAATATTTAATGAACCTTAATTTTTGGTTGTCATGTTTTTGCAATATGAGTAAAGAAAAGGTGAAAAATCTTCTTGTGGACTGACTGGTCTAGTACCTCAAAGATAGAAAAGCAAACTAAGCAGCTATGTATGGGAGGAATGGGAAGCTAATCCTGGTCTACTAATAATTAAAATATATTATGTTTAGGAGAAAAATAATTACTCAAAAATCATCTAATGAAAAGTTAATTTCATAAATGGAATTATGAAAATAACTATTAGAAGTTAAACTCCTGGTTCTACCACATCCTATTGTGAGACCTTGGGCAAATTCCTTAACCTCTGTGCTTTACTTAGTTGTTTTTTTTTAATATGTAAGTCAAAGATTATTATAATTCATACGACTATTTTAGAAACTAAATTAGCCAACATGTGGAAAGTGTTGCCAATAGTGTCTTTTTAAATTAATTAATTAGTTTTAATTAGTGTATACGACAATAGAATGCATTCTGATTCATTGTTCACAATTGCAGCACGACTTTTCATTTCTCTGGTTGTACATGATGTAGGGTCGCACCATATGGGCAGTCATGCATGTACCGAGGGCAATGATGTCCTGCTCATTCCACCATCTTTCCTGCCCCCATGCACCCTTCCTACCCTCCCACCCTATTGCCCAATCATAGTTCCTCCATTTTTCCATGCCTCCCCCCCTCCCCAAAGGGATCAGTATCCACTTATCAGAGAGAACATTCAGCCTTTGTTTTTTTGGGATTGGCTTACTTCACTTAGCATGATATTCTCCAGTTCCATCCATTTACCTACAAATGCCATAATTTTCTTATCTTTTAATGCTGAATAATATTCCATCATGTATATATACCCCAGTTTCTTTGACATTATAAGAGAATAAAATTGTGCATTTTCCAATAGTGTCTTATTAGTAAAGATATAAAATGTTTTCTATTATTTCTAGTATTTTTGAGAAAGTATTGACTCTCATAACACATTACTTTTGCCATTATCTTTAAGTTTAATGATTCTCTTTTATTCTCTGTCTTCATACAACCTAATGTCCAACAGATCTTTTGAAAGTGTAACTGTGATATCTACTGAACACCATCACTATCTACCCACCCATAGTAGGATAGACTAAAAGCTCTCATTTCTTCACATTGCAGTTGAATAGAAATTCACAGTCTTTACTCTGAACTGCAAATCGCTTTTTGGTTGGAGCTTTGCCTATTTTCCCAAACTCATTTTTCCCTCCATCTGTAACTCAGAGATTCCAGTAGGACTCTTGTATGATCCTTAGCCATTCCTAGGTCTTGAGGCCTCTGAGCCTACATGTTGGCTATTCCCTTTGCCTTTCCCTACACTTACAAATGGCTTCCTCTCTTACAGTAAGGATGCCACACAACTGTGTATTTAAAGCAAACCCCCATCCTGTCTGTGCCATCAACCTATAGTTTAACAGATACATACTTTAGTAAACTTGTTAATTCTGTCTTATAGATATATTTAGGTATTTACATAGAGATAAATATTTAGACCCAGAAAATCTAGTTCAAAATGATACCCCAAATGTTGTTATTCAATTAAAAACATCAGTAAATAGGTCCAAATGCTTCTTGAATCAAATCTAGGCATAAAATTAGTCTGCAGAAAATTGAAAATAAGTAAATATCAGAAATAAGATATCTTGAAGCATATTGTTTCAGCAAAATTTAATATTCCCTTTCACACACAGAGTTGACTAATTAAAACAGAAAAGAAATAATGAAAAACAAAGGCTTTTTTTTATTTTACAACTTTCTTGGGTGCTTTATAAAATATCCTTGAAGATGTTGACTATATATTATTTAATGTGTTTTTATGGTAGCATTCAATGTATCTATTCTTTTTTTAAGAGATAGAGAGAGTTTTTTAATATTTATTTTTTAGTTTTGGGGGGACACAACATCTTTATTTTATTTTTTATGTAGTGCTGAGGATTGAACTCAGCGCCCTGCACATGCTAGGCGAATGTGCTACTGTTTGAACCACATCCCCAGCCCCTCAATGTATTTATTCTTAATTTAAATACACAAAACTTTTTGCATATAAGTGTGATTTTTTTAAAAAAATCTTAATTGTTTAGTTGTAGTTGGATATAATACCTTTATTTATTTATTTTTATGTGGTACTGAGGATCAAACCAGGGCCTTGCTCATGCTAGGTGAGCGCTCTACCACTGAGCCATAACCCCAGCCCCTAAATATGAATGTTTATGCATACTTAAAAAATAAAAAAAATAAAAAAGTCTATTTATTTTGTTACCATATCCCTATTAGAAAACTACTTTCAATAAATGAGACCTATTACTTTTCAAAAGGAAGGAAGGAAGGAAGGGAGGGAGGGAGGGAGGGAGAGAAGGAGGGAGGGAGGGAGGGAAAGAAGCAATCTACAGTTATTTAAGCTAGGGAGATTTATCCTCGTTACCATCTCAGCTCATGTATATGTGAGCCAATTCTTCTTCCACTTGACTCAAAACATATGCTGCTCATTTAAGCATTACATTTTATAAATTAGACTGTAAATTACGAAGGAATTGAGGCAGGTTAAATATAACTTTTTAGAAGAAGAATAGAGGTTTCCATAGGAGAAGGGAAATACAGTTTCAAAGTGAGGACAGGTGTCATTATGGAGAACTTTTTTGAGGAGATACTTGAAATGTATATGATATTTATGGAGGATATGGAGGATGGGAAGTGGAAACCTGTTTCATCTCCGTGGAACGTGAATGACTTGAAGTAGAAATAATCAAGACACTTGGTTGGATGACATTGAGAACAACACGTCCCACAAACTGGGTAGAATAAAAGTTGATAGGCAATAGTAGGTAAGTCTGCTTCTCATATGTCTGTCATGATCCTGTACAATCAAGTTGCCATTCCCAATGATGATGTTTAAGCAATGCGAAACCCAGGCATCAAAGAAAGATTGAACAGTGCTTAATGAACTGCACTCATGAAGTGTATCACTGCACTTAGAATATGTTTCCCATTATATGAAGCTTTTATTTTCTTAAAGGATTTTTATTTAAAATTCATTTAAGTTTACTCAAGTCATTCAATCTCTGGCTAACTAGAAATCGTTGTGGAGAACAGCATTTTCACTAATGATGGCAACATTAGCAAAGGAGTCCAAATCTAAATATTTTAAATGTATATGCCTCAGAGAATGTCACTATACTCACCTGTATTTAAAAACAAAAATGATTTCATCATGTTCACAATTCATTTTGAATTTGGGTACAGGAGTGTTCCTGAAACTTGTATGGTCCCTCAACAGAAATCAAAATACAAATGGAAACAGATTGGATCATCATCTTTAGTTGGATAATAATTTTCAAATGTAATCATTTTACAACCTATCAAAAATTTTAAAAAGTTAATATTTTGTCAACAATACATGAATAAAGAAAAATTAGAAAGTTTTTAAAAAGTAGAAGAAAGAACATAACTTAAAGTTCTGATCTTCAAAAACAGCCACTTTCACTTTTATGATATATTTCCACCTTGACTTGTGGTTCTCTGTATTTTCTGTAATAACTATGATGAGAAAGTTGTGAACACACAATGTGTATACTAAGAGATTTTTTCCTAAATAATTCCTCATTTTTTCCTTTTACTAAGGTGATACATGTTTCTTACGTAAAATTGAAAAGTATTAAATGTAAAAAGTGAACACCATCAAGAGCATGCTTACTACTTAGAACTAAGCATGATTATTGATTATTATGTTGATCTATGGCACTGATGTTTTTAATCCCCATAATCTTGACAACAGAAAATGCACAGTTTATCCTGATTTGGGGCATAACTCTTATGTGGACTCATTTAACCTTGGTCCTCCTGAGTCTCAAGCAGCTTGAGGGCACCTGAGTGGCCCTAAAGGGATTCCCGGCATCCTATAAATAAAGGAAGCAGGAGTACCATAAGCAGCTCACTGTCTGCCCTGGGTGCCAGGAATGCTCCTGAGGAAAATCTAAAGCTTCGATGATAGGTGATTCATGAAATATTCCTAATTTAAAGCTTGTAAATGATCAGTACAAATTTTCAGATGTAGAATTTTTTTTTCTGGTTTCAAAGAAAATCACTGTGTGTTTGTGTTTTGATTTGGGTGGGGTTATATGAGTGTGTTATCACAGGTCATCTTGGAAGGCATTTGATTTTTCAATTTATTTACTTTGGAAAAGGGTCAAAATATTAAAATACCTAAAAAGGGACACACTCACTCTATTTGCACCTGCCAAGGAAACAGTCTGGACAAGATTTCACAGAGTTAAGATTTTTTAAAGAGAAAAAATTGTGCCTCTTCAGCACTGTGGCTACCTGGGGAGCTTTGAACTACATTAATGCTCCTTACCATCAGGAGAGAGCAGTTAAGAAACGCATATCCAGGCTTCAAGAAGTTGCCCATGAGCCCACAGCATAAAAGCACCGGCAGCTTGGCTTGCTAAAGACTGTCCATTAGGTCAAGATAATGAAGACTTTGCAAGATTCACGTATTTTTTATTATGTTTTGTAGATCTCAATACCACAACAAGTCGATACAATATTCCTAAGCCCATTTTTTTTCAATTTTAAGCTCTTGATTTTCCTATTATTTTCAAATTCAACATTATATTTGTTTTCTTCAAAAATATTCTTTATACTCACACACATAAGAAGTTTAGCATGTTCACATAAAATGTTATAATGAGATGTCACATGTTTGTTTGAATTATTTAAACTACACATGAGTTTAATTCTACTTTTTGTATTTTGCCTATAATGAAGATTTTAAAATGTGTCTAAATAAGCCATATATCTTATTTCAAAGAAACAAAACCCAGATTATATCTTGTTTGTACACTGAAAAATTTATACATTTCAGAGGGACCATCACTGTATTCATAATTTATTATAGACTATGATATGGAATTTCTAGAGTTTCAAATGGTATACTTGGGAAGTCAGCAACCATTTAGCTCAGACTTCATAATTTGTGAACTATATTTTAAATACTGTTAATACTCCAGTTACTTGGGTTTATGGTATATTAAGTTTTAATTTACTTAAAAGTAAAACAATAAGAAGTAAAACATTTATTTTAATTACAAAAGAGCTAAATTGTATTTGTATTCATTTTCTATCATTTTAAAGCCAAAAGAATCTTTCATGGGGAAAATATTCAAATTACCATAAGCTTACATATTTTGTTTACAGCTATAAATTAAATATCAGCTACAAGCAAACTGCATTTTAAACATTAATTAAAAATCTCAGACTTACAGTGGATGGCAGAAAGGGCTTCATGTTAATTTAGCTGTTTTAATTCAATTTGACTGATTTAATTATCCTGCCATACTTGGTTGAAATAGAAATATTTTTCTCTGTCTTTTGATGAATTTAAAATATTCAGAACTTCACTATTTTTTCCTGAAATAATGGTAAAATTCATAGTAGATTTTAAACATTAATGGCATTGTATGCAACAATAAAGAATGATGGTCTAATTTGTTTGCTAAATGCCACCCTATATTAATTTCACTTGTATTTATAAGTAATTTTCTACAGACTGTAAATTAAGAGCTATTTGTGGTACAGAGAAGAGCTGTGCTAATACATAATGAACAGAGAGAAGAATAGTTGGCATCTAATACTTTTTTTGTAATTTTTCTTAATATTTGGTCAAAAATATTTTTCACCTTCATTCTTCCTCCATTTGTTGGCCAGGGTAAAACAACAGACATTTTACCTTAGGTTGGTGAACGCATCTCTGGTTGCTTATTCACTTCTTTTTTCAACCTTTCTCCAAGACCATCTTATGGTCTTGCCCACCGATATGCCACCTATGTCTTTTGTCTCAGAGATGAAGCCCCTGAGGTATTCTTGAATGCCCTTTATGTGCTTCAGGAAAGGATTATTGCACCCTGTTCTTGTCATCCATAACATTTCTGTTCCACCTTTTAATGACTAGCACACCTCCATGATGCTGGACAGGGTGGTCAGCACATCATCGGGATTTACCTGTAGAGAGCCTTGGCCTCTGGATCACCATCCATTAGAGTAGCTAGAATCACAGAGCTTGAAAGACGGAAGGAAGCTTAAAGATTCCTTCTTATAAGGGAAATGCAAAGACTCATAAGTTCACTTTAGTGAATGTCCCTAAGTCACGTAGCTTGTTAGTGGCAGGCAAGACACTCAGCTGACACTGAGACCTAAGGACAGTGCAAGTTGTGCAAAACATCCACATACAAGGATTTTCATAACAGTTCATCACAGAGGTTGATTCCAACATTCTTACATTAGCATCTCTAATCAGATTACTTTAACCACATCCCCCTTCCCAGCTTTGACATACCCATAAGTTATTTACTCATGAGATAAGCTCCGCCACGAATCCAATGAGAAGTGCTATAAAAGCAGCATTAATTCAGGCTACACATGCTCTTGTCTTCATACCCACTGTCATTATCCTCCCACAGCATTTAGACTAATTCTAATGAATGGGTTCCATCAGCAAATTAAAAAACAATATCTTCAGACTTCAGTGATGAAAAACATACAGAGTAAAACAATATGTTCTTTGGAAATGTGGCACTTTGTTATCTTTATGGTGCAGAGTAAAAGACAAATTAAGGGAAGAATGCTGTGCTAGCCTTTCTTATTGCTTTTATGATAATAAGAAGATAGTGCTTATTTGTTTTGATTGGGTGGTTCAAATTCATTGTCCTGCTACAATTTATTGATTTGGTTAAAAATCAGCGGAAGCCTGATTGAAAACTTACAGGTGTTTCCTTCTGATAGTTTACATTTGCAATTTAAATTGCATTTATAAGCTGGAATGGTTCATCCACAACTACTAGGTTCACTTCTCTGAAGAATAACCTACATTTTACGAAGCCATTTTTTATTAGCTCTCAGTTATAATTTTCACAATGATCTCTTTTGCTAAAGAGGTAAGTGCCATTTCATGGAGGAAAGGCAAAATGAAAAACTGATTGCAGAATATTATTGAAGGCAAGGAAGAAATTACAACAATATTCTGATATATTCCTGAAGTTTAAAGTTAAAATCAAATCTTTCCATTGTGATTGTTAAGGTGTAACTAAAAGCACTCTCTACTTTTTATATAAGCTTCCCTTTCAGTTGCCTCTCTGTATAAAACTTGGATGTTTAGGTGTAATTTTAACAGAACCAGAAAAGAATTCTATTTGTAAAGATGAATGCTTGCACGATGTAATGAGTACCTATTGTTACTACAGTGATTTTTTTTCTGAAATCATCTTTAATGTCTGATATAATCCTTTTCAAACACTGGACATACCCCTACTGAATGCTAAAATGTACTTCTTATGCTTATTTCAAGGTTTGGCATTGGCTGGAAAGAACTATTATAAGAATGAAAGATGCATTTTAAAATCACCATATTTTGTAGCCCAGAGCTTAGTGTAGCCGAATGATCACTCCCTTTTCATTGAATTGTGGGAGTAGAAAAATGACACATCAATAATGTTGGGAAAATAACCTCATTTTAAAGTCCAAACTTTATCTTCCTTTTAAAGTATTTTTCACCAAGAAGAGCAGAAATTTTATTCCCAAGAGAACCAAAAAATTCCCTGACCCTTTTAGTTTATCTTTGAGTGTAGAGCAGCCTCATTTCAACTGAAAAGCAAAACCCTGCATCCTTATTCTGAAGCCACTGATTTTTCTGCTTGAGGAAAAGAAGAGGAGGAGGAGGAGGAGGAAGAGGAGGAGGAGGAGAAGGAGGAGGAGGGGAGGGAGGGAGGGAGGAAGAGAGAGAGAGAAAGAAAAAAAGAGAGAGAAAGAAAAAGAGAAGTAAGAAGAAGCTGTGGATGGCAATAAGCAATCATCAAATTTCCCTCCACTTCCGTGCCAGGGGCACAGGTATAGGCTTCCTGTGAGTGGCAGGCTGTGCAGCTATCTATAGAATATGTAAATGAGGACTCAGGTGAAGGAGGATTGCCTGAACCACCAAAATCCTGAGTGTTCTTACATAGAGAAGTTCAGTTAGTACTCTAGGTAGACTTGTGATTTGTTTCTGGTTGGAAAATGTTAAGATGTCTCACTCTTCATTCACCTTGTCAATCACCTCCTCGGTTTCCCTCCCCTGTGTTCACAATGGAGTGATGGAGCATTGAGATGGGAAGCTTTCCTTGATGCCTCAAATCCTTGTCACCATCAACCTCCCCCCTTCAGGATGCCTCTCTGTCTGTGGCATTTGGAGCAAACATCTACCTGAACATTGCAGTTCACTGACATCTTCAAAGTTCTAGATTAACAGTGCTAAAAGAGAGGAATCTCAAGTCACCTTTCACGTTACATTGAAAAAAATAGCAGAGGAGGATAATGATATTTTCCCACATTATAGATGATCAGGAAGTATTCAGAGACACTGTCTTTCCTGAGAATCCTCATTTAGATCACTCTTGTCTAAAATTATAATTTTTCCCTTCTTTCTTGAGGGCTTAGTATATTTAAAAATCACTGATTTATTAGCAGGACTTTCACATATGAAAAAAGAGAGCCTGCGGATATGAAAATTCCTGGCAATGAAAATTCAGACATATGCAGTGTTCATTTCTAAGCCTACAAGTAATTATTTATAAATTACATTCATATTGTATAGATTCAGCTTTTATTTCTTTAAATAAGTTTTTTTTTATGAAGTGGCATGTCATAGCATAAGAGAGTGATATACAACTTTAAAAGTTGTTTTAAGGAAAATCAAAACATAATTGCAAAGAAGAGACAAAACAAAGGGCAATTTTCATTCTCGAGTCAGGGCAGCTTTGCAAATAATAGGTCAGTTCTTGTCTTTTCATTTTTCAATGGATGGTTTAATGGTCATAAATAGCCTGGAATAAGAAATCAGATAGGTGACAGCCACATTCAAGAAATTGGGAGACAGAACTGGCACAGCTATAGCTGTCAACTTTCATCAATCAGTAGCTTTGACTATTCATACTTAATTAAAACACTTTCAGTGAGAGACCACACCCCACAATTATGCACTAGGTATTAAACTTCCTATATTTGGGTAGTTTTTGTGCCATCTAGGTTAGCATGTGGGAAATCAGACTTTTTAAAAATCAAGGGGGAATCAGACAATAGCCCTGGAGTAGCTATTAACAATCCAAACCAACACCAGACAGTTTACAGTTGTGAAAGTTACCAGCAGTCAATCAAGAAATTTGGGAGAGTGTGCTAGTGATTCCCAAATTGGAGGTACACAAATTTAAGATCTTAGGGGTTTTTTAAGGTTTCCAGGTCGCCCTGTGAGGAATCACAGGCATTGGAACTGCAATGGAGTGTTTCAAAGGGAAAGAGCAGCAGAGGTCTGGAGCTTAGGAAGAAGAGAATTGGGTAGCTTCGGGTTAAGACTGAGATTGAGAACACAATTACAAAGTTTGATTTTAGAGGCACATTAACATTTTACAAAGATTCTCTAGAACAACATGTCTTGTTTTGTTTAAAGAGATTTTACTGCAGATGCAACTCAGTGGTAATACCCTTGCCTTGCATGAGCAGGATCTTGGGTTCAATCCCATTACTTAAAAAAGAATAGTTTTCAACAAGCAATGGCCCTTGGCTATCTCCTTCTTGTTTGAACTCCTTGCACTTTCATGATCATTGTCAGATGAAAACTAGTCTCTTCCCAGCTCCTCTGCTGAGAAGAGGCATACATAGCAGGCAAAACAGAGAGATGTTCATGCAGCCTTACCTTACATCCTCATCAGACAACTGTGGGAAATATCCCTAAGGAACACAATAAAGATTATGGCCCCAGGAAGTGCCAACTCTCTCTCACCAGTGCCGTACCCAACCTAGACTCCGGGAATCACTTAGCTTACACAAAAATGTATACGGATAAGAGAAGAACTGTGAAGGGTACATTACAATACCATCAATGTAGTGCTAGAAGGTATCAAAGTCCTGTGGAACATATCCTAGTCACATTCATTTCAAGTATGTAATGGTTTAAAAGATATTTCCAAGTCATTTATTTCTAATGGCAGATAAAGTCATTTTGAAAACTCTGAGTAAATACATACAAAATTGCTTGTTATGGTGCTTGACCTATTAGATAGTAAATAAATAAATATTCATTCATATGTGGAGGGTTGAATAAATAAAGCTAGATCATACAGACAATCATTGACTTAGCAGTGACTATATATGTCATACAATATGTTGTGAGTTGGATATGTGGTTTGGATATGTGATTGTCACTCAAAAGCTCAAGTGTGAGACAATATAAGAACATTCAGAGGGGGAAATTATTAGATTGTGAGAACTTTAATCAAATCAGTAGATTAATCCACTGATGGTTTTACTGGGTGAGGATATGCCTCACCTGTCTACAGTTACTATCCAGTTATTCTACTCAAATTACTAATCCATCAAGTGGATTAATCACTAATCTGATGAGAGATTTCATAATCTAATCATTTTATTTTCTGCACTAACACAGGAGATTTAGCTTGGGGAAAGCTCATATCGAAACCATCACATTGAATTAGAAAACTCAGTCACCAAGTCCACACTGCCTGCTTCCAGATACTCAGTTCTTAACTCAAAAATTACTGAGGCCCTCACTTTATTAAATTTCCACCAAACTAAACTTATATATCACCCTCTATCGATCCCTCTTCTTTTTAGGAGCTTATTTCTGTAGTTAATGAGTATGTAATTTTTAATTTTCTTTTTTTAATTAATTTTTATTTATATATGACCACAAAATGCATTATAATTCTTATTACACATATAGAGCACAAGTTTTCATATCTCTGGTTGTATACAAAGTATATTCAACAAATTCATGTCTTCATACATGTACTTTGGAGAATAATGTCCATCATATTCCACCATCATTTCTAACCCTATGCCCCCTCCCTTCCCCACCCATCCCTCTGCCCTATCTACACTTCCTCTATTCCTCCCATGCTCCCTTTCTCTACCCCACTATGAATCAGCCTCCTTATATCAGAGAAAACGTTTGGCATTTGATTTTTTGGGATTGGCTAACTTCACTTAGTATTATCTCTAACTTCATTCATTTACCTGCAAATGCCATGATTTTAATTCTCTTTCACTGCTGAACAATATTCCATTGTGTATATATACCATTTTTCAATACATTCACCTATTGAAGGGCATCTAGGTTGCTTCCACAGTTTAGCTATTGTGAATTGTGCTGCTATAAACATTGATGTGGCTGTGTCCCTGTAGTATGCCATTTTTAAGTCCCTTGGGTATAGACTGAGGAGAGGTATAGCTGGGTCAAATGCTAGTTTTATACCTAATTTTCCAAGGAATCTCCATACTGCTTTCCATATGGGCTATACCAATTTTCAGTCCCACCAGCAATGCATGAGTGTACCTTTTCCCCCACATCCTCTCCCATACTTATTATTGTTTGTATTCATAAAAGCTGCCATTCTGACTGAAGTGAGATGAAATCTTAGAGTGGTTTTGATTCACATTTCTCTAATTGCTAGAGATGATGAACATTTTTTCATCTATTTGTTGATTGATTGCATATCATCTTTTGAGAAGTGTCTGTTCAGTTCTTTGGCCCCTTTATTGATTAGGTTATTTGTTTTTTTGGTGCTTAGCTTTTTGAGTTCTTTATATACCCTAGAGATTAGTGCTCTCTCTGAGGTGTGAGGGGTAAAGATTTGCTCCCAAGATGTAGGCTCTCTACTCACCTCACAGATTGTTTATTTTGCTGATAAGAAACTTTTTAGTTTGAGTCCATCCCATTTATTGATTCTTGATTTTAATTCTTGTGCTAAAGGAGGCTTATTAAGGAAGTTGAAGCCTAATCCCACATGATAGAGATTAGGGTCTACTTTTTCTTCTATTAGACACAGGGTCTCTGCTTTTATTCCTAAGTTCTTGATCCACTTTGAGTTGAGTTTTGTACATGGTGAGAGATAGGAGTTTAATTTCATTTTGTTGCATATGGATTTCCAGTTTTCTCAGCAGCATATGTTTAAGAGGCTCTCTTTTCTCCAATGCATGTTTTTGGCACCTGACAAATCTACAGAAAGGGAAATGAGGAAAACTACTCAATTTACAATAACCTCAAAGAAAAAAATAAAGTACTTGGGAATCAACTTAAAGAAAGAGGTGAAAGGTCTATATAATGAAAATTACAGAATCATAAAGAAAAAAGTCAAAGAAGACTTTAGAAGATGGAAAGATCTGCCTTGCTCTTAGACAGGCAGAATGAATATTATCAAGAATGATCATACTTCCAAAAGCACTACACAGATTTAATGCAATTCCAATCAAAATCCCAATGACATTCCTCATGGAATAAAAAAGCCAGTCATGAAATTCATCTGGAAAAATCAGAAACCCAGAATAGCTAAAGCAATCCTTAGCAGGAAGAGTAAAGCAGGTGGCATCACTATACCAGACCTTAAACTATGCTACAGCCAATAGTGACAAAACAGCATGGTATTGGCACCAAAACAGGCTGATAGACCAATGGTACAGAACAGAGGACACAGAGACTAACCCACAAAATTACAATTATCTTAATTTTTGACTTTCTAAAACTCTTCTTCTCTCATATATTACCAAAAGAAGTGACACATCTTTTTTTTTTTTTTTTACCCATAGTTTTGGGTGGTGTATGCATTATATCGAGTTTGATGTGAAATAAATAAATATATTTTTTTTCTAGAAAACAATTACACACATCGTGTTTTGTGTGTGTGTGTGTGTGTGTGTGTGTGTGTGTGTCTTTGGAGAGAGAGAGAGAGAGAGAGAGAGAGAGAGAGAGAGAGAGAGAGAGGGCACATGATTCACAGTGATCAGAGCTGGTTAAAAAAAGTTGAGAGGTAATCTCTGCCTTTATGAGTGACTTTTGAATTGAGAAATTTATAGACTATAAAATATATTTCAAATACTTTTTCTTCAAAAAAACAGAGAAGACTACCTAAGCAATAAAATACAGATTATATTCTACTAAAAAATTATCTTTTTTGTACTTTGTTATATGGAGCCTCATCACTAGATAAGAAGAGAGGGAATGGGTTAGAACTTTAACTTCAGTTTAAAGCAGCCTCAAGTTCCATTCTGTCCCTCTCAAAATTTGAAGATAATTTGGAGTATTGTATATTTCTAAAACAAAACCACGGTGTGTGAGTGTGTATATATATACACACACACATACATACACATACACACACATACACACAAAATACACACCCATATATATAAGTATGTATATATTTAGTATATATGTTGCATATTTATATAAATTATATATTATATGTTTTATATTCCAAATTGAATCATATTTCATTATTTCATATGCAAAACAAAGATATATTAAAACATCCACCCACACACATCTAAAAATAAATAAATTTAAAAGTGTTAGTTGACCTCTGTATGTAAGGGGAAAATTATTCCCTATAAAACTTGATAGTAAAGTGTAGCTACAAATATAAATAGAGATTTATGTAGATATGTGTATTGCTGCCTGTGAATAAATTTTATTATGGATAACAAAGGCAATGATATATCAATAACTATAGATAGCACAGTCATAAATATGGATAGAGAAGCATTGAGATGGAGGGATTATAAGAGATATCAGTACTGAAAACAGTTTATTCTTGGGTAGCTAAGCGTGTCCTAATTTCATAATTTGATCTTTGATGTCAGCATTTTTAAATAAAAATGTTAGTGCAGACTTCAGCTTTCAGAAAAATGGAATATATGTGTTTTTTTCATATTTCTTTTGACAAATGCAACTAAAACCCATGAAAATATATATATTTTTAAATAGCTCTGAAAGATGGAGAGAAGATAGACCTACAAAGGGCCTCTATGAAATATCATTGTTATAACGGTCCAAATTTGCTTTTCAATTATTCCAGTCTTGAACATCAAGAAACAAGTAAACCCAACGTATGTAAATGCGCGCGTGAGCGCACACACACACACACATACACTCACACTCAAGAAAAGCCTACTCTCTCCAGCCAAATAACCAGAAAGTATACAGCCTAGAGAAAGGGAATTTTGTGACAGGCACCATCATGGTATCACTGAGACCCTGTGGAGAGCTGCAACTTCTGACACGGGAGCCTAGAAAATCCCTAGCAAGAGAAGGCACATGCCCACTTCCCCAGGCGGAGTATGTCTCAAAATAAAAAAATAAAAAATTAAATTAAATTATATTAAATTTAAAAAGACAAAGCAAATTTAAATCAAAACCAAAGTCTCATGAAATGACATAAAAATGTCCAGATTTCAACTGAAAATCATTGAGAACAAGAAAAACTGGTTAATTAAATTAAAAATTTAAAAGTAACAAATAGATGAGAGCACCAGGCTGACGGAGATCTTGCAATGGCTTGACAAAGCTCTTAATACAGCCACTGAAGGAAGCATTAAAAAGAAGTGGTAAGTATACTAGAAACAAAATTAGAAAATTCAAAGTCTCAGCAACAAAAGAGAGTAATGCCTCACGTAAGAAATAGAAGATTCAAAAATAACTAAATGAAAACTTTTTCCTTGAAAAATTTTACAGTCAAAATAATAATACTTTCTAAGTTCAATTGATTTCACTGAGTAATTCTATCAAACTTTGAAAGAATCAGCATCAGTTACATACAATCTTTCTCAAAAAACCAGAAACAGAACACTCCTCAATTTATTTATGAAGTTAATAGTACATTAATATCAAAACCAAACAATGACATTAAAAATTAAGAAACTTAGTTTATTTTTGTTCCTAATGAAAAAATAATAAAACTTCTCAACAAAATATTAGCAAGTGGAATTCAACAAAAAACAAAGAGAATTTTACACCATGACAAAAATTGGTTTAGGTTGGGGATACATGTCTGGTTAAATATTTGAAACTTGAGTCTATATAATATACCATATTAAACAAGCTAAAGAAGGAAAACCACATGATTTATTAATTGGTGTATAAAATGATTTGAAAAGTTCAACAGCTATTTGTGATAACTTTTAAAAACTGAGAAATAGAGAAAGTTATAAACATGGTAAGGAGCAACTACAAATAATTCCTACTCCTAAGATAGCACTTAATTATTAAATACTGAGTGATTTACACCTATTCTTTTTCAATTTAGTTCTGGAATTTTTAGCCAGTGCAATAGCAAGAAAATAATGGAGAACACATTCAGAGTACAATGGAAGATTAAAAAAAAAAAGGTCATTATTTGCAGATGATCTAATTTCCTACATAGAAAAATTTTAAGAAATCTATAGAAATAAAGCAAAACAAAATTCTTAGAACTGATAATTTATTATTGATTTAAAATCTTTATTCACTTTTCACATATGCTTTCAATGCTATAAACTTCTCTTTGGCAAGATGATAAGATATAAGACAAATATACAAAACCAATCA
Source organism: Urocitellus parryii (assembly GCF_045843805.1). Classification (NCBI taxonomy): domain Eukaryota; kingdom Metazoa; phylum Chordata; class Mammalia; order Rodentia; family Sciuridae; genus Urocitellus; species Urocitellus parryii. The sequence goes on along the minus strand of NC_135540.1, from coordinate 8,559,837 downwards.
TGGGTATGGCTTAAATTTTGTCACTGTAACAAAATACCTAATAGAAACTATTTCAGAAGAGAAAGGGCTTTTTTTAACCTCAGTTTGGGAGGTTTAAAGTTTGAGATCAAGTGGACCCATGGGTTTGGCCTCTGATGAGGGTCGTAGATTGGTTCACATCTGTTGAGGGCCACAGACAAGTCAAGATGGTGCCTGGCACTTTGCCAAGAGG